>NC_082619.1:5733207-6385207 GCF_030936135.1 Gavia stellata | reverse complement strand
GGGTTTGGATGAGTGTATGATGTCTCTGACATGCACATTTTTCATTGTAGATGTTCCTTCCAGCTTCTCGCCTTTTGTTGAATTCAAGGAAAAAACTCAGCAGTGGAAATTGCTTGGTGAGTATCTTGTGCTCTTCTGTGATTTCTGCTATAGTAAATGGTCGTTGTTTTCTCCAGGATTTTACTTCTCATCTTGCTGCAGCCCAGAGAGAAGGACAAAGAGACCTGTTAATTCATTGGTTAGGCCTTTTCTTTTCTTTTAGCTGAGCAAAGATGTGTTTGGATTCAAGGTTTTCACAAGACATTAGTATCAGCATCACAGAGAGAATAAGTGAGCAAAGGCACTGGGCTGTATTTCTTTGTGTT
The DNA here is from genome assembly GCF_030936135.1 of Gavia stellata. Lineage (NCBI taxonomy): Eukaryota > Metazoa > Chordata > Aves > Gaviiformes > Gaviidae > Gavia > Gavia stellata. Next base: position 6,384,842 of record NC_082619.1, on the reverse strand, counting down.
GCTGACCTAACCGTGTTTATGTCACCCTTCAAATCTGTCTGAACACCTTCATATTTTCCCTTCTGTAGAGCATACCTTCTGATTATTCAGAGTAATTATTAATTATTACAATTATAGAATAATTAAGCTTCTCTGTGGAGCAAACTGATACTATTCTTATTTTTAAAAGTGGGAACCAAAGAGCAAATTAATAATAAATGTTCCCAGGCTCGTACTGAGTGAATGAACGCGTTTATGGTTTAAACTGGCAGAGATTTGGAGTCAGGAAGTTATTCCTCTAGTCCCTTTCACAGTCTTTGGTGGAGGTTACCCAGGCACAAGCAGAAGCTCAGGGACCGGGTGACTGGGATTACTTTGGAGAGTGGGAACCATCTCCAAATGTCAGGTGGCAGTATCTCAAACAGTATCATGCCCGCTGTGCCAGGAGTTGAAATGCCATCCTTCGTACCGACGTAGGGCACTAGCTAGGTTTTAGCACTTTTCTAAGCCTGGGTGTGTTCAAGTACTGAAACTGAAGTGAAGTGTGGAAGATGCCTTGTGACTGGTGATGCATAGAGGGGGGAAGGGAGTAGGAGATGACTGGGAAGCACAAGCAATCAGCTTCATAACAAATAAAGGACTTCTGTTTCCTATTTTTCCTGATTTCTTGGACTAGGTTCTTGCCAAGATCATGAGAAGGAATTGGTAGCACTGTTTCAGCTCTGGTTGGAGACCAAAGACCAGACTTTTTTCAAAGTGAGTCAGAAAAAAAAATCACCTTCTAGTAGCACAAAACCTGACTGAGTTATATCTGACACTGACGCTTCTCTATTGTTCGACAGGAAAATGAAGACAGCTCAGATGCCACAACACCAATTCCTAGAGTGTAAGTACATAATACTACTTGAAAGCTTTTCCAGTGCGTGCTAAAGCTATGAAGTTTGGTCCTTGCGCCTCTGGATCTGAATGACTGGTTGCTTAAAATAAAAAGATTTTACATTGTGGAGCAGGAGGGAATTTGATAGTCTGATTTTACACAAAGTCAACTGATTTTTTCCCCAAGTTCTCCTGTGTTATCAGAGCAAACCTGTAATCTAACTTACGCCCTCATCACTAGATTGTTTAAAGTCCTTGCTTACCTTCAGGTAATGCGTAGAACACATTTTAAGATCTCTGCAGGCCTTATTTATAATATCATAAATACTTTCAGAATTTGTTCAGAAGAATTTGCAGAAAGGGTGAGGTGACTAATCCTTTGGGATGTTCTTTGGGATTGTTGTGGGCTTGTTGTTGCTCCGAACCGATGGTGACCTTTGTTTCAGAAGGACTGACTATGTAGTCCGACCTAGCACTGGAGAGGAGAAACGCGTGTTTCAGGAGCAGGTAAGAAGAGAATCTTATTTTTAAATGCACGTGTTGAAACAGTTGGCCGCTAAAACAACAGAATTTGTATGTGATGGCAGTTTTATACTCTACAGAAACTTTGTTAACGTAAAGAATTAGTATGTTTTTTCTGCCTTGAAGTAGGTATCTTGGCCTTACCTAAAACTTGCTAACAATATAGCCTAGATCTTCAAAAGCACCTGTATTTCCAATGGCTGTTGGGCAAAATTAATTGAAATTGGTAGTGCCAACCTTCTATCTCCTCTGCCATCCCCCAGCATATGAGGGTGACTTATCTCTGTATTTTTTGGACATGTATGAGTATGAGCAGAAGACAAGTGGCAGTAAGTGCAGCCATACACTTAGTTATCTTGTCTGTCGTAGACGCGAGTGTGCGTTACAGGGTAAGCACATGATGACGATTCTTCTCCCTGGGTACATGTGCTGTGTGCATGGTAGAATATCCAGGTTAAATTTTGGAAACCTGTCTTTTGCCAGATTGGAGAAGGAAGAAAGGGCTGCTTGTTGCTGGGGGAAGGGATGTTTGCTGGGCAGAAGGTGTCTCTCTGGCACCTCTCTAGTCTATGCAGCTGCTTAACAATGAACCTAATGTATTGCACCTGCACACTTTGGTTAGGCGGTGCTTTATATTCTGCTTGAAGTAGTTTGTGCTTGTCTTTGATCCAAAATAAGTTTCTACAGCAGTATTTGAGCCTTTAATTTAAAAAAAAAAATCTCTAGAGAATGATAGTAACTTAACTTAGAGTATAAACGTAGCACAAGTTTAAGACTTTGCTCTGTATGTTTCCTGCTAAATTCCGTTCTCTTGTTTCCAAATACAGGAACGTTACCGTTACAGCCAGCCCCACAAAGCTTTCACTTTCCGTATGCATGGCTTTGAGTCAGTTGTTGGTCCCGTGAAGGGGGTGTTTGACAAGGAAACGTCATTAAACAAAGCCCGAGAGCATTCTCTCCTGCGCTCAGACCGACCAGCATATGTCACCATCTTGTCCCTTGGTAAGGTGATGGCCAAAAAATTTTTTTCAAAAAAGAAAAAGGCTTCCCTGGCCGCCACAAGCAATGGCTTCAGGGTTCTACATTATAAAGGGAAAAGGTGGGCAGGCTGGGATGGCATAAGTGAAGAAGAAATAAATCACGTGAAGTAAAGGTGATGAAATGCTGGGAGCAGGAATAACTAGAAAAGAAGGCATCTGTGTGTTGCTGTTGATCTGAAAGGAAATGGGAAATGGAGAGGAGAGTCCATGGGGCTGGCTGAAGATAAGGCTCAGATAACTGGAAAACAAGGAGTGGTGGTTTAAGTATGCAGTTGTGAAGTTGGGGCATTGTGAAGTCATTCTGGGGTTCAGTGCTGTTCCCCAAGTTCATCACTCCTAGCACAAAGCCGGCACAGTTGATGTACTTTAAAATGATCCTTTATAATCTCTTCTCGTATCTCTGCGGGATCATGGGGGCTAGATTTTGCTGAGCAAGCAGGCACTATGAGAGCAGGGATAAGAGAGCAATACCAAAATGTATCTGCCGAAGTACTTGAATACAGCTACCTAGTTACGGCTGGAAGTTTAAGCTCTGATTTTGTATTTCAGTTCGTGATGCTGCTGCTCGCCTTCCTAATGGAGAAGGGACTCGTGCTGAAATATGTGAGCTGCTTAAAGATTCCCAGTTCCTAGCTCCCGATGTCACAAGTGCTCAAGTAAGTTGGATGTCATGTCTAGCCTCAAACAGATTCTCCTAAAAATATGCTGTGCGGACCTGGGCAGTATTCAGTGGCTGAGGCCCAATAATTTTTTATGCTGCTTTGACTAGCAAATGAGAGCTATGTTCTACTTTGGTGAGCTGCTGCAAATCTGCCCCGAACTCTGGATGATGAAAAAACAGCTAGAAAAGCTGCAGAACTAACACCATGTCTTATAGCTGCTCACATTTTAGATTCAGAATTTTCAATTTTCAGAGCTCTCAGCTTTGGTGGAAGCTCCATTGAATCCAAGGTGGCAAAAAGCATCCTGTGCTGCAACATCTGCTCTCAGTCAGTTCTCTCTCAAATGAAGATTGGTAGCAGCTTACTCGGCTTTTATGCCAAATAGGATTACTTTTCTATTCGTGACTTTTGGCTAGCCAGACCAGGGACGTCTTGTAATTCCATGAATTCTGAACTTTCAGGTTAATACTGTTGTTAGTGGTGCTTTGGATCGATTACATTACGAGAAAGATCCCTGTGTGAAATATGACATTGGACGTAAGTTGTGGATCTACCTGCACCGGGACAGGAGCGAGGAAGAGTTTGGTAAGCCTGGCTTGGAGATATCTTAAGAATTGAAAATGTTTGTAAATCTCTTGAGCTTCTTCAGTCCAGCTGGCTAATGAACATAAATTTGTCAGTCTAGCTTTTTCCTCTAGTCAGTTTGCTAATGTTAGCCCATCAGCCCTTAAATCCAGTCTTGCAGAGCAGTGTGTCAGCTTGAAGTATTTGTTTGAAAAATAGCATCCTGTGTACAAGAACTGCAGATGTATGTGTACATTCACAACTTCTTATGTGTCTTTGTTTCAGCCTTTTTGGTGTTCTTCTTTGCATTATTACATGACTATGTGCGTTTGATTTCTTGTTTGAAGATGAACTTGCAGTTCTTGACTGGCCTCTTTCTTAACTCGTGTTTGCTCATGTTCAGGAACTCTAACCATTAATTTTTATTTGCAGAACGGATTCACCAGGCTCAAGCTGCTGCAGCAAAGGCCAAGAAAGCTCTTCAGCAGAAGCCAAAACCTCCGGCTAAAATGGTAAATTTCTTTGCATAGGTTTGCACAGATGCTTTTGGGATTGGGAAGGGGATATGGGCTTAATTTAATCCATAAATTCTGCATCCAATTACCACCTATTTGAGTTACCAGTTCATTATGTTTATGAATGTCAGCGTTAGTCTAGCACCAGTGCACAAGATAATGAGCGAAAGAGGGGACTTTTACACCTCCCAGCTTCCACTGTTATCCTTGTTGATCTCAGCAGAAAGGTCAATGGAATTAATTTGTGCTCCCTATCTTAGGGGTGGTCTTTCAGATCTGGTTTTGAGGTTAATCTGTAGCAGAGTGTGTGGAACACGTCTGCTGCTCTCCTCTTTGCTGTGCTGAAGTTGTCAGGGTGTGGATGTCTTTTTTGTCATTATTGATATCAAATATCTCTAAAGTAGTTGCTGTTGGCAAATTAACCAAGGTGGAAATCTGCGTGTTACGAATGTTTGCTACTACTGAGATGCACTTTACCCTGAGAACAGGAGCAGCCAAACGCACCAGCCCACTTGTGGCTGCAGTTGAGGAAGGCAGTCAGTCATCTGCGATTTCAGGATTTAGCAGCAGGGCATCATTCATAACCATACAGAACTCAGTTTAAAGTGCTTAGCCCACTCTCTTGGAGTGCAGCAATCAAAACCATTTTTTGTAAAGACCTTCATGCCTGACGTGGTTTCTTTGCAGAAGTCTAGTAGCAAGGAGAGTTCTGTGAAAGCACTCCCCAGCAGCACATCAGAGCCCAGTCAGCTGAGTCTTAGTGACTCCAGCATGCCACCAACTCCCGTGACTCCCGTGACACCAACTGCACCAGCATTACCAGCAATGCCTATTTCACCCCCACCAGTGTCTGTGGTTAGCAAGAGTGTATCTAGTGCTGGATCGGAGCCAGCAAAACCCAGCCAAAGGTAATTCTTCTGTCTCGTACGTGGCTTGTGAATGTTACTGATTCTTTCTCAGTCATTTCCTACACCTTTGCTGACCCTACGGGCTTTGTCTTTTCTGTAGCGTTCTTCTGGTATCATCCCCTACCATGCCACAGCTCGGGACATTGCTTTCCACAGCTCAGAGTTCACAGACGCAGCCAGGGCCGCAGCCACCTCCCACCCGGGTGGTAAGTCATACCACCTCCTCAGGACTGCCGCAGGTCCGGGTGGTCACTGCCCAGTCCAGCCTGCCAGCTGTGTCTCAGCAAGCTCCGGCGGTAACCCAGCAGCAGCAACCTACGTCAGTGCCTCAAATCCGCGTTCCAGCTACAGCCGCACAATCCAAAGTGCTCCCTCAGGTGAGTTTGGCTGCATGGAAACGGTGGAGTAGCTCTGACTTCTCATCTGACAACTTCTAGTATTTCGATATGGTGCACAGGGATTACTTGCTTGCTTGGAACATGCAGTAACTGCAGAGCAAGAGCATAGAAACAGTTTTGCATAAAGAATGCTGTTCAGTGCTCCTTTTTTCACCCCATTGCCTATTTATGTGGCACCATTAAATTGTGCATGACAGTAAAAAGTCCATGGAACTTGCAAGCTATAAGGCACGAGACAAAAAGAGTAAATTTTATTAGTCTGTTAGTGTTGTGTTAGCCTGTTCATAGGCTGCCTCTGTGTCTTGCTGTAGGCTGTGATGACTCTGCCGGTAAAAGCTCAAACCAGCCCAGTGCAGGTGCAAAGAGCAGGAAGCTCCGTGACAGGACAGACAGGCATCACTGTGACAGGACTGTCTGCAGCGCCCAGTCCTGCTGTAAAGCCAGTAACCAGCTCTCCAGGCAGTTCTGCTACAAGCACCACCTCTACCACTGTCATCCAGAATGTAGCTGGCCAGAATATCATCAAGCAGGTGAGAGAGAGGGAGAGACAAGGAACTGGGCTCCACGACTCAGTTATTTCCTGTTGGTTGTGACAGACGTGATATGCAGATGTGAAAAGATAGTGAAAACTGTAGTGGGCTGTAATGCTGTATGAGTTACTGACCATACAGATTTAGACACTTGCTGGTTTGGTGTATTTGAGCCCCATTTTCACATACAGGTAAAAGATGTGTAGTGCAGGTTCTTTAATTAACCATCTTCAGATGTTGATCTTGTTTTCATTCTTCTTGTTTGATAAAGAAAGCAGCTGCACAGTATTTCATATTTTATATGGTTTTGGGGAATGCCATCTGATGCGCAACCAGAACTATTTTCAGTAGTGTACTGAGTGCTAGCATCATGCCGCTCCAATTCTGATGGGAGCGAAGTTTTACTTTGACTGTGCCTTGGACTGTGTCCTGTTTTGATACAGCTGTTTCTTTGATCTCTTCCAGGTGGCTATTACAGGACAACTTGGCATGAAGACCCAGCCTGGAAGTGGCATCCCACTCACAGCGACCAATTTTCGTATCCAAGGAAAGGATGTGTTGCGCCTACCCCCGTCCTCTATCACCACCGATGCGAAGGGACAGACTGTGCTGCGTATCACCCCGGACATGATGGCCACCCTGGCCAAATCTCAAGTCACTACTGTCAAACTGACTCAGGACCTCTTCACAGCAGCTGCGGGAAGCAGTGCTAGTGGGAAAGGCATCTCCGCAACTTTGCACGTGACATCCAACCCTGTCCAGACTGCTGATTCTCCAGCCAAGACTAGCACAGCCACTTCTGCTTCTTCCAGCCCAGCTGGAAGCACGGTGGTTAAAGTGACTCCTGACTTAAAGACTGCAGAGCCAACAAGCTCCGCTTTCCGACTGATGCCTGCTCTGGGCATGACTGTGGCAGATCAGAAGAGCAAAGCCATAACTACGGTGGCATCCACGGAGGCCAAGCCAGCTGCTACTATAAGAATCGTGCAGGGGCTGGGGGTGATGCCCCCCAAAGCTGGGCAGACTATTACGGTAGCTACTCATGCTAAGCAAGTGCCCTCTTCCTCAGCAGTGAGCGTGCCGGGCACAGTCCATACCTCAGCTGTTTCTTTACCAACCGTGAGTGCCACAGTGTCAAAAGCAGTTGCTGTGGCCTCGGGAGCTGCTGGGACTCCCATAACTATAGGCACAGGAGCCACTGCTGTGCGGCAGGTACCCGTCAGCACCACAGTGGTATCTACATCCCAGGCAGTAAGTAATGCTAACCTTTTTCTGGAGGTGGGTGAGAAAGGGGAATGCTGAAATATACTGATGGTTTATGTCTGAAAACGTCTCTTTACATCCCCAGAGGCTCAAATTAAGTACTGTAGAATGTGGGTCTGCAACTGATTTTGTGGTGGTGGGATCATAGCTAAATGCTGAATGACCAGAAAACAGTCAGATATGTCTTCCCTTAACCTCCTGTTGCAAGTAAATGAAATAAACTTTGCTTATCTAAAGTCCTACCTCATGCAGCTCAGCGTCTTGCCGCACACCTCTGAAATCATTTCCCTTGGAATGGTGTCAGAACTAGAAGTGCTTGTTACTTGTATTAACTGTTTTATCAAATTCCCCGTTTGATACAATTTTAATGTCCAAAGCTGAAGGCACCATAAACTGTATCATGAAAGCTGAATAAGCTAATTGACATTACCAGAGCTTCCTAAGGATAAAAATCATGCACGGATGCAGTGAGCCTTCCCAGAGAAATACCATGGTGCAAAGATGACGTGGGTTTGCAGGGCTGAGGCAGCTGTGAAGTGAATGAGATGGAGGTGAATTTTAATGAGCCTGAAATGGAGCACAGATTTCATCAGCAAAGCTGCTGTTGGTTTCTACTCCCAGGACTCCTAAAAAGCAAGATGAGTGGTAATTGCATGTTGTCAAGCAGTTTCTCTGCTGAACTCCCCGCGGCCTCTCATATGTTCTTCAACTTCTCTAGGGTAAACTACCAGCACGAATAACAGTGCCTCTGTCAGTGATCAGCCAGCCAGTGAAAGGCAAGAGTGTGGTGACTGCCCCCATCATCAAGGGCAACCTTGGGGCCAAGTGAGTATTTTGCATCTGGTAGTTTTGCTTTAGAAATAGGCTGAGGAAGGTCTGTGTTCAATCGGTTCCTGGGGACCTAGCAAGCAGAGGGCGGAATAGACTTGCAGTCCGTTAACACGTCCATTAGCTGCAAGAAACTGAATACGGTGTCAAGCAATGAGAACATAATCTTTGTTTAGGTGCCCTGAGGTGTAGGTTCTAGCAAATACACTGAAGAAAAAATGTTCTTTGCCTTGAAACCAGCTATTTAGATTATTTCTGTGTGTTTGAGCAAGAATTCACCTGGTGACATACCTGAAAATATATATAATTTGAGGCCATCTCTCCATTAAAGAAACTAGGGAAGTGTTAACTGCCTCAGTGAAAATTCCTCTGGCATTCAGATATTGAAGTCTTTTTGTTTATTCTTCTATGAATTCTGGTAGTGTCTCCCGTGGTTAGTATTTCAAGGAAGAACACTGCGTGCTTAGCTATTTTCTGCATTCCCTGAGAGGTGTTCAGGTCTGATCAGACTAACCCAGTGATGTGCACGGTCCAGAATGAGAGGGTTTAATTCATGTGATAAAATAATTCTCTATCACAGTGATAAATGTTGACATAAACTTGTCACTTGTGTATTTGCCAGTTTTGTGGGGGAAAAAAAACCCACTGCTTAAAATCATTAGTAAATTAGGTAAGTAACTTTAATCTAGTAGCAACTGAAGAACAGTTTGTGAGTCTGAAAGACCTAGCCTGCTGTGCTGTTTCCTAACCTTTCAACATTCTCTTTCCTTAGCATCAGTGGATTAGGTAGAAATATCATCCTGACTACGATGCCAGCAGGGACAAAACTGATCGCTGGGAACAAGCCAGTGAGTTTTCTGACTGCACAGCAACTACAGCAGCTGCAGCAGCAAGGCCAAGCCACGCAGGTAACGGCACCTAAAACGATACTGTTACTTGCTTTTTTTATGACTTAAGGTCTCCTGAGGACTTTACACGTGATACATGGGGTTCCATAAAAAAGTACAGGTATACAGCTTGGCTGCAGTGTCTGCATTAAGCACATACAGCGCATCACCTCATTTACCTTCCCTCCATCCGGATAACGGTTTTTAAATGTTTTTGCAGCACTGATCGTATAATGAATGTAAGCCCAAAAATCCTGTCAGGAAATGTTCCCAGCTGTTTGAAGGATTGTTTCTATACACTTGGCTCTCTTCGTAGCGCTTTGTACTTTCGCTTCTGTGGGTCACCATTTCTAGTGTTCTGTAATTCCAAAGAATGAATCTGCATTGAGAGCTGCTAGTAACAAGTCTGTAGAAATGAATCCAATGGATCCAAGTCCTTCTTCTGAAAACTTGTAAAAGCAGCTGACGTGTAGGGTTTTTTTTCAAACTAGTTTTTACTTCTTCCTCTCTAATCCTGAGATCTCTTGCCACCATCCCACGTGAACAGTGGATGTAGTGATCTTCTTGTGACAGATTCTGTTCTTGATGTGTTTTGGTGCTTGGTCTTGTTCGTATAACTGAATTTTTGTTGGCAGCAGAAACAGATAATTTACCAGCGCTTTCAGAGTGCGATGCAAGAGCAATGTGTCACCAGGTTGTTTTTGACATGAGTTGAGTTTTTTCCTTTCGATTTCAAACAGGTTCGAATTCAAACTGTACCAGCCTCCCATCTCCAGCAGGGAACAGTGTCCGGCTCTACTAAAGCAGTTTCCACTGTGGTTGTGACAACAGCTCCGTCTCCAAAACAGACCCAGGATCAGCTATGAACACTGGTTTGAAAATGCATTGCTTTCCAAGAACTTCCCTGAGTCTGTGGTCATCCTCCATCCAACCACCCAAGACTACCTAACCACAGTCATGACTAGGGATTGGACTGGATTCTGTCACGTTGCTTGTCTGGAGTCAGCATTGTGATGTCTAGGTAGAAATTCCACAACAGACGACGCTGTACCTACAAAACAAAATGTTTCAGTCCAGATGTGTAAAGCCACGTTTTGTGGCATTGATCATTTAAGAAATGTCTTCCTTTTCTTTGTTCTCTTCCCGTCCAAAGGGCTTTTTGCGAATATCGTTTCTGTGCATTTTGGGTTGTAGGCAAAGCAGTTGATCTTGGGTGTTCCTTAACCAGGGAAACTTGCTGGGAAGGGGTAATTCAGTGGCTTTTCAAAGTCGTGAAGAAGATGCCTCCTTTTGCTGGAGTCTAGCTGTCGCTACTTTTATATAGATGACTTAGGATGGTGGCTTGGACACCAGAGTTGTTTGTAACATAGCCTGGAAGTAGATCCCTAACACATTCGGTGTACTATTTATAGACTTTTTAAATACCTCTCCCCTACCTCTGAGCTCAAACTTCTTTTGAACAGATACCGCTTCCATGTCAAATTTCTGTCAAAGGCAGGATGAGAGTCAAGACGGTTTTTGCTGTAAAAAAGCTAGTAACCATGGGGAGGAGTGAGAAGTGGAGGAGATAAATTCATTGTGTGAACAAGTCTGTCAGCAAATGGGAGTATGCTGGAAAGGAAAAAGAAGGTGTTCACCAGAAGGATCCTCCTTTAGTTTTCCTCAACAAATAAACCCTTTTATCAGTCAAAAAAGACTGTAGCTTGTTTTAAAACTTTGGAATATGTTTTCAAATATACCCAAATTGTAGTCTCTTGGACTCAGAAGAAATATTTTAACCCATGATCCTGGCCTTTGGTTTTGTTTTTAGCTTTGCAATTTTATCTCTCCATGTAAATTTGTCCTGAATTTTGCACATACCAGAGATAAATTTGTGGCTGTTCTGATACGACCTTGAAGCATTCTCGGAATGAGATCAGAAGACATGTTGGACCAGGAAAAGAATAAAAGGGCAGAAAGCCTTACAAATCTCTCTGCCATCTCCTTTCGGTTTTGTACAGCTTGTTGTTTTGTGTACAATGATTGTCAAGCTTGCCAAGGGCTAATAGATTGTCCATCTTCTTTGTAAGGTGGTTCTTTTTAACCTGGTTTCTCTTGTAGTCTTTTTTTTAAATAAGTGGTTTGCTCCACGTTACACCTTATTGAATATAATCTATTTAAAGAACCAAGTCTTACAGTTCAGCGCTCTCCAGTGCTGGCTGAACTGCGTGGCTGGAGCTGTGTGTGTTGCTGTTCAGAACCGCTGCAGCTGAGCGGAGCAGGCAGCTTTGCTGCGCTTCAGGCTCGGTGTGTTGGTCTTTCTGTACAACAGCTAACTACTTCAGGGGTGGGTTGGGGGAAATCGGGTTTTTTGGTAAAAAAGAAGTGGCTAGCTGTAAGTATTGAATAAGCAGCGCACATCAGTACTCCATTTTAAAGCAAGCACTTGAATTATGGTTTATATGCCTCAGGAACAGAATTTGAGTGATTTGAGGTTTTCTGAGCACCTGTCCTACTTTGTCAATTTTTGTACCTTTTTTGTACATTTCACTTAAGGACTAAGGAGACAACAGAAAGGCTGTGGTTTGGGAGGGAGGTGAGGATGTTCTTAAGCCCTTTTAGTTGTGAAGTTAAAATAAGAAAGAGACGACAAACAGCTTCCTGGTGTTGCTTATGTGAAAGAGCCTCTAAATCCAAAACATAATCAAGATAATCCTGCTATGTTAGTTCTGTTGATAATTAATAAAGTTCTTCAGTGTCAAAACCTACAATCAAGTGCTGAAAGATGGTTACAGTGTGAAGCCCCTTAAATTTCTGTGAATCCTCTTGCAAGTAACTACGTGAATTTTGTCACCGGACACAGGAGGCTTTGGCAGTGTGAAGTTTAACAAAACAAGAAACCTGCATCTAATCCCATGAGTTTAGCATGTCTCAGATTGTTGCTGCTGCGGAGTTTTTAGTCTTGCTGTTCAGGTCAGCACCATCTCCTTTCTTCCGGGATCTGTCTTTGCTAAATGGGTTGTTAACGCGCGAGCAACCATTGCGTTCCTTGCTGCTTTGCGGAAGCCTGTTCTGTTTGCCTTTGAAGTCTGGCATCTTTGGGGAAAGATCATCAGTTGCTATGTGGGCTTCTGATTTTGAAGGACCACGTGCTGGATTGACTAGTACATGTTTACTCCCAACTTTCAAGAACAAAGTACAGCCTGTTGCATGGTTCAGCGGCTACCCATCTGATGAGTCGCTTCCACTCTGGTTGAAAAATAACCCTTAAGCTAGTGCAAGTAAAGAGCCCTTGTTTTTAATAAGTAACCTTCAGCTTCTGCACAGGAGGCTGAAGGGCAGAGAGGGGGGCTCACGTTCTTTTTTTGGTGTATGCTGGGACTGGATGAGGGTTTATTTAAGCTAGACTGTGTTCCGGGTGGTGTTTGCTTCTTTGTCCTCCGGCGACTGAAAGCTGTTCCAGAGGAGTACTGCAGTTAGAGCTGCACAGGGAGCACGCGTGCGGAGGAAGGACGCGTAGAGAAAGTACTAAGCTGATATTACCCGTTTTCCATATTTGTCCTGCCTGAAACTGAAGGGGCTTTCAGTCTGATGCATCTTTGCCATTACCTTTTTTAATTAAAAAATGGAAGTACAGCCTGTTTTCATCCCAGTGAGATGCTCCCTGGAGTTATCCAAGAGCCTTGATTATTTCTTAAAAACTGTGGATTAGATGTTTATATCCAGCAAGAGAATATCGTGTAATCATCGCTTACAAGGACTGAGCATGCTACACAAACTGCCAAAGGCCATTTAAAGCCTTTCTAACCTTTATTTTAACAACTGCTCTGTTTTATTTAAATCACGGGGGAAATCTCTATTTATATACCTCAGTAGGATGCCCTCGTAACCCGATGAACTCACCTTGGGGTTACTTCAAGTGTTCCTTTTCAAAAGCAGAGAGTTAATTGGACCTCAACCTGCATATTTTTAACAGTTGATCTTTGTTTTCCAAATGCCTTGCAGTCACTGGCATAGTTTTTAGGTAAACACAAAAACCTCGTTGCTTGGTTTTTTTGTTGCTTGTTTTATTCACGTGGCAAACCTGAACCACAGAAACTACAACAAATTCCCACTAGACTCAGCGCTTGTACCCCGTCCTGCCTGACACGAGTCCGGTACGTGGTGCTGAGCCTCAGGACCCTTCCGGCTGAGCTCCGTTCACGTAGCACCATAGGACGGCAGCCTGAAATTTAAGACTTTTGCCCCGCAACCTTAAACACGGCGACTTGTTGCAGACTGGGCAGAGCTGTGGGAGAAAGGAGAATGCGCTGCTGTGTCCTAGGTGGAAACCGGCTTGAACAGAAACGTAGTTTAATACTGCTGGGTAGCAACCGGTTTCTCTCGCTCTGAGATTTGCTTGAACCGTAGTTATGTGGGTAGGTCGGATGTGTTGTACATGAAAGGGGATCCTCAGTGCTACGCTGGGTCGTTCAAGGGTAGCCTAATACATTGTTCACTCATTTGATAAAAGCTTCGGGGTAGCATCATTAGAGCTAATGGAGATTTTTGAATACAAACTTAGCATCGTCGTGTAACGAGAGTTTTGTGAATGTGTATTGAAACATGGGGGCCTTTTTGCAAACCACGGATACCGTTTCTCCCGCCCTGCCTCTCACCGTCCAGCCCTGCTACATACCGGTAAGCGATGGGATAGCTAAGAAGGAGTAAAATAACAGTATAGTTTGCAAAAGGGAAATTATGGCATCCAGACATGGTAGGCTGGATTCGTCTTTCTTAACTTGGGCATTGAACTTCTAGATAGAGAAATCTGAATTGCTCACCCTAGGCTGCGTTTGCAGGCACTGATACCTCCGGAGGGCAATTCACCTGACCTCCCTCTGGTTCTTCTCGCAGGATGAATCACTCTCCGGATATAACCGTGTCTTTCTGTGGACTGTAAAAAGAATTCTGGATGAGTAGCTCATATTTGGGCTTTTAATGATTTAATTTAGGGATGATGCATCTAACGTGAAGTGATCCATTCAGTGTGGATTAATCCATTTGAGCATGGATTAATCTTGTATGTGGCATCCTGCGTTGAGGCCTAAAAACTGCTAAATCAGAGATAAATATTTTAAGAACTAATTTGTTTCCTTCTGTCTAGAAGTAATCACCACACCAATTTGCTAAGCCTTACATCTGTATCTTCTAACGTTACTTTTTCTCACTGTCCTCTAGTTTGCAAGACCTGGAGCAAAATAACTCACCTGCTGGAACAGAGATCCTTGAAGCAGAAACATGCCAGTCTTTAAGAGCTCCAGGGTCGGGCAGTTTCGCAACGACACTTAAAGAGCAGAAGGTGCCAAGCAAATACAGGACGAGAGCATCAACAAGTGGATGTGCTGACCCAGATCAAGGCCGTCATGGCCTGGAAAATAGAAGAGCAAACCTGCCGAGGGTCACGCTGCTTTACCTGTTGTGCTGGTGCTGCTTGAAGAGTTAACAAGGACCTGGAAGCGAGGACCTGCAAAGATGCTGGCGTTGTTTGAAACTTGGTAAGTGACTTTAATGTGTTGATGTTGTCATTCTGAATTAATTTTTGGCAACGGGGGAGAATTTTTCGGTTTGTGCTTGGGGAAGCAAGGGCTACTTGGTTTTTGTAAGACGTATGTACAAAAATATGCTTCTATACATAGAAAAACATGCTTGATTACTCAAAAAAAGTATTTGCACTGAGGACTTTTCAACTGCTTAAGCAAGTTGCTTGAAAGTCAGCCAATGGTGAGAATTGTTCCTGTGTTCTCAGTTATACAGTGAAATTATGGGTATGGGCAGTCAGAACTCCTTGAGTCACTGCAACTTTATGAATTACTGATCCCCCTTTGCACTGCTTTGCTCGTGTAAGGAAATAAGTTGGGTTTCATAGGTGGGGTGACCTGAGTAGCTTAAATGATAAGCAGTAACTTGGTAAGCCATTGTATCGAGGTTTGCTTTTAACAGTGTTCCTGTACTGAAGTGCACTTGCAACTTCGCTTGGCCCCTGTAAGGGCTGTGAAGGGGTCTTAAAGCTGGTGCAAAGCAGAGAGGGAGGCTGTTAGGTCCGTTTTATTGTCGCAGTGTGGTATGTGTTCTCTGTAGGAAGCTGGTAGCTTACCAAAAACCATAAACTTAACTGGGTGGTTGTTCCAAACGTGCGCTAGGACAGCTGGGCAGGCGGGAAGGTGTTAATGTGCAAAGCTGAGGATTTCTCCAAAAGCCCAAAGTGCTTCACTGTCACAAAACCAGCACCCTATTCCTTTGAAGGGCAACATGAAAGCTTAGCCTGTGTTTTCAGATAGCTGTGACCAAGAGAGAGAGCCCCCAGTCTCAGAGGGATGAGTCCTTTGTAATTGGAAAGCTGAGTTTGTGTCTGGTTGATAAGATTTATTCTATTTTTATTTTTCAACTTGTGCTGTGGAGGGGAGTCGAAGTGACGTGGGCAGGCTGAAAGGGTACTGTACCTGTTTGGAGTTAGCAAACCCAGGAGCTCCTTCCAGTAGGAAGAAAGCTTTCATTGACTATGTCCACGCACCTGGATTTTAACAATTCTGGCAAGAAGGATCCAGGTTCGCATTAGGGCTGGATTTAATCCCTCCTTATGCTTTTCCTGCTTTATGGTAGAAGCCAAGCATCCCAGAGAGCAACAACTAACTGGCTGGGAACCACTGTCCCCAGCTCATTGATCCTTCAAGAGGAGTGCTCTCGTCTCTCAGTAGTTGAGTCAGGGTGCAAGGTGAGGCAGGTTTCCCAACATCTCCCTGCCATCTCGTGGAAGGAATCTGAGGGCTGTCCTTCAGCCCGTGGACAACCTTTTCCCCGCAAGTACTTGTGAACCAGCAACATATGTCTGAGCCTGCTTGAAAGCAGGAAGATGTTGGTTCTTGCCCTGTTATCAAGGAGTTCCTCTGCAGTGTAGAGGCCTGTGCCAAGGAAGTTTTCGCTGGTCATGGATTTGTTTCAGTATTTCAACCTTCTGTTGTGCCCCTTATTGGACTGACTTTGTCAGGAGTTGCCAGGAGTTTGGGTGATGTGATGCAGAGAGATGAGATGAGACGATGTGACCAGGTCTTCAGAGACTTGGTAGAAGAGCCGTAGAAAATAAAGTCAGAGCTTACCAATTTACCATGCCGTGAGGAAGATCTAGGTTGGATGTTACGAAAACTCACCAAAAGTAAGGACACCTTAATGCTAGAATGAATTGCTTTGGGAAGAGCGGAGTTTTCAGACAAACATTATACATAGTGATCCTACTTTTGGGTTGGAGAATGGACTAGAGCAGGTCTGCAAGCCTGATCCTGTCAGTGGGGTGTTTCATCCAGCCTGCCACCTCATCTCGGAGAGGACTAGCATCATCTAGGAGAGCACGTATTGCTTCTCACCTCTGACAGACTGAACTCTGTGGGTGAATGCGCAGCCATCAGGCAGTTAGTTGGCTGAAAGACAGTAGGAGCTGGAACATAAAACAGCAAAAAGCCCTATGCCACATCCCTTTGACCTCTGCACCGACAAAGTGAGAGAAATAAGAAGAATAAGTGAAAAGTCAAAGCTGCATCTTTTTGGTTTTGGTTGTAAACAGCTGAGGTAACACCAACACAAAGTCTGAACTTCTGTTTTCTGTGGAAAATAAGGAGGCAAGGCAGGTGAGCATGGGTCAGCTCTACTTGTTTATAATAAACCAAAGAGAAATGGGCAATTCCAACGCATTGTCTGCATCTCTCTCCCCAGCTAAGTCACGGCCTCAGCTTACGCATTTGCAGCTTGGTAGGCAGCCAGGACCTTAACTAACTTTGAATCTTGGGCGTGCCTGAGTGTGCAGCCGGGTTTCAAAATACGCAGCGCCAGAAACCAGGCAATCAAGCCTGTCCACTCTGTTGCACTTACAGTTTGGCTGGCAAACACTGCTGTTGCTGATTCAGAGCTCGCTAAAGAGGTTCTGCTTTCACGAGCCACGGAAGAGCTCAAGAAAGAGGCCCAGCTGATAGTATAGTCCCAGGAGCAAGCTTACATCCTATGGGATGTTTCCTAGTGCTCTGCCTTCCCTTTGGAGTCCCAGGACTGTCAGGTGGCTGGCAGCATTAGCAACAGAGGCACAAGAAACGATCTCCCCCTAATTTTGAAAGCGAATCTCGGAGCCGTCTGGGGCGTGTTGGAGGGCTGAGGGTGGACTTTCTCATTTCAAGCTTGTGGCACTCTGTCACATCCTTTGCTTGCTCTCACGCCCATACCTTCCACTGGATGGAGCTGGTCACTAGTGCCCTTTGTTCTGGCCAGCTTTCGTGAGCTCAGGAGGGCAAAGCTACTTGTGATCCCTGCCAAAGTCATGTTTTGGAAGCAGGTCTCTCACTCCAGAGCCCTTGAGAGAACGTTTGAGATCAAAGGAGAAATTCCCTCCCAAATTACACAGTAATCCTTGAGCAGCTTTCTGAAAAGTAGCACCCCGCTCTGCTCTGCCTCAAAGCAGCATGTGGCCAATTGAGGGCAACTCGCTGCACTTTTACAGCTCTCATTCTCCAACACAGTAATTATTCCCCTTGCATTACAGAGGGAGAGTCTGAATCGTACCAAAACAACTTGGCTCAGGCCCGGAGGCAGGAAGAGCTGTCCCTTGCGCAGACCATCAGTCCAGCGGTACCCAGCGTTCACCTTTGCTCTCCGGGGGCTGTGGGTTCAGCTGGAAACCGCAGGGCTTCTGGGTGACGTTTTCCTCTCCTCCCACTGAATCAGCCTTTTATTTACTCTTTGGAATGCAAAGTAACAGGACACCCTGTGAGTTTTATCTCTCTCCCAATCTTTTGTGTCGATGTGGAAGTTGCCAGACCGGATTGAACCTTTTAGCTGCAGACAGAGATGGGGTGGTTTCGGGGTTGTCTGGCAGGAATCTGGGTGGGAGGGCACTGTCGGTGAAATTCGAATTTAGGAGTCACACTGTGAACAGGATCCTCGAGACGCGCTGCAGAGAGGAAAAGCCTTTGTCACTGACTGTTTGAATCCGGCCCTTGGCTGGTGCGGCAGCGTGGATGGATGGTGCTCCTTTGCGGAGCTAGAATTACTGGGAACTGCTTCCACCAGAAGGCTTTTCCCCTGCAGGCAGCCTGCCTTCATTCCTTATGTAAGCAGCTACGTTTTCCCTTCTTTCACGTGGATGGCATTCCCAGGGCTGGGAGCTGATGCGGAAGTATCCTGCCCGTTCAGCCGGCGCTTGCTGTTCCCGCAGCTAACCCCTGTCTCCTCTGGGACCCTCCTGGGGGTCGAGCTCACGGTGCTCTAGCTCTTGCAACTTG
Organism: Gavia stellata; assembly: GCF_030936135.1. Classification (NCBI taxonomy): domain Eukaryota; kingdom Metazoa; phylum Chordata; class Aves; order Gaviiformes; family Gaviidae; genus Gavia; species Gavia stellata. Next base: position 6,366,589 of record NC_082619.1, on the reverse strand, counting down.
GGTACGGGTCTGCCAAAGACGGACGTGGTTCTTGGATTTCAGCGGTGCCTAAAGCAAGTGCTCTCCTTCCTCCTAAAGGCGTGTTAAACCTCGACTTGCTGCTCTCATAATGCTGCTGTGGCCACACTGATACGAGGAGACAACGTGAGGAGGAGGAGGAGGTGACAGCTTTTATTGAACGAACTGATATAAGTGGGAAGAAAGAGGCTTTGCTGCTGACTGCTGCCATTGCACGTGGGTAAGTGGCTTGATCTTTATGCTTCAGTTACATCTTTATAGTGACTCGGCTGGGCTCAGCACCCTTCAGTCAGATGAGAGAGACACATGGAAGTGTCTTACCGCAAAAGCACGTGGCAGACTGCTTATTGGGAACGGCTGCTTTGATGCTTTGGGACTGTACAGTGCCCAGAAAGAGGGGGCCCTCATCTACCGTGGTGACTTAGCAACACAGCCGCAAAATAAATCGCTTCTTCAGCAGCAGAGAAATGGGAGCCCTATCATTTAGGACTGTAAACCAGCCGCCTCCCAGCTATATAACATTTTATATTTAGCACGTGCATTGCTTTCTTTTTGCCCCACCTTGATTGCATCCCCTTGTTCAAAGAGCCAGTTGGGCTGCTGAATCAATTTGTAAAACGTCAGTGGCTTGAACAGCAGGAAACGCTGGGCGTTCGCAGCTCCGTGTGAAACCAAGAGTTGTGGATCTTTGCAAGGGTCCTCAAAGAGCGAGTCTGCATCTTGCCCTCATTAGCCACATCCCAGAGCAGGGCTGTTTGCCTGGCACCTGCCTGGAGGAGATTAGTTGATACGCTGAAAAGAAAAGTGCAGAAACAAAGAGCAGCACTTTCAGCTCAGACTAGCTGCCTTGTACCTAAAATATGCTGTTTCACGGGGGTATTAAGTCAGGCTGGAGCAGCTGCAGTCAGCCAGGTAGGGAGTGGCTGTAAAACTAGAGCGCTGGGCAGGGTTGGGCATCAGCGGGAGAGCTGAGAGCAGCTCCTGACATCAGCCAGCCCAGTAGTTTCAGCAGGCTGACTAACAAAGCCGCCTTCTGAAGGGGAATACCTTAAATCCGGAGATGCTTCCTGCTGTGTGGTGCTCAGCAAGCGGGTGGGATTCTGGTAGCTGCTGAGGGAGCAGGGAGGGCGCTGGCACAAGTACTTCTGTAAGAGCACAGAAGTTAACGTTGTATTTTTCACCTGAAGAGAAAACAGCAGGATCAGAGACCTGGCACCGTCTCTTTTTCCCCCCAGAGAAACACGTGCAAAAGGGACCCAAAACTTGCTCTCCCCAGGAGACATTTTAGAGCCAAGGGGAAACAAAGGTAACCCAGCGTCTCCCTGTGGCATGTGAATCAGTGGACAACTCCTGTTAGAGCAAAAACAGTTTTCTGGGAAATTTAAATGTTCAGATGTGGAAAAAATGAGTCTCAGGGCTGGATGCAATTGGTGGAAAGGAGTTTAGATCAGCAGTGGGATGGCCAGTTCAGCCATCAGATAGATTGATGGGCATATCAAATGTTGGTATAGACTATCACATGTAAGACAGAGAAGGGAAGAACCTTTCCAAGAAGGATGATGTTGGTCCAGCTATTTTTAATCTTGACTTACTCTTGAATGTTGGAAATCTAAATATTGGGGGGTGGTGTGTGTGTTATTTTTACAATAAGGGGAAAATGATGGAGTAAGACTGTGTCAGGAATGCAGATTTCAGTGTTAAAAGTCCTCGTTCAAAGCTGCATTAGAGCATTCTCAGAAGCCAGGGCTTTGCCGCTGGTCTCTCCTTTTCTTCTCTGGGGGCACCATTTAATATTAGACCGTAGAGTCCCCGGGAGCTGTTGCTGGTACGTGCGCAACACTCCTGAGTGCCAGATTTGGATACATGTGCAATTTCTGCTGGGCTGCTGCGTTGCTCGTCATTTTGCATCTGGTCTCCGCTGTTTGGTACGAGGTGGCTCATTCCTAAAGTGCTGTAGCCTAGCTGAGAGCAGGTTTCAGGCTGGGATAAAGGGAATACTTTGCTCTGGCAGTCCCTCAGTGTACCAGATGTTTTTGGGAACAGCGGGCTTGTCCCAGGGGCTAAAGTGCCTGTGTGTGCTGGAGAGCGCCCTCTTCGCAGCGGGGTTTCATAGCATGCTGGTTGTTGTCACCCGGGAAGGGATAAGACCTTGGGTACATAAAGCTTTGCTCTAGAAGCTGCTGTGTACAGCAGTGCTAGCAAGCCCTCCTGCCGGCTGCGGGGTGGCTCGTGTTGGTAAAAGACAGATTTTTCTGGTTTCATTTGCTAAAGCAAAGCACATGGCAAAAGGGTCCTTCAGATGATGCAAAGCCGGTGCGGGGCTTTTGGGCACGGCTTTTCGGGCATGACGTTTTCCCTAATTTTCCCACGAACGCCTGTGAAGTGGGAGAGGCGGGAGCCGCAGCCAGACACGGGAACGTCGGGTGACCCGCGGGGTGTTTCCGGCTTCCCGCACCTGCCAGGATCGCAGAGAGGAGGGGCTGGGCACCGTGCCGAGCCGAGCCGTGCCGTGCCGAGGCGAGGAGCAACCGCGCCATGGCGGCCTGAGCCGGCGCGGCAGCCGCCCTCGCCATGGAGCGGGGCCCCACGGCCGCCGGTGCCGGCATGAGGTACAGCGCCCAACCGCAGGTGAGAGCGGCTCCCGGTGCCGGGGGGGGGGTGGCGGGGTTCTCCCAAAAGCGCTCAGCCTTTCGCCCAGCTGCCTCGTCCCCCGCTCGCTCCCATTCCTTTGAGCCTCGCGGGTTAGGACTGACCAGGGCAGCTCCGGATCCCTCGGGAAGCGAGGGAGATTCCCGCTCCCTCTCCGCCATCAGGTAGGGTCAGGAGAACCTGTTTGGGGGTCGCTGCCAAGACCAGCGGAGCAGGAATAGAAAAACCAGCTTTGGGAAAGTGGAAATCCCCGCCGGTTACGGTGCAGCAGTCTGCGCCGGTGTTAGACCGCCCCGATGTCAGCGCTACCATCGCTCTGACGGTTTTGATTTCGGCTCAAGCTAGGCGCTGGGGATGTGAGTAAAGATAAACTCTGCCGAGGTGAACTGTTTGCAGCGCGTGGGTCCGGGTTGTTTAGCAACAGATCTAACTAAACCTGTTCAAGCCGTCAGAAGGTCTGACTTTAACTGAGGGCTTTGGGGCTTCGTTAATTAACCGATGCGTTATCAGTATGCTTTGAAACTTGAGCGAGCTTAAGCCGCGGTCTTGGCTTTTCGTGTAGGTCTTCCTGGCTGAGGGTCGGGCAGGGACTGTTGGTTTTGGGTTGCACCTCCAGAGCCTGTTCTGTGCCACAGAGCTGTTTCAAAACTGGGCTTTTAGGTTAAAGCACGACAGCAGCGCTTCCCAGCTCACCTGCAGGCTGTCTGGTGTCGGTCTCTGAGGCCTGGCTTTAGCGGTTGTTATCTGGCAGCGGCAAAGGAGCTAGCAGTGTTAGCACCGATCAGAAAGCTGGCCTACAGCGAGAAAAAGTTTCCCTTGCCTCCAGCCCCGCTCTCCCGCGTGTGCCAGGGCCGCGGTGACTGCCAGGAGCGGGAGGGAAGATGCTCTCGCTGATACCGTTCAGCTCGAGCTCTTTGTTCCATGGCCGGGTCGGGCTGACACTGTTGCGTGCAGCCTGATCTTCCCTGCCTGGCTTGTTCTCTTGGCAAAACGTAGGTTTGCGCGCTGGCGTGTCTTTACGGCAGGGCTGAGTGCTCCAGCGAGTCCCTTCACACCGGGGCAGCGGCGTGCCAGGTCCTCTCCCCTGGTTCTGGATCAGTTTTCCCCCTGCATCAGTTCAAGAGGAGCAGATCTGATCCGGGAGGACTTTCCCGAAGACGGCACCCGCCTTCCTGGCAGTAAACAGCCTGAGGAATTTGTCCGTCGTGGACCGACTGTTGTTGGACTTGGCTCCCTATAAATACGACGGCAGGGCAAATGTGAGTTGTTTTGCAATGACTGCGTCTCCTCCTGCGGCGGGGAAGGAGCTGCGGCAGCTCTTGGGCACAGTGAGGAGAAGCTACTCCTCTTCCTTGGAAAGGTGCAGAGCCTTTCTCTCGGGTAGTGCCTGGTGGCTGAGCTGCTGCTCAGGCCAGTTTTTCTGCCGTTGGTGCCAAAGGCAAACAGGGATAAGGAAGGCACGACGAGAAAAAGGCTGAGACCGATCGAGAGCGCGACAGACCTTTGCTCAGCAAACAAAAGATCACTTTGTAAAACCATTGAGGGAGCAGCGAGAGGGTTTTTGAGGGCCTGGCTGTGGGGAAGGTATCAGACCAAAGGTTCTAGCCTTGCCCGGGGTAGAATATGCCGTTTCCATGCAAAGGGCTAGCCTTGAAATAACGTACTGCGATAGCCGGGCGATAGGCTGGGGTGGCGGAGGGAGCAGCTAATAGGGATGGCTTTGCCAGACAAAGGCTTTGCCCGGGCGGGGATGCTGGTGTTTCCCCTGCTGTGGGCTCCAAACATTCAAATGTCCTGGGCCAGATCCACCTCAAAACTAGAAGAGTCGGTCAAGAGCGTGGGCGAAGTGTAAATGATGAGTGTGGAATGTTTCATCGAGGTCTGGGGCGCAGCTGTTTTTGTTAGGCTGCTGGAGGGCATTTTTGTTGCTCAGACAGTACTCTCTGTACCAGGAAAGACGTAAGAGTGTTTTAAATAAGCTGTTTGCATCTGCCACATGTTTCTTTTCTGGTTTTGGGATGTAAGCGTGTTGTAGGGAGGAATTTCATGGCTGATAGCTACATGTATCAGGCCTGGAAGGTCGCTTGATTTCCCACTTCTCCCCAAGAAGTGTAAAAGTCTCTGCTACACCAGAAACACGATTAGAAGCGTGGTCGCTTTTTCTGAGCTGCTGTGTTGCATGACCCAGCTGCACTGATAAGCCTGGTGCGGGGCGGCAAGCCAAGCCTGTGCTGTCCTGTGCAAACATTAACTGTAGTTTCTTCTGTAATAAACCTAAAGGAATTTGGTTTCCCGTATGACTCAGGATGGTCACAAGACGATTGAATGCTGTAGAGGATTGAGCTCGAAATTGGTGTGTGAAAGAGGTGTGTGTGACTCGCATCTTTCACTACTGCACTTGCCCTCTGTGCCTGGAAGGTAGACAGTCTGGAGGACTCTGTGTCCTTTATTTCCCGCTCCATATTCCCTCGTTAGTTCTGATGTCATCATTTTATAGTCTCATTGCCCTTAATAAGGAACTGAAGACGAAAAATAATAGGCTGGCAAAGTTTCTTCAGTGATTTACTGCCCACGTTGGGGCAACACGGCACGAATATGCCTTACGGAAACTTAGCTCTTAGTCATGCTGTTTCCATGTATTTCTTATTAAGACTAAGAAGAGAAGTGTGAAGATTATTCTTACCAGATCTCTTCCTGGAGCGGAGTATCTGGGATTGCAGCAAGGGTCGGTGCTGGAGTTGATCTCAAAAATTGTGTAGCTGTACTTGAGCTACTTGGGTGAAGCGAGTTGCACGTTGCGCACCCCATGCGTCAGCAGCTTTTAGATCTTTCGGGTTTTTTCTTACGGGAAACAGGCTGTTTCCCCTTATGCCAGCACCACAAAGCTGCTGTTAGCCTTCAGTATGATCTGGGAAACCTCAGGTTTTGAAAAGATAACTTTCTTGGCTCTTTCCGCACTGCGCAAGCTCAACCTGTTGATCTCAAAGGCTGGGGTGTCCCAGGCTCTGAGCCCGGCTCGCTGGCCGTGTCCTGAGCTAGTTGATGAGTCGATGGGTTTTGCTCCTCTTGTTTCTCGTGCGATATTTGTTTTAGTTTTTATCAAACAGCACCTGAGGCAGGTGCGGCTGGAAAAGGGGAGGTGGGAATTGCCTCTTGGATACACAGGCTGGGATCTGCGAGGGGTGATTACCTAGCAAGAGTCTAACCGCATAGTCCAATGACTCTGCTTCATCTGAGACCTCTCCAAGCCACCTCAAAGTTTGTATTTTATGGGTTCCTTTTCTTGGCTGTGCACATTAGGGCCAGACAGTGGGTTTTTTGCAGTGAGACTGCCTTGGTTGCACACCTGCCCTTACCTTCTGTGATTTGTACAGCTTTGGCCCTGAGCAGTCCCGCAGCAGACCAGCTGAGGCTGGAATGCGATAAAGGTCAAGGGAAGCAGCTGAATCTCATCGCTGCCTTGTGCTGGACAAACAAAGGTGATAAGGGACAGGTGAAATGAACGGCCAGGAGCCCAGTCCTTCTGTGGGTCAGGGTCCAGTGAACCAGCCGCAGACGCTGAGTGAGAGATGGAGCACCTATTGTGGAGGAGAGGGGAGCAGTGAGGGCCTTTGGTGCCCAGGACACATCACGCTGTCGTGCTGGAACCGCCAAACAAGCCAGAAATCAGCCTCTGTGGGAGATGCTGATCCCAGACGGACCTGCGCTTTGCATGCATCCCAGAAATCTTCTTGCTGGAGAGCTGTACTCTGTGGCACATCCTAGCCTTTCTGCGAATCGCCCTTTGCCAGAGGGTATCTCTGCTTTCCGGTAAGTATCTCCAGTCCAGAGTCGACCGTGGCAGTTCCCACCACCCCTGTGTGCCTGTTGTATTTCCTGCTGACAGAATTAGTCACTTCTGCATCTGGTTTGTCCAGTCTGGCAGAGTACGGTCGCTGTCTAAAAATATATCGTGCGGCTGGCTTACGGAGGAGGAGTGGGAAGGTTTGCTTACGCACAGGACTTTTCTCTGAGCTCTCTGCACGGAGGAGTTGCGTGCAGGAGACCTCCAAGCGCTATATAAATCTATCTGTGCCCGCTCCTTTTTCAAGTTTCCTCATGGAGTCGGTAGTCCAGGGGAAACTGAGGCGTGGAAGAAATGGGGCAACATCTTCCTGACCCTTTCACTTGATTGGCACGTGGCTTTCCTGCCAGGGCACCACGTGGATGCAGCAGCCACGCCAGCCGGGCTGACGCTGTGACCAGAACCCTCCGATCCTGCCCTGGGGAGCCCCGCGGTGACGGTGAGGGCTGAGCGAGGAGGAGCAAGAGGAAGTAACTGAACCTGTGACTAAGGCAGAGAGAATATCAAGGAAGGTTTTCTGTTAATAATGTTTATTGGAGTAGTTTCCTCGAGAAGGGCGAGAGAGTCAGACCTTGAGTCACTTTGTGCTAGAGACTGTTTCTCGGGGAATCACAGACAAGGTGAGAGCAGGACGTGCTTTTGGATCCTCTCTGATTTACAGCTGCTGTTGCAATGGACTCTTCTGTACACGCGAGGGAAATCCACAGCAACCGTTCGCTAAAGGAGATTAAAATTGTAGTCGTCTTTTGCTTGATTTAACGATGATCTTTCGAGCCTGTCTTGCTTTTGATTCCGTCTGGTTTCTGCCTAGCTTAGAGGATGGTGACCAGCACCGCCACAGAGGTATTTTTCCCCGACGGGCAGGAGTGGCGGCAGCGAAGGGGACGCGCAGCGCAGCGAGTGAGCAGAGCGGAGGCTCAGCCGCGCTGTTTGGGCGCAGACAAGTCTGGTACTAAGGTCAAACGGGTGCTTTTCGTGCTGAGTACGGGCAGGGAGGATTCAGCCTCTTACTCAGAGGTCGGGACACGGGGCCTCATCTGAAACCTTCCCGGCACGACCTGATTTGGCATTCCTGTAGTGCCTGGGGGATGCTTCAGATCCTTTGCCTTGTAGCGAGAAGAGGGTTTGCAGGAATCGCTGTTGCTTACCCAGGCTGCGACACGCGACAGCTCTTCAAAGCAGCTTCACACAAGTGTCCGAGTTGGCCGGGGAATATAATGGTGTACATAAGGTATGAGGATGGGAGAGGATGAGATCTGGAATACAAAACAGAGGGCAGGGAAGGAAACCTCTTTGGATTCAGTCTCGTATCTGCCTCTAATCACTGGGTAAATTCTGGCAAGGAACAGCATCAGTGGCTGCTTATGCACCTCGTACGGGAGTAATAACAAAAATAACCTCCCTAGGAGTCCCCCCACTCCTTTAGTTTCTCTTGGTGCTGTGGGTGTCACTGCCCTCTCAGCTTTGGAGCAAGAACAAACTGACAAAGGCGTGCTGTAAACTCTCGCAGGTTTAAGATCTTTCACCCTTTTCTTCCAAGAAGAGCAGAGAAATTGTCTTAAAGAAAGATCAGATGGGGCATTTTCGTGCCTAACTTCCTTTGGTTGCGCTGCAGCCGCAGGAGCGGTGCGTGTGTTTGTATGTGTCGGGGGCGGAGGGGAGCTCTGTTTTCCTCCTGATTTAATCACACTGATTAGTTCCTCCCATCTAAGGGTTTTCTCTCTGCAAAGACACAACCTTTAGCTCGAAGAGGATGTTAAAACGCATCAGCCACAGTGTTGTGCAGTCTGGCCTTGCACAGCAGCATCTCCTCCTTGCAGCTGAGCCCCTTTTTTTTCTGGCAGTTTGGTGAAACTGAATCTTGGGAATTTTGCAGAGGGCTGAAGGTACCCTCAGCCGAAGGGTATACCATTTGAAAATAGGGTTTTCTTTGCTCTCCCGGTAGCCAGAGGAGACCCTATTTCGTTGTGCCATTTTGCTGCTGCTACCCCCCTGTAACATCACGCTTCTCATGCAAGAAGTGTGCGATCGGTCTTTCCGGGAAGAAATGCCATCTAGTTGAATTCAGCCTGCCAGGGGAGCGTATTATTAAGGCCAACATTTAACAGCTTGCGCCCGAAAACTGTTACTCGGAACACTCGGAACTCAGGCGGTTCTTCCTCGCTGACCCCAGGAAGTCTGGGAAAGCTGTTGTTGTGTGAACAGATATATCATTTAAACTCCTGAGGTTGTTTTCTTGCCTCAGGCTCCTGCAGATGTTAGAAGAGAATGAAATACTTTTCTTTCTGCTAACGGCAGCAACGTATTGGAAGTCCCGGGAAGGCTTGGCGCTGCCAGCAGCCCTGCGGTGGGATAGGAGAGATGCTGGCGAGATTTGTGGCCGGTTTCTTCTCTTTACCTGGTTTGGGGGGATTTCTTACATGATTTGGAAACTGATGGGAGCCAGATGGCTGTTTTGAAGGCAGTGTGTCAAACTCCAGGCAATCTTGACTTTGAAGAGTTTCTTGATTTAGGATGTCTGTATGTGTTGAAGCTTTATTTTGTGTGTCTTCTGTTTTGAAGTTTCCTTGGGTTACGTTTTTTAAGCTTTTCCTGTACGATCGCGGAAGCTGAATGGGAATCAGAGCATCCCCCGTGGGATTGTCCTCTGTGGCCCTGCTAGGTCTTTTGTTTCTTCTGGCAGTGGCTGGATGTTGGTGACAGAAACAGCCTGGCACCTCCGAGATGGCGTGCTTCACACTGGTTTCTTTCTGCCCAGCCTTAGGCAGTAAATCTCACAAATAAACGAAGGCTTCCTTCCCCGTGCTGTAGTGGAGAGCTGTCAAATGATGAACTCAGGTTGTTCTGAGAGCAGATGGTGCGAAAACTGGTAGGTTGCTCTGGTTTTGGTGGCTTTGTAGTAAGTATTTGCAGAGGATTAAACTTAGAGAGTCCTTTACAAAACTGTAGGGTAAGGTGCCTGCCACGTCCCTATTGTAAAGGGCCTCAGGCGAATACCGCAGGGAGGAGAGGCTTCGGTGATGTGCGGAGGGTGGGAGGAGAGGACGGAGACTGGGTGAAGAAAAGGGCAAAAGGAGTGGGGGAATGATGCAAGTGGGAGCTGGGCTTCCCTGCGAAGTGAGGCTCGGGAAAGATAAGATGGTGAAGCCATTGCATCTAAGGGAAGTGCAACGAGGATGGCTCATCGCCTGCGTCTGCACGCAGCGAGGATGGCTCATCGCCTGCGTCTGCACGAGAGCGCAGAGGGCTCAGAGGTCGCTCTGTCAACAGCATCTCCTTTGCTGGTTGTTTTTCCTGACTTTTAGGGGCTTGTGACATTTGAATCAAATTAGCCCGAGCCATTAGAGTATGTTTGTGTCAGCCCTGGGCTGAGAGAGGACAGGCAGCATCTGACCCGGCATCATGCTTACGGGGACAACGTTACCCCCGGAGCACAGGAATGCGTTTGAATGCAGCGAATTCGTGCTAGTCGGCACTTTGCGCTGTGGCGTCCTTGCTGTCCAGAGCCCCGTGCCGCTGCCCAGAAAGCTGCCGGACGCCCGGTAAGGCTCGGGAGAGGGGGAAAATGGGAAGGTGGTGACCGGAAAGGCGAGCCATCCTCATGGTTTGGGCAGTTTGCAGCAGGCGGAGAGCCCTTCCTACCTTCTTGGGGAGGCCCAAGAAGAAAGCAGAAGATGTGGTCTGCTCTCCCAGCGTGGGTTAGCGAGCTCAGGGGAGGAGAGGAAGCGCTGGGGTGGTGGGTGCAGCTCCGGGCCCCCGACGTCTGCCTGCTCCGAGGATGCTCTGGGCTGCGTGGCATCCTCTGAAGACATCTGGGTCTGCAGCCGTTCTGATTTCCCCCCCAGGCTGGAGGTGCAGGTATGCGAGCAGGGCAAGGATGGAGGGCGGGTAAGCCAAAGGTGTGAGAGAGTGAAACCCCGGGGCACCGAGGACGTTGCACTGCGACAGAGACCTTCCTCTTCGTCACCCAGCCCAGCGTGGGGGGGTGATAGCAGTGAGAGCTGTGTCTTACGGGTGTCATTCCTCGTTCCTGGGCGGCTGCCTTTGGGACCTGCTCTTCATCAGCCAACAGGTCTTGTCCTGAGAGTCTGGCTGGTCGTGGGCTGCGGGGATGTCTTGTGTGCTCATCTTCAGCTTTGGGTTTATTTCTTTTAATCGGTATTTGCGCTGAATGGGGAAAGCCGAGCAGAAATACAGGAGTGCTTCGTCGGCTCGGGAGACGTCCAGAGGGTTGTGCAAATGTAAAGGGAGGAAATAGCTCGGTTTCTTCTTTTAGAGGAAAGCTATTTATAGCGCGCTGTGCCCCACGAGCTGCAGGTGACACACCTGCCGCATAGCGAGCGCTTTGTGGGGGTGAATTTTTGTCTGCAGTTTCATCTGCCGGCAGGCAGACGTCTTGGAGGTTTTGGGCTTGTGACCTACCATGGTCACGGGGGGGTGTGTGGACTTGCCTCTGAGTTTGCTTGAGCTGATGACCTTGTATTGGGCCCAACAAGGAATTAGGCGTGTGCGGAAAAGCAAAACAAAAACCTTCAGGGTTTGTCCTGCCGTGGTGTGGCTGTGGAGCCGCCGGCGCCGAGGCATGCCGTATGCTCTCGGGGAGCTGCCGCGGACAGGTAGCTCTGCTCTGTAGACTGCTTTGTGGTTGGACCTCTCCGAACCAGGCTTTGGGAACGGCCTTTCCACCGTCCTGCCTTCTCGCCTCTCCTAGGACATGAACAACCTGGAGGAAGGGGTGGAGTTCCTCCCTGCCATGAACTCTAAGAAGATGGAGAAACGTGGCCCAAAGCGGCGGGTGGTCGTCACGATTGTGATTGTTGTTTTCCTGCTCATCTCCCTCGTCACCGGCCTCCTGGTTTGGCACTTCAAATGTGAGTATGACGTCTGGGGGGTGGTGGCGTGCAGAGCGATACCCTGGGACCATATCCACATGGAAAAGCGTTGTTATCCGATGTTGATCACATGTGCCCTCTCTAGCTCTGGGAAGGCTCCGGGAAGTGGGGGGACACCATTTCCACCCCCGTGTCCCGATCGCTGTCACTGGGGACCTGCTGTGCCGTGGTCCCAGCCCTGACTACCCTTTTTGCCTCTGATCCGTTGCCTTCCAGACAGGAACGCGGCCGTTCAGAAGGTTTTCAATGGCCACTTACGGGTTCTGAACTGGGACTTCCTTGACGCTTACGAGAACTCCAGCTCGCCGGAGTTCATCATGCTGGCCAAGAAGGTGAAGAGCACGGTAAGAGGTTTCTTGCATCCCTCCTCTTGCGAGCAGGACTTTTTCCTCTTGCCCTGTGGCCACGGGGATCCTGCATGTAAGACTGCTCGGAGCTTTCTCGCTCCTCTCAGCTCTCCCCGCGCACCATGACACGCTGGGCTGGGTGCAAGGAGCCTGCCTTTAAGCTGGGTCATCCATCCATCGCGGCTCCAGCCCGGTGCCACCATGTCTCCCTGCCTCTGCCACCCAGCGTGTGCCGTAGGAGGCTGCCCGGGCAAATCCCAGGGTCGGGGGATGAGTCAGGGCTGGGAGCTGAGGCAGGAGCGTGTCTGCCCTTTGTGCTGAAGCTGTGGCTAGTCTTGCCTTTCCCCTCAGACTCGGGTATTCGTTGTGCTTCCCCCGGGGCAGAGCGGGGCGAGGTGAGTCAGAGCAGGCTGTGGTGTGCAGGTCTGGGTGCTACGGGGACTCTCAACTCTCCCTCTTCCTCTCTTTGGCCTCTGCAGATTCCTGCAGCCAGGGATGCCGGGTATGTGCCCTGATTTTCCACAGCAGGCTTGAAGCTCTGTCTGTCTTTAGCCTTACCCCCCTCCTCACTTCTAGACGTGCTGAACGCTCTTCTTTAAACCTTTCAGGTGGAGGAGATCTACAGGAATCATGCAGATATTGGCCCTTACCACAAAGAGACGGTGATAACTGCGTTCAGGTGAGCGTTAGGTGCTCTCTGAGCCCTGTCTGGGAGTGGAGGAGGGCGATGCTGGGGTGTCGCGCAGCCGTATACCCTCGTTCCCGAGCTGCTGGGGATGGAGGCACCTCAGTAGTCACCCTGAGTGACACGGTAACGGGTGGGCAGTGAAAAGTGACCTGAAAATGCGTACTGTTTTCTGCCAGTCCTCATCACTGTGTGCTGAGGGAGATGTCTTGGGAAAATCCAGGTATGGTGTGGTAGAGCCCTATGAACCGCAGTGGGTGGTGCCTGGCAGCTTTGAAAGGGACTCCCCGGGCTGGCAGGAGCCTTTGCTGGGTGCAGTTTGTTTAACTTGGTATTGAGACTCTCCCTTCCCCATGGCTATCCTCCAAAATTGGCTCATCAAGTAGCCTGGCCCCTTCTTCTCCTGATACTTGAGCCCTCCTGCGTCTGTCCTTGCTCTCACCCCATAATCGCCCTTCCCCTGCAGCGAAGGCAGCGTCATTGCCTACTACTGGTCAGAGTTCCTTGTCCCCAAGTACCGGGAGGCGAGTCTGGACAGGGCGATGGCGGACAAGCAGAGCTTGGTCCAGAGGTTGAACCCCCGCCTGCGAAACCCCGTGCTGAAGGTGGAGTCGGTCGTCGCTTTCCGTGAGTGCTGGCTCCGCCGTCCCTGGGCCTCTGCGTGGGACTGGGGGGGGACATTTCGCTGGAGGGGTAAGCTGCCGGTCGCAGCCTTCCCTTGGGTGCCTTCGGCCGCGGGGACCGCTCTAGGGTGAGTGTAAGGACCTGGCGTTCCCAGCACTGCTTTGATGGGCCACGCAGCCTGGGGGAGGCTGTGTGGACTGCTCCCCTTCACTCGAACACACTGTGTTCTCCTCTGAGCCCGTCTGGAGAGGGACAGGGATGAATCCTCCCTCCTGCAAAGGAAAAGCTTGATCACTCGGCTCCCCGAAGCCCTGGCAGGAGCAGCCTCCCCCTGGCCAGCTTGCAGGGAGAGAATCCACAAGCAAGGCCGAATCAGTGCGGGTCCCAGGGACTTCCCACAGCCCAAAGAATGACAGCACCTCTGTTTTCTCCTGCAGCTGCCGACCCCAGCATAGCTTACTCCGCTCGGGACAGTAAGTAGAGTTGTTCTTCAGTCTCCTAACAGCCTCTGTGCATCCCCAGACCTCTTTGGGGGTGGCGATTTCCCTTGAGGGGTGGGGAATGGTCTGAACAGGGGTGCTCCGCAGGCAAGGCGGACCTCCGTGTGCTGCTTGGAGCCAGTTTGGGGTCGGCCAAACTGTGGCACAGGCCTTGCCATTAGCTAGCAGTAGCGGGTGGCCCTGGCTGCCCTTCTCCAGTGCCTCGCCTTGTAGCTGGAGGTTGAAAGCAAGGGTGCTCCCTGCAAGAGGCTTCTGCCCAGGGACAGCCTGCAGGCAGGCGAGGAATTCCGAGTGCTGCCCTCTGCATCTCGGGGAAAGGCAGGGCAGAACCTCCTCGCTTGCCTTGTTAACTCTTCCCTGCTCTCCTGGGCAGATAGCTGCATGTTTGCCCTCCACGCCAAGGAAGGGGAGATCACCAGTTTCACCACGCCGGGCTTTCCCAACAGCCCGTACCCCAACAACGCGCGCTGCTACTGGACACTGAGAGCGGACGCCAACTCCATCATCAGCCTGACCTTCAAGACACTGGAGCTGGAGCAGTGCACAGACGACAGCGACTACATCAAGGTGTACAACTCTCTGAGCCCCGTGGAGCCCCACGCTTTGGTCAGGTGAGTGTCCCCGGTAGGTTCCTGTATGGCACCGAGTCCTGGTGTGAAGCGGCAAGGTGATACTGAGAAGTCCTGCTGGTAACTGAGCTCGTCTCTGCTCAGAGGTGATCTGTGCTGCTTGAGGCTCTCTATGCAGCTGTGTCTAACAGATTTTGTCCTTTACTTCCTAGGCTCTGTGGGAATTACGCCCCTTCCTACAACCTGACCTTCCTGTCCTCCCAGAACGTCATGCTCGTCACGTTGGTTACCAACAAGGAGGGGAGATTCCCTGGCTTTAAGGCTGAGTTCTTCCAGCTCCCGAAGATGAAAGGTGAGCAGAGTTCCCCCTCACCTCTCCCTGCCGTGGGCAGCTGTAGAGGGAGGTGCAGCAGTGGCTGCGGTCAGTTTGCCAGGGATCTTTCCAGGGCCGAGAGACCTGGAAGCAGGTCACATCTTGGCTCTCGGAGCTTGCCTTGGCCACGGTGCTCTTGGCTGCTGTAATGATGTCCCCTGAGGAGGGCAAAATAAGAATTACATTGGGTTAGACATGCAGATTGTTGTATGCAGGAAGCACCTAATTGATCTCCTGGGTTCTCTCCAAGCCTTGGAGCAGAGCTGCTCTCTCCAGAGATCGACTTAACCTTGTTAGAGACTGTTGCATCTGCCTCCCTTCCTGCCTCGGGTGATAGCCAGCTAAGGCTTGGGAAAACCACGTCTCTTTACGTCTCTAACCTGTTTTCATCTTCTTGCTTATCTCCTAGTCTGTGGTGGGACTCTGAAAGGAGAGAGCGGCACCTTCACAACTCCCTATTACCCAGCACACTACCCCCCAGCCATGGACTGTGTCTGGAACATAGAGGTAAGACGAGGTCCTCTCTTTGCCTTAATTAGTCCGTTAAATGACCGTGGTTATGCAGGACACCGTGCAAGCGAGCTCACAGCAGATGCTGCCTGGAGACTTAGAGTCTGACATAACTGGAGGGAGGCTTTAGGAGCTGGTGCCAAAGGCAGAAGAGGCTGTGAGGGGCCTGAACCCTGCGTGACGCTTATCGTAGCCCCCGATAACTGTAACTTTACACAAAAAGCACTAGAGCACGTGGGCTTTGGGACAGGCCGGTCGCTTGCTGGCAAAACTGGTGGGGGGGGAAACCTTCTGCCCTGGGAGAGCAGGCACTGTTGACAGAGGTCTGGCTTCAACTCCCCCTCTGTGTGCTTGTTTGATCTGGGATCCTGGGGTCAGCAAGCCAAGTGACTGTCTCAATGACAGGGTGAGCCATAGTGGCTTTTCGGGAAGGCGTTTCTTCTTCTGCCGGACTTCTTTCCTTTTTCACTTATCTTCTGTCCTCCCCCCAGACCCTTTTCCCACGAAACTTACTCCCATCTTCTGTGCTCCAGAAAGCAACGCGCCACTGACTGTGCTTCCTTTTGCAGGTTCCCTCTAAAAAGAACGTGAAGGTGCGTTTCAACATGTTCTTCGTGCTGGAGACCGGGATCCCAGTCAGCTCCTGCACCAAGGACTATGTGCAGATCAACAGCACGAGGTAGGCGGCCTGACCCGCGGCTTTTGCCCTTCGAGAGGAGGGGCTGCTTTTAGTTATGCGGCACCTTGTGCTTTCCTTAAACTTGCTGTGGGAACAAGTGTGCTGGTGCTTTTTGGGATATGATGAGGCAGGAGGGTGCCTGACCTGCTCTCGTAGCTCGATGCCCGGTGGCGAGAGGGGAGCAGCACCAGGATGAGACCCTGGGTTTGTTGCACGCTGCAGCTGAATGCCCCCCCAATGCTGTGGAACGTCACATCACATGCCTCGTGTGCAGAAAGGCAGAAACATCTGGCGTGGTTTTGCTTGAATGAGCAAATCTCCATTGTTAGCGTAATTGCGTTGTGTTCTGTGGTGCGTTTACTGTTATGTTTTCTGTTTGCTATTACACAACCTCATCTAAGCTGGGCCAAAAAGACAACTTGGTACTGCGTAGGGGAAGTGAGCAGTGTTGTTTCACAAGGGTTTGGGCAGGGGAGCTGACCCTTCCTTGAAGAGAGCGGGTTTCAAAGCCAGCACCTGCATCTGTGGCCCTGGCTAGTTCCTGCCGTGCTGCTTGTGTAAGCGATTCCCACCGACCGATGGTGGGATGGGATCCTGCGGCTTTAGAGGCCGCACAAATCCAGAGACACGGTGGATCCGAGATCAGAGACACCACTGTGTCAGGCGGGGATTTGGATGAACTCGCTCCCAATCGTTTCCGAGGTCACAGCTCGGTGGTGTTTGCAGCCGGCTCAAACCTTCTGCTGACGGCAGCGAAATTCGGCTCCTGCGTGCGGACCTTGAGGTCCAGCAATCCGTGCTGGAATCAGACCTGCTCTCTGTTCTCCTGCCCCCCGAGCTCTCTGCCTGTGTGAAGTGACCCTTT
The DNA here is from genome assembly GCF_030936135.1 of Gavia stellata. Lineage (NCBI taxonomy): Eukaryota > Metazoa > Chordata > Aves > Gaviiformes > Gaviidae > Gavia > Gavia stellata. The sequence continues at coordinate 6,350,034 of NC_082619.1, read as the reverse complement.
GTGCTGATGGGGAGTTCAGGGAAGGAAGAAGGTTTGCTCAGTGCTGACCTGCAGCACTTCATTCACCTTTGCTCTTTCTCCCCGCAGGTACTGTGGGGAGCGTCCCCAGTTCGTGGTGGCCAGTACTACCAACAAAATAGAGGTCCGGTTCCACTCAGACCAGTCCTACACAGACACTGGCTTCTCTGCTGAGTACCTGTCCTACGACTCCAGCGATCGTGAGTTGAAACCCGGAGCCTTTTGGGGGAACTGATTTGCCTGAGATCTGGATTGGGAAGCGTACTTTTCCAGGGGGGTAGGAGCACGTCATATTTGCCTGCAAACCTCCTTGTTATTCCTCCTGTGCTCTGAGGAAAAGGTGTTTTTAAGGCTGGGTGCTGTAAGCAGGCGCAGGGAACGTCATGTGCTTTGGGGAAGGGACATAGAGGGGACGGCTGGAAGGCTCGCACGTTGTTTTATCCCTTTTTCCCCTCTCAGCTTGCCCTGGCAAGTTTACCTGCAACACTGGCCGCTGCATTGACAGAAGCATGCGCTGCGACGGGTGGCTGGACTGCGTAGACGGCAGCGACGAGAGATCCTGCAGTAAGTCTGTCCTTTGTTTTTTATAGCCCGTCACGGGAAGAGCCACGCCGCCCCGGGGTGGCCGCAGGTATTTGCTCTGGGCTTGTTCTGGGTAACATGCCTTAGTGCTGAGGTTTGGCGGATCAGCTGCCGGTCTCCCTGCTCGCCTCACTCACCAGCACCAGCGCTGCCTCACTCCTCCGGGCTGGAGAGAGAGGCGCCTGGCATGGGGATCAATTTGGGATCCTTTCCCGGCATAGGAGCTGTGGGTTCCTGCTAATCTAGCCCTCTCCCAGTGGGATCTCCCTCCCTTTCCAGTCTCTCCCAGCTGGGAACGTGTTTTTCCATTTAATCCTCAAGGCTGTTGCGGGTTTGGCTGAGCCGGGCGGTATAAAGGGATGTATTTTGTTACCGAACCGGGCAGGTGTTGCAGAGCACACGTGGAAAACCTGTGTGGTGTTTCTTTGCGCAACAATTTTTCCTCTTAGATTAGCAGAGCTGCCCCATAGATCATGTTATTGTCCAGGGGCTGCAGTTAATCAGAGAGGATGGGATCCCCTGGTTTGGGATCTTGTTCCCAGCTAAGGGGCTGTTTTGTGAGGAAGAGTATGCTGCTGGCCTGGCTGCCAGCTCCGTGATCCGGGTATCTCAGGTGCTTTCCCACTGGTTGCAGCCATCGTTTTGCTTGAGTTGTTGCCTCTGGCTGTCCTGATGCTGTAATGTCAGCTTCAGCCTTAACTGCCTAAGACATTACAGCTCTCCAAATAGTTCTGTTCTCCAGAGCAGTGGAAAATACGGTTACGTATTTACGTACGCGTGCACGGCCCCGAGCTGTCGTGGTGTTTTCTGGTGCGCTTGTTCCCGTGTGCTTGCACACCCGCTGGGAGAGCTGCCCGGGTTTTCCCGTGACGTTGCGGTAGATGTGATGGCAGATGGGTCGCTCGTGGCTCCACAGGTGCCTTTGCAGGTCTGTTCCCTGATTTCTCGCTCTCCCTTTTCAGACTGTACCGACCAGCAGTTCAGGTGTCAGAATGGCTGGTGCAAGCCCAAGTTCTGGGTCTGTGACAACGTGAACGACTGCGGCGACAACAGCGACGAGCTGCAGTGCAGTAAGTAACTCACCCCACGAGCAGAAAGGGCTGAGGGCTTGAGCAAGGCGAAGGGGACGACGGAGGCTGACGGCGCGGAGGAAGGCAAGTGCCGTGCTGGAAACGAGCAGGCAAGAAACCCGAAACGCCAGCCAGCCGCAGGGCACGGCGAGGCCTCGCCTGGCGCAGCGTCCTCGAGCCCACGCAGGAGCCCTGAGTGAGGGCTTGGAGGAGAGAAACGCAGACGAGCAGAGGTGTAGGAAACATGGGCTTCATAAATCAGTGGTGGCATGCAATTTGGAGAAGAAAAGACAGGGGATGCAGGAAATGGGTGTTTGTATCTTGTAGCTGCAGAGGCTTTACTTGTCTCGGGGGAAAGGGAGATGGACGCAGCCGTGTGTTGGAGGTGCTGTGGGGTTTGTGCCCTGCCGTCTCTCAGGAGCTGCTCTTTCCCCAGGCTGTGCAGCTGACAGCTTCAAGTGCAACAACGGCAAGTGCATCCCCAGCGCACAGAAGTGTGATGGCAAGGACGACTGCGGGGACGGGAGCGACGAGGGTAGCTGCAGCAACGGTGAGGATGGGCTGCGGAGGGGACCTCCCCTCAAACGCAGCCTCTTACGGATTTCTTGGCGGCCGAGCATCCTGACGTGCAGTTTTTCACGGGGTGGCAATGTCCCGGGGATGGGCAGAAAAGGTGAAGGGCTCCTGAGCGGCGCGACTTCCCCGGAACCAGGGCTAACCCCTTCTCCCTTTGTCCTGCCTGCAGCGATCCACGCGACAGTCCCCTGCAAGGAATACACGTACAAATGCCGCAGCGGGCGCTGCATCAGCAAGCAGAACCCGGAGTGCGACGGGGAGCGGGACTGCGAAGACAATTCTGACGAGGACAACTGCAGTGAGTACCCTGGGGAAAGGGGCACACGGGTTTAGCCCCTTAGAGAAACACTTAAGTGTGGCGGGGAGCGCCCCTGGGCCTTTCTGTGCGATAGCTCGATCTGAAAAGAGCCAAGCTGTGCTCTTCAGCAGCGTGCGGAGTGTCTGTGTTGTTCAAGATGTTTAGGGAGGGCTTACACAGATAATACAGGGGTTTGTCTGCACATTTGCAGACTTGGCCAGTGAATATTTTAGCGAATTTAGCGTTTGTGCTCCCGTGCTGATGGCATCGGCCATCCCTGACGTGGGTAACGGGGGCACTTGTGCTGCGGGAGGTGTCCCGGAGGAAGGAAGGGGAGGTGTCGAATGAGAACAGGAGTAACCAAGTGCCCCTTCTCCTTCTCCACCCCAGACTGCGGGATCCGCTCCTACACGAGGAAGTCGCGGATCGTCGGCGGGCAGAACTCGGAGGTGGGAGAATGGCCGTGGCAGGTCAGCCTCCACGTCAAGGGCCAGGGCCACATCTGCGGGGCCTCGCTGATCTCGGAGCGCTGGCTGGTGTCGGCGGCACATTGCTTCCTGGAGCTGCAGGGCATCAGGTAGGTGGGAGCCGGATCGGGGACTGCCTGAATAGGACAAAAATGGTTTTACAGGCACTTCTAGGAACCGGTTTAAGATAGCGAGGGCGGACAGCTGTGAGGCGGGGCCTCACCCTGCCCTGGGTTTCGGGACTCGTGCAGGTACTCGGACCCCAGCCTGTGGACAGCCTACCTGGGCTTGACCAACCAAGGCAACCGCAACGGCGCCGACGTGCAAACGCGGAAAATCAAGCGCATCGTCTCCCACCCCTACTTCAACGACTACACCTACGACTACGACATTGCCGTGATGGAGCTGCAGACCCCCGTCACTTTCTCCTCCGTCGTCCAGCCCATCTGCCTGCCCGATGCCACCCACAACTTCCCCGTGGGCAAGGACCTGTGGGTGACGGGATGGGGAGCGACTGTGGAAGGAGGTGAGCGCTGGCATTGCCTTGTTTTCGCCTGTGGCTTTAGGGAAAAGGGGGGGCTGGCTGGACACAATGTAAATATATTAGCTTGCCTCGAGACTGGAATCAAATGAGATTCCCTTGGGAGCGCGCAAAGTTAATGTCTCAGTCCTGCCGGAAACATGGTATTAGGAAAAAGCGGGTTGTTGCAACGGGGATTTACCTGGCAATTAGTCGGTCATTCAGAGCCCGAGTGAAGCGCACAGGGGAGGGAAATGCTGCTTAAAAATGCCGTGCACTTTTACTTATGCTGCCCTTCCCTCCTCGCAGGCAGCGGAGCCTCCATCTTGCAGAAAGCAGAAATCCGGCTCATCAACCAGACCGTGTGCAACGATCTGCTGACGGACCAGCTGACGCCGCGCATGATGTGCGTGGGGATCCTGACGGGCGGCGTGGACGCCTGCCAGGTAGGCCAGTGGTGCGGCAGCACTCGGGTTTATTGCTGTGGGGAGAAGCCTTAGTGTGGAAGATGGGCCCTTTGCTCAGCCCTTTTTATTCTGGCGCTTCCACTCGTATTCCCACACTTCATTAATATATAACAAATATATGTGGATCCTTCTTGACTCAGACCAATTGGAACGGGTGCAAGAAGCAAATTGTGTTGATGCATGACTTAGACTCAAAACCACCTCACCATGTAGGAGAACAGTGCAACCGCACTCCATTTTGTTACTGAGAACCTTATTTAGCAAAACAGGCCACTTGTTTTGCTCTTTATTCTGGGACTCCTGTTGCCATACTTACACCTACAACAAGTATTTATGTACAATTTTTTCTTGATTCAGGGAATTGCCAAATTGGAATGGGCAGGAAATTGTACAGAGAGATGACTTAGTGATGACGAATTGGTTTTGAGACTGTAGCGTCTGTGTGGTTTACTCTGCTTTAGGACAATGCACTGGGTTGGTGCTTATGCTGTGGTTTGTGTCTGTGCAGGGAGACTCTGGAGGCCCCCTGGTCAGCGTGGAGCCCAGCAATCGGATGTTCCTGGCCGGTGTAGTGAGTTGGGGCGACGGCTGCGCACAGAGAAACAAGCCTGGAGTCTACAGCCGGCTCACCAGCCTGCGAGACTGGGTCCAGGAGCAGACAGGCGTTTAGGGACACACACGTCCCTGTGTGGACACACGGACACCTCTTGTACACTGCCACCTGGTGACACTTGGTCTTGGCAGTGCGCAGCCTCTACTGTGAACTTCAACCCTCCCTCTACCTCGCCGCAAGCACCGGGGACTCCGGGTGTGTACTGAACAGCCAGAGCTCATGGTTTGGTTTAGTTTAGCCCTTAGAAATCAGTAAGTTGAGAGTATAAGAAGTTCCCCTTTGTGGGTAAGCTAGCACAGCTCCCATGAACAACTTGAATGAGCAGTCATTCAAGATTAAACATATGTTTAAAATTTTACACAAAATAAAAAAAAAATTAAACTTTAAAAAAAAAAAAGAAAAAATGACAAACACTGTGTGTTTAGAGGCAAACTTTATTGGAACTGGTTCAAAAACAAGCTTTCAGACTAGAGACTATCTCCTTCGTTTGTTTTCAAACTGCCGTCCGCACCCCTTTTTCTGGTCTTCAGTTATGGGGGGGGGGGGAAGAAGTTCTTACCTTGGTTTGGGGGATCCCACCCTTGGTGTTGTTCCACACGCCGGTCTCTTCCTTCCGTCCTCTGGTTGCACCAAGGCCAGGGCTGTGGGACTGAAAGAGAGAAGTTCAGCTGAAAGATGCTGTCACTCACCCCGATGGAAACAGTGGGCAGGGCTGCTCCTGGAGACTGGCATTACCACCTCTGCCTTAGCACTCCGCTCTGGTTTAGCTGACACTTTTCCTTCCGAGCTCCAACTGCGTAGAGTCATGCTGCACTCAGCAACTCCGCCTGCTTTGCTGAATGTGTTCCTGGAGCTCACCCTCTGCAATGACAACACAGGTCAGCTGTGCCAGACATCCAGCTTAGACCCTCCTTACTTTTGTAAAGAAAAAAATGCAACAGTGGGACTTGTGAATGTGCTGATTTGATTGCTTTTTAGTGTGTAGCCTGTTCCTTGCCCAGAACTTGTGTTTAGTTAGCCCCCTCCTTGCCTGTAAATATATAATTTTTTAAAACTCTCTATGAAGTGGAGATGCTCTAATAAACTGGGATGTTTTCTAATACTGTGGCTGTGTGGTTCTTTGTAAGCTTCTGTACAAGCATTCCTGAGCCAGGAAACCTGACTGCTCTGTAGGGAGCTGAGCTCCTCACAGTAAAACACTTGAATCCTTGTACCCCTCCCACACACAGCAGCTCCACTGTGCTATTTTGGGCACCCTTAAAAAAATAAGAGCCAGGCTCCAGTGGTTTCAGAGCCCAGAGAGGCCCAGAGAAGAGTCGTCCCCATGCCCAGCACTCACCCCCCATGTTGTCATCAGGCTGGCAGGAGCTGGAGCGGGCCACCACACAGAGCTGTTTTACTTTCTATGCACTCATGTGCGCTGCTTCCCTCCCAGGGCAGGCAAACAGGCCCTAGGGAAAAAAAAAGCAGATAAATACCCAAATAGTTACCAGCATGCAAACAAAGTCCAGCCTGGACACGCGGTGCGGCTTGTTTTGTGCAGCACAGGGCTGCTCTGCTGCTGGCAGCTTCTTTCTGCTGGAGACAGGAGGATTTTAATTGCTTTGCAGTCTCACCCCTGAGCTTCAGAGGCAGCGATGGCTGGCATATCATCCAGGGCACACCAGAAGCCAGGCTGCGAGGGCTCACAGGAGGATAGTCTATGCCTCAGATCTCTCTATAAAGAAACAGAGTTAAGGAACACTTTTACATCTGTGCTTACACAATGCTGCAGCAACATAAAAAGAAGTATTTACTGTGGTCACTCGCTGACCCCTGATCGGACACGGGCATGTGGGTGGACCCGCAGCAGCTGCCAGGGCCGGGCTGGGTGCCAGGGCGTCCCCGCAGCTCTCTGCTGTGGCCGAGTTCTCAGCACCACACTGGGGAAAGAAACACTTGTTCCAGTACAGTCTCCCTGAAACCGTTTGCAAGATGGCCTTGGTAAAGGGTGCCTCCACCTCAAAGCACTTTAGTGCACGGGGGGGGCACCCAAGCTGCTCTCCAACCCGCAGGTCGGGCACTTCCAGGACTGGAGGAAGACACCTCTGGGTAAGGCACCTTGCGGATTGTGCATGTGGGCAGCCCATTGCAGGCCCCAAACTGCACAGTGCTGTGTTTCTCCCCCACAGTCGGCCAGACTCAGCACTTGTGTTTTCCCCAGTAGAAGCAAGAAAGTCACCATAGGCACAACTTGCAGCTTCTGTGTGCTAATTGCCTTCTGCTAAAGTCCCTGCTGCCCAGGGGTCTTCCCTCCCTGCACATGCTCCCAATTCTTGCAGCTTTTCCTCTGTCCAGACCCTCGCTCCCACCTCATCGCTGGTGTGGGCTGCAGGCGTGGGCGCAGTGAGTCCTGCACTGGCTGTTCCTTGTGTGTAGAAGAGCTGTCTGATCCCTGCAGCCCAGCCCAGGCTGATGGTATCACTAAAACAGGAACGGGGAAAGAGGAAAAAAAAAGGTCAGCCAAACACCAAAACTGCTGCTCCCCACCTTCCAAAACTGCTCATGGCCAGAGCGGCTCAGCCATTGTCATCGGTAAGAGACCAGAATTCCGTCCTGGGGGTTACGGCCGCCTGCCCTCGGCTGGGGCACTCGAGGGTTTCCAGCTACACAGTGCTGGAGCAGGAAATCCCTTCCAAACCAGCAGCAGTTTAAGAAATGCAGCACACTGCATGGACTGGTAGTTTGCCACAGAGGCAAGTTCATCCCCAAATTCCTTGCAGGCATTAGGCAGGTAGTGCTGGACATGGAATGGGACTCACCAGCCACGTGTTGTCCAGAGCCAGCTCCCCCCACGCTGCCGGCTGCTGTCAGAGCCGGGGTCTGTGCAGGGCACCTCTCTTGCACAGAGAGGATAAGCAGCAGTTTGCAGCGCTGAGCTACGAAAGCAAATGAAAGCATGAATGGTTTGATTCCACAGTGTCCCAGTTTGCAGTTAGCCCACCCGGACACACGCCCCACAAAAGTTTTCCCTAAAATTGAGGACTTATGGATGATATCCAGGAGATGCCTGGGATAACAGGGTGCCTGACTGAGGACTCCACCCCTGGCACTCCAGTCCTAAATCAGGGACACTAAACTCCCGCACCCCTGTCCTGGCCTCCTGGATTCAGCCACAACTCACAGCCTCAGCCTGGAGCCAAGGGGACTGTACCAAGAGCCACGCCAGCCACCCCATCTCGTGGCAGATTTGGGAACACCAGTTCCTCCGTGTACGACTCCAGGACCTGCGCATCCCGCCCAGCACGGCTTTGCTAGCTAAATATCACAGCCAGCCAAATCCAGCCCACCTCCTGGGGACCTAAGGTCCTCCCAGAGCCAACCACACAGGGAATCCTTCCCATTTTTCTCTCCTCACATTGTCTTATGTGCAAAGGTCTCAACATCACACCCGCCACCGAAGTTTCCAACCCTCCAGTGTGCCCAGTCATGCCTGCTCCCCGCCACACCCCGGGGTACTTCATCACATCAGTTACAGAACAGTCCTGCTTGGACTGGATGTAAGAGAAGAGAAGGAGTAGACCAGCTCACCTGAAGGCATCGAAGCATGGCCGTTGGCTCCCCGGCACCTGCATGCAGGGGAATTGCAGTGGGATGTTTCATCACCTGCCGAGCACAAGATGCAGTGTTTATTCGCTCTCCGCTGCGCCCACACCCGCAGCTCTGGGATCCTGCCTCAGCCAGGCGGCTAGCTGGGCCAAGCAAGAAGAGTGCAGGAGATGCGTTTCCAAACAGAAATGCAAATCCTGTGCAAGCAAAACCAAAAATAAGTGTGTTCATGTGTTCAGACAGGTTTCAGTTTACCGAGTGCAGCGTCGCCCACCATGGCGAGGTGTGACACAGCGTCTCTTTTCCTCCCTAAATGCCTGGAGGACAGGCTGGCACTAAGCACATGAGGGGCTTTCAGGAAGCCAGCTCAGTCCCAGGCAGTGCAGACCCACAGCGGCACGGTGGCCTCCGAGGCCGGCTCTGCCTCGCAGCCTTTCCTGGAGGCACACAGATCAGTGGCGCTTCCCAGCCATCACTTGATACTTAGCCTAGAGCCTATCTCATCTGCCCTGAATTATTGGGGAAGGGGGGGGGATTTCTTAAAAGCATTTTTGGCTCAGGCATCAAATTAATCCTTGCTTTTGCCAGCATATTTCCATTATGCCCCAAACACGCAGACATAACTGGGATCCGATTACCTGGAAAGACTGCGCTCGCTTCTGCTTGGAGCAACCTCTCAGCAAACCTGCTATGAAGGGCTCCTTCCTCCCACCGCTGTGGGCTCACAACGTCAAACCAACTAGAGGGGGATGATTGTAAGCCTTGGGTAATATCATCCGGCGCACGAGGGAGGCAAGCAGAGACGAAAACGCCGCGTTCGCTCTTGGCGTCGCTTTGGACATGTGTTTACCGTGCCTGCAACTCGAGAGGAGTCTTGTTTGGATTGCAGTCTCAAGGGCTTGGGTTTGGCAAAGGGGATATCGAAGAAGTGGTTGGGACAAGAGCCGAGAACATTAACTGATGGCTCAGCTAAGACTCCAGTGTCACCTTCCCCTTGTCAGAGAAAGGCCAGCGCCCTTAAATCCACCTCCACGGTTTGATAACTGGGTCTGGAGTATTTCTATTGTACAGAGAAAGGAGTGAGTACAATTCCCCCTGGAAGAGGGAGGAAACTGGCATTACAATGACCACCCTACCCCAAAGCTTTGCAAGGGCTCGCTGCTTTAAAGCGGTGTGATAACTGCTTTGGATCCCTCCTTGCCCAGCCTTTGTGCTCACCAAGGACTGGTAGGTACCACCACAGAGCTGCAACTCCCTCCCAGCTAGAGCAAGCTAATATTCAGGGTGTTCCAAAACCTCCAGCCACTACCCCCTGGCTTGTACAGGAATCGGGAGAGAAGTATTGAAGTGGCAGAACACACTGGTTTGCTAGCAGCACCCAGTTCTCACCTCAGGTGCCGGCAGCTGACACGCAGGAGCCCCAGGAAGGGTGCATAGAGACCGAAGGGAAAGGTACTTTCCTAAGAGGATCCCATTTCCCTCTTCCTGGCAGCTGCCCCTCTCTGTAAGCCCTCTCACTCATCCCGTATTTCTCCCTCTCTGCCCAAGCTCCCCAGTACAGGAATGGCTGCATCTGCTGAGCTTTCCTCTGGCACCTAACGCAGTTTCCCTCAACCTGGCTGGGGCCTCCCTCCACTGTCATACTAGACAGGACAAGATAACAACAAGACCACTCTGGTTCCTTCTAGGAGGCACCTCGTAGGACCAGAGACCTGCAGGCTCTGGACTCTGGTGGCGAGGCAGATGTGATTTCTCCCCCAGACAAACCCCGCCATTCCCCAGGCTCGCATGAGAACACAGAAACCTTTCCCCTCACGCGCTTTCCTCCCTGCTGCTACTGCTGGCTTATTGCAGCCTATTAGAGCAAGAAGAGGAGGAGGAGTGCCAAGAGCAGGATTTCAATAAGAGACAAAACATTAAGTTCAAGGTTAGCCCTGCTTTGGGGAAGCTGGGAGACATGCGAGGGGCAGGGGGGGCTCTCAGAGGCATGGATCCATCCAAACTAGACAGGTCCTTTTGCTATTGTACAGCCATTTCGCAGGCGTGGTCCTCTCTGCTGCTCCCCTCTGTGAAGGCAGACTCTCCTTCAGCACCCAGATGATGACCAGCTAGTCTCCCAAGGGCTCAACTCACCTTGTCACGACACAAGATGAGGACAGAAAAAACTTCCTCGCTGGAGGAGAGCCACCTCCAGAGAGTGTCAGGGGAACCGAGAGCCCCAACCAAGACTGACACAGCACCAGGTGAGAGTGAAATGCCCAATGAACTGGCCCACCAATGGTCCACTTTGCCCCAGGGCAATCAGTGCAGGACTACTCAGAAACCTCAGCTCCTGCTCCTACAGAAACCAGCCCTTCATAAAGATTAAAAATAAATAAATAAAAATGCAAGAAATGAAAAAAAAAAGGCCAAGTCCCTGAGCTCCAATCCCACTAGATGTCTCTCTCGGCCAAGGCACAAGGGCTCCTGAGGCATCACCAAGAAGAAGGTCCAGGGAAGCAGCAAAGGGGCAGGTCTGCAGGCTGCAAGCCCCAGACCCCTCTCCCAAAGGCCAGAGGAGAGGGAGCCAGGAGGAGAAAGAAAGAAAGAATGAGTGGGCAGGGAAGGGAAACAAGTGTAGGCAGCACTAGATGGAGAACTGAGCTAGGCAGCTCACAGCAGCTGGCCTTGCCTGCAAGGTGCCTAAATGAGGTACTTTGGGGAAAAGCAGCTCTGAATCAGCCTGGAAAGTCCCATCCCTCGTGTTAAAAGTCCAAGTCTAAGAGTTCACTGATGGCCAGCGGCCCACTTGATCTCCACCCCACCCCGCCATCCACCAGCAGTTCCCAAACTATTCCCCCTCTGCCTCAGCACTCAGAGGTGTCAGAGGAAACAGTCCTCCACTTGTTTCACATTAAAAAAAACAGTTATCAGACTCCAAACACTGCATTGCATTTTGACATAGTGCGTTTCTGATACCACGGGATTTAAGCAACACAAACCCAACCCTAGTACTCAGAGCTAGCAGGGGTGAAACGCCGCTGAACTGGGGATGGGAAACTGTTTAGAGTCCCACTGAGAAGCGGCAACACAAGGGGTTTGTATAATCCAGCAGCAGCTTGGAGGTGGAGCAGAGTCAGACTTGTCCCCAGGCACACAAAATATAAGAAGGTCTGACATTTGCATCTCATTGCACCGGTCGTCTTAGAAACTGTGAGAAAAGTAAAGAGATCAGGGAACCCAATGCAATCATTGGGGGCAACCCCTCGCCCCACGAAGCCAACACAAACAATGGGGTCAGGGAACAGGGAGCTGAGAGGATTTCATGCTGCTGGGAGCTATCGGGATACCTATGAGGGGGCAGGGGGGAAGGAAAGGCTGCATCCCCTGGAAGTGAACCCAGGCCTGGAGGTCAGCACCCTGAGTGGCCAGTCCCAAATGGGAACAGATGACTTGTAGGAGGCAAACCACCAGGAAAGCACGCCAGGTCTTTGGGAGAAATTACAACTGATGAATCAAAGGAAAACATCCCACACAATTGCTTGGAAAGCCTTCTCACACAGCCTAGCTGGGGCAGCCCAGCTGCTCCCACAGAGATGCACAGCAAGAGGGGCAGACTAGGGGTCTGCCTCTGCACCCTGAGCTACGTGGACAATCCTGCTCCCCAACCCTGCTCCCTTGGATGCCACAGGCTATTCCAGGCAGTTTCACACACATAGCAGTCTTGGGTACTCAAAAAGACCTTTGGGGATCAAAGAGAATTTGACCCAGGGCACATGAAGCACTTTCTCCTACTCTTTTTCACCTAAAAGCTTTCAGTTTCCTCCAGACGAGCCATTAAGGCTCAGTCTTGCTCAGAGAGATGCCAGCACAGAGACGCCCCGCAGGGCACCAGGCTGACACACCGCAGAGGGCAAGCTGTACAGAAAGGCTCTCTTTGTGCTCCCCCCCCAGCCCCCCGCCGCCGTGCTCCAGCCACGATCGATGGGCACAGCAGCTGCACCCCGCTCTGCTCCGTGCCCAGGCTGCGATTCACTTGATGCCACGCAGCACGGCGCCTGCCACTCTCCCGGCCCCGGATCTCGCGCCAGCTCTCCTTCCGCTTGGCCAATCCTCGTTCTCTTACCTCCTGCCCTTCTGCTTGGCTGGCCCCGGGCATCGATGCACACAACAAGTCCCCAGCTCCCTTACTCTTGGCTAGGCCTTCTACCAGCGGATCTCCTTTTTGCTCACAAAGGCCAGCCCCTCTACCTCTATCTCACCACACAGGATCATGTCCTTCTTCACATCCATTATACCACCTGCTTGCTCACTCCTACAACCGAGCATAGCAAGATTTAGGGGAGACCTTGCTTCCTTCTTGCCCGGCACGTGCACAGCAAACGCCGTGGGGATGGAGAGCCTGCACATAGCCCAAGTAGAGCTGAAGAGGGGGGGAAAACCTCTACAGAGATTTTAGGGCTTGTCTATTTGGGAGACAACAGCCTTTCAAACACATATGCCTGCCCACCAGTAAAGCATCCATCCACACTACCATGTGCTGTAACACTAGCCTGTCCCCACTACTTATGAGCTCTGGAGAAAGCAATTAGATAAAAAAGCAGCTGCGCAGGATCCAACATCCCTCACAAACCAGTAGGCTCAGGTTCTTGCCTCCGTCCTCCAAACCATTTTAGGGCTTGCAAGCAAGAAAGCAGCAAGTTATCTCCAGTCTTCAAATCACCACTTGTATTCTTGCTTTGCAATCACGTCTGTGCCAGCAGGGAGAATCACTTCACATGCCACTGTCTGCCTGCTGATTTGTTTCCCACACATATTCCCCAGCTTGCTGATGGGGAGATGAGCAGGGGAAAAAAGAAAAAATTAAATCCAGCACAGCAGCCAAGACTGTAAGTGGATTGTCTCCATAACATCCTTCAACAACAATGACCTCAATCCACTAGGCAGACTTTCTACCTCACAGTTACTCAAACTCTTATCACGGCTGAAGGCTCACTGTAAGTGCCGAACGCCTCGGCCCCGCTGGGTTTCTCTGCCCAGTAACTCCAGTGTAGGTTGTGCTACTGAACTGGAGCTCTGCAGCCTGGGAGGGCAGGTTCCTCCCTCCCTCCCCAGGCCCAGATCCTGGATGCACTGGGCAAACCAGCTCCCATCTCCTGGGAGCATCACCCCAACAGCGAGAGGCAAATACCTTTTCTCCCCTCCACCCCTTAGGAAACATCAAGTGACACTATTTACAGACATGGCAGCCGCCATAGCGTTCCTGGAAAGCGCCTGACTGAACACACGCCGGTATCCCGGCTGTCTGGCGCAGTTGGCAGGCATCTCGGGAGAAACCCAGGGCTGAGAGCGCATAGCGGGGATGGAGATGTGCTGGGTGGAGGTTCTGCCCAGGTTTGGGAGCACAGACTTTGACAAAACAGCAGTAGGAAAGCTCCAGGGGAGCAGGCTCCCAGCAGCTGCCGCTCGAGCAGACAAGCAAGCCACCTGCGCAGCGAACCAGAGCTTGCACCTACTCCAGCACTTTCTCTCCCAGGGCTCACAGTGGGGGACAAGAGTGACAACAGCTTCTATAATTCAAGAGCACACTGTCACCCACAGGGAACACGAGATGCTTTAGCTAAGCCAGCTCTTACTGTCACCTCATTTAAGTCCAGCTGTCAGATGGTTCAGCTACTCTGAGATAGTGGCTTTGGCTTTCTCCGAAGAGACGGGAGTCTCTCGCTACACACCGATGACCCCAAGATCAAGAATGTAAGCTAAATGCCCACTTTTAAGCAGATGAAGCTGGGTGGAGTCCTTCTGTCTCAGGTCCATATACAAATAAGCAAGGGGGTTCTTTCATACAGAGTTTATCCCCTACCTTGCTCACCCCAACAAAGTACAATCCCCGCAGCAAGAAGAGAACGCCAGACCCCGATTTCCATATTACCAACAGATGAACCTGAAAAGGAAACATAAAAGCAGCCTCTCAATAAGCTGCAGGAGAAAGAACACAAACCTCAAGCCTTGCAGCTCCAGACTGAGTTTTGGCAGTGGTCAACATCGCACTGATGGAGCTCCTATCTAGCATTGTGCGTCTATTAGGTCTAGTCAGAAGATAAAGCATCCACCCTACCCGATTTACAGCCTCTCTTACAGCAGTCCAGAGGACTTCTTCATGGAACACTGGAGGCAGGTAATTGCCCCTCTGAACTGCCAGGTTAGGCATCCACGACAGAGAGGGTAGCTGTTCCTCCAGAGCAATACAGCCAGCAGCTTCTGCTCAAGAGAAGCCCAGAGAAGCCACTATGGGATATGACAGTCTGAGCTGCAGCTCGGCTGTTGCCTTACCAGGAGCACTAACGTTTTAGCGCTGCAAACAACTGCAGGACTGGTAAATCCACCTTGGGACCCCTCATCTGGAATTAGTTCTTTCTGCAGACATGCCAGCGATCCAAGTCCTTGCCTCAGCAGAGATCTCCAGTGATCCTCACGGTAGCCCAGACTCTTCGTGCAAGCACAGCTGGCTACAGACACAGCAACGGGCTTGGGGAGCACGCAGAGAGGGTAACTAGCAGGAGAGAAAGATATTTTGTGACACGATGAGTGGACAGATGGCATCTTTCAGCAGGAAACGCTATACCCGAGGCAGCATTGCTCCTTAGAACAACAGCGTCCTGGTCTAGAGTTCATTGGCACAGGTGAAATCTTTCACATCTGCTGCACTTACAGTAAGAAGGATGACAGCTTCTTTACGAACACACAGAGCTTCCAAAGAAGAACAGCATGGAGGGTTGCCTTGGAGACTGCAGTAAGCAACATGCTGCCAGATGACTAGGTCTCATACCACAGCAGGCACTTGCCAGAAGGGTGATCTCAGCGGTGCACGCTGCATTATCAAACATTCCTGGAGGAAAGACTGAATCCGTGCAAGGATCGGGTGAATCAGGCCACGCGGAAGGTGGTTCTTTATGTTACCGTGAGTCATGTTCTTTGGCTTTGCCCCCTGCCCCCCCTCCAGCATGGCCACAGTGCTTGTCAGAGCAGAGAAACCTCTCCTCCCCACAATAGCAGCAGTTCCATGCTTTGCACCCAAAGGTTAGCGGGACCGGCGCGTGGCACAGGGCTGTGAGGGGAGTGCAGACCCACTAACCACCCTCTGTTTCCCTGGCAGAGGTGCAAATGCAGCATCGCTCCCCACGTGTGGTCAAACCAGGGTAGAAAATAAGGGTTGAAGACCTCACTGCTCATTTCAGATAAACCATGAAACAGCTTCCCAAGCGATCCTTGACAAAAAAAAAAACCACACACCAAGAAAACCAAAGCTTCCCATCGCATGATATATTACACTACCACAGACCTCTTAACCACTACCAACTTTCCGCCCTGCCCTAAATATTTCTGGAATTATCTTAGTAGTGGACCACTGGACTTGCTTCTAGTTTTGTCCCTTGCTCACCCATGCTTTAAACATTTATTTCCCCCTTCTTGTGCGGGCTCCCGTTTGACAGTGTATCCAAGGCCTGATCCCACTCATCTTTCATGGAAAATGGCTTTATCCCGTCATGACCGATCTATTTAGCAGACGATATTTTAAGAATTACTTCAGCATTACAGTCAAGCTACTGGTTACACAGCATTGGCAGCACAGACAGGGTAAGCAAAGAAAGCGATCCATGGGAAAATCCTCAGCTTGTTAAGAAAAAAAAAAATCAAGCTTCTTGACTAAGTGCTAGGCACAAGTAACAGCTAAAATAAAAACAGCAGTTGCCACATGTTTGGTTTGCCATTTAGTTGAATATTTCAGGGGTGATCTTCCCAGTTTCCACCAGTTGCAGGTATGCTTATATTCTGTAAAAGAAAACCTCCCACAAACCTTTAACTCCTATAAAGGACCTCGGCTCTTGGTACTCATGCTACCTACACTATCGATGCTTGTCAGTCTTCAAGATAAGCATCACCATAGTGGCATCATAACATTCTCCTTTCAAAAGCCTTTTTATTCAGGACATGCATTGAAGTGACCCAGAAAGAGTTAACCAGTACTCAAGTAATTTGATGAGCATTAACCCACTGTAGCTTTGTGCAGTCCAGTTCGAGGCTGGAATCAAGGAGGGGAACAGACCAGGTGGAGGATTAGGAAAACATCTCTCATGGTGAGAAATCTGCCAGGGTCCCAAGGGAAACAATGAAAACCCTGCTGCTTGAGTCACTTAAAACTGGACCCAGTACAGGAAAATCTAGTGTAGGGAACAAGCCTTCCCCCATCGGGGAAAAAAGGAGAAGTTGGATGACCTCAGATCTTTCCCTTCTCCAGTTTTTGTGGTTCCAGAAATTTGCAGGGGCGATGCTTACACAGCACAGAATAGGTTAAGTCAGATGATTAATGGTAGCTACCAAACCTGCCAGAGAGAGTCAATCCGATCAACACAGCTCATACAACAGCATTTGGGCCCTGGACTGCTGGGACCACACTCAGCTTGAGGCGAGAAGTGGCTTCTAACGAGAAAAGAAACTTCAGCATCCACAGGAAAACCCACAGCCTATGCAACAGCCAACAAGAGGCAGTGACTTTACAACAGCCACCTTGGCGGCTTTTAATCTCAACTGGTTAAATCTCCAAGCTCAAACATTTGAGACAGAAGTTATCTGACAAGGAATTCACACTTCACATAGTAGAAGTGCGATGTTTACATGTTTTCAGACAAGTTCTTCCACTTACTTACTAAGTCCGAGGCCTCTGAAAAACTAATAGTCGAGGAAACAGCCTCAGTAACCCTGAACGGGATACTGCTGGTTTTGTTGTTGTTTAGGAGCCACACGCTTCAGAAACAGACTTACCTATTACTAGCTGGGGTGAGGAAGAAAAGCTAGGAAAAACTCATTCCTTGATTAGTATCAGCCTCTCGTGCTTTCTTTTGAGACAACTGCTGCTAACGCCTGGAAGTTACTGGACTAGACAGATCATTAGTTTCCCAGCAAGCACAAAGATAACTCGAACACACGGTTCATCCATCAGAGGTCTGCACTGGCCGCTGCATTCCCCAATACACTAGCAGATAAACCCACAAAGAGAAATCAACCTTCCGAGCCTGCCTGCGTCTCTGGAAGGCAGGAATTGCCCATGCAAGGATACTTGCCCTTGACAGAGACTTGGCAGAGCAGCTAGGAGGTCTATTACTATTGTCATTCTAGCAGAGAGCCAGCCTGCCTGTTAAAACAAGGTATTTGCAGGATGATGAATTCTGATTTCAAGATAATTTATAGCCTTAGTAAATAAACAGGCTTACGGCTGTTTAAACACTGTTTAAACAGTCATATACAATAGCCCTGGGCAAGCACACTGAAGAACAGAAGAGCTGGCTGAGCTGGGAACAGATAGCGGAGGAAAGCAAGTGAAACTCAAAACACTTCCCATCAGAAACGACATTCTTCCCCTCTCAAAAACAACACCTCACCCCACTCCCCCAAACACAGCTCTCCTTCACCCTTCTACCCACACCTCTGCACCAGAAATCCAAGACATAATATGACAGAGTATCACATCACCTTTCACCACGTGCCTTTTACGCTGCTCGATCCAACTTGCCGCACATGAGTTCACGCCAGTTTCACCCCCACTTCTTTGGGCAACCTTACAGAGTAAAAATTGTAGTTATAACTTTTGCACTTTCTTGTGTGGTATGGTTTGGTTTTTTAAATAGGATTGATAGGACTGGAAAGCCTGCAGACTGTTTTGGACACCAAATTAAGACACCTTTGAAATCAAGGTCATGGGGATCCACTTCATTTTTGTTCTGTTACCAGAGGTGTTTTAGAGGGGCAGCATGTTCCACAGCACGACTACAGCCATGGTCATCAGAGCTGGGGCAGAGGCAGGGAAGGAGCAGAGATGTCCTTTGCTTCATTTGAGATTTATTCCTGCAGGCAAGCTGCAATAACCTGCTATATTCCAAGAACAAGAGAAATTATTAAGGGCTGGAGGCACCAACTTGGTAGAAAGCAGCTAAAAAGCGCAAGAAAGGAAACAGCGAGCCTGCAGATACTGAAACACACTGATCCGCTGGACAGTGGAATTATTCTGGACAATGCAAGGGACTGGATATTCCCTAGCAGTCATGGGATGAGAGGAAAAGGAAAATTTCAGCTGCCTACCAAGGACTGCTCCCAGGAGGAAGGTTCAGATTAATCTCTTCTTCCAGGGAAGAGACAGAGCGTTCTCCCTGCAACCAGCTTATCACTCTGCCGCGGCACGTGGGAGAATATAGGAACAGCCCTGCCGCAGCCAAGAGCACGGAGAAGATGAACTCATTCCCTCCCCCATGCGCTTGTTCCTATAGATCAAGCGACTCGGAATATTTATCCCACATTTCGACCATGCCTATGGGTCTGCTTGGCTTGCCGCCCTGAAGAGATTACAAGCAAGGAAAGGTAAATTGCTAGCCAAGAGTGGCCAGGTCTCTGGCCCCACACAGCGGTTAGGATGTGCTCAGCAAGACTCCCACCTCAAGCAAAGCTGTTGCAGGCTCCAAGCAGTGTGCCCTGCCGTTTGCTGCTGGGCTTGCTGGCACCTACGCCAGGGACATGGTCAGAGCAGCTAGGAGAGCTCAGCAAGCTGGAAAGCTGTTTCAACCATACCTTACACCACAACCGAAGGAAAGCATGAATTAGAAACAACAGGAGCCACGGATGAGGGAGAAGACAGTCTTGTCCATACAGGATCTGAATAGCCACTCTTGGACAAGAGACAGCTTCTACACCAGCCTGCCGCTGCCTTGTCAAATAGCCTCAGGCAATCCTCTCAGCCCCTCCGTTTACTTCTCTAAGACAGGACAATACTTCAGAACCACCTTTGTAACAAGAAAACACACAAGACATTACTGTTACAGCAGATGACCTCATACAGAAGGCTTCACCCCAGCAAACATGTTTCACCGAGATGACGTTCCCTCACCTGAGGAAAGAGCACAGGGCTGGCAATAGCTCCCGGGAGACTTAAGCGTCCGTCTCTCTCCAATTACTGCATTTCACCTAAAGCAAACACAGCTCACGCGGTGAAGGCTGCCAGGGCTGCCCATCCCTCCCTCGCCCAACAAGAAGGGTTCACAGACAGGTGGAAGGAAGGCTGAGCACATGTCCTGGTGCTGGCCCAGCAGGTTGGCATCAAAGTTCATAGGTTTGGATTTGGAGCAGAATTGCCACAAAACTCAGAGAAGCTCAAACTACAGCCTGTGTCACGTCCATACATGTGCTATGCCTACGTCTGAGCCAGCTGGAAGTCCTGTGGCTGCATTAACTCAGTGCCAAACTGGCACTAAAGGATCCCACCTCTTAACTGAGTTCACCACTGCTGCAGGGTGCCAGTTCAGACCTGGTTCACGTCCAAATGTCTCCAAACACAGGCAAAATGAACATGCATCTACCTGATAAATACGACAGAGCGGCACCCGGAAAGAAACGGGCCAGGTTCAGAGCGAAGTCAGGCTCTCCATCTCAGTCTCCCGAAAGGTTAGTTCCCCGATGTCCTGGAGCACCCTGCCCAGAGCAGGACGAGCCACGGTAGTAAGTTACCTAAAGTCACAGGACACATAAGAAAGATAAACTCAGGGTTGCTAAGGCTTCATCTCACATCTGACCCAGAACACCATGAGGATAGCTAGGGTACCTAACACCAGGCTAGGCACTAGTTGGTGCCACACGAAACACCCAGAGACACCTCTAACTGATTTACTGTCTCCTCTTTCTCAGAAACGTAGAGAGGTTTAGCACATTTCCCAAAGCTTCCCACCAGATCTAGCTTCTGCTCACAGGCGTAGGTGTTACTCAGAATCGCTGCAGCTGGGAAGAATTGTTCAGCAAACACACTTTGAACAGGATCCATATAGAAGAGGTTTGTATTTCCTGAATGGAAACGAAACCCCTTTATATAGGCTGGATTGGAGATTCAATGGCCAAACTGTTCCCTTCAGACCTTATTTTCTTTGGACCTTGAGTATACCCCACATGAGACATCTGGCACAGAGCATACAGGATACAGTTTGCTTTGGCACTGGCTGGGATTTGGAGCTCACAGTGTTTAAATAGGATTTTATGAATTGAACAGTCTCACTCTCTTCTGTAATGCTTCAAATTAAGGTTTCCACATATGCCTTTAATAGAGATTCACTAAGACACTTATTGCATGTTAAATAAACATCACTCAGTGAAATAGAACACCCTCACTGAGGATTAACAAACATACAATTCAGTCAGGCTGCTGCAGCTGTTAAACCTCAAATACAACTTCAATGTCATAATCAGTCATTTTATTAAGATAATAATTGCCCTATTAATGCTAATTAAATGACTAATGCCTTTACACTCCCGCGACACTGTTCACTGATAACCCCTAAAGCAGAGGCAGCAGTCAATTCCCTCTCCATCTCCAGAGGGGCCCAGGTTGGTTAACAGGAGAGCCAGGAGCTGCTCACTGTCCACTGCTCCAAATAAGCTTCCAGACAGAAGTTAGAGAAGCGCGATCTGGTTTTTTGGAGAATGAAGGGGGTGTGCACAAAAAACAAAATTAATATCTTCCTGAAAAATTATGGGCAGGCTAGTTAATCCAAAGAATGAGAGACCCAAGCTTGTTTTTAATCGGGTAAGCAGGGCAGCGCAATAACTACTGGCCAACACCACCAGCTATAGAGCTAGTAAAGTAGAAAGGGACCACTGCCCTAACCACAAGGCCTCCTTACATGCGCACGTCATGCCAAGAACACCTCACCGGGACCGTCTTTGGAGGGCTGGGGGAGCCGAGGCAACCTGCAAGTCCAGCACTCTGCTCAGAGGCACTCAAGCCATCCAGGAGCCAGAAGGGCAATGGAGGATGCCTATTTGGAGCCTGCACCTCCCAGCGCGACCTCGCAAGCTGAGCTCTTTCCCCAGGAGTGTCTTGAGCTATGCAGACTCCCAGCTCTGTGCTCAGTACACCAGACACAGCTGTTCAGCCCCCACAGTCTAGGCACTCACGCAGTAGTCGGGACCAGACTCCGTTGCCTGGCTGTTCAGGCTGACCTTCCATCATGAGATGGACCAGATGTTCCAGCATGGGCTACGAAGGGGCTTAACAGCAGCCTCAGCGCCTGAAGCCAAAGTTATGTTGTAACACTTGGCTTGCTATGCAGAGAGATTCCCCTGCCCCTCATTCCCAGAATTTTAGTAGTGATTATTACTTTAAAAGTTTAAAATAAAGAAAGCAAAAGTGGATTCCTTGCATCCTTGTCATTTTAATTGGAAGAATGTCTTCCATAAATGGTAAACATAATTGACCTCATCTCAAAAGAGGCAGGGAGGAGCAAGTTATCACTTGCCATGTGATAGTAACCTTTATCATAGCTGAGGGATTCAACCTATTAGCACAGGCAGGCTCCCATTTGTTAGACTATAAAATAACACATTGCCAAGCCCTATAATGGACTGCAGATTTAGATATTGATTAATTGTTAAAATATCTCTGAAATGTACTATGTTAAAAGGGAAATGACCTCATGTTTCCTTTGGGACTCTACACCTTCCTCCTGCTCCAAGAATTTCTGCAGCACGGCTTTCTGCAATCCCTGCCACCCCCTTGCTGCATGGGACTCCAGCACGACTCGCATGACCCCTTTTTCAGAGGTCAGTTCACTCTCCAAAGCTATGCCAACCAAACCCAGCTCAAAAAACCAACCCAAAGAGACTCCTTGTTAACCTGTTCACCTCTCACTCAAGCTTCCTCTACTGGCACTGAAGGAAAAAAGGGAAAGAAAAAAGGGGAAAGAAAAGTCAGATTCAAGCCAAAAGGTTTGTGAAGACTGACCTCCATGGTTCAGGTCACTTCATAACTAGACACGCTGTGGTTTGAACATGGAAAACAAGAATGAGAGAGAAGATAGAGCTTCACCGATCCCTTAAATTTTTTCCACAGCAGGTACCGACTGTACTGAGCCCCCGAGCCCATGCATGGTACAGGGAACCGAGACCCCACAGGCCCACCCAGACACCCCACACCTCTGCCCAGCTTGCAAACACAGGGCTGCATCCCTAAGCATACCCATAGGTCATTTTATTTCATTTGCTTCTTTCCTGTTCTTAAGAATCAGTAAGAAGATAAGAGCACAAAAGGCTCTTGAGATACACAAGCACACGTAATCGTCACACCAGCGTGCCAAAGTAGGCACGTTTGAAAATCAAGGTGCTTGGATCAGAGTGTGATCTGAGCAAGAGGAAAACACTGAATCCTGCTCCAAGCCCAGTGTTTCGGAGAAGACATTTGGCAAGACCAGGACGGGGAGTCCAGTAACCATGACAACCACTCAGTTCTTAGTATGAGACAACAAAAATGACTCCTGAAGACACAGACCCCATGACCGCCACCTCCATTTCCCCTGTCCCAGGAGAGCTCTCCATTAGTCATGCCATGCACAGAACTACACCTGGGAATGTAACACAGGCTCCCCCTTAATTCAGAGACACCGCCTTCCCGCCCTCGATTACCATACCTCCTCTCAGCACAAACAGGGGAAGCTGCCAAATTTCATACTTCTGGGTCACAACCTTCCCCATTTCACAACTAATACGGACAGATGCCGGGCAGTCACCTCTGACCATTTGGCTTCCAAAGGCTGAGAAAAACAAATGGAAAAGCCATGCGAAAATTCACAACATGGATGCTAAGAAACAGACAAAGCTTAAGGAAATCCACCATTTTGTGGCAGAGATTCATCCACCTAGAATAGCAGAAAAGATTCTGAAACGTGCAACTTAATTCTCATTGTTATTCACCATACACATCAGGTAAGCAGCTTTCATCTCCACTGGGCAATCACATCACTGATTTTTATGATCTGTGCACAGCGCAGAAAATTAAGAATAAAATTAAAACCATTCAGATCTCAGCACTAACGCGATTGTAGCGCAGACAAAAGGCACTGAACAAAGCAGCATCCTCGCCCTCTCAGCCCACCTCCCAGGCCTCTTAAACAGCTCAAGTAAGTTCTTCCTCCTACCTTTCACTGCCTTTATGTCAGCTGCACCTTCCCAGCACTTAGGGCACCTTTTGATCGTGTTGTCCGCTCAGCATGTTCATCTAGATACAAAACAGAGCTGCTCCAATAAAAGCTTCAGTTCTTCAAGATAGTCATTTGTTGTTGTTATCTGCCCCTGCTTCAGGGAGAGAAAAGGGCTTCTAGGTGCCCAGTCACCTGGGGAAGGGCTCTAGCAGCTGGTCAAGCTAAAAATGGAAACTAAAGAGTGGTGGTGGGGGAAACCCTGCATTACTTTCCCAAGTTGCTTTGAACTTAGCCCCAAATCAGGCTTTTTCTAGGTTACCTTTACTTTTTCAAAGTGAGGGTTTTTTTTCAAAACTAAAACACATGTACCCCTGCCTCTTCTCCCAGCAGCATTCCCTAGCTCTCCACTCCCCAGAGCATGGTTAGATAGAAATATGGTCACTGCACAGCTTTATCCCCCCCACCCCAATTTAAACAGCAGTGGTACTTTAGCATTATGCTGTACTACTGACTTTCTACCTTGGTCTTCCTGCACGTTGCCAGCCACAGGATCCTGAAAGCAGCACAGCTCAGTCTTCTGGATTTGATACAGAGGAATTTCAGCCAGGGTCTCCAACATCCATCTCCTGCAAAATCACATTCCTGTTTGAGCTCTTCTCCTTCAAGCTTCCCGTTCCTCAAGAAGGGCTACAGAAGCTCACCAAGCAGAAGGCAAGGCTAGCCAGCTCTCCTCCCCTGAGAAGCAGCATTTAAGCCCAGCCAGGTACTCACGTTTAGCCTAATTGGCAGATTTGGGTCAAGCTACACCTGGCCCCGAACCAAGCCTAGCCTGAAGTGAACCCACCTTGTCCCCACCACAGACATACACACCCCAATGGCCACCCAATCTAGCCAGCTGCCCAAGCGGCTTCCTCCATGCCAGATAAAACTGCCCCGTGGGCTGGTTCCCAGATAACCGGTTAGCCAGCCGAACCGGGAGTCACGCTGCCTGTGTTTGGCTCCTGGTTCTGTGCAAGTCACACCATTGCCCTGTGCTAAAGCTCCGATGCCAGGACTAGATGCCTGCTCTGTGGAGACCTTTGGGTGGCTATGGACCAGGACACGTACCCTTCCCATGCTAACTCAAAAGCCGATGCAGGGCAGCTTCTCAGCCGCTGCCAAGCTCCTGCCTTCCCCCGCGGCTCTGCCTCAGAGGCCAGCAGTCGCCTGTTCAGATGGGAAGACCAGCCAACAAGAAAACAGCCCGAGAGCCTGTATTTTCCTAGCTAAGGGTTCGTTGTCCTTCAGCACCTGCTTTTCTGGCCTGTGTTCCTTGCAAGGCACTCCGTGCAATCCACATAGCCCAAAGAGAAACTCTGTGCCATAAAGAGAGCCAGGACTGTTTCAGATGTCAGTGTCTACAGCTGCTGTGTTGATTTTGAGGGAACAAATGTGCCTAGAGAAGCAGAGAGGTTAACATAACCCTGTCACTGCTCAACGCTACAAAAAGCATTAAGGTTCAAGGAGTGAGTACAGAGATCTGCGGTGAGCACACAAAAACCTTATTTGGAAATGTACTGATTTAAACACACGAAAGAATAAGAATGGAAACAAAATGCACAGAATTTAAAAACTGACATCATATGAGCTCTGCAGAATGAGCTTTTCATTAAACTATATTAAAGGCCCCTTTTTCAGAAAAAAGGACAGGGACTTAAAGCTGTCTTCTTCTTTAAAAGATTTTGTAAAGTAGTTCTTCTCATGGGGAGACAAAAGTTGCTGAGTTGGGGAAGACAGGTACCACCCTGCCTTTGGCAAGCGGAGCAGAATGGAGAGGAAGAAGGCACTTCTGGCCTGGGACATCATCTGGCTGATCCGGTTCAATCCCTTTCTTTTACAACTAAGTGCAGACCACTCGACCAACAATGATCAGGGGAGAACTCAGGGCAGCATTTTGGACAGAAGAGTCCAAAGCAGACAACTGGTCTGCTTTAACCCCGGCACTGGGGTCTTGTAGGGGCTTTCTATCTGGAGAGCAGATGCACACATGTAGGTTGGGAAATGGGGAGGGCGGAGGGAGAAGATACAGCACGGACAGGAAAGGGGAAAGGCAATTATGGTCTACAACTCTGTGTTGTATTTCGAGCCTGTGGCTGCAAGTTTCTCTTCCTTTACTTTTGAAATACTTCTTAGCCAGCTTTGCCAGGTGCTTTGCAACAGAGAAGAAGGTGCTACATGAACAGAGGGTCTTAATATTGCCTGGGATCCTTCCAGTTGTTGGGAAAAAAAGGAAGAAAATAAAATTTTAAAGGATCCCACAAACAAAAAAAAAAATCAGGAAAAAACTCCGCTGGACTAAATAAGGAAATGAATTCCCCTAATTACCACAAGATGCTCCCCAAGTCTGACAGTATCTCTTGGAGCAGATGTGTTCAAATAATATTTCCTCAGCCTCCAGCCTGCGTGGGCAGATTCCAGCACCAGCCACTAATGTTAAGAAGTACCTAATGAGCATCGACATTAAGAAACTGCCTTGGCTTTTGGTGTCTGCATTTTTCCCATCCTTCAGGCCAAGTTGCAAGCATTTTGTTGGTATTATTCACATCAGAAAGTGCTTGATTTTAAAAAAACCAAACCACTAAAATCTGGACCATGAAAGCAATTGCTAGAAAGGAAGGACTGGAGCCCTTGAAGTTCTTCTTTAGACAGAGTAAGTGCAAAGGGGCAGGTCTGAGCTTTTTCTAGCAGTGACAGCAGACTCTGCCTGCCTTGCTCAGAAGCCCCTGCAGATGTTATTTAGGGATGAAGAATTACACACGCTCACACATACGTCCCAAGCAGGTTTCTCTCACTAATTTCCCGTGTGATTAGCTGTACTTGAAATGCTGCATAGCAGTGGAGGTTCTTGGAGTGATATCGTCGCCCATCAACAAGCAAATTTGCAGCTGCACAAATGCAGCGGATAAAATTATGCCAAGTTTTTCTCCACTGTGCTTCCCTTGCTGCCTGGGAAGGGACTGTCCAAAGATCTCAGAGATTTTGTAGCAGACGCAAGAACAAATGTTCTGAATTCTGCCATCCGTTGCCTCCCCTCTACCACCGGTGTTACATAGCTGCACTACAAATGTTTAAGTGGAGATCATTATAACAGCTTGTAAAGAACAACTTCACAAGAGTCTCTTTTCCACTTCCTTCTCCTCTCTCCCCACTCCCGTGTTCAGAGCAAGCGCTCTCTTTCTCTCCTTAGTAATCTCCATTAAGCTCAGAAAGCAACTGCTTTAGTTAGACGATGATTGCTTTAAACAGAAAAAAGATGCACCGGAATGAGGAGACTCTGGGAAAATTTGCCTTTGCCTGTAGTAGCCACCTGACCTCTTACCAGAGCGATGCTGTGCATGGCCCTCGCAGGGCTCCGTGAGGACACAGATAGGACTGCTTCTTGGAAGAGCTGGCAATTAAGAAATGCTACTTGAAACCTTGCCAATTAATCCTTCAAAGGGTGAGGGACGGGTCCCTACAGCACTAGACTGACAGCAGGTATCTTCCCTGCTTGTTCCGAGCTCAGTTTCAGAATCCAAGATCTTGTCCTCCTCAGGGCCCCCCTCTCTACCCCCACTCTCCATCCTCATTTCTGAACGAGCTCCAAGGTTGATTTCCTGCATGTTTGAATAGGACCAGCTTGACACAGCCTGCCTTGGGATGAAATCACCAACTTGGCTTGCCTTCTGTCTGAAAAACAAATCCTTCTGCAGGGCTTTCATCTAGAAAGAGGACAGGGATTCTGAAACGCAGGCAGGCCTCCGCCAAGTTCCTGTGAACTGCTGCCTGAGTAAAGCTTATGTTTGCTGTGTACTTAGCTTAGCTTTAATAAAGGTTACCTAGCTGAGATTTTACGCTAAAAATAATCACTGAACCTCCTCCTGTTTGCTCCCCTAGTAGCTCAAAATAAGGAAGTAGAAATACAGGTAAGTGAAATAAGGAGTGCTTGCAGGGACTAGCTGTTTTCAAAGAGGAATGGGAAACCGTGCGTGGGGAAATCTCACGCACCGTGTGAGCAAAGGCCAGGGCAAGCTCGGAGAAAGGGAAACTAAGACACCAGCCTCAAAGTGAGAGGGTTCTAAAATAATTCCTTCTTTCCCTTTGCCACCTTCTGTGACCAAATCTTCCAAGGTACTTAGGTACCCGATGGGAATAATGTCTTCTGGGATATCTGGGCTTCGGCTTTCCTGTTACTCTGCAGAAAATGGCGATGATGATGCTAACTTACGGGGAGCTGAGAGCTCTGCACGCATGGTATGCAAGCAGGATCATGCAATGTCATGGTGGTATGACATGCTCTGGGGGTCTGCTGTACACTGTGGTTCCTGCACTGGTTTTGGAACAGGGTTGCTTCTATGACAGTCCTCAAATCTGGTAAGCAATTTATGGTCTGTTCTCTCTAGTGATGGTAGTATTTGCATCCTAAGTGAGTGAGGTGTCAAAATGATAATGTACCTATTGCACTTGGTTTGCCCCTAAACCTTGAAACTAGCCCAAGGCATGTCTCTGCCCTACCCCAATCCCTCTAATCTCCTTTCCCACAACAGAAAATACAGTTTCTGTGCTGACACGGAAAGGAGCAGAGATGGGCAGTACGCTTCCCTCTCCCCAGCAAAGTGCTGGAGCAGAGAAGTACAATAGGAGCTGTGGACTCAGTGATGAGAGTTTGTTACACGAGGGTTCCTGTACCGCAGGAGTTCCTCAGCCAAGCTCATTAGCCCAATCGTCCTCAGCTTAGGTGAAGCTGAACCATAAAACAAGGCACTACCACCGTACCAGGTTGTGAAGGTGTTTGCTGGGAACATGCAAGCAGCTACAGACGAGGCTGGGTTACGTATCTACTCTGCAGGAGCTTGCACTGATTCTTGCTAACACTTCTCCTCGTCGGAGAGCTGGGGTCTGAAAGCCACCATATGGTTATCATTGGTACTGGAGAAGCATGTGGCCAGGACATGTGTAACTCACATTTTCCTCTGGACCACACTCAGTCTGCACTTGTTTATTGTGGGGGAGGGACTGGAAAAATCATTGACTCACCGTCAGGAACAAAACATTTAAAAGCTTGAATTGAAAACGACTCTCTCTTAAGAAAGCTTTTCTGCTGGTGCAGAGAAAGGAACAAGTATTGAATGGGAAAGTGTGGGGGCTGCACAGTGTTTTCCCTCAGTGGATAGAAGTGGGAGGGATATACTGAAGGGACAGCTCTTTCTGGCAGGGCTCTAGCCAATGTCAGGTTTCTACTCTAGCCTCGCTCTAGTCTGTACCTGGTTGAACCCATTCAGAAAAATAAAGAGCCACCCTACCTCTATTCCTCAAGTCATGTCTGGTTTAGGAATTGCTGCATTTAGAAATGTCTCCATCAGAAATGAAACTCAGATGGGAACCCTGTATCTCAAACTACCCACCCGTCAGCTAGGATATAATGGTGTGGACAGACCAAAATGGCACTCTGCAAATAGCCCAGACAGTGCTAAAATGTAGTGTGCTGGGAGTGGAGGGGATTAAAGGTTTAACGTGGAATTCAGTGCATTTCAGGTACAATACACAGCTCTGTGGAACATTTACAGGCAACTTTGTGCATGTCATTTTGCAGCACATTGCTGCAAATGCATTTTGCGTATTAATGGGTCAAAGCTTGCAATGCATGTGTAGTTCTAACAGTCTTGTACGATCTACAGTGGAAGAAGAAAATAAATCTGCAGACAAATCAAAGACATAAAATGTCTGTAGGCAGAAAGTCCTCAAACTTGGGCAACGCTACCCTCTGCCCTGTTCCACAGCTGAATTCAACAGCTGCACTTGTCTGGTTCAGTGAGGCTGGCTGAAATGCATTCATCTACTCACAAAGCTCCTGCAGATCTAAGGAGGCTCTGCTGGGTCTAAGATCTGAGCCAAGCTTAAGCCTGGATTCTGTTGCATCCAGCTCCATTTGCCACGACGGATTCTGCCAAGCTCGCCTGAGCACGGGAAAGGCTTCCAGTTCTAATTCTCAGCTCTGCTCTCTTGCCTCTTTCTGCTCTTCCTCTCTCATTCTGCTGCCGGAAAACACACGAACAATGGAGATTAGCCAGAGCTCAAAGGCCTTTCAAGTGTTTTCCAAAAAGCACGAAACCTCTGCCTCTATGCCTTGCTGGCGTCACACAAAGCCAACTCTCCCCCCACCCCACACACTCTCCCGGACGTCTGAGAACAGTGAGTGCCTCACATAACTGAAGGGGGTTCCTGTCCTCAAATCTAACAAACAATGAGATGACTGAACATCTGGAAGGAATAGATGCTTCTCATATCCCCGGACGGCGCATTTCAATGTGCACTTTATGCCACCCAGCGCATATGTCTACCCACGAAGAAAGGGAATATGGGCTCCTTGGCAGAGTGGAGCCCATCGGCCATGAGTCAGAGAGCTGTTGGTTCACCAATATGTAGATGTGCAGTTGGTGTCTCATTGCAAAGAACAGATCGAACGACACTGTTCACCTGATGATCTCAAAACGCACAGCAAAGATAGGGAGGTATTCACAGCACATGAGGGTAGGATAGATCAGGAATAATAGGGGATAAGCCGCTGGCTGAAGATTGTGCAGACAGGCACGTGCAAAATCAGAGGGCTTGGCCCAACTGCCCCACAGCCCTTCTCTTTAGAAAATCTTATTTCTCAGCTCACGGCAGGGTGCACGGAGAACTGACTTGCTGGTTCAGCCTTTGGACTATCCAATCAGAAAGGCTGATACGCGTTTGTAGGTAAATAACAGGGACCAAACCACAACCATCAACTGCAAAAGAGTGATCTCTTTTTGCAGCCAAAGCCACTACCAGAGCAGGAGCCTTTCGTCTCCTGTTGCAGACCAAGAGCAGACCGGAACAAAATACACCTGTCCTTTAGCTGCGACATCTGAGCGCCCTGCTCAGGTATCACATTTTCTCTGCCGAGCACCCAGGGAAGCAGGAGCCGCTCGCTTCGTTTTCCAGAGAGTACGGCAGCACAGACCAGCGGAGGCTGCCAAGCCAAGGTTTCGTGGGAAGGACACTTTGAAGACAGATCCCGCACTATTTTCACAGCCCAGCCCTTTGCAGTCTCACCTTTGGAGATGGACGAGTGAGATCATACCTGCCGGGTAAGAAAGGGGAGAGGTGTGCTGCGAAGTCCCACCTACTGGCACCAGGAAAGGGAGATGAGGACATTGCAAGTGCCGCAGCTCTAGTCTGTACTCAGCTAAGCTGAGCCCCTGAACTCCAAAC
Source organism: Gavia stellata (assembly GCF_030936135.1). Lineage (NCBI taxonomy): Eukaryota > Metazoa > Chordata > Aves > Gaviiformes > Gaviidae > Gavia > Gavia stellata. The sequence goes on along the minus strand of NC_082619.1, from coordinate 6,319,591 downwards.
TCATGGAAGTTTATAGTTCAAATCCACAAGGTATTAATCTAGTTCAGTCACTTCCAACACAGTCACTAAGCTGCCAAGCAGCAGCGTTGGGAGTTACATAGAAATAATCCCAGCTTGAGCTTCTTGTGGCATCATAAATTGCCTGTGTCGTCAGTCAGCAGAAACCTGAGATGAAATTCTTTCCTTTGCAGTTAATTATTTCCAAGCCTTCGCAGCCTGAGCAGAACTGGTGAAAGGTGCTGAACTGACAGCCCTGGAGAAATAGGCTTTCCATTTGTCCACAGAGATGGGCAGAAGTGAGCCAGTAGCAAGAACTTCAACCTGCTCTGCCAATGTGCTGCAAAGCTTGTGCTCAAGTTGGACTACTCTTCTTTCCTACCAGTCCACGCTAAGCAGCTCTGCTTGCGTGCCCCTGAAAAACCACAGCCTCGAACTTATGTAGCTTTTTCGCAGGACCAAACCCAATGTGAATTTTAGCCCGTGTGTCTGGCAGCCCTCTAAGGGTGAAGCAGGCTCCTCCAGACCCATTGCTGACGTTTATCATGGCCAGGTGCAAATCTTCTTGCACTGGGCTAGCGCCATGAGCCCAGCATGTTTTTAAGAATTTCACCCTCCTACCAGACAGTGTTTTTCAATATTTTGCATTAAATCTTCTGCTGTATTTGATTAGCCTGCAGCAGCTGTTTTCCACTCTCACAACAAATCATAAATCTATAAGCTTATGTGTGAGAGACTGTCTGTGCCTAAGAATGCTTGTGTCTGAGAAACCGCGTGGCTGCACAGCTGTGTATGAGCCTATACCTGAATACAGGCTTGAGTGAGAGAGAGCAAATCAATAAACCCTCATACATAATCAAGTTTGAATCTGTGCTGGAGACCATATTATTATGCAGGGGGGTTTATATATGTTTGTGTATGCATGCGTGTAAGAATTCCTGCTGGGATATGCAGACAAATTTGTGCAATTTCTTAAATGAGTGTTCCACACTGAGAACGTGAGAATCAATGTCAATAAACACTCGATTGCACCAGTGTGAGCTCACGTATGTGCACATGCTTCTACGAAGGAAGGTGAGTTTTAGAACAAGCATGAGCACGGGAATATCCGGGGACAGGTAGAGAAGCGTTACGAAGCCCTGATGCACCCATTCCCATGCACAAAAACACAAGTCCGTGTGCAATGGGGTTTGTGATTGTGCGTACTCAGTCAAGAACTGCTTGTTGTGAAGCCAAGATCTCCTGTCCCATGTCCAATTCAGATAAGGAGAGCAAATGGCTGAAAGAGAAGGGAGGGGAAACTGCTACATACATTAAAAAAAAAAAAAAAAAAGAAAAGGCGTTATTCAAAGACTATAAAAGGCAAAAGTTTGGATGGAGGAGAAGAGAGAGGGTTGCCAAGTCATTACAAAAAAAAAAAAAAAGGAAGGAGCAAGCTGCTGCCAGGTCTTGGCACGTGTGCTTTTACTTGTATAAATCAGTCACTCTAGACCTATGGTAGTTCTTGCTGACAAGCTGTCAAGCTCCTTGGCTGGGGGAATAGGGCATGTGCTTTACATGCACTTACAGAATAGTAAACTGTTATTAAAAGTGGGAAAAAAACCCAGTCTGATTTACTTGTGGTTTTGCCTGCTCGGCTGTATTATCACAGAACAAATTCACTCGTGCGTGGAGTAGTCTGGGTGCATGGAAAACTACAGGCTAACCTTCCTGGGGAAGCACTTGACCTCTTAAGGGGATAGGCAGAAACAAAACATCTCCAAGACCGAGAACATTAAATGAAGAAACAGGCTAAAGCCAAAGCAATGCTTTGCAGATTTCAAACAGCCCAAAGCACCGAGGGACGTGGTTCACCCATGCTTTGAACCGGATAGACGCCTGGGAATGTCTCAGCCTGGTTCAGGAGATGGGGAAAGCACCTCTAGGCAGGCTTAGATCAGGGTTGGGATTGGGCCCATTGCTACGTAAAACCCAGACATATTAGCTGGACCCAGAGAAGAGAAACTGCATAAGCTCAGTTAGCAGCCAGGAGTCCTGAGCTGCCCAGGGGTGCGGCAAAGGGAGGAGAAGGCGTTTTCGATGACGAGGGAAGCGGGAAGGCGTACGCTTTGTCTGAAGGCTGCTGGGACCACTGGCAAGAATGGGCTTTAGACGGCAAAAGATAGGAAGGATGGATGGATGCTCAGCTTGGGGGAGGAAAGGAGAATTAAAAGCAGAAAGGCCAAAAAAGGATTTAGAGAGATGTTACACGAAGAGAATAAATAGATAATTGTCTGAGAAAAACCTGACCAGACTAGTTCTCTCTGTATTGACTTTGCAGTTAAGTAGAGCCTTGTCGCTGCCTTCCCACATTATAGGGCATTCATCCTGTTTTATCACTCAGCGAGCTGCGCAAATGCACGCACGTATATAATCACAGGCACGCACCAGTCTGGACGATCTGCCTGTGTTGCCCCACCAAAACACTGCGTCGGCACTCATCCCGACTCCTATCCAGAACCTGTCAGCCTTCCCAAGACAGATGCCTGTTTTTCTAGTCTATCCCACATAACACACTAACTCATTTTGGGCAGTAACATGGCACTCCCAAGTGTCAGTCCATGCACCAGGTTTTTAGGAAACATGCTTGTCAGGCTGTTTAAACCTACAAGAATAAAAAGTGAAAACCCAACAAAGATACGAAATTTTATGGTGCCGTTTGTAGCAACACTTCCAAAACTTGCTTTGCCTGCAACGCAGAGAGTTGGATCATGCTGATCCAAGACCCACAAAATACACAGAGCATCCTTATTGGAAGAGATTGAGTTTTTCTGTGTGTCTTTTACTGTATTCCTCCGTTTATGGGGTATGACCCCATGCCGCTGCTGTAACCTGTTCTGATCAGTCCCCAGGGCTGGTTTGTCCTCAACAGCACATTTATGCCACTCTCTTGAGTTTTACTGCTTATTTCTTGTAGTCACGTTTGGAGGAAAATGCTTATAAGACGAAAACAGAACTATTTTAAAAAATAACTGTCTGCTAACAAAACAAAAAACAACAACTGCTGGAGCCTAAATCTCAACCCAGATCGAGAGCTTACTTAGCATGCAAGCAGACAAAATTCCAGTAATAATCCTACCACTAATTCACAGGGAGTACAAGTTCTTCAGGACAAGGACTGTGGATACAATGGAAAAAAATCGAGAAATGGAGATGTTTGTGTGGATTTGCAAAGCAAGGCTGTAGCCAAATCAAGCACTCAGGGTTTCCAAATCGCAGCTCCTGGCCCCAGCTGACGGACTCGCTGCCTTGCTAGTAAGACTTCCAACACATGACCAGAACAGCGCACAGGATGCTTTGAAATGGCTTGTGCTGCTGAGGTCTCAGGGTGGATCGTGGGGAGAAGGTCAGGCTTGTGCAAGACTCGTATGTTAAACTAGGTCACTGATCCAACCCATCCATTTAGGGTTATATGCCTTACCGATGACTTCAGCATCTAACTGTCTTGACAACACCAGTGAGGAAGCACTGCTGCCAAAACATTAATGGATCTAGGGCAAAACTCAGCCCCGAGCAGGAAGCCAGTGTAACACCCAGGCACCTTAACCACCTTCAAAACAATGCTTAACCAGGATCTGAAGTTCATATAAGCAAACCAAATCGTTCGCAAGCATGTTCGCAACAACAGTTATGTCCCTGGGTGGTCTCTGCAGTCACACACAGGTCTGCATCTAACGCGTTCAACAACTTTTCTACATGTTACTGAAGATCGCTGCCCGTCTTTTACGGACGGGGACAGTGAGGCGCTTGCCCAAATGGTGGGCTGTGCGACAGAGAACTGTCACTGGACACCATCACAAAAAACATCGGCTCTTACTTTCTGAACAATAACAGCATACACCCAAGCCCAACCGAACCAAAAAATCAAGTACAAACACCTCAGCTGTTAAGTACATAGTTATCTCAGGTCGTTTACTTTGGTCTTCTTTAAAAGGTGTGGCTGTGAACAAGTCATGAGGCATTGGGGATTAAAGGAAAGGGGAGTAAGAGGTTAATTGGATTCTATTTGGAGAGGGATTTAGGTTGGCTGAGTTTTTTCAGTCAGCAGCGCATAGTGGAACATGTCACTTGTAATTGAGCTAATGAAACACCTCTGGAGATAAAAAAACACAAGCTAAATTCAGACTTGGCTTAGAGACTTGAACTTCATTCACCACAAGGTTATGCAGAGATGTAACTGCTTTGTTTAAGGACAGTGGGCTGGAAAGGTAACAACGGAACTGGTTTTACTTTGCAAAATCTGTTTTTTCTCACTGAAGGCTGCTGGACCTAGGAGTAAGATTGTTTTGTTATGGACATTCTTCCAGGATGGGAATCTAAACTCTGCCAATATGCTAATGCAATTTACTAAGTCCAGCCTCTCTCCTGCTCTACTGATATTATATTTGTTTTCTATAAATAGAATAGGGGGGGCAAGCATTTTGCTCCGTGGTTATGGCAATGGAACTACACACGGCTTAGCTGAAAGAGGGCTGCAAATACCTGCCCTTCTCGAAGCACTTTTACTGTGGACCGCCATCTTCCAGCGCACTTCCTTTCAGTTTTCACAAGGGGAATTAAGGGTTTGTTTTCTAGTCTTCAAAACCGTGACAAAACCCCCTCTGCCCCAAAGCCAAACTACCAAACATGACTTGAATGCAAGTAAGGGAGTGCTGGCTTCCTGAGTCTGCCAAAAGGCTAAGCCAGAGTCCTGCAGGGATCTGCGTCCTCTTTGTGAAAAATGTTAATGATCAGAAATTACCATGTCTACCAAGTCAGGAAGAAAACCTTCAATAGCAAGGTATATCATGGAAAAAAAAAGGGAGACATTTTCAGGAGGCAATTTCAAAAACATAGAGATATTTTGTAAAAAAAAAAAAAAAAAGTCTGTCTTTTCAAAATGAACCACCAATTCAGAATGAAAGTTACTTTCTAAATTAAAAAGTTGCAGTGAAAATTAGTTTCCAGTTTTGTGGGTTTTATATTCTTGCTTTGGGGATAATTACAATAATCCAGTAATTTTCTTTCCAAGACATTTTTAGAAAACCAAAACTCCACTTCTTCATTCCCCCTGTCTCCCTTCAGGAGTTTAAGAATAAAGTTAGCTTTAATGAGAAAAGAGGACATACTCGACACCCCTGATAAAAAAAAAAAAACCACACAGTAATGAATTTTATGCAGTTGTATAAAAAATATTACGGGCATGAGGACATCAGTCTCTGAGTGCACTAGACCACTTCTGTGCCAATCTCACAACACAAAGAAACCCTGAAATGATGTGGCTGCACCCTGTGTAAGAGAAAGCTGTAATAGCACACAGCATTGCGTAGAACACTAAGTTACTGCATGAGGAGATAGAGTGTAGACTTACGCCTATAGCCCCTGCATAGATTGAGATGGCAAGGAGATCCAGGAGGCTGGTTTTTTATTTCCTGGTAAGGGTGATGTTTGTTCGGCAGGAACTGCCTCTTTCTCTTTGATTCCTCATGCTGTGGTTTGATTCTTCCCTCTTCCTGCTGAGGTTCGATTTCTCCTTCTCTGGCTTTAGGAAAGAAGACAGATAAGTAGCTGCCTGCTCTACTATCAGGTACCTAGAAAATGGAATGTCTCAGGTCAATTAAGGGCTCAAAATAGCCAAGGTGCTGAAGGAGAGGAAAATGTGCCCTGGCGTGCCAAGCAAGTGGCATTCTGTGCTGTTAGATTCTTTGTCTCTCCCAACATCCAGCTAAGAGTCTCTGTGCTGGACAGCAAACAAAAGAAAGGCTTTTTCAGAACACGGGTCCTGCAACCCCACTTTGAGATGGGAATTCAAGCTGCAGGCTTTCTGGCATCATCACTAGCAATAAAGACAAAAAACGATCGTGCCCGGTTTAAGCTCTGCAGCTGATTCAGTGAATTGGCACAAATGGCAACTGATGGGGAAACGGCACCGTTGCCACCAGAGTTCAGCTAACAGTTCAGCTGCCAGTTCTTGAAAGAAAGGAATCCAGTTCCCTCCCCCAAAGCTGCATTGCTCCTATAGCACTAAGACAAAGAGGGGCAAAACCAGTAGCAAAAAACCTACTTAAGACATCACAGGCAGCGAAAAGGATCATCTCCATGGAACAGCTTTATTGTACCAAGGGCTCCATAGCCACTCCTTTGATGAGAGCCACACTTGAAAGGCAATCTGTCCTGGATTATATACTATATAATATTCGAGGAGCCAAGAGCTTGCTAGTTCACATTAAGTGCTATTAATTGTTCTGGTTATCATGTTGTGCAGTTTGACCTAACCTACTGATTTCCCCCCACTCCTGCTGCAAAACATCCATCACTTTTTAAAGGGTTACATAAAGCTACAGAGAAAGGTTCTGGTTTGTGTTAGTTTGATTGCTATAGACTTTAATAAAGCACCCATCACAGCTGCCTAGCCACACTATAGATCAAGCTCCTATAATTCTTTTCATGTCTCCAGAGGGGAAGGCTAAGCAAAACATAAAATTTAACCTCCCAGTGCTTTATTTCTGGCTTGGAGAGCCGTCAAAGGCCACGCGAGCTTTCACTTTTTCTTTGCTCCCTTAGAATCCCCAGCAACAGACTGAAGAAAAAAAGCAGGAAAGGCAAGCAAGGACAATGATATGGCTCCACAGACCACACTCTTCACGTCACCTCACGGCACACCAAGGGTAACATGCAACAATAAGTTACCGGCCCAGCAAAGACAAGTGTAAACAAATGGCCTTTGGAAACTCAACAGCTAAGGTAGGTAGCTCTGAGATCAGTTTTTTTCCTCAACAACAAGGCTACCGGGGATGAAGCCACCTGTCCAATGTCTACTGTGGCAAACCTGGCAGGGAATCCAGCGCAAAGGCTCATCACAGCTGAGCATGCATGTACGAATAGTAAGCGTGCTATATTTCTTTGGCACTTTGCTCACTGAACCTCTTGCATACAGGGTAGTGAATTCCCTGGATGACTCACGCTAGCACACATGTCAGTGGGATGTGTAGCAAACCCATCTTGTGTAGGAGCCTCCAAAATCTGCTACCTTCTCTCCCAGTGGAAGCAACAAGCTTGAGGCTCCTCTGCCTCCTACCACTCAGGGTGGAAAAGGTGAGGAGGAGCAAAGAAACAACAGGTTTCATTCCTGTCCCCTATCTCTTCCTGGATGCGTTATTCCCTGTATCAACAGGAGAATTCCTAGAGAAACAGAAAAGCCACAGGATTTCTTTGATAAGAGATCCACCCTGGCATTGTTTTGTACACCTACCTCACAACGGCAAATTAATTCCAGGAGGTTAGCTCATGTCCGCACAAAACCATTAATGGTACCGAACCGTAATCTATCAGACAGATCACAGCAAATGAGTTGGGCACAACTCCTGTACAATACAGGCAGGACTCAGGCTTTGCCAGCACAGCCAGCTAGACTAAGAATTTCCCCGAGTTTTCTTTACGTGAATTCAAGCGCTACCAAATGGTATTCGCTCTAAGGAAGCATTCCTCTCTGAGACACCAGACGCTGCCTCGCAATGCGCGGCAGCCACGTTGCCTTCATTTCCACTCAAAAACATCTGAACGCCTGCCAGATGGCGCGTGGAGGAAATAACGTGTATGCACACAGGCATACGTGGGCCCTCTCCTCGGATGGCGTGAATCAGTGACGCTGGAATCACAATACCCAATGATACAATGTGTTAAACAGTTTTTAGAAAAGAGAACTTGAGAAGGAACTTGAGCAAAATTAAAATATTGAATTGGCTCACTGTCAGATTAAAAAAGAAGGAGCTGTGAGCCTTAGAAGATAAACAAAATTCTGCCTCTAACACAAATAGAATTGTTAAGAGCAATTCACTTTGTTCTTCAAGATTTTTCACCCTGGGCTTGCGCTTACTTTTGAAAAAGAGGCTGACCTGAGCATTTTTTTATTTATTTAAAACATAACAAGTCAACCCAAAGCCATTTCTTTTTGTTTGGCTCTTTCTCTGTATTAATTTCAATTCAATCAACCAGGCAGTTGCATAACTCTTGTTTATAATTGCTGTCACGTCAACCCTGAAACTGATCGCTGCAACACTGAAGTTATATAAAAGGTTTTGTTAGGATTTTTGTTATTTTTCTCATTTAAATTGTGGGAAGATGAAGTCCTACCCTGGAGAGATGTTTTGGTTTTCTGAGCTCTGTTGCCTATTAGTCCTGTGCTTTGGTGTCTTTTCTCTCCAGTTTTGTTTTACACAGTGCAAGGGTCTGTTTATGCACACAAACTCTCCAAAAACAGTTCTGTACACCCCTTTAATACACAGGCTATAAAATACACTGTGCTGAGTCAGAGAAGCAACTGGCAAAAGTAAAGTTCACAAAATGGGTAAGCTCTTAAGGAGCTATTTAAACACATTTCTGGAAATTTAAATGCTTAAGTAAGTGGACTGGGATTGTAATTTACCTTATTCTTCTGAAGCCAGTGGACTGTTACCCTTCGGTGGTGTCATATCAAACCCTGAGGGATCATTTCTCCTTGTGTGTGTGTCAAAATGCCTTCTTCACTTACACACACAAAAATGATCCTGGAACTGAGAGTAACCTCCTCCACCAGCCCACAAACACATCATGGTTTCCTTGCTCTGCTCCCAACACTTGCGGTTAGCCCCCTTTGAATATTCAGAGGTGTACTCACCTGGGAGACTTCTCCCCTGCCTCCAAAGAATTCAGATGATCCATTTTACCATTCGTTTTCTGTCCTTCTAGAGGCATGAATGCCAGCGGCACACTCACAGCTATCTTGGGCCCAAGGTAGTTTGAAAGCTATACAGCACTGCAGACATAAATGCTTTAAGCCAACAAATAATTAAGGGCTGCACTTTGTTTTGGTGTAAATGAATACTGCCCATACTTACTCGGTGTTCCTTCATACTTAACAGCAATCTGTTTGTAGCTGACATTGCTTTTTCTTAGAGATAGTCTGGAAAATGTCAGCGTCTACGCAGAGAAAAAACTAAAGAGAAAAATATACTGAAGTACCATCAACACTCCCCCCCCCCCCCAAAAAAAAACCCTCTCAAGACCACAAAATGTATCTGCTTCCTTACAATTAACATCTTGTCCCTAAGTCCTGTCTCCCTGTGGAGGAGAAGCTTGTTTAGAGATGAGCACAGGATTGCAGGAAACAGTGCCTCTCTTCTTCACTCCAAACTCAAGAGGAGTTTGTAAGGGCTAAGAGAAGAGCAAAGCAAGGTTCTTGCTGGAGGTTTAAGCTACTAACCTGTTTCATCCGACGAGAATTAACCAAGAAAAAGACAGTAATACCAGCTGTTTATGTAGGGAAGCAGCAAGGAAAGAGTTGGTCGATCGACGTTTTCTTACGGTCGTTGTTCAAAATTCCATCTGAATGAGCACATTCAGATCGTGTGTTTGTGCGCGCGTGCGAGTACAGGGGAACAAGCAGTACTTTGTGAGAAAAAACTGTTATCTTCTAAATGATGAGAGTATTACAAAACGCAGGGCCTGAGCATCTAGCTTTATGCAGGCATATGGAAGACTGGGAATGCAGTTTAGCCAAATGAGTGGATGTATTCTCAAAGATACTCCCACATAAATCGAATTGGTTGTATTTGAAATGAAGGGGAGGGTGTGTGTCTAAGAGTCAGTGATAGTGGCACAGCCACACAAATTAACATACAGTTGAGCAAAGCACCTCACTTACGCTGAGGTCATTAACTTCAAAATTTGCATAGAAGAGTTCAAATTTCAACAATCAGAGGTAAAGGTTCAAGTGAGATACACAAATAGATGCCCCATGAGTTGCTCTCTAATCTTCATCAGGAGACCTTGTGACTAGGACAAAGGCAACTCATGATCAAGGCAATTAATTCAAACCTTTAGAGTGGTTTTCAAACACACGGTTTTCACTCTGGGTGTCTGTGGCCTATTTCTAAAGGATTTGTGAACGGCAGCTAAGAAAATCAGGGCTACTATCAGCAAGTGTAAAACTGCTATTCAAGACTGCGTATCTCCTCTGAAAAAAAGTGTTAACAGATCCCCAAAATCAGAATGACTGAAAAACCGCATGCCTCTGAGCTGTGTAACCGAGGCTCTAACATGTACACACTTACCCCTGCTCTGCTTGCTCATGGTCTCACAGCAATCTCTGCTCTAAGAATGGTGATGACAAGAGTTATGCTCAGTACTCTGGAGATGCAGCATGCACAAGCAGCTTGTGAAAAACACTTTATACATAATCCAAGCCAGGTTTCTCTTAGCAGCTTCGTTTTCACCCGGGTATCACATATGTAGGAATGGTGCAGTAAGCCCTGGGAGAACTCTATTCCCTGCTCTACTACATTCTCGGTGGCTATGAGTTCAATCTCATCTCAGCTGCTCTCCTCTGTGCAAAAGAAATAGTACTTCATTACCGTCAGGAATAAAATGCTTAAACGCTATAAGGAAGCCACAGAAAAACTTCAATAGTGTACACTTGCTTTGTTAAGGACGTCTAAAAGATGTTTCATACTGAACGTGAACATATGGTTGTGCTTTGGAAAAATCCGCTCGAGTCCCAAGTCTGAACCTTGATATCCATCAAAGGTATGCGTTTTAGCCATCTTGCCTTAGCTTTATGATAGTATATGTTCATATACAGTCATACAGGCTTGAGATTTGTAATGGTCTGCTAAGCATCACTGCATACTCCTAACTGGGTCTGTCTGTCTTCAAAGCAGCAAAACCCTTGCTTTTATGGGAGACCAACAGAGTCAAAGCCTTTACATCTCAAACTTCAGTCTCCCCAAAGCCTTCACCAGGTACGTTCCCTCTTCCAGTTACAGTTGATAAAATACTTCTGTCCCTACGCAAGGTCCTCAGGAAAATGAGAACTCGGAATTTAGAAACTCTCAAACCCCCCCATCCGAGGTTCATTGTGGCTACTTACTCTGCACCATGGAATGCTTTTCCCTTTTCTTTTTCACTCCCCTGTCAGATGCTGAAGACAATTTGACTGCTAGTGTATTAATCATGCCAGCCTGCTTGTTATTCATATAGGCTACTGGGCAGAGTTGTAATCGTTTCAGCCAAGCAGTTACAAAACTTCCATTTTCCTACCTGTGCCCTAGCTATGTGTTGATCCAGCCAGCATTCCGGCTCTGTCAGACAGGTGAGTCTGTAGGAGACAAATTAATTTAATTGCAAGGGTTGCCAGAAACAGCAGAGGTGTATTTTAAGTCCCATGACTCTAGGCTGTTTCGTGACTATTTTGAAGCTCACAGCTGCGATCACGATGACTCTGTCTACTGTCCTTTTTAAACATCTTCTGCTTTGACTAATTTGATTAGGCTCATTCTTGGCTGGCTTTCCATCAATAAAACCCCGTTCAAAAGACGGCCCCACCGCTTTTGCAGAATACAGCCTAAAAGAGAACATTAACAAAAGGAGATGTAATATACAATGGAAAATTAAACAGAAATGTGTACTTTATTCTTAATACCCTTTACTCATGTAACTTCTCCAATCATTTATTAACACTTACTTTGTTTTAAACTACCTTCCTGCCAATGACAGCTTCAGCAACAGTGAGTTCTCCTCATACTCAACTATTTTGAGACTAATTATAAGCAAAAGTTATGAGAGAATGTAGCTCTAGCAACAGAGCTGCACCTTCTTACACAAGGTCAAAGCTCGTCTTTTGTACTATAAAACAAATTCTGGTATAGTTAAATAACGACACAAAGCAAAGATATACTCCATAAAACATTAATATTTTAATGAAAAATCTTAGCTTCATGTTTCTATCCAAAGACACTCAAAACTAGTTTTTCTCCCCCCTTAATTTTGACCTATAATGGGACCAGTTTGGAGATATTTTTTTTGTATTTTAGAACATTTTTTTTTAAAGATTAAACAACCAGGCTAGCAAAAAGGTACCCAATACATACTTTTCTTATATCAAACAAGCTAGTATTTCAATACAATGTAACTATACAGAATATATACATTACACATATGATCACAAAGCAAACACTACAGGCTCAGAACAGATTTGAAAAAACATGATATTCACATTGATTACAATAACTCTAAAAATGATTGTAACGTTGAAACGGCACTTAGTTTACAAAAAAAGTCACAAAAATATATATAGCCACCAAGAACTATGGTTCCTGAAAAATACTAATAGCCAGATAGTATTATATAAAATGTGAAGTGTATTTAAACATCGTATACATTAAAAAACAAAACCAAAACCAAAAAACAATTCTGTTAAGTCAATAAACATGCCAAGTAATCTAGCTGTGGCCAGCATCAACAAGAGAAGCTGTACTGTGGATGAGATGACGACTGGATATACGGCTGGTGACCGGAGACTGGCACAGTTAAGGGGGTTTCACTGTTACTAAAATGCACAAAGAAGCCCAACAATAATTTAATTCACATTTTTTCCTCCAGCTTACTCTTTCCCTCTTTGGGGTTTCACCATAGGGCAGCACCTAGAGTGAAGGCACTGCAGGAACAGGGCAAAGAAGCTGTCCAAGAACGTTGTGCAGCCAGGGCTGTAAGTCAGAATATCAAAAGCATGCATCAGCTAAACGAATGGTTAAACAAAATCACCCCTCTGGGGACTTCAGCAACCCTCAGGAAGACTGTAGGTACAGTTGCCACAGAGGCTGGCAGCACCAGAAACTTACTCGGCTTTTTTTTTAGTGCAACCAGATTTGTAGTTGAGACCTGTGGGACGCTGAATTACTGTGATAGCACACATTGAGTTAACAAAAACCCAGAGCAGTTAAGTACTGTTGCATTAAAAAAATTCACATTTGTTTTTTATGGTACATTTTCTCAAACACTTTGAACTGACTCTATTTACTAGGGACCTCTCATGTGGCTGAGGCACCGTCCGGCCTTGAACCCTCTTATCTGTCATCGAGATGCTATGGAATTTATTATGTCCGTACTTGGAGATGAGAACCCTCCAAAACTGGGTTTCACCTTGTAAGCAAAACTCGAATGTAATCGATCTGAATGAAAATTAGCTATTTTCCATATTCTGATGGTGTGGAAGTTGCAATGAATCTAGGAGCAACAGGTGCTCCTACATCTGCATTTTCTCCATCCCTGCAGGGTGCACAAAGCTCCCGTTCTATTTGCATATAAAATGCTTCATGGTTCGTCTCAGAGAGAGACCGGCAATAGTCTCAGTGCTCTTACATCCTGGGGCTGGAGGGGAAAGCCAGCAACCAAGAAGCGACTGAAGCCCTCATATAAAAACTTTAAACCATAGCTTAAAAACAATAAAATTTTATCCCGTAAGGGACATATAGGGATCATAGTCTTATAAAATATATTTTACTGCATTGGCAGCTATTACTTTTTTAAAAAGTTTAAATTCACACCTTTTAGACTTAAGATACATGTGAACCCAGAACCATTTTCAGTAACTTAGTCTACTAATCTCTCAGTATGAGAGACGTGACCATAGTATCTGCGAGCCTGACAACTCAACTCAAACTGTAGTAAGACAGACAAATCATCAGCAACACCCATCTTTTTTAACGTGGTCTAAGAACAGTGACAAGCAGTTCTGATGGGGAGCTTAATTTGCTGAATCTGTAGGCATCCCCATGGATTTCCAGGGGAGTTGTGCTATGTGTCTGCATCGAAAAACAAAACAAACCCTTACAACTTGGCCAAATCTCCCGCACAGCTAATACATCGCTTCTTCTACTCTTTGCGGGGAAACAGAAAGCTTCTGAATTTTTTCCCTCTCCCAAAACACCACGTTAAGTAAGAAAAAAACCTATCCCTTCCTTTCCCATTGTTCCCATCAGACGTACTGCTCTACACAATATGCAAGGAGTAAAGACCCTGCACAGACTCTGACAATCTGGGTCCCTGGCATACGGCAGAACCTTGCTAGTTCTGTGGTAGTGAAGGCACTCTGCTTGCAAAATAAATGGGTGAGGAAAGGATCTTCCACTGAGTGCAAAGACTGGTGCCACAGGGGAGAAGGATATGCAAAAGCAAGACATACTCAAATCACTTTGTGAATGAATTTGGAGACTACTCATCAATGCAGAAACTGCTCCAGTGAGCTGTATGTGTAGTCATTTGGAAGAAATTCTGAACAACCTAGAAGGGTCACGAATATGATGAAGGGACCAGAGCATCTGCCATCCAGGCTGAGAGAACTCAAGACACTTTTGCCTGGAGAGGAGAAGGCTTTGGGGGATCTTATCCATGTGTAAAACTACTGGATAGAAGGGTGTAAAGAAGATGGAGCCAGACTTTTGTCAGTGGGCACAAACTAAAATACAAGAAATCCCATCTAAACATACTAAAACCTTTTTTTACGGTGAGGGTGGTCAAACACTAGAACAGGTTTCCCAGAGAAGTTGGGGAGTCTCCATCTTTGCAGATATTCAAAACCTGACTGGACTGAGCAACCTGTTCTCGCTGACTCCACTTTGAGCGTGATGGTTGAACTAGATCACCTCCAGAGTCCCCTCCAATCTCAACTATTCTGTGATCCTTGTCAAGCAGAAATATAAATGCATACCAGAGAAAAAAAAAAAGAGAAAAAAAAGAGAAAAAAGAAAATGCAGTCCAGAGTTCAAAACCCTCTAATAAAGTATTGAAAGAAATCTATGCTTTAGGTTTAATCCCAAGTGTAGTTTAAGGCAAGTTTCTTCTAGCTTAGTTAGCTATCTATCTGGCTCAATTTGGAATCTCTGCATATTAGCAACAGAGATTGTTTTAAGATGTCCTATGTATTTACATCTCTCCTGTGAAGAACACCAGCATTTCAAAGAACTCAACACTTCCAACAAGTTAGGGAGGAGAAATAAAATGGTATTTGTATTTAATCTGTGTTCACTTGTATGGAGAAAAGAGATATTAACAAGAAACAATTACAAACAGGAAAATGAACAAGTAAATCCAACCCTACAACAAACAAACAAACAAACAAATCTCTAAGAAGTCTATTGTTCCTGCAGTTGAATCAGATTGAAAAGTGAGAACTAAATTAAGGATGTTACACAAAGATTCCAGGGTTGAAAAGATAATGTGTAACAGTGCAATGAACAATGAAACCCATGAGTTGCCTTGTACCAAGGTGTTATCAGTTAATGACACTCATTTCTTTTCAAGGAAAAACAGATTAGAGCTACAAAGTTTTTTTAACTATTTTTTAAACTATTTTCTCTTTGGTATTCAGAAAGTAGTTTGCCTTCTGACACAAAATTTTAAGTCTGAAAAATCCAATATCCAGATATGTCTATTCTGTATTCGCACATCTCCTCACCGATAACCTGTTTAGCAAAACATCTAATGGATGAAGATCAACAGATTCTAACAAAAGATTATGTCCGTCTATGATTATTACATCTGTACAATCTGGAAACGTGTTTCTGTGTCAAGTACTTTTTATTACATGAATCACAAAGGATTCTCATATACCTGCAAAGTGGAGTGACACTTACCAGAAAAAAAGAAAATTATGTATTTGAGTTCAGTGTCGTAGCCCTATAATTCAGGATAAAACTCAGCAAAAGGCATTGTGTTGTCTCACTGGCTTCTCAGTTATAGAAATCTGAAGTGGAAGAGAACTGGTCTTGAAATTCAGCCCACCAACAGACACTGGACTAATTCACAGTACAGCAGCCCAAAAAAAGAATTTCTCCTTCAAGCCCTTTTAAGAAGACTTATAAAGGTAGACATACAAGACTGAATTGTAGCAGAGAACTTCTTTGCAGCATGTTTCTAAAACACCCTTTGGATCTGGTGGAGAAACTTCATTCTAGTAACTTGGAAAGGACTTAAATCCCAACTGCTTTCGCTCCATTTAACTAAAATGTGTGTTTTTTACCTAAAACACAGCAGAGAAAAATTGTTAAAGTCACTGAAACCCTTTAAGCTCTTTCCAAAGGGCAATAAACTTTTTTTCCTTGCAGAAGTTGGCTATTAGTAGAAACAACTCAGTCCTACAGAGTATCAGAGCTGCCTAAGCTAACTGAATACAAATTGATCTTGCAATATAATACGACTTTTGTGTCTTCTGTTTCTTCAGGAGCAATCTTTCTCTATTGGTTTCATTTCCTCCTCATGTTTGCGTAAAACAAATCCGGACAGAAAACAACAATTTAAAAAAACAAGACTCAAAACTAAGGGGTTATACCATGCCTTTGGAATACTAAGATCAAGTCATACCTACGCGCTCAGCATGTCATCTGTGGGCGATAGGCATTTGGCATCAAACACCAAGTTAACTTCAGAAGCAATAAAAAAAAAAAATCACAAACCTCCTAATGTATTTCCTAATTTAGGTTTCAAAGCAGTACTACAACCCAAACAGCCTCGACAAAACAAGACTCACTGCTCTGAAAATCCCACACCCTAAATTTGCAGCTTTTTCTAAATATGGAAAAATGAAATTGCAAATCTTTCAATTTATTGCTTACTTGAGCTGTGCATGTAGCTGGAGTAATGGCCTTTAATAAACCGAGTTGGCAAGGATTTAAAATGTTTTGAAAGAGGAACAATTCGTCATTGCTATATAGGCTTTTTGTAAACAACCCCCTGTTGGGTTAGAAAGTTGGCCTCTAAAGAGAATAAATTGCTTGTTTTGTCCAAAACAGACTAATAAAAATCGCAGAAACTATACATGCATACGTATAAACAAAAAAATGTGCAATAATGCACAAAAGAGCTCATTTTTTCCCCATCTGTAAACTCCCCTCTAGCTAGCTTGTGGAGATGAGTAAAAATACAGTATATATGATAGGGGGAAGTGACCAGAACTGCAAACAATTTGGCCACTTTTTAAGAATTTCGGTTTGGGAAAACCTTCATTTTCCTATGTGCTTCCCCTTCTACAGAAAGATACAGTCATGAGATATTTGTCAGGCTTGCATGGATATATACTTTTCTATCATCCTCCATTCATTATGCACCATTAGACTTTTCCTGACCATAGTATTTCTACGCCTAACCTTAGATGGGCAAATCTGGACAGGCTATTTGATCAAGCAGTTTCTAAAAGGACTGGAATATAAGAAGTTGGAATACCTGGCATGACATCACTTGGTTTGTCAAAACTGATTCATCTGAGATGAAAAGGGACAATGTGTTTTTAAAAAGTGTGTGACTGTTAAGTTTCAAAAATGCTTACCATTTCCAAGAAAAGGGTTACAGTAAGCGCTTTGAAAAACAGCAGGCACAGAGATAGGAAGTATCATTTTTTTATGCAGAAGATTAAAGCATCCACTCAAATCTAGTCAAAACCGTTCAATAACGATTTCCAACGCATCCTTTTGTTTGTCGTTTTTAAATGGTTTCCTCTGATTTCTTTCCCTTAACGAGACGGTCTGCAGAAGCAAGAGAAACTTAATGAGCTGCTCTAACTGTGGAAGAAGAAATAGTTAAAGTAATCTGAATCAGTTGTTCTTCTTTAGAAGTGTATCACAGCTTCCATGATGTTCTGACAAGATCTTTTTGTGCATTCAGTCTTAAATATTTTCACCGAAGTGATCATTCAGTCATGAAAAATAATGTAACATCTGTTGCAGTTTTCTGTTTAAAGCGTAGCTTACAAAGTAAAAAGGGAAAATCTCCCCACTTTTGTTTAAAAAAATTAAATTAAAATGTACAGGACCAAACACAGGCACTTTCCAAAGAACAAAAATGAAACCAAACCATGAATTATTCAATAGTAATAGATGACAGCTCCGGTTTCGGAGGGTCACCTGTGGCTGCCTCAGCAGTGGCGTTAGTCTTTGGCTGCTCTGGCACATCTTCTTCCTTCTCTGCCAACCCACCCAGAGACCCCAAGGGGAAAGTGCTTTCACAATTCTGAGTTGACGACACCTGTGAAATGACAGGCATTTGGACAGAAGAGTTGCTTTCAAAGCCATGCTCCCCTAGCTCATACTGCCCGAGGGTCTCTTCTTGTTCCTGGTTTAAGTAGTCCGGTACTAGGAAGTCACTAGAAGAGGGGCAAAGGACAGAAGAGAAATGTCATTTCTCGCACAAACATTAGCCATATCAGTTTCTTTTTTACCAGTTACATCGCACAAGCTACATACTGCATTACACAGAGAACAAAGATGCTCATTTCACATTGCTCTAAGATCATCACAGCGACATACTTCACTAAGCACTATAACCTGGTTCTCATTTAAACACACACAGAATTTATTCAAAGGTATCTATTTCGCATTGTTTTGCATCCATATTTCCTACACAGCAACTTCTTATTATTTAGATTGTATCACCTTGATGAGAATGAAAGTTAATGTCTGGAACATCATATGGCACTGAAAACCTCATTGAAAAAAGGGAGCACTCAACCTTTAAAAATAGAAACAAAAACGAGTTCAGCACTGGTAAAGATGTGGGCCTTTTCCACCACTGAGTTAAGACCCACCCAAGAAACAGCAGCAGCACTCCTCTCAGAGTGGACAGGCTGTAAACAGAAGCATGAGGCAAGGAAGCAAGGGTCCTGCTGAAAGCATAAGGAGGCTGCCAACTACAGCCGTGTTTTGTGACGTTGACACGTATCACACTGCTGTGAAAAGAACGTAATTGCATTTCCTTCCCGTTTCAGTCCTTTCTGGACAACAGTTCTGTAACTTACTCTTACCAACTGATGGCTGAGTGTATCCAAAGAAAATCTACCAAACTCTCCAGTAGCATTTTCAGAGCATGAGCACATAATGAAAATAAAATTTCTTTGCGAATTTTCAGTACCAGACATGTAAGTTTGTACTTGAGGCAAGTGTCTACATATTACATATATGCACGTTTGTATGCTTTGGTTCCTCCTTGTAAAAATCCATTTAAAAGCAGTCCTTTTCTTAAACGGCAGCAGCATTCACTGCTTCAAATCCAAATTCACCATCAACTATGCTAAACCTAGTGTTTGTAAATTAAAACTAAAGGAAGGCCTATAGACAACTAAAATCACATACTTTAATCTGACTTTAATTTGGCGACAACAATAAAGTGCTTACCACAATCATGGCATAATCCCTTAGAGTTTTCACTGTAGTTTTGGCACAAGTGCCAAGAACAAGAACTGCGTAAACCCACAGATATGAAGCACTTGCACTTTTAAACAATATTCTGTTGGAAAAACAGTGACTGGCTTTCCTGGTTTGTTTTGCAAAATTTTCATCCTACATCACTTCTGAGATAACCAAATAGAACAAAATGCTGAAATATTTTGTAGGGGAAAAAGCATAATGTCTAGAAATCACGAGGGACGGTATTGTAGAACATCTACAATACAATTCTTTTGCATTTCTGAAGACAGATGACTTATACACACCAAGCTGCATCCTCTCTATAGATTTAAGAGCTGTGAGATCTACCTGCCTCCAATTTCCCTCACCCACTTTCGTATTTTTCTATCTCAGATTCCAACGGTTATAAACATTTATTTCAATATGAGAATACAGTGCTAGTCTCATGCCTCAGAACCCTTTTAATAGTCTTTAGTGAAGTGCATTTGTGAGATATGCCAAGTCTTTTGTGCCCTGATAAACAAGAAATGTCCAACTGGCCTTTACTATTTCAAACCCTATTAGTCTGATCATTTAGCAGTATGTTACCTAGAAAACGAAAAAAGGAGAAGGTATGGAGTCATGCAATCTTTCTACAATATCCACCATCAAGCAAGCACTTAAAATGAAGTCACATGTCTATTCCCTATGTAAGCGAACAGGCTACGTATGAAATTTTGAATAGCAAATCATTTACAGAACTCCACAGACACTATAGCATAGAACACTATGGCTTAACACCATTAGCCTGTCCATAGATACTACTGAAGAGAGAAATTAAGTAGCCCAGAAGCAGCTTCTGCATATCACTCGATTCTTCAGCGCCCTCCTATATAGCTTATATGCTGTAAGACAGATCAGATACAACAGATAGTGGCGCAAGAACAAATTTGACTGGAATTAGCTGGCAACCTGATGAGAGGCACAGCAGGCTGCCCTGAAAGCAGGAAAAGATGATTTAGGAAAAAAAAAAAAAAAGGCAAAAAAAAAAAAGCAAGTTTCCCTGTTAGGTTTTTGCTGTGCACCTCACCTGCTCTGGAAGTAGTTTGCTAGCTCTGACGCTTCATGGTTCAAGCTCCTCAGGTGAACGATTAAATTTCCAGAGTTGGTGAACATGGCGCCACATGTTTTGCACTCGTAAATCCGAGGCTTGCGGATAATATGCCGGGAAACCCGCATGTGGTGTTTATATTCCCCGAAGGAAGTGAAAGTGGCACTACATATCTGGCACCGGAAACAGCGTTTACCTTCGTGCTTCAGGCGATGCATCTTTAGCGAGTAAGCTCGGGTGAACTTTTTCCCACAGCGGTCACACTGAAATGGTTTAATGCCTGCGGAAGAGAGAGCAAAAAAACGTTCACCTTTTGTAATGAGAGGTCACTGGCAAAATCCTTCCAGATTTCTAACAGCAAAAGGACAGCAGCTGTTGCCAGTCACAGCGAAGTACTGTTTCAGGAAGAAAGAAATTCTCTGGTTAACTTTAAAATGGCAGAAACAATTATCACAGAGCTACGCTTTCTCAGAACCAACTGCCAATAGATTTCATAACAGTGTGACCTGTCTGTAACGCTTACACATCTTCTTCCCCATAGTTTAAAATGAACATAAGCTTCCATGGATTATACTATGCTTAAGATCCTGAGCCACAGCCAAAAAGTATCCGATGCAGCAGTCATCTCAAACCATCTTTGAACTCCTTTGATCTCGGGAGATTCTTGTGCCAGACTGGTTCCCAACAATGCAATTATCAGACTACCCTTAATTGCAATGTCTTTTTCTGGCTGCCTTTGGCCTCAGAGAAGTGTTCTGGCAGGGGGACTGTGTGCACAAGGATGCCCCTGTAATGCAGCAGGAATGGTGATAAAAGGGTGAGGTAGCAGCCTTTATATTGCGTGGGAACCTTTCTATACAAGAATCTTCAGCAACTTTGCATGACAGACAGCTCTTTAAGACAGTTTAGGTTCATGCCTCTCATTTTTTTCTCATATTAATTTAGAAATCCTGTCACTAGTTCATTTTTCATTTATTACAGGCACTAATAAAACATACGAGCTCTGCAACATGTTGCAGTGGATGAGAGTACGTAATCACACCCAAACAGAACTATTACAATATAAAAGACTGAATCACCAAAAAGTTCAGATTTAATAAAAAGTCTGAACTCCAGAAAGCGTGAGGCCAAGAATCTGGAATATGGAGCTCTATTCATAATAGGGCTGTCAAGGAATAAAAAAGGTTTTTGAAAAAGGCTGAATGTGCATCAGTCCAGGCTGTTAATTCCACCAGTCTTTCACTCTGCTTTCCTTATGTTCAAAGCGGGAGCTGAACTTTTAATTGGAGCTTTTATACAGAGAAAGCTGTAGTTAAGGTTACACTGAAACTCCTTGTTAAGCATGTGAAAACAAGTTAATATACTAGGATATTGTCTTGCAGAGCTAAAACTTTTCAGGCTTTCGTACTGTCCAAGGGCATCAATTTCCTCTGATAGTTTGAGGAAAATCTCTGCAGCCATTCTGCTTATGTGAAAACACTTTAAACATTTACAAGTTCCGAGAGCTTCTTTTGCATGCTAATTACTCTAGAACAGCTAGTCAAATCTCTCCCAAGTTTGCCCAGCAGTTGCCAGTCGACAGGTCAGCCAGAGATGCTTTGCTGAAACCTGTCTGCTCTCAGTTAAGACTTTAGCAACTGGCTTGGGATAATTTCGCACCTGATACGCCCATAAAGTTTGCTTTTTTAAGTATTAAACACGTATTATTACTGCTGGCCTAAACACAGTATGGTTATTTTGCTTGAAGGGATGTGACAAATAATTGCTGACAGTGAAAAAATTACACCTTGACAATTGTGGTTGCTCTGCCCAAAAATGGTACAGCATCTGTCTGCAGGTAAGAGTCAAGCTCAAACCAGGAGATGCTAAACCGTGAGGCTTAGTGCTCAAGTGCAATAAACCTTTAATACTCCCTTCATTCACTAAAACGTCAATGCTCTTGCCAGATAATGCTGACAAGTCTTGAAAAACACCCACAGCAAAGACATTAGGAGTTCATACTTAGGTTAGAAATCAAAATGAATGCAACAATTTGGGGATTAAGACTCAGAGGAGGCATTCACACAAACCTTTTGCTGCCTCTACTATCTGCAGCAGCTAACTTGATTATCAAACCAATTCAGTTGTCCTGCAATCCCTCCAAAAATTCTGAAATCCAAAGGCATACAACATTCTTCGATGCAAGGATGTAAGATAGATAATACTTTCTTATGGCTGCAAGTTTCCTCAAAAAACACAGCAGACAATTACAACATGTAAGAGGAAGAATTTCAATCTACATCACTTCTTTAGTATAATAAAAAAGCCAAGTATACTATATTTCGTCTCAAATCTTTATCATGAAAATGCCTTACTCTGATGAGTTTCAGGCAATCAGATTTTTTTCAGTCCACACAAATGCTAATCACCCACGAGTAGAGCTATCAGTCAGATCTGATGTATCAAAACAAGCATTCAATGAGACATACCTCTACCCAATCTTTCTGAAATCAATTCTCAAGCACTTGGAAGGTGATTAAGATAGAACTGTGTTATTGTATTTGCTGCACAGTGAGCAAAGCTCTGTGAGTCTATAAATTAGTAATTCTTGGAAACAGTAACATTTCTTACCTGAGTGGATAAGCATGTGTTGTTTTAAGTTCTGAATGCGAGTGAACCGGACCCCACAGGTTGGACACTGAAAAGGTCTGTCTGGACCATTTGGGCTGGGTCTCTCTGTGCTGCTGGTAGAAGGAGCAATGTAGAGTTGGTAGGGATACTGAACGTTCTCCAAACTACAAAGAAAAAATTCACTGATTTACAAGCAAGCTAGAGGACAAAAATAAGAAGCCTTGCCCGTGGAAATCAGAACCTTGAACACATTTGTATGAGAAGACGACCACTGTCCTTTCGCATTTCTGTTGTGACCTATGTTAATGCTGTAAATCTCTGCCTCTATAGCAATACGTCTGACCCGCATCTGAAGTCTTATAGTCACTGACTTTGCACATCTGAACAAACCAGAGAATAACCCGTGCCTTCTGTTTCTTTGGGCAACAGGTCTGAGCACCAGCTGCAAACTGAACTTTATTTTCCAGACATGGGCATTTTTTCAAGCATATCGAAGATTTACAATCAGCAAACAGTCCCTGAGGAAGAATTTAAAGAGCTGAGCAAATTGGAAAGCAAAGGAGTATTCTGCAGCTTCAGTGATGTTTACAAACGAAATTAAAGCCAATTCATTTTCATTTCAATCCAAGTTCAATGAACAAACATTAGTATCTGCAATGATCTATTTCTAAGTTTAAAATATTAATCTAATCAATCAATACTTGCTCCTTGTCTGATTCAATTGGCTCTACGAGAACAGCTCAAGCGCTGTATTTAAAAAACAGCGCACACACACTATAATAAAGGAACAACTTAACTTTCAAAGTAATTTATTTAAAACTGACTAATTGCTCCTACATAGCCTCTAGCTGCAAACTGTTTAAGGGAACTATAGTATTATAATCCAAGTCCTCTGGCAAGGAAATTGCTTCGCTAAAGGGCATAGTGAAATAAAAACAATCCTGCTGGTACAAACATAATAACAATAGGAGTTTGTACTTACCTGGGGTTTCCCTTTCCTGAGCATTAAAGTCTATATTTTTTGTTGAAATAAACATTTCAGCTTGCTCACAGCCTGATGGCAGATCAGATGTCACTGGCAGCAGGGAACTGCTCTGACCCTGAATATTTCATGGCCAGAACAACGCAATTTTAGTTTTACTGAACTGTAATGTCTGAAATGTATGGAGAAAAAAGGACAATGATGTCTCCTGTTGCACATAGTCAGAAAGTCTCCCTAACTGAACAAATCCTTTTGCTGGCCTGCTTCCATCTTGAGCCCAGATTGTTGGTTTCAAGGTTCGGCTGAATTTCTGGACTTCTAACGCTCAGAGGAATGAAACGTGCACTTTGCACAAATACATTTTCCTATGCATCATACAAAAATTCACAGACCAGATCAGCACAGGAGAACAAGAACTAGGATCATCTCTTGAAAATCAATACCTTAATTGCCTTTATCTACTCTGGAAACGGATGTCAATACAACTGTGAGGACTGGGTATCTGAATTCGGAGTACAATGATGGGTCTCAGTGGCAAAAGTTCCAGTTGTAAAATTTATCTGGAGAGAGAGAGCACCAAGCATCTCTCGATACACACAAGATAAGAAAGACTCCTGCAGGAGTTTAGTATCAATCAGTCTGTAAAACCAATAAGGATTCCTGGTCTCATGTGGAATTGGAATAATATTTGCTCTAAGGAAGAAATTTTATTGTCCTTCACTTCTTTTTATACACAGTAGGGTCCTAGAGAGCTGTGGAAAAGATAGATGCAGACAGACTTGTTGATCTTTGCTAAAGGGAATATTTGCAAGAGGGAAGTTACCAGCTCACATCCTGGGCCTGGCAGAATGTAGTTCCCTGCCACTTATGGGTCTAAAAAAGCCAACTGATCGCTCACCAAATGCACTTGAAATAAATGAGGGTATTCTTAAACATTGGTTCTGATTTGTCTAACCAAATTTCTGACAAACTCTGGCACTTCTGTTCCTCTTTGTGAGCGGATCACTAGATAAAGAACAGATTTTACTCTACTCAGATGGGGAAACACTAGTTTTGTATCTGGAGTTCGTATGACCATACGCTTTCCACTTTACCAATGAAAACTCCATCAACACAGACTAACAGACAGGTCTGTTATCCAAAAATAAATACTAAAAAAAAAAGAACAACATTGCAAAAAAAGCATAAGGCATAGAAGTCCAGCTGCCATAATAGCCTAATAATCAAATAGCCAAACTGATCTGGGCCTAGGTTGAACAACTTTCCCCTCATTTGGTATCTGACAAATGTCATGCAGCCTGGCTAAGGGGTAAATCCCTTCAGAAAAGGTTTCCTTGCGCTCAGCTGACTGAAGAATTCACAATTAAAATTTTCACAGCTATGTGCCAACAGAAGTGACAGCTGCAATGCAGGGTGAGAAAGGAACCACTGGCTGGGCAGCAAGAACTCCTGCTCTTAGATGTACATATAGATATACACATGTAGTGTGCTCAAATAAGAATTATGTTTTGGTTTTTTGCGACATTTAACTTGCTTTATAGAGAACTCCGTCTTCGGTAATAAGTTTCTTAGGTCCTTCCTCCCCCATTCCTGCGTTAGGGGATTGCAAAGAAGCAAAAGTGCATCATGCTCCTAGAGCTTTCTAGGGAGACGCTCAAACTAGGGCAGAAATTAGGAGCCACAGCTCTCCTTTTGTTTTCAGCTTTCTCGGGCTAGCTCATCCTCAAAGCCTGTAATGATGCCAGCTTCTCTGCAATTGAAACAGAAAGGAGAAGTGCTATGGGGACAATCTTCCTAGAAGAAATTTAAAACAAAGTTTGTTTTTTTCCTACATAAAAAGCTTCATGATGAGAAAGGCTGGTTAAAGCAGATAAAATGGGAATCATGAGGGTCTCCAGCTACCAGTGACTGGCATGTCTTTTTCCATCCTTACACTGCAAGCGGGCTGAAATACCTATTGGTGACATAACTGCAGACCTTAGCACAATGAAGAAATTACATTTGAAACACAATTATATTTTCTCTCCCCTGCTTCTTTTTCCCCCTATATACTCAATTTTTCATGACTTGCAATTTGTGATAAATGTGGCGTTTAACAGTCGAGATTCGTCTAACATCTCAGACAATTTCTGTAACAGCTAGATAAAGAGATAGGTTTAAAATGTTTTCACTGTAACGCTAAAATATTCTACTTGCAATTTTTTCTGCTTTTCACCAAGAGATTATATACATATTTAATTCTGTAGAACTAAACTCTGACAAATGTGAATGCCAGAATGCTTAGTGAGCCTAGAAATGTTCTCTATTTGTAAATAACAATTATTTTAGAAAAGTGGAGGTTCTCATTATACTGGATCAGAGAGATCGTTTATAATTGAGCCTTTGCAACTCCTTTTTAAATGCAGCCACGAACTGATACAGAGACTAACTGTTAAACCAGCCAAGACTGAATTACAGATCTATGCTAGAAAAGTGTATTGCAATCCAAATGTGAACTATCAGGGAAAGAATGTATCAGACTTACTGTGAAACAGTAGTTTTAACACTCAACAGATTCCTGTGTGCCTATTAAGCTGACAACAATTACATGTGACCTGCTGTTTATGAAACACTGTTTATGGAGGAGGATCAATTAATTATGTTAAATGATTTAACACAGAAACTCAAGAGATAAGATATCCTAAATTTTGAAATATTTATGATTCTTTCCACAGTGACAAGCATATCATATTGAAAGACCTTTAGATGGAACAGTCTTTTGCTCTGTTTTATGAACAGAAATATAATAAATACATACTGAAATACATATTTTTCCAACATAGATTTGCATTGTCCACTCACAACTGAGTTTGACATTTTGAGAATCTCTACTAAAAAAGCAATGCACAACCTGGACTTAAACTAAAGGTGCATTTAAAAAAATACCAAACAAAAAGTGAAGGAAATTTTCTCCATCCATATGATTTCTTGATCATGTTTTCATTTGATTCAGCTAGAGCTGAATGTTTGATTTTATTCAGAATTCTGTACATTTTATGCACCCAAAACTCTGCGCCCAAATAGCTGCACGGTGAATGAGAGGCCGTATTTATTTGCTGTTGTGCCCATCCTGTGCTTGACATGGGAAGTCAAAAGTCCAGAGCTTGAAGGGCTGTCACAGCGTATCAGCATGCACCGACCCACCCTGACAGGCATATACAGGTACGCATGTGAAAGAAAACTTCTTAGGACTTGAAAGCACCATTTTACATGTTTAACTGATTCACAGAATAAGTACAGTCTTGGCACTTTCTTTTGAATTTATAAAATATATCACTTGGTAGAAAACTTTAGTCTGGAGTCTAAAGTTTTCACAAATTCCCATAACTATTAGCTCCCTTATTGTTTATATAAACAATGTGAAAATTCTAGTTCATTTTGTTGATGCTTCTGTTACTCTGAGACTAATTATTTTCAAACTTGGGCATAAACTAAGGCAAATATTCCTTCCTTCTCTGCTTGGAGGAAATATTTTAGTGGGAATTTTCAGTGTGTTAGAAGGATTTATATACTTTGAATTTTCTACTCAGTTTGTGCTGAAGCGCTGCAATTTTACAGGAAATTTCTGAAATAATCCACTGCTGAAAATATATATGCCACTTGACTTCAGAATTATAGCTTTAAAAACCTGGATTAGTTCTAATGCAACATGTGCTCCTACTATCAATTCAAACCCTAAGTGCTGGGTATAATTTTTATACTGAGGTTTGTTAGCAGACAGATAAAATCTTCTCTGTCATACAAAAAAAATCTTATCTAGGCAGTTATTTTCCCTTCAGATTTAATCCTAGAATGGGACAGGTTTTAGATGGAAATGGCAGGAAAGATTTTATGAGCTATGAAAATGCAGCTCTTGATAGTTATCTCTATAGGGAGTTTCACTTGACACAGTTTCTGGAACAACTCCCAAAGGTTCGCACTTCTTCCTCAGACCCACTTGTCTAACAAAACACTGTGCAAAAGCCAGCTTGCCAATACTTTAAAAATTTTCCTTAAAAAGGGAACAGCTAGCTACATGCCCTACTTGACACATACCACAAAAGCAAGAAATAAAAGTCAAACCGGTTGTGTGTACCCTTGTATGCCACTTCAGGTACACCACTTCGTTCTAACAGAACTACGAAGCATCTTCGACCAGACAGACCCATTTTAGTTCGGCCTTCTCTGCCAGCCTTCCCTTATAAGGGATTCCCTTAATAAATCACTCATCTCAGCACAGCGAAAGACCACTAAATATTTACAGTAAGTGACACACACCATCTTGGTAAGAAGCTACATGCAGAAAGTTTGGGAGAAAAGATTTAGGGCTGCTCTGCCTTCTCTGCGGTTTATGGCAATAGCAATGTCTGGTGAAGCCAAGACGAGGTACTTGTTTTCATTTTGTTGCTTTTGTAGCTTTATGTCAGCTTTAGCATGCATGCAACTACCACACCTGTTTCACAGTAAAGGGTTTTTTTCTTATTTATTAACAAAGAGCAGTGATGAAGAAACAGCAAGAACATGAATATCTTTCTTCACCAGTGTTGCCTGGAAATAGACAGGAAATGAAAAGCAACAAGTAAGCAAATTCTGACTTTCATCACCTACATTCTTCTAAAACATCTGAACCTTCAGGCACTGATTGTACTTTGATCAACACAAAGAAGTAGATGTACGAACAGCTAAACATTCTGGGATTAAGGCTGGGTAGGTTAATTACAGCACAGCACTTGCTGCAGAACAGTTTGCACACTATATTGGTACATACCGATCATCATCATCTGCATGAGCGTTAGTGCCAGAGGTACTTTGGAGTGTGGGTAGTCCCTCCGTAACGCCCTCATCTATTGAGCCTAGGAAAAGAAAAAAAGGGCAATTTAATGCAAGTAAGTGTTCAAAAAGGGTTGGGGGGGGGCAAGTAAATACACATAAAGCTTGCTTTCCCAAATCTCGGAGAGACACTGCTTCCTGTGTGATAAGATACTAGAATTATCTTGGAAAAATAATTTAAAAAACGCAGAAGCAATGTGTTCCAGCTCAACTTCTCCTCTGCACGGATTATCTAGTAAAGGACCACTCAATAAAGGGCAAATATTTGGCACACCTAGAAAACTGAAAGAATCTATGTTAAATACAGCCAGAGTTTTCTAAACACATCAAGTACTAACACTGTAAAGCAGAAATGTTACTTTCACCTAAAGGGACTCTTTCATCAGTTTTCAAGACTTCTTGAGCAATAAAGAGTTCAATCCTGCTACACTACATTGCTTTTGTGTTCCCAGTATTCCATATATATATATAAATTTATTGATAATGCCTTCATTTATTGATCAGGTGTTGAGACAGGAAGAGCCCTCTGAGAAATTAGAAATGCAACACAAAAGAGACCAAACATCTCTTTGTAAAAGAAATGTATACACAAAACCATTCCAGAGCTTTGTTCAGCACACCAACATTCAAGCAAATGTAGCTCAAGTGGGTTTTGGAAACAGAATCTGAGGTAAATGCAGCACTGAAGCAAAACTACAACTTCATTCACTTGACGTGTCTGACTGTTGCTCAGACGGGTCTCACTCATCACCACTTGGAGTTTGGCGTTCAATCCTTGTTTGGGTGTATTAAGTAAGGTTATTTTGGCCTGATGTCACGGTAACAGAGAGAGAAGTTGGCAGCACTGTACTAAAACAACTCGAAGAACTGGTACCTGCCCCCTGCCAACCATACACCTCGATAAAAAAAAATCCTCTGGTTTGGTTACGTGTGACCATTTAGATAAACCATGCTTTGTTCCCTCTTCAAGGTGAATGTAGAGAGCAGACTGGATCTCCTCATATTCTTCCTTTTCCTCTGATGACGTCTACGGGTGCAATGGGAGATTATAAAAATGAATGACTGAACTCCGCCCAATTTCCAAAGGATCAGAATTGCTGTCACTCCTCTCCAAAACAGGGGCTCCCAAACCGTGATACATGTATGATTAGTAGCATGAAAGTCACTTGGAAGTAGTAATTCCCTCTTGCCTCCTCCTCTCTCTGTTGAGACCGAATACTAAGCACTGGTTGAACTTTTCTGAACAGCCAAGTAGCCTTTGGGTCTCTACCACTGAATCCATGTGAGACAACAACAAATGGGGGAATGAAATTTCTCTCTCTACCCCTACATCTTGAGAAGGAATGAAGCTTAGGACAGTGCTAGGAACTGATCTTGCTGCTGTGGTAAAAATCATTCTGCTTTCTAAGAGAGTGGTGCATGAGCAATCTGAATTTGGGAACCCTTCTCCAAAGCACGCTAGGAATCATTAGGTCTACGATGACAAGTGTCAGAAAAAATGTAAAACCAAAGAGAAGGAAAAAATACATGGAAAGAGAAGCAGAAAGTGTGCTTATTTTGTCAAAAAGAGGGAGAGTACTGTCTCCAAAAAAAGGCTGTCCCTGTAAAAGACAGTGTGTTCTACAAAACCTTACTGAAGTGAAAGATTATTGTCTTAACGTGACCTCATGTTATGGGGCCAGTGGTGGGAGGAAACTCGCACCTCTTGCAGTTTCAAAATAACACTAGTAGAATCAAAATTTATAATTTTGTTACAAGCTGACAAACAATGTTTGGAAATTCAGCAACTATGCAATCTATGAAGTCACAAAAGTTAATCCTGTTTTTATTTATCCTTGTTTCTCATTAAATACTTGACCAAAAGTCTGCTGAAAAATAAGCCCAATTGCTCTCAGGTTTATTTTTATGCCTTTACCTCTCAAATGGAAACAGTGTTAATGAGTTATGAAAATATCTTCTCGGACACAGCTCTTGTTATAACCATAATGACTTATTTATCAAGGCCCTGCTTCACGTCTCCTTCCATATTATAAAGTGCTTCCAAATATTATAAATTGCAAATGAACAATTCTTGAAATTGCCCAAAGAATGAATAAGAGCTTTTTGCGATATCAGAAAGAGAGGCAGGAATGCTTTTATAAATGCACTATAAAACACTGAGATAAATATATGCAATTATACAAGGAAAATATGTTCAGGGAAGACAAAGCTGTACTTTAAGATATCTTGCTGCCTCCATTTACTGTTCTTGTATTACTGCATAAGGAAATACATCTTTGGGAGGTAAAAAGTGCTTTCTAGCTACAAAGCGTGCCTTATCATATATTAGGTACATGTGAACTGTGCTAAAAAGTAAGAGCACTGTTTTTCTTTATAGCAAAATGTGAATAAAACTACTGTGAGGATAGTTAATAACGTTATGCAAAGACCACTAAATATTAATTCAAACACACTCAAGGACAAAGAACAGATTTGCACTTTGAAGGTTTGGGGCTAGCATACTTTTTTTCTCTCTGTAGCCATTTTAAGGAAGAAGATGCTGTACTAATATCCTCAATAACAGACATTTAAGTTTAAACATTATAATCACTAAAGCCTAAGATCCTCTGCCCCACGCTGTACAAATGGTCAGGTACATGACCTCAGTGGTACAAAACCTAGAATAGGAAATAGGAAATAGAAAATGGAAAACATTCCCAAAAACATCATGTGGCTTCAAAACAGATACTTTTTGAAGACAGATGTGCAGTTGCTTGTCAACAGAAATCATTTCAGGAAACTGGCTAAGCAAGAACAGAATTCAGTAAGGTGCCTGGCTATTGGAGTTATGTTTCAAAGTACTTTTTGTTTAACACTAAGACTCTCTTTGAAAAGGAGATTTTATTATAGCATTCAGTGGCACCTCTCTCTCTACAATTCAGTCCTAGTCTCATATTCTCATGTCCTAATTCATTCAAGCCAATTTGACGTTGCGATTTTTCTGATATTTCTAATTCCAAGAGATGTCCTCTGAAAACTTCCGTAGATCGTATGCTGTTCACTGTAATCTAGAGTTTACACCCAGTTTCTTCTTTTAAGCTGCTTGAGTATGATATTTATAGTTGGTAAAACTCCCTCCTTTCACTTGGCATGCTATTTTTAACTTTCCTTAATCATTATTTCTACTTGTTCTATTTTGTCTTTGATAGTACACTTATGTTGATGAAATAATTTGCATCTCTTATCACATGGCGCTGGCAAGGCCTTTCTGAAGTTCCTACTATAGTGAGTTAAAAACTGAGTCAAACTAACCGTGTTCTTGAACAAGGATCACTCTTCCTGGAGACTACCCAGCAAACAAATTGTTTCTTTTAGGTTTTAATCTATGCACTATTTTGGCAAACTACATTTAAAGATTTATATGTAAACTGATATTAAGTCTGCTTCTCAGAAAAGGTAAACAGCCCTGTCTCCAGTAAATAAAACATTTTCATTTGGAAAAAGCATTGCCGATCTAAATTATCAACACATGAGCTACACGAACTGACAAACAAAACCAACAACATAAAGTCTTGAAGGATGGGATAAATGGAAAATATTTTAATTTCTTTTTAGTGAGTATTACCTAAATAGTTTAACAACACTGATTATATATTGCAATCCTGGAATGGTCAGACTGATCTAACACTCACTTTCTTCAGAGAAGCCACAGTGTTACGCTGACCAAACAAAACAAATAATGCAGGCTACTAGGCTGCATTTATTTACTTTGTTGTAGTTTATTTATTTAATTTACTGAAGCAGCCTTTCATGTATACATTATTTGAATGAAGCAGACCAGTACATTTGCCATTCTTATCATCTTCAAACAAAACAGGCTTTATTAAAATTCTTTCAGTAAACAAACACTACCGAGCACAGGTCAAGCCATTTAAGTGAAAGCAAAATAGCTGACTTAAGCAAAAAGTTGGTACTTAAACTTAAATTGCAAAACCCCTATCTTCTGACTTACTAAAAGCCTTTCAATGCATGCTGTGCAAAGAGGGAAAAAAGGATTGTTACAGTAACCTTTAAGCATTAGCTATTAATAAACAACAGCCTGTCAGAAGAACCCGAAATTGGCTTCAAATTGTCTTTCATGGAAAAAAGGTTTCTCTCAGCAACTGGCAGTATTTGAAGAAGCAACTTGAGAACCAAATCCCACAGAAATGGAAAGATTCTCAATATTATGACTGTGTGATTTTGTTTTCGTCTGGGGCATTAAGATGACAGTGTTCCACCGCTTATTTTGCAAATCTTCTTACAAAGGCTCTCTGTCATGATTATACAAGATTTTATGTCTGATGCAAAGTACCACTCTATCCCTCTGTGGCTACAGCCATAAGTCTTTCAGGTTTGGTGTTGCAGCTCAGCTGAGATCATGCCTTTTGACACTACTGGAAACAGAATTATTTTCCCCAGTCAAGCAACCAGAGGTAAAAAGGGGTTATCGATCTCTTCTGAATACGGAGGTCTATCAACAGGCTTACCTTTCTTAGCTGCCTTCTGCAAAGTTATTTAGAGAGCTCCAAGTCCCGTCCCCCCACCAGGGGTTTATATGTAACATTTCACAAAACAGGAAACAAAATGCAGTTTCACAAAAGTAAAGCATGAAAAAACACGAATCAGACTTCCTCCAATAAAATCACAAGTGCGCACATACCTATTTGTACGTATATCTAACCCCAGAAATAGTCATACCTATAGAGGAAGACTGTGGGCTGATCAGGAGATCTTCCTGCACTTGCTCACTTCCTGGGACTGTCTGTTGATCGCTCAGAGAGCTCTGGGATGCGCTAACAGGCTGCGACACCTCCTCGTGAACCTCCTCGTCGCTTAACCTTTCCACTTTGACACGCACGTCTTCTTCAATCACAAGGGGAGAACTGGCTTTTGTGCTCTCACAAGTCACGTAATCTGCAATTCTTCTGTTGGACTCGGAGGGCCCAGGCATTTCCAAAGTCCTAGAGTTCTCCGCCTGCTTCACCTTCTCAGACTGAAGTCTTCGATCAATTCCAAAAGGAAAAGTCCAGGGAAAAGCTAAGGACGAGTCCACGGGCTGATTTCTGGACTCCGGGTAAGACGTCGAAGGATTCAGCACTTGGGGGGAACTTGTTTGCGTGTTACACTTAAGGGGGCTCTCGGGAGACATAACTATGTAGCTTTTGCGCTTTCTTCGTGACTCTCGGCAAACAGGAATGGTTCTTTCCACTACACTGCACTCAGACGAAACTGGAGAAAGGCTGCCGTCTCGAGAAGTAAAATTGCAGTTTGCGCTGTTCTCCTGTCCTGCGTCCAGCACCTTCTCTTGCTGGCTGTTGGGCGTATTCCATAAAATGCTGGACTTCATGAATTCTGAGCATGTGCTAGCAACGCTGAACATCTGCATGTAGCTGGCTGCAGCCAACACATCAATAATGTTTTCTGTATTAATAGACAGTGTTGCTGTGTAAGCATATTCCAGAAGAGGTATAAAACCAGTCACTGTCACATGGTGCAGGTCTAACACGCTCTTGCTCTCATCTTCTGCTTGGCCAACAAGTTTGGAACGGAAGAAGTCGCTGCAGGCTGCCAAAACCACCTTGTGCGCCCTGAAGATTTTGTCCTGGACGCGGATGGTGATATCACAAAAATGTCCATCGTTGCGGAGCATGTTCAGCTTTCCCAGCATCTCCTGACTGTGAGCAGGGGAATTATGAGTAAATGTTTTAACACCCATTTTTTCACCTTTCTGCTAGCGTTCTTTCCACATACGAGAGATCACAGGTATCCTAAAACAAAGAGGAAAACTGTCATTTTCATCTCTGAAAGCAAAGGCAAAGTGGCTTCGTGATTACAAGACTCTGTACAGCAGGATTTTCTAGGGTCACATTTTTCTGGGATCCAGACTGTGCAATGGACTAACTCTACAGAAACGCAATTACCTACTTACAATTTTCAAAAACGCAGATCAAATTATTTGCAATCTATCACCAATATCATCTTCCACGTTTCTGCTACTGCCCACTCAAAACAAATTCCTAACACTGTTTAGAGAAAAACAAATGTCTGTAATACAAAAAAGAAAGCATTTTTGAAAGTCTCATCTGTATAAGAAACCTGTGTTTTTATTTTCTGGGCTCAGGAAACTATTGCTCACAGTTCTTAAATCTGACAGACTTTGTCAAATGCTTCTTTTAAGTGGAAAAGACATTAGCTTGGGTCCACTTACAAGTGTGCAGGAGCAAGCAAATCTCCCAGAGAAGGTATTTAATACCAGAAAAGCTTTAGAGAAACTACAGCATGAATTTTCAGAGGGCAGAGTTCAAGCTAGTAAACATAAAGTAACAGTTGCCAACAGCTCCGCTTTCCTGCTGTAGTGCAGGTACTGATTGCCTAAGGCTGCTTTTAATAAATAGTTTTGGACTAGGATGAGAAGTTATTGAAAATTCCTTCAAAAACACAATAGATTATAAACCTCAAAGGAGAGTTTAGGTTTAAATCAAATCTACGCAAATTGATTTTATATAGGTGATAAATAATACAAGGAGGGCAACTTCTTTCTTCCGAAAAACACAAAACTGCCTTCTTGGGGACCAGTTCCCTCCTACGTGTGGGAGCAAATGCATGTTTTTGGCACAAGGTCCTGTAGGAGACGAAAGGACTGTATGCCCCACACTGTCTGCGAGTTTTAAGGCTGCAGCAGTACCTGAAAACTAAATGCCTTCGATTTGTGGAGGATGAAGCTGATCCACGGTTCACTCCCTCTGCAATACACAGGGGAAAGACACTGCGCCAAGCTAGGTGCAATATGCCCAGATATCCTCTGACCCTGCAGTGGAACTTCCGCGGCCAGCAAGGCTGTCTCTACTTGCAGAGAGCGGAGCATCTCCGAACAAGGAAAATCAGTTCCTGGGTTATTATTATTTCTGAATTATTTCACTGTAAAGAAAACATAAGCCACCATGTTTCACCTTCTTAAGGCCCTTCCAAGCTCCCATGAAAAGTCTTCTGTGCTCCACATGACTCACGCAATTAACATGATACAGAAATATCATCTCAGTAAAGTTGGTGGTTAAACATCAACAACATAATTGGATCTGATTATTTCCTGGAATCAGCCAGCTTCTTCACATCATCCTTCTCCTTTCCCTTACACGTATGCAAAAACATACCACGCTTGCAAATTGCTCATGCGGAGCTTCGCAGATACAAAGAGCACTGCAAGTTTGGAACAACTTACCACAAATCTCACCAGTCTTAGCACGTATTTAAATGGCAGCTGTCAGAGCCTACCTTGTTCTACAGACATTTACACTTGGCTGTGTCTTGTTCCTATGATTTTGCTTTTCATACTGCAAACCCTTTCAGACAGGAAAAATATCTATTTGAAAGAACAGATTAACTAACACTTAACAATGTATAGAAAGTCTGAGTGAAACTATAAGGGCCACTTGGATTTAAAATGAAATTTCACACTACTGCAGAGGAAGAAGTTAAGCACAAGCAAAACACTCCCTTCAGTGAAAGAAAACATATTGACCTCAAGAGGCATCTGAAGATCCAGACTGTTCTCCAGCATGAATCAAATGAAAAGCATACTTAATTGATCTCAGACCCAAACACTACAGTAAAATCTTGTAACAGCATATTCTAAAATGGCCTTGGGATACCCCTCCTTCTGAATTCCCAGTCGCTGCAGCAATTCCTTGGCACATCAGAAGTCCAGAAGTACTTCTGTTCAGCAACTGGCTACAAAAAGAATAATACATTTGCAAGGACTATCAACGGTATATGTGGTATTTAGAAATAGTACCAAGACGTAATTACAAACAAGGAGAAACATCTTTCTTATACTCCCAGAAGACTAACCCATTTTCCTTCTCTGTTCATCTGAATGAGTAATGCTCATCCCTCCAGTCTCTGAGAGCTCTAGTCCGTTACCCTGCTCTGAACCATTCCTTGTCCTGCTTCCCCCTCCCTGCCCGCCTCTCCCCTCTTCTGGCTTCTTTTCCCCTTCTCCTTTCATCTCTTGCTTCCTTGACCTTGATCCGGTTACAGAGTTTAAATTTAAAATAAAATAGCGGAAGTCCGTGATGTGCAATATTGATCTAAATTTATTACAGGAGCAGTGTGCCTGCCATGAATGTGGGATATTGCTCTCTTAAGTCACTTCTGTAAAATGACCTTCCCTCTCATTGCACTGACACCACCATTCAAACAAGTGGCTCCTACACAGGCTTCAGTGTGGACAAAGGACGTATGCATATGTACGCTATTTTCAAGAAAATCAAAAGGGGCAGGCTGAGGAGGGGAAATAATATCAGTTCTTTACAGTTAATGAGGTAGTAAAAATGTCAAATATTTTTAGAGTGTAATTTAAAAAATATGAAAATATTTTCCGCATGAAAAGATGAGCATGCTAAAGCTCAGCCAGGTTATAAAATGGTTCAATTCTCTTTTAGTGGCATAGGGCACTTTTATAGCTGCACTAAGTCACAGTGACAAAAGAGGATAAAGGGCTGCAATGCTGCAACTTCACCTCAAGTCTAACATATTTGGATCGTCATCATTTCGAAATGACATTTTGTCACGTTTTATTACCGGTTATTAGACAGTCCACGACAGCAGTCGTTAGACCATAAGGTATAGGGTACTACATTCAGGAGTGATTAAAGAAACATAAACTAGAACTAAATATACACAGTACCTTGGGGGTGTTTGGGGTGGGGAGATCAAGGTGCACACACAAACTAAGTGATAAGTGGGCTGGAGCTGGAAAAGTTGTTCATCTTTGAGCCACAAACCATCAGCGATTCTCTGAGCAGGGTCTTGGTATCGAAGAAATGGTGGCTTGCTTTTCCTTTCCAGGTGCTGGCAGCATGGCTCCTCCTCCCCACAATCCCCACACTTGTGACCTGGCCCACAATACATTAGAGTATTTCAAAGTTCAAGAGAAACATGGTGAAATTTGAAGAGACTTTTGAAAGTTTAAAAAATATTCTCGCGGGACACTTCAGCATGCAGCAGAGCTGTATTTAACTTTGCTGCAGACACAGTTCAAGAGAATGGTTTTCCAGCATGCATTACTGCACTGGAAATGTGTGGGGATTCACCACAGTGCCAAAGCGTGGATCACTGGGCAAGGTGAGAATTCAAACACGAGCACTGCAGGACTTCAGGGCAAGGAGAATTTTCTCCACTATTAGCCGAAAGCAGTCTGAAGGTAAATGCTACCGCACCAAAGACTTCGTACAATTCATTTGAAAATTAGTTGTGTTTTTTTTTTTTCAAACCTACAAGCACTAATGTAGACCTGACCTTTAAGTAGTTCAAAGTAACTTAGCTCATTCTTACTGTTTCAAGGCTACTGAAAAACAAGTTTTAGCAACAGTTACCAAATCACTTACACTGTTTTGGGACAATGATTAAAGGCATGTCAAGTTTCTGTGCTTACAAACAGTAAACATGTGAAAGTGTATACTATGTTGTATAAATGGAAAAGAAACTGTAGGAGAATTGAAAAATATTGTTTATGTGACCTGCCTACTTCCACGTACCCAAAAGTTAGCTTCTTATTCACCTGCTGCCTAACGTTACGGTGCAAATCACTGGTTTTGAAACATGGTACCTGTAATAATCTTAGTTTTTTTCTTTGGAACAGTCAGTGAAGTGAACTCATAAAGCTGTTCACATTCAGTTTGTCCCTCAGCTACATCATTTTACAACAGAAGTGAATAATTTTTTAGCACCACAGAACTACCACCCCACCTTTAACCTCTGTATCCTGGCCCGTGGCAACTTACAAAATACCATGAAAACACTAACTTTTCTGAATACTACAACCAAGAGACTTCAGATACATAAATGCCACGGTGGCTTTAGGGCCCAAAAAGCTTAGGATATTCCCACCCTCGTGCTCACCAATCCCTCAGGTACGCTCATTCAACTGTGAGGCCATGGTGTAAATCAGATCACTAGTTATCGTCTTTTGAAATTTCTCGTTAACCCAGACCACTCCTTGGGCACTGGTTACAGCACCATCCCGTAAACAGCAGCAACAGCCCAGGCACAGAAAAATCTTCTGTGGGGATAAATGTGTGAGCTGGAAAGTCCTCAAACGGTTCAAGTAGGAGTAGGAACGATGTACAGCTACACTCTTAGCAGAAATATTAATCTGATAACATAACTTTAACAACACAACTCATCTCTAACTATTCCTTCAACAGGTAATAACTGGCTGCTCTGAGACAGAGAGGAAAAAAACCCATCTTATCTCTGTCAGTATCTCACTGTGCTACATAGGTACCAGCACCCTTACTCCCTCAAACCGTCTAACTGGTTAGTATAATTAAGTTTATAATTGAATTAGAACAACTGCTCTTAGTGTATACTTAACTTCAAGTTTGCTATTTCTATTTCAGACTTGAAACACTTGTGTATCTAAACACGCATCTGTTTCCCCAACACCAGCTGGCCTAATAAAAGGTACTATCTCCCACTACAAATCTTGCCTTGCTTCACTTGAAAAAACTGCTGGCTGGAGCTGCCAAACTGTTCTCGTTTCAAATGAAACAACAGCACTTTCTAAACTTTGTTTAAAACCGTATTTTAAGTCAGGTCAGTAGACCTAGCGTGAACTCAGCCCACCGCTGCCGAGCCTGACGGTATTTATGAAAAAGAGAAGGCAAACACAAGGTTTCTGTACTCAAAATTACGTCAGTGTGCAGTATTCACTTTGGTGTCCTGGTATCTGTGGAATGCAAACCTGTAACCTTTAGCTGCAGTGGGTGACTGGACCAGGGAAATGAAGCATCCAGATAAGTATGCAGTGTTTCAGAACCTCAATTTCCTCTAGGACAGCACACTTCAAACTGTAAGTGCACAAAGGAGCTAGTGTTAAGTTAGCTACTTCAGAAGCACCGTTACATTAAAACCTGAAATAGATGCCAAGCTGCAGTCTATAAATGGAGGCTGAGGTGATACTATACCCTGCAAAAAACACGGGAACATTCAGTACTGGGTCTCTCGGTTCGGGAACCAGACTTCTAATTCTCCAAACCACTCCCACTGAAATACCCCAAAGACACTGAAATTGCTCCTGCGTCCCTTTCCTCCCAGCTTCACAGAAAAGGACAATTTTCAGGCATTTTCTGTTTCAAGGAGTTTGTGGGGTGCTTTTGTTCTTGGACAGGGCTCTTGAGTGGCATGTTGGGCAGTCCTCTGGGAAGACCTCTGTCTGCCCAGCAAAGAATCGCTGACAGCGAGATAAGTAACTCCAGAGAACTCCAGTTGGGAGCTTTAACATTACAGCAGTTTCACATAGCAAGCTGAAGACTTGAAATGCTACAATCCATCTATTTATTGTTAGCAGTAGTAGTCCCTTTCACAGAAGGCGGCATATAAAAGAGTGTGCTGTGCTTTTCCTACGTACTCCAGAAGTACTGCATTTGATAAGATAATGCCTTTTTTTTTTGGTAAAAAAGTGGTTTTGGCACACCACTTTTGACAAGTTCACGTGCCAGAGCTCTTGAGGCCACTGACTCCATCTACCACTCCTGTTGCTTGCAAAAAGCATTTGTTAGCTTCTTTGTACTCATGCACAAGTTTCTACCCAAGTTCACCACTTAATTTTTAATTATTTTTTTTTTTTAATGAGAGCATTTTCCAATGATGCTACAATGGCAAACTGCTTCTGAAGCAGCCACCTCTTCCTCTGAAAAATTCCTGGCAAAGAGACTTCCCAAAAGAAGATTTTCCTAAATTTCAGTTACACACCACCAGAAGCTGCTGCAGAAGGGTGGCAGGCAGTATTTCAGAACTAGAGTTAAGCTTCATAGAGGCAGACTAAAACACTATCGGGAAGCAGCTATGGTTTCAAATGTGTAAGTGCACGCAAATAATTCTAACTGATCCAGGTCTGTGTAAATAGCCTGCATAATTTTCAGATGAAAGGTGAACTCTATGCACCCAGGCCTCTGTTTAACACTTGTGGAAACTGCATTGTGGCAAGAAGCTCCCCCTCAATTTTAGATGAATTTGTAAGGATCTAGCTAAAAGTTCCTTGTCAGAGGTTTACAAAGCCCAAGCACCAAGGCTGCAACTTTTCACAAAAAATTGTTGAAAAGATTTGCACTTCTGGAAATCCTGAGCTGCGCCAGGGTCCAAGGTAACTTTACTTGCTTGGTACCAACGAAGGTAAACCTCTGCAGTACAGGAAACAGAGGCAGGTGCAAAAGCACACTTTATTCCTTTACTTTAAGGTTCTTGCAAAAGGGCAAGGAGAAAAAGCATCCAACAGCTCCTCTTCCAAAATAATTACTCAGGAGCAAGGAAGGCCCAGACTGTCTATGAAATACCTGTTTCATATTCCTAACGCATCTCGTAAGTTTCCCCAGAATTAAACCCTATAATAATAGAAAGCAAAAGCTTTAACCATAACATGCCATGAGAAGCAAGAAGATGTGTGAGGGTGTGGCAAGTCCTAGATCACAGTTACAGCACTGACTCACATCATCATTGCTATTGAAAACGTTAATCTTAATGTGGATAGGAAAAGAACGACTCAGGTCTCAGATGATGGAAAAGTGGATTTGCACGACGTAAAT
This sequence comes from Gavia stellata, assembly GCF_030936135.1. Lineage (NCBI taxonomy): Eukaryota > Metazoa > Chordata > Aves > Gaviiformes > Gaviidae > Gavia > Gavia stellata. The sequence continues at coordinate 6,278,452 of NC_082619.1, read as the reverse complement.
CTGGTAGGTGCATTTTAATTCTCAGAGCTGGTGAAAGCATTGAGACAAGTAGTAGGGTGCCAAAACCAGCAATTTATTCTACAAAATAGTTTTATTGTAAATTGAGGCGATAGGTCAGCTGCAACAGAATAGTTCTGAAAGGATAAAATTAGAAAACATTTACATATACATTTTAAGGGAAAGTTCAGGGTGTAACTTTTGCAGTAACAAGAGACTTCTTTCCCCTCACAGCAGAATACAGACTATCTTAAACTGGTTTGCATGACTGGAGCTTCAGCTGAGTTTTGAATTTAGAGGGAGCTGATACCCCTCCTCTTCAAGATACCGTGGCTCCCAGCCACTTACCTCTCCTAAAATTTATCTTTCAAAACCCAGGTACTGTTTTTGGCAACTGTGCCTTAGTTGCTGGTTTTTTGTTGTCTGGTTTTTTTTTTTTTCAAGAAGTTAATCTAATTAACTTCTTGAAGTGTATTCCCGTACAAGAGACAGCAAAAGATTCACCTATTCTGGCTTTCAGTTTTAACTGTTATTAACATCCAGTTGTAAGCTTTGGTCAGAAACCAATGCTGCTGCTGAATGCACTGAACTTGAGCTCTCCACATGCTGGAACATGTGATTTACTCACTGATGAGGAAACTGATATGCACTAGGTATGAGGCTAATGAAAGAGCTCCCATTTCTGTGCAAATTCTTAAAAAGTTACAAAAATTCTCAGCTCTCTCCTCAGCTTTTGTCATGATGAGCCCAGGGCCTGCTCACCAAAACCGTTCTGTCATCCTCATTCATCACTTTTGACTGAACAGAGCGTGCTCGTGGCCAGCGCTCTTTCAAAACTCCAGCAGCCCGTCCCTCAACTGCCACTGCCCTCCTGGCACGCAGAGTGAGAAACATGTCCACTTAGCGTGGCTGGCTTCACGCAGAGCTGATCTGAGCAGAACTGAAGGGGCCTGTGAGAGAAGCCAAAGTATCTTGTTAGAGACCCTGGTAACAGCGTATTACCAACTCTCCGCTGCAAGGCAGGACAGGGAAAGGCACTGTTTTTCCAATCCACTTCTGCACATCCCTGTTACCTGATTTCAACTTTGTTCACCAGAGGACGGGCAGTACCTTAGCATGCTCTTCTATTTCCTCCTCGGTTCTGCAGAATTTTCTTTTTTACACCATGGCTATTAAACACAAACAGCACGATACCTGCTGTTAAAGCAATAAAGACCAAGAATAAATCAAAAATATTTGCTTAGTTCCAAACGCCTCGGTTGTATTGGTTTTAAACTATAAAGCTCCAAGTAAAAAATGTACAGATTCTAGAGCGAGAAGACCAAAGTCTTCCTCATGCTACAAGACTGCCTCAGCATATAAAAGCAGGATATTTGCTGGATACATGAAAAAAGCAACATCTACTGTAATGAAAAAGAAGGAAACATGTCTACTACCTTTATTTTAGAATATTAAAACCAACAGAAAGCATATCACAGAGCTGTTGTTCTTGTACCGTGAGGTCAAAACAAAGAAAGAGCTGTAAACCATTAGTTAAACCATCACTATTTTGCAGGAGTTGATGTTTCTACATATAATGTGAAGCACAACGTGTCTTAGGATTTTTGTTTTGTTTTCCTGATTAGTCATTTGCATGGAAATTAAGAAGTCGGATGTAAAAATTCAGCAGTCATGTTCTGACAGCTTGGCAGATGTTAGATAAAGAGAGCCTGGGTGCAGGCTGATAGGAAGAAGTATTACAGCCTAAAGAGGAGCCTGCATTAGAGCCCAGCACACAGCAGAGAGGATGGAAATGCGTGCACCCAAACCAAGTGGGATCTGTCAATAACAGCGCCTCCACAAACCTTCGAAAACTTCCCAGTGATGGAACAGAACAAACCACAGAACTTACCAATTTGGCCGGACACATCTTCCAGCGTGTCTTCTGCAGACTGTATCTGTTTGAAAGCCCCAATCATGTCCTGGAAATCAGAAAGGAGCTCTTCCAACCCCTGCATCCGGCAGAATTAAGAAGTCATCTGCCTGACTGTAATAGATTACAGATGCCAAGGCCACATTCATTAATTTCACCAGCAGCCACATACTTGCAGCAGACTCTCGTGCAGCTCTGGCTTGTCATTTCCTCATGAAAGTGACATTTCTGGATTTATTCTTGTCCCCTATCATCCTGTATATATGGCCTACAGGAAGCGGCCTGCAAGAGTTTCTTCTGACCAATCTTAAATTGGCAAGAAAATTTCATCCTACTGTAAACATTTCTTTTTTAATTTCTATTGCAGGAACCGCACACCACTTATGTCTCAGGCAAATGAGAACAAATGAGACGTTTGGTCTATACAGCTGACAAACTCACAGCTGTCATGAAGCAGCTCTATAGCAGATAACCAATTCACAGATAAATCGGGAAATTATTAACTGTGGAAGTGTCACAGAGCTGGAATTCAAGTAATACATAGCAAAATTCAACCTGCTAAATGGCCCCTTGGCTTCTGGGCAACAAAAATTAGCCCACCCAGCATTGTAAATGGCCATGGCCAACAGCAGACCCTTCTGACTGATGGGATAAGCTGAGGGCTGACAACAGCTTGTAACCAAAAAAAACTTGGGAACCACTGACAGACAACCGAGAGCTCTGTGTGTAGGCACTGAGTGTGTTGGATTAACGCAGCAAGAAGATTAAAGCATAGCTACAACTCCTAGTCTAGATAAAACTCGAAGATTAAAGATCACGTTGTAGGTGTGTAAAACATGTTACCACTCCTGTCATTAGAAGTCAATCTAAAAACGTTTCCATTAGACTCTGCTGTGATTACAAACGTGCAAACCGGTATTTTAATTCTAAAGGAAAAGGTGCTAGTGTACCGGGAGAAGAGGCAGGACTGTTGAAAGATTGTCTCATTTTGTGGTACACACCTGCCAGAAAGCTCGGCAACATGAACGCTGTGTTAATTTCATCTCTCAAATATTTAGTGCAGAAGCTCTGATTATTTAAAAATATGGAGATGTTTTCATCTCTCAAAGATACATGATTATAGGTGTTTGTATACAACTGCAGAAGTCTGGTTAAATGAAGACAATCTGAAGAAAAGAAGAATGAAGAATAAGAAAACAAACAGAAAATGGGACAGCACCTGTGTTTACTGAAGCTAAAGTATGTCAAACTGACTTGATCATTTATTTTTCAGAAAAAAGGGAAGTGCCACATACGATGAGAACTTCATTAAAATGTTTGAAAAACATGACATATAGAGTTATTAGTGAAAACAAGGAGATGAATAGACAAACTGAAGCTAAGGAGCTGACTGGGAAGTAGTAATTCATGTACTTGAAATAACAGGTTAAAGAATTTATCTGTGAAGTGCCATAAGGACTTGTTTTAGCAATGATCTCTGAGTGTTTCTGTAGAGACACTGGCTCAAAAAACGCTGATGAAAAGGTTAAGGTGTATCGTCAGCACAACGCCTAAAAACAAATGACTGAGAACTGGAGTCCTAGGAACAGAACGAAATTCATGGGTAATCCCAACACTATGAAATTTAAACCTCGACATTATATACCAGGGAGCTAGTAACAGACTTGACCTATAATCTGGAAGCTAATTAGTTAAAAGTGACTTTGGAGCAAGATCTCCACACTATCAAATTAAATTGAACAGTGCACAAAACCAGACTATTTTAATACCTCATTTTTGTCAGGTATTTGGCAATATCTATTTTAACCTCCTGAAAGGTTCTCAAAGGGTTTTTTTTGGTGTTTTTCTTCTCTGTGCAGCTCCCCCTTAACGTGTCTGTAAAGTAAACTATGCTTAGATCTTTTCAGAGCATCTGACTTAACCAGACAGCGTTTCAGCTAGAAACATGTACTAGCTAGAACTGATAGGGCATACATTAAGTGCACTGATCAGCAAGACAGTTCTTAATCTCAGGATCTAATTAAAAGAAGAGATTACAATAATCAGGGCAGTACAGTAGTGCGTGACGTATGTAAATTGTTGATCTGACACCACTGACTGTTTTTATGCAACAGCTAGAAGACAAGATGTTTCTTGAAGCCATTTACAGATACATAAAGGAGAGAGACGTCCTTTCCTTAGAAGACTCTGTACCTTTCTACACAACTGAAGTTCGCTGGCTCCAACAAATTCCATGTTTGATGAACCAGCTGAACTCTCAAATAAGATTTATCTGGGGAGAATTTAAAACGGTAACTTCGCACCATTCTGGTGCAGAATGGGCAAGGAGCTTCAGGAACGCTATCAGGTTCAATATTCTGGCTACTCTTTATTCCTAACGACATGCAAGAAACTCCACACATTTTCACTGCCTCGCCCCACCCCACCCCAAGTCTTGTTTTCCCTAGCCATGACAGTTTTTCAAGTTTTGGTGTGATCATTTGAAGTCTGCTCTTTCAGAGAACAGAATGTTACCATTCACTACTTCAAAGGACCCAGATTTAACTTGTTGCCTTTTTGAAGCTGCAGTGCAAAGTATAAACTTTATGTGCCTAATATAGCTTTCACATGGTTGAATAAGCAAACGAGATAAATGCCACTTTCCCCAGGCTCCAGCACTTTGAACTTTTCATTGTAGGAATCTCACATTAGTGTTCCATATAACACATAAAAGCAAATTTTCTGACAGTACTTAAAACTGAGGATCATTTAACAATACGAGCAGTAACTGCTAAAAGGTCTTGTTATATACTGAGTTACGTTTATTCTCATAATAAAAATTAACATGCAAACTTCACTAGATAGAATGTATTGAGCTATTTCACAACAGATTCACTGCCCTGCAATTTCTGGTTTTCACCAGTTCTCTGAAAAAGCACAGGATCAAACTATTAGACCACCAGTTTAAGAGTGGCTTGCCCTGAAAGCGCACGCTAGAGATGCTTCTACTATCAACATATGAGCAAATCTCCATTTGGGTTTTTTTTTACTAGAATAAAAGCAACAAGTGAATTCATAGCCCTCTTCGTATCCTCACGTAGGCAAGCCCCACATAACATAATCAGATTGTACTGGATAGACTGATGTGTTACATCCCTGAAGCACACATTCAAATTTAACCACTCTCTGAATGACAGTGTTCATGCATAGTTTTTATGCGATCTAAATACCTTCTTCATGCTTTTGCTCCGTGCAAATTCAGGTTTAATCTTTCCCAAATTTCTCAGCATAGAGAAGCCATTACATGACCATTTCCCACTCCGCGTAATAAAAAGCGAGGCTTCGGTTTTATACTCCCTGGTCTTTAGCAACAGTACATGAACGACACAAAACAAAAACAAAACCAAGTTGAACATTCAATTCTTTTAAGTACTGCAAATTGCCAAAAAATATCCATAAAGTACTTTTATTTGTCACGTGGCAGCAACCTTCTAGTTTAAACTCATTCCAGAAAGCTATTTTTTCTTGTTTTACCATGGCTACCCATAGCATTTCAGTCTTCACTTTCAGAAGCTCTGCAAGCATATCAACACAAACTTACGAAAAATATACATCAGAAAGACTACACAAGCCAACCTCCCAAATTAGTAACAAAAGCAAAAATCTCCCAGCCCTTTTTGGTGGCACCATGTGAAAGAAATAAAGGAAAATGGCATGGGTTTTTGTATCTGCATACCAAAATAATTCTAGTACAGTTCCAGATTTTCTTGGTAGCACTGCTGCATTGGATCCATGAAAGAGTCAAAAGGAAAAAAAAACCCAACAGAAAACCCTATCTGTGCTTCCTCACACACGTGTACGCCTATATACAGAATAGTGCCAAGTCCTACTACATGTCTTTGAAGAGAGGAAAGGGCACATGCCTCGTGTTTTCAGACAGAAGAGGGTCAATTTCAGAGATCATTTTAACTGACGGCACAATGAAAACTGTGCTTGAAAAAGAAATTATTTCTCCATTTCCTCCAAGGCAAAACCAGGGCCTAACTGGGCGCGTTATGCCCCAAGAGCTGCCAACAACAGCCAAACTTCGGTTGCTGAAGAATCCCTCCTCTCCGCTATCACCCCCAGGCTGTGCCTCCCACCTTATTGTGCGCGAGGCTTTAATTTTCGTCACTTGGAAATGACAAACCTGTCTCCTCATTTTACAGAAACAAATGACTGTAACTGCGTATCACAATCATTAGGTTTGTGACAGCCAAATTTGGCTAAGTGCTAGTTCTTACTAGTTCAGCACAAAGCTTACCTGTCAACCGATGTGTTGTTTGAAGTACTCAGGTTTATTACAAGAAATGACAGCTTTCCTTCTCTCACTTTTATTCCAGATTAGCAAGGAAGCGTTACACCTTAATGAAATCCATGTGACTACAATAAATGAATTTTTCTGGAGTCCAATGCAAATCTTAAATCTCCCTGAAGCATGCTAGCGCCATTAACGCCTGAAGTACTGGAAGCCTGCGCTGACAAGCAACACGACGGAAAAACCTACGTAAAAAGCAAAGGGGAGAGATCAAGGCAAAGTCACACATAGTGTACAATCTGAAGAGGGGAAAAGGCATCGCTAATCCAGACAGCATGGACCGCGGCCAGCTAGTCAAGGTGTCACAGACACATAAACAAGCAGCCACCTTTCCAACGGAAGCGGCTATAAAGAATCCTGAACAAGTTTAAGCAAGGCAGGAATGTGGTTGTGTCATCACCCTTTTAGCACTATGTGTACCCTTTATTTTCCTAATGACTCATTTATGCAGATAAACTTAAATGCCTAAAAGGAGTTCTTCTTGGCCCTGAAAACTAAAAAACCTTGTACTCATCCACAAATCATGTCATCAGGTGAGCAGCAACGATACAGGCTTTCTAACTTTCTTCCCTTGTATAGCCAAACCTGGACTGACAGAACCATATTCATAGTTCAGACTGGGGATAAGAAGAGTCTGGGGGTGCGGGGGTGGATTTGTTCAAACCTTTAGCATCTTTACTAACATCTCACAGAAACTTCTGAGGGTAGGCCTTTCTTAACAGGGGTATTTATCCACTTAAAAAAAAAAACCAAGACACTGAAAGAAAAGTGCAGAAACTGTCAGACCTGCAGAGCTCCAACACTATGCAAGTATCTGCCCCTAACACAACTTGCCCCTTAACCCACCAGCTATTCCCAAACCCACTAGTGATTTCTAGGGCTTTTGGGTCTCCATAGGACACGGCATCTTCATGCTTCCAAAACCTTCCAGAAGACTTCACTCTGGCAAGTACCCACTATAATTGCAGTTTTTCCATAAAGCACTCTTGGTAATATCCAAATACAAAATGCCACATCAACTACCATCTGTAGCTAGATTTATAAACTAAGATCTTCTTCAGTATCTGTATTTCCACTAAAATAGCTCTCACTACAATTACTATGTTCATTTGTACTTTTGAATATAAAACATTACGCACAGTGAATGTTTATAATGTTATCACAGACAAGCTACAAAGTGTCTCTTTATTAGAAAGCATCTCTTAATGCTCTGAAAAAACTGCCTTTATTCAGTCTTCTTGGATAAAGCAAGCAAACAAATGTTGTGGTCAAATCACCTCAAAACAATACAGCAGAGTTCAAAGAAAAAGAAAAAGTGATGTAGAACAGCCTCCACAGACAGATGTACCAGACTGGGACAATACAGCTTGGAAAAGAAAAAAAAAAAAAACAAAAAACCAAAAACAAAGAGAGAAAACTGAGAACACAGAGATCTATAAAATTGCAAATGAGGTGGTGACTGGAAAAACATTCTTTATTCTTTCTCATACTATAAGAACTAGGAGGCATTCAGTGAGATTACCATTCATCAGGTTTAAAACAAAAAAACCCACCCTCAAACCCAGAAATTATTTTTGCACAAATTGTGGGATTCATCACACGGTATACTGTAGAAGCTAACGGTATAAGCTGTTCAAAAGGCCTAGGCAAATCCATAGACGACAGGTCCAACGGGCACTATTAAGCATGACTGTCAGCACATAGCCTCTAGCTCGGGCCACCTCCAAACCCTTCACCGCTGGTAGATGCACCGAGGAATGATTACTGTGCTGTCTATGTATGCTCTTCCACCTTCCCCCTAATGATTTGCTTCTGGCCACTGTCACAGACCACACGATGAGCTCAACTCAACAAGCATTTTGCAGTCCTTATTATCCCATCATTCAACTACTCTGATAAACCTGTTCACGTGAAATAATCATTTCCCCTGCTCTAAATTGGAATATATTAAAAACACGCTGTCTACAAATAACGCACAGTTTAAGTCACTTCCTGAACTTGATTAAATGGAATGTAAGAATTAAATGAAATGCCGAGCGTTTACAATTCCTCTCTTCCCATCCGTATGCGCGAATGCCATTTTATCAGGTTTCCGGCTTGTTTCCTACCACCACCATTTCATTTAGGCACCTTTTACAAAGCAGTGCTAGACATTTGTTTTAATTCAGTGAAACCATTAGAAGAATCAATTTGATCTCCAAGGCAAGTTAAGAGTAATGGACTCCTATGTTTACTTAGCAATAAGTACACAACCACTTAATTACATCTATATGCTATAAACCGCATCTTTCGAGGCAACAGCAGCAGCCACGAAGAGAGTGAGGCGTTTCAACTTCTTACATAGATCAATGCTTTCAGTAATTTTTTTCTCTACTTCTAACCACTGAAATGCTAACCACCTACTTCCATATCGAAACGCTACTGCAGGTAGAGGCACACCTCCCACCCAGTGTTGCTCCTGCGATCTTACACAACGCTTTTTCAAAGAAACAAGCAATTAAGTTGCTGCCCCTTTTCAGCCACACGCGATTCCAAGATTGATGTCATATTTCAAGCGACAGACTGTGAACGCGCTCTGCAACCGTAGCATTTAATTTAGAAGTCAGCACTTGACACACTGAAGTATTTGGAATTCCTGAAGTCTGGCTGTCTGCACAGTTGCATAATTTGAGCAGGGATAACCTACTTATAACCGGGCGAGATAGAAGAATGTCAACAGACAATCCTTTCTACGTCAAGGGACATCTCCTTCCTCGTCACGTGCCAGCAAAAGCATCACTGCTTTGTCACAGGTTGACTTCCTTCTCGTTCAAGCTAGTGGACTACAATGCCTAAAAGGAGTGAAGTTACACGTGTCGTCAGTTCTTCTCATCGAAATATAATCAAACGTTCTCCAAGCCCATTGAAAAAGAAGTTTGCCAGATGTAACAGACAATGCCAGCGAAATGCTAGATGTGAAGCAACCAATACAGGCGCAAAGTACCCAAGACGTTCTCCTTGTCAGTGACAAGTCACACAAACAGTGTTCACGTCATAGCACGGGCATCACGCATCCATTCACAAGAAGGACATAAAAATAAAAAGCCTCCTTCAAGCAAGTCACGGGATACAACCAAAAATAATGTTCAGATGCTCATTCAACTTCACACAGGGGGGAAGCTGTGTTTGCTTTTGATCCTCTTAGCAAACAGCTGACCAGACCCTCCTAACAGCACACATTTGCTACAGACACCAGAGAACGAAACCACCCCTTTTAAAAGTTGCCAGAGTTTATGATTAACTTCCTGTTGCAACAAACATGGCAAGGGTTCAGTTTCACTTGCCGACTACTTCTCTTACGTATTGCAGAAGAAATACATAAGGACGCTCCTCCCCCGTCCAAACCTCACATTCACAAAAAGAGGAATTCTCTCACCCTGTAAACAAAACCAGTGCGAAACCTTCTGTGTGGGAAAGCGAGCACCATCCTCCCTCCTGACAAGTCAGCATCCATGTAACATCCACCTGGGGAGACTAAAATAGGGCTGGAAATTCCCTTCCCCTGGAAAGGGACTGCTTGGAGTGTTTGCACCAATTAAAGTTTTGGATTAAAAACAGCTGTTTAAATAGAAGTAGTCCCTAGGGAGAGACACTTAGAGCATTGTAACTGGTTTCTGGTGTAAACAGTTTTACATCAGTGCAGGCATTTATACTGGTAGGGCTGTGTCTAAGCTAGCAGGTTAACGCTCCTTCAGCTCTATCTCCTTAAAGAGATGCACTTAAACACAGGCAAGGTCTCCAGGTGCATCACACCTTGGATCCGCGTTACATGTAGAAATCAAGCTGCAGTAAGAGACCGCGATGGCAGAAGAAAAGCACATCGCACTCGAAACACCCTAAAAGGCTCCTGGACGCTAGCCTGTGACCCGCCTCCACTAAAGCCACTGGCACTCAGTGTCACCTTGCAGGGTCTGCAGAGCAGTGCTGCAGGCGTGCCCCGCACATGATAAACAACACGTCACCTAGTCTACGAAAACATGCAGCTAGAAGCCGGGGATCAACTCAGGAGGTGAACTGGGTGACCTCCACCTAAGTAAAAGCTAAGCGTACTAGACACCCCAAGGATAAATAAAATAAAAATTAAAGAAGGGGAAAAGAAAAAGCCTCACATCAGGCAGAAGCACAGAGAGAAAGCAGGAGCAAACACGTAAGTGGGAAACCTGAGAAGTTCCCCACATGGGTATGGCAAACCAAGGACCTCACGTGAGGAAAATTATGAAAGCAGGAGACTTCTAGAAACATGCAGAATAGATCCTGGGCTGGACAAATTATGTCTATGATGGGAAAAGTGAAACTGAATATATTTTAGACCCGTAGTTTCCAACTCGGGATCTGCAGATACCTAGGAAGGACAGAGACTTCTTCATTTTACTCTGGCAGACTGCTCAGCAAAGAAAAACCAGAAGTCGAGGCAAAAAAACAAGGTAGGCTTAATACCTGACTGTATTGCACTGCAGTATCAGCAGGGCACATGAAGAAAACGGGTTGAAAGTCTCAGTCATGAAAGATGTAACAGGCAGCCATGAAGCACAGCCAAGAAGAGATAAGAAATGGGTAAGAACGGGTGACCTCTCTGGCACGTGTAGCGAGGAAGTACTACGGTCTGGGGGCAGGCACCGAAACAGCTGCCGCTGGGCGTCTGCGGGAACACGCAAGACATGAAAGGACAAACAGTGGAAACCTTCTCCCTGGAAGCGTGTAGAAGAAATGCCTGCCTGCCTCCCCAAGGCTACCGCTGAAATGCTGCCTGCACCTTTCCTGATGTATGCGAACACACACCATGCGGGGTGCACCAGTGTTTGGTAGGCAGTCAGTGGGATAACCCTTGCGTGTGTATATATATGTAGGAGGAGACAGACCCCTCCCTCTTCATTGGGCAGAACAAGCTCCACCGCGCAAACAGGAGATGGGCTGGAGAAGCCATCCCTTAGGCTTTGGTGGAAGATACCTGCACATCTAATTGGGTGGTAAAAAAACCTAGCAGCTTTTCGTAGACAGGAAGAAGCCTCCTGGGGTGTGCGTATTTAACAAGCTGTGGTGGTCAAGCACGGAGGCACTCCCCAGCACACCTGTGTGTGGAAAGAAGTACAGCAGATTTTGGAAGGCAGTGGTACCCTTGCCCTGTGTGTATGAAAGGACGCAATAGGTTCTTGGCAAACAAGAAGCAGACTATACCTGCCCCAGCGTCTCCCAATGTTTATCTTTGTACATAGGAAAATAACCCCGACTACACGGAAGGAGAGCAGAGAACCATGCAACAGATCTTGGCAGATGAGCACTACGTGCGTGGACATGGGTGCAAGCAGAGGCAGCACAGTAGATCCCGGCAGATGGGCAGCGAAGAATATGCAGAAGGGGGTGTTGTAGGGAAAAAAACAACAACAAAGGGACAGCAAGCTTTGCCTAACAGCTAGTGGGAATCCCTCTTTTCCTCCCATCAGCCTGCAGTGGAAAAGGGAGGCAGCAGGTATCCCGCTGGGATACAGGAGACAACACAACTCTCCCCCCCCCCTTCCCAAAACTACATGTTTGCGTGTGCCCAGGCAGCCGAGTGCACCCACGGGCTTCAACAGGCAACGCGGCTCCCTCGGGATGCGCCTAAACACCGCGCACAACGGGCAGCACGACCCCCCCCGGGGCTGCCCGGAGGGGGATAAAACACCACACACCCCCCCCGGGAACCCGCCCGGGAGGCGCGGGAGTGACACGGCCCCTCGTAGGAAGGGGACACACGTGCACGCGCGGCGTGCACCGCGCAGTGCCCTCCCCCCCCGGGGGGCGAGCCGCAGCCGGGCAGCCCCGGAGACACCGGTCACGCCAGACCTGCCCCCCCGCCACGGGAAACACGCGTGCACGGAGCGGCGGTGGCGGGGTGGGGGAGAAAGGGGGACGGACCCGCGGGGTGCAGCAGTCAAAGCCCTCCCCCGGGTGGGCGCCCGCCTGCGCGCGCAGGGGCGCCGTCCCCCGCCCCTGAGGGGAACCAACGGCCCCGACGGCCGCCGCGTCACCCCACACCCCCCCCTCCCCGCCTCCAACGCCCCCCCTCCCGCCGCCTCAGCCCGGCCGCGCTCCCCGGTTACCTGCGGTCGGTGGGGCCGGCTGGGCCCGGCGTGCGCGGGAGGCCGAGCCCCCTATCTGAGGCCGCGCCGGGGCCCTGCCTGGGCCATGACGGCGGACCGGGAGGCGGCGGAGGAGGAGGAGGAGGAAGAGGCCGCCGCCGCCTCCCCCTCAGGCGGCGCGCGGAGGGGGGGGGGCCGCGCGCGAACCCCCCCGCAAGAGGAGTGCGGGGGGGGGGGGGGGGGGGGCGTGCACGCGGCGGGGCGCGCGCTGGCCGGCTCGAGGGGCGGGGAGGGGCCGAGGAGGGGGGGGCGCGGGGGGGGTTCCCGGCGGTCCGAGCTCCCGCGCGCCGCGCCGCCCGGCCGGGCACTTTGTTTGTGTCCCACAGTGCACCGCGGCGGGGGCGGGGCCGCGGCGGCGGCGCGGTGGTGGGGGGGAAGCGCATGCGCAGTGCGGAGCGGCGGGACCGGCCGGGACGGGCACCCCGCGGCGGGCAGCGGCGGGGACGGGGCGTTCCGGTGTGTGCGCGGTCCCACACCCCTTCCCGGCCCATAGGTCCCCAGGGACCGCGATGCTCCGGTGCGTGCATCCCCCGGGGACCGGGATGCTCAGGTCCTTGCATCCCTCCACCCAAGCACGGGTGCTCCGGTGCATGCCCCCCCCCCCCGGGCCCAGGCCCGTGCACACCGTGCACCCCTTTCACCGAACACGGGGTGCTCCGGTGCATGCACCCCCGGGGCCAGGACCGTGCACCCCGTGCATCCCAACCACCCCCCCCCGGTGCTCCCATGCATGCAGCCCCGGGGCCAGGACCCTGCACCCCATGCATCCTCCCCGCCCCAAGCACGGGTGCTCCGGTGCATGCACCCCCCTGGGCCCAGGCCCGTGCACACCGTGCACCCCTTTCACCGAACACGGGGTGCTCCGGTGCATGCACCCCCCTGGGCCCGGACCGTGCATAGTGTGCACAGCCCCCCACCGAGCACATCGCATGCACCCCTTGGCCCAGGGCAGTGCACAGCACGCATCCTACACGCCCCCCCCAAAACACGGGGTGCTCTGGTGCGTGCACCCCCCAGGCCCCGGACTGTGTGTTACCCACCCCAGCCACCCGTAAGCACGGGGTGACCTGGTGCACGCACCCCCGGGACCCAGGAACATGCACCCCATGCATCCTCCCCGCCCCAAGCACGGGTGCTCCCATGCATGCACCCCCCTGGGCCCAGGCCAGAGCACACCATGCACCTCTTTCACCGAACACGGGGTGCTCCGGTGCATGCACTCCCCTGGGCCCAGGCCCGTGCACACCATGCACCCCTTTCACCGAACACGGGGTGCTCCGGTGCATGCACCCCCCTGGGCCCAGGCCCATGCACACCATGCACCCCTTTCACCGAACATGGGGTGCTCCAGTGCATGCACCCCCGGGCCCCAGGACCGTGCACACCGTGCACCCCCTCTCTCCTAAGCACAGGGTGCTCCGTGCATGCACCCCCCGGGCCCAAGACCGTGCAAACTGCCCTCCAGTTTCCACCCATCCCGATCAAATTTAAGAGTTAATGAGCCTCAAATTAATCCACCCCTATAATTGGCCCAAATCTGCACCAACTCAGGGTAAGCAGAGCTTAACTGAACGTGCTCAGCGCAACTGTTTCCTCCATGGCTTGTTTTACGGTGGGGGTATTTCTTTTTGTTGTTGGGTTGGGGTGGTTTTTTTGCAATAAGCGCCCAGTAAATTGAAGCAGGAGACAGATTGAAAGGGTCCAAAAATGTTCATCAGCGGTAAAAAATTTAAAACCGGGTCCTGGAAAACGCCACACTGCTCCATCGGCGAAAAGGAAAAAAGAAGCCAAACTCCCCACGCTGTAGTAAAAATCGTTTTCGATGATTCCTTGCAAAATTCGGGCGAGAACCAGAGCCCCGGCAATCTCCGGGGTTGGGCTTTCTGCTGCTTAGGCAGGCGCAGTCTTCGCTGGGTAAAAAACTGGCTGGGCGGCTGAGCCCAGAGAGTCGTGGGAATAGAACGGAATCCAGCTGGCGGCCGGTCACAAGCGGGGTCCCCAGGGCTCGGTTTTGGGACCGGTCTTGTTTAATACATTTATCGATGATCTGGATGAGGGGATGGAGTGCTCCCTCAGCAAGTTTGCAGACAACACCAAGTTGGGCGGGAGTGTTGATCTGCTGGAGGGTCGGAAGGCTCTGCAGAGGGATCTGGACAGGCTGGATGGATGGGCCAAGGCCAATTGTATGAGGTTCAACAAGGCCAAGTGCCGGGTCCTGCACTTGGGTCACGGCAACCCCATGCAATGCTCCAGGCTTGGGGAAGAGTGGCTGGAAAGCTGCCCGGCGGAAAAGGACCTGGGGGTGCTGGTTGACAGTCGGCTGAATATGAGCCAGCAGTGTGCCCAGGTGGCCAAGAAGGCCAACGCCATCCTGGCCTCTATCAGAAACAGTGTGGCCAGCGGAGTAGGGAGGGATCGTGCCCCTGTACTCGGCACTGGTGAGGCCGCACCTTGAATACTGTGTTCAGTTTTGGGCCCCTCACTCCAAGAAGGACATTGAGGTGCTGGAGCGTGTCCAGAGAAGGGCGACGGAGCTGGTGAGGGGTCTGGAGCACAAGTCTTGTGAGGAGCGGCTGAGGGAGCTGGGGGTGTTCAGTCTGGAGAAGAGGAGGCTGAGGGGAGACCTCATCGCTCTCTACAACTGCCTGAAAGGGGGTTGTGGTGAGGTGGGTGTTGGTCTCTTCTCCCAAGTGACAA
This sequence comes from Gavia stellata, assembly GCF_030936135.1. NCBI lineage: Eukaryota > Metazoa > Chordata > Aves > Gaviiformes > Gaviidae > Gavia > Gavia stellata. Next base: position 6,263,352 of record NC_082619.1, on the reverse strand, counting down.
GGGACAGGACAAGAGGAAATGGCCTCAAGCTGCGCCAGGGGAGGTTCAGGCTAGATATTAGGAAAAATGTCTTTCCTGAGAGAGTGGTGAAGCACTGGCAGAGGCTGCCCAGGGAGGTGGTGGAGTCACCATCACTGGAGGTGTTCAAGGAACGTGTGGACGTGGCACTGTGGGACATGGTTTAGTGGGCATGGTGGTGTTGGGTTGATGGTTGGACTCGATGATCTTACAGGTCTTTTCCAACCTTAGTGATTCTGTGATTCTGTGATTAATTCTCCTTTCACGTCCTCTTATCTTGGCTTTCTATTCACGAGGAGCTGTATTGCAACCCTGCTGCACGGCTGCCTCCCGTTGCGATCTACTCCTGCGCAACGCAGGAGCAAAATCACACCGATTTCGGGAGGCTGCACATGTGCACAGCTTGCTCCTGCTTTAATAAGACGTAATCTGCAAGGCAAGGAAGAATCTGCTCCTGGCTATCCATGGTAACTCCTGAATCACAAAAGGATTAATAAAGAAACTCAGGCTGCCATCCCTCACCTTCAAAATGCTGCTCCAAAAAGTGTCGAGCTGGGGGGTTTGATGGTGAAACTGTTGTAGAGCGAGGGATTTTAGTCAACCAACAGCTGTATCCTGCTTGAGACTCACTCCGAGCAGGTCACGGGCTTTGCACGGGAGGGAAATAGGGTCCAAACTACCCAAATTCACGTCTGGAAGACAGTAAAATTCAGTGTGGTCTATGTCCTCGCCGTGCTCCAGCACTTAAACCAACAGCCTTTAAACCTGCTACGTGCGGCCTGGAAATAAGCCGTAAAAACCCCACAATTAAACACCCCCTTGACTTGCTTTTTAAGGAATTGATTCATTACACATAAACACCCCAAGAACAAAGCACGGCCCCAGCATCAGGCAAGCGAGAGGGCTGCGGGTACCCGGTTGGGATGCCCGGGCTTCCCCTGGAGCAGAGCTGAGCACGGGATGCTCGGCTGGTGCAAATCAGCATACGGAGACTGGATTTGCCTCCGAATTGCCGGTGTTTCCCCCTTGGGAAAGCAAGCTGCCTTGCAGACGGTGGTGTTTGCAAGGCGGGGAGCTGGCCCGCGCACGCACATTGGTTTCCCCCCAAAAAATCACCGTGTCTTCGGCGATTCAAACCCATCCCTGCAAAAAAAAAAAAAAAAATAGAAAAAGCCCTTTATTTAATTTCTTCCTCTTTCTCCCTTTTCCTTACAACCTCCCGCAATGGCACACCTGGCTCCCGGCCGCCATCTCCGCGTGGCTCGTTAGGTTTCCAATTAACAGCCGGGCATTTCGGTGAGGGAAGCCGGTAGGTTTGGGATGCAGAGCGCTCTGCACATCACGCAGAGGAGCACATCAGCCTCCCCAGCCTGACTCTGGTATGAATTTCCTCCTGCTCCAGCAGAAAAGGCTGTTTTTTATTAATAATGATTTATTAGCCCTCGATACCTGAAGAGGTTCTCCAGCGATTCCCGGAGCCACGTCGGTTGCCGGAGTAAATCAGGGAGGGAGCCGTATTGATTTACGCCTGCTCGGGTTTCCTAAGCTACCAGGTCGTCCTTTATTGCTGTTTCCTTTCGCTGTGGAGTTGGGAGTTCCTCAGCGAGAGACGTCGCAATAAATTGCCAAAATACTGACTCCCGGTATTTTCCTGGTAAGGGGATTTGCTCTTACGCACATTTTACAACATTGTGGGCTCGATTTATGGACACAGATGGAGCAACGCTGATGTAAACCCTGAGTAATTCAGTGGTAAATCTGGTCTGTGCATCTACTGCTCATTTATAGGGACATATAGGGACCCCAGGAGTCCCTTGGCTGAACCGGCTGGAATTTGATGGGTATAAAACACCAGTGGGAAAATGAGGAAAAAACATTGAGGGGGACTTGTAGCCTCCACCTTCGGCTTTTAAATGGGATGCAGACTGCTGGAGCTGGGGATGCTTAGCAGAGGGCTCCTGCATCGCTTTCGGGGCTTGCTGCCAGCGGCCGCTGCGAGGAAGGGGGTCCTGTCTGCAGCACAAAGGACGTGGCAGGAGGCTGTGCCATCCCCATAAAGACCCCTTTGTCCATCTACAGGGACATCGTGGTTTCCCATCCACCCAGAAGACACCCAGCTACGTCTCCCGTCCGCCCCTGGGGTCTGGGCCCTCGCTTTAATCCTTGAATCTCTCCCTTGCTCACTCCATTCGAGCAAACAGAACGTGCAATTCCCGGCTGGAGGCTGGTTTACCCTCTTTTTGCAGCCTGTGGGATATGTTTCCCTTCGCTTCAGTGGTTCTTGGAGCAGGTCCCATGCTGCTAGGAGGCTGCTTTCCCGCTCCTGGCAGGATGCATCCATTAACACTGAAAGCAAACGACACCTTCCCTGCACAGCCTTCCTCTCCCCTCCCCAACCTCGGCACCTCCAGAGGGAAAACCTCTTTGCTCCCACCCTCGAGAACTCGCTGCCTACTCCTTAATTTACCACCGGTGTGCAGGAGCCGCCTCTTCTCCATCCTCCTGCCTGTTGCGGTCTCCAGGGCTCGGTTAATTTGCTTTAGCTCAAGCCTGCTGACTTCTCTCTTTGGCAACCCCTGATTTTCTCTGGGCATCAGGAGAATTTTGGATTTATGTCCTCTCCAGACCTAGGAACGCTTTGTCTGGTCCTCAGCGAGCGCAGTCCCGGGGGTTAAAGCATCCTGGTTGGCGGGAGAGGAGGCTGAAGCAGGCAGTTTAGGAGAGGAGCCTGTTTTCTGGATACTCTGAATTGCAACAGTCCCTCCGAAATGCCATCGTCCGGGAGCTCTGCGAATCAGACCGCTTCCTTGGGCGACTGAGGATGGATTTAACAGGTATCTGTACAGAGAAAGAGAGATCTAGAAGAGCAGAGGGGTCGTAAGACCAGGGTGGATGAGCTGAGCAGAGGATATCAGCTGAAAAGGGACGTTATGGTCCTAGGACATGTCAGGAAGGATGTTTCCATCAGGAATAAAGAAGGATTTGTGGCTGGAGCACCAGGGGCTGGTGTGACCTTGCTGGGACACTGTGGTCGCTTCTGTCTGGGGATAATAAATTCAGCCCACAGCTGAGAAGGGTGTTTTATGAGCTGAGCCTACGGAGCTTGGCTTGCAAAATTTAGCAAGATGAGGCTGAAAGAGGGTACAACTCCTGTCTGCAAACATATGGGAGGGGAGGTATAAACCAAGGAGAGAGGAAGGCTGTTAAAGAACAGCATTAGCACAAGGACAAGGGGGAGCAACTACCCAGGAGTAACTTGGGTTGGAGATCAGGAGACCCCAGCCCTTGGGGGGAGGAGGTTTGGGAACGAAGGAGCAAACCACCATTTCAACACGTACCTGGTGATGTTCATGCACGGGGGAGCAGCCTGTGGCACCCTACAGCCGCTGAAAGTGCCTTATAAGACAAAATGCCAATAAAATATAATCACCCCTGGTTGGGGAGCAGCACTATTTGCAGCATGGGGTGGGGGGTCCAGCCGTGGGTTGACCCTAATAATTTCCCCCTGATGGGACTATACAAATGCATCTCTCTGCCCGCTGGTCCCCGTTGTCTCTGGGATACCATCGCGGATACAGTGACAGAGACGCTCCCATAAAGGATTATTTTCTTACCCCACTATTCCTTTTTAAAAGTTAAATTATGATGGTTATGCTGCTATGATTAATCAAGGGCTTTTTCCTACGCAGTAATATCCCGAAGCCTTTGGCATTGTTTGAAATTCCAATTATTCAATTCAAACCCAGCAATGGCAACAAAATGACAAAAAAGATAGGTGGGGGAAAAGCCAGGGCAGGCTGTCGCCTTAATGAGGCGAAACCCGGGACCCGGCTGTATGGGTGCCAGGGGAAGTCATCTAAAATGAATGTCACACCTGGTTATAAATAGGGTGGCATGCGTCGCTGTGCCCATTAACGTAGTGACACGTCCCACGGCAATGGGTTAACCCTTTCCCTTGTGCTCCCGTGAGGCTAAATGTCGGCAGCCTCTGCCCAGCCCCGCCAGCATCATTTTCTAGCCCCATCAGCGGATGGAAATCACCAACTTAGAGCAAATAAATCACAGCTGCTATTCAACATCAGGCTGTGCTTTCACCTAGGACATCTGGCAGCAGAGCCTGTTGGACCCAAGCAAAGATATCCATATTACCTTGTAATGAGCCCCTGCTTATTCCAACGAGATAGCTCCAAAATCTGCGTTGCCATATCCCAAATTTCAGCGATCCTGTGTTTCAGAGGACGGCACCACACCTAGAGAGACAGCACTGACTTCCCGCTATCTGTGGTTATTACACAGCTAGGTGCAGGAGTCAGCATCCCTTCTGGTTTAGCCCTGTTTAGCCTGTATTTCATCCTAGTAAGCAGCAGAATTATCTATATGCATGTACATATAGAAAGGAGGTAGGTGCTCATAAGCAGTCTGCAAAACAGATTATTCAAAATTGCTGGGGAGTAACTTTTGCTCCCTGGGTTTTGTCTACTTTGTCATGTAATGTTTTGGTTTAGCACCTCAAAACTGAATTAACCGTTTATTTATAGCTGAATACGCTATGGAAAAGGGAGATTTAAAGTATTGCTTTTGGGATGGAGATTAAAAATAGATCCTGAGAAAAGTGCAAATAGAGACAAATGCAAAGAAGTAAGAGGCAGGAAATCCTTTATTGAAGGGGTAAAGGCAGAGTCACAAACAGACTGTTTTCAAAGTTAAAAACAAATACGAACAAAAGGCTAAAAACCAGAAAATTATATTTTTTCCCCTTTTAAAATGAAAAGTCCAAAGCTTAATTTGGGTTGGGTTTGTTATGCTTACACAGCTCGGTTGGCAATCGCACCCTGATTTGGGTGCACCAGGGAGGAAGGAGACACCAGTCATATACCGAAGTGGTTAAACGATGAGCGGAGACGAGCCCTCTCCGACCCCCGCTGCAGGTTTCAGAGTTGGGATGTGGGAGCAGCATGTTAAAACACAGACAGTCTTTTTTTCTTTTCTTTTTCTTTTTGTTTTTCTCTCCTTTCCAGACAGCTACTGTACAAAACCAGACAGAAATTTATAATAAATACCTAACACAAGAGGCTCAGTACATTGCTACAATCCTTCACTGAAGGGAAACATATATATACATATATATATCCTAATATATAACCTCTTTGACTTAAATCAGCGTAAGGGCTACGTGTTTCTACGGGGAAGGCTAGGGCAGGAATCCCACTTAACATCACCCAGATCCCACACCTCAACCGAGCATCGCCGCCTGCGGTCCCCCCTCTCCCAGCGAGGTCCCCATCCTCCTCCTTGCTAGAAAAGCAGCAGGATTTGCCCGCGGCAGGGAGTTTTTGCATCTAGGAAGCTCCGGCTAAGCAACCGCGCAGTGAATATAAAAAAAAACTGGAAGAGACCCTTGGCGTGCACGACTCCTGTGTGATAAATACAGACATTTTCCTTGGCGCTGTCTCGGGCTGAAATTTCTGACCCATCCTAAATGGTTACGACGCTGGAGAGGAAATACACGCTGGCCTTTGAGTTAAAACCCTCGCAGACTCAAAGGGGAGAAAGAAAATAACCCTGCAAGGCTACATGACTTTAGCATCCAGCTATTTGTTAGAGCAAGAGAGAGAGGGCTTAAATTCCTGGAGATTAATTAGCAGACGCAGAACATTGCCTGAAGGTAGGTCTGAACGACAGCCCAAACAGCTCTGCATCCAAACTCTGCAGCTGGCCTTTATTTTTTTTTTTCCTTTCCTAAAAAAAAAAAGGAGCCGAGCCCTTGGTACTCTAAGTCCTTGGCTGTAGCCCCTTTGGTTTCCATAGGAATCACCTACGGGAGATAAAAGCTGAATATCTCAGGTTTTCAAATAAATGTTAAGGTTTCTGGCACAGCTTCGGGCGAGCGGCTCATCCCACAGTCCCATCCCAAATCTGCCAGGCCAGTGAGAAAAGGGTCTCATGGGAGCTTAGCTTTGGCAAAAGAGACAAGAACAAGGATTCGCTCTGCAATTGCAAACGGAGAAGCTCAGCCTTCGCAAATTCAAGTCCTCCTCCTCCTCCAGCCCTTCTCCCCTTCCGATGAGAAAAAGGCGGTTCCCACTGGAAATTCAACATTTTGCTGCGAAAAGGAGAGCCAAGGCAGGGTACGAGCATCCATAGGGAAGCGGCGAGGGGCATCGAGAGAGGAGCCTGCAGATACCAAATCGCTCGTCCAGCGACGGCAAAACCGTCCCAAATTCCATCCCTGCTCCCCAGGCACCGGCCGCTGCCAGCACACGGATGGCGATCGCTTCGAAAGGGGGAAAGTTCAGGGACTAAGCAGCCATCTGTGCTGGGGCCAGACAGCGTCCGGGCTGGGGAGAGGGAGCCTGGCTGTTCCCCGCCAGGAGGGAAGGGCTCCAGCCTTGCCAGGCTCGGTTTTAGACTGAGAATTGCTCAAGCAAGGCTGGAGCCCGGTGCCAGATCCGAGCATCTTCACGTATCCCCGGAAAGCAGAGGTGAAAGCGGCGCCAGTCACTGCGGCGGGCTGGGGAGAGGCTCAGCATCTGCAGATCCTGGGCTCAGCCCTGCTGCAAGCCAAATTATCTCCTAAATTGAAGCAGAGCTGAGAAAATGAGCATGCGGGGAACTGAAAGCAGATGGGAGAGGAAAGGCTGGCACATCCAAGTGTCCGCTCCAGAGGGGGAACGGGGTACCACAACAGGGATTTCACAGTCAAAGCACTGCAGAATTAGTAATTAATTAATCCTTACGGCAGCCCTGCAAGCCAGATCAGGTGTAATTAAGCCTTGGTTTTATAGCTGGGGAAATTGAGGCATGGGGTTGCAGCTCTAGGAATAACTCTGCAGATGCTGGGGGTGTTTGGAGGCAGAGGTTTGTCGCCTTATAGATTATAAATCCAGCAGAAACCTCTGCGACCATCTCGCCTGTCCTCCTGCCTAACTCGTGCCAGGATCCGGCCCTTGGCTCATTCCCACTCCCAGCCAAACGAGCGAGTTATCTCCCAAGCCACAGCCGATAAAACGCTCCTCATGCTCAAGGACACCCACGCCGCTGCCGGGAGGGGATGGCAACCCGATGCAAGCCTTTTCCAAAGGGATCCCGATTTTATAGGCAAAGCTGCCCACCCTGGACCTCCTCGACCTGCAGCTGGGACGGGGCAATGGCAAAGCCAGGCTCTGCATTTTTTCCAGCAACAAACCCCAGCGAACCTTACAAACAGTCTGCGACCATGTTTAACAACAGCTCTTTGGAAACACCCTACACATACGCTTATTTTTCCCCTTCAATTACAACTTGCCTGCGAGCAGCCAGCCAGAAAGAAAGGAAGAAAGAAAGAAAAAGAAGTGATTCCTCCCCGTTTTGCCACCGTTATTCCCTCCTCTGAGGTAGACGTCGATGGGGTGGGGATGAACCGCTGGAGAGTGGTTATTCGTCCGGCGAGCAAACCCACGGCATCCTCGCCGTCCTGCCCCGGCGCTGCCGGCGCGGTGCGTTGCCGCTGAGCCCGTCCTGGCTCAGCACTGCCGCAGCACGCAGGCGGCAGTGGCTGGCGGCGGCCCCGGCGAGCTGCATTTCTCCGGGGTGGTGATTTTACCGGCATAATCGATGCAAGAGGCGTTGCGCGTCCGCACACCCTCGCCGCAAGTTTGGGAGCAGGGGGACCAGGGACCCAAGCGCCAGAGCGGGCAGGGGACGTCTCCGCAGGGCTTGATGTCCTCGGGCTTGAGGGCTCTGTCGCAGGTGGAGGAGGTTTGACCCTCCACGTCCCGGCAATCCACGGTCCGCCTCTGCCAGCCGGAGCCGCACGTCTTGGAGCACTCAGACCAGTCGCCCAGGACCCACTGGGAAGTCAGCATCGGGCGGATGACGTTGGCTGACTTCTTCTCTTTGCCCTTTTGCTTGCTGAAAGGGACATCCTTGGGGATGAAGAAGGTGTACTTGACTTTTGGTGGGAAGACCTCACTGGCAATGGTCAGCAGCTGGACGGTCAGGGGCTCCGGGAGCTGCCGAAAGCTCTGCAGCCTCTCCAGGGTGGTCATGGAGCCGCTGTATTTCAGGATGGTCCCATTAATGAGGATGTCCTGTTCCATGGCTGAAATGGCAAAGTCTCCGTTCAGCAGGTACTTGCCCTCGAGGGTCCTCAGGGCCAGGTAATTCCCGTCGTGACGGACCCCTCGGTGGCTGCGCTGTTTGATGTCGATGTTGGTTGCCCCGGCGGGGATGGTGACAATGTCATTGTAGCCGTATCTGCACAGGGCAAAGGGACACGGTTATTTTCCTGGACTTACTAAGAGGAGACCCATGCACCAGATAGCACTTGGTGAGGGGGATCGTGGCTCTGAAGCCGTTCCTCTGTAACCCAGAGCGCTCAAGAGCTGGAAATATTGCAGTTGTGTGCTAGGCTGAAAGATTTTGCTGAATTACATGCAAAAATGAGCGATGCAATCAAACGAACCGCTCCACAGTTACCAGCCTTGGTGGGAAATTCCCCTTACTCCCTTTCTTTTGAAACGGGTGAAGTGTTTGGGACTAAAAGCCTGGCTCTGCCGAGTGATGCTGTCACCGGTGGTACTGAAGGGCAACATCAGCTATAGATAGATATAGATACAGAACAGCAGAATAGGAGAGAGTTGGGGCACTGCTGGCCTTCTACGCCCAGAGGATATGTACATTGGCCAGATGTTGCTGCCAAAACCAGGTCAGTAGTTAAACAGTTAACCCAGCAGACATCTCATATTGTAGATGACTTGATATTAACTCGAATGCCTTTCCTAGGCAAGTGCTACAGCAGTAAAACCATCCCTATCCATGGGTGGGTGCCTCTGCACCCCGGGCTCATCTTTGGAAGGGTTTTGCAGCCACCACCACGATGCAGAAGAGCTCCCGTGGGAGGGCACAGAGCGCATTCCCATGCTGGGGGAGGATTTCCCTGCAAAGCCATCCAAAGTCCATTGCCGGAGCACCACGGCTCCCGGGATGGCACCGGGATGACTTCGGTACTCAAGCCCTCGGCACCCAGTGCTATAGTAATTACTTGCTACTATAATAAAATGCCACCCTGGCGTGACTTATGCTGTGGGGCCGGCAGGATCGTTTTCCACGCATCCCCACGGTTGGTGCTGTGGTCAGTAATTAGGTTTAGAGTATTTTGGAACAAAGCCTTCGGGTCAAACTCTGCTCTCAGTCACCCTGGCCTCCCTAACCCTGATCTTAATGGGATCTCTTCTTGGCTGTAGCTACCAAGCTAATCTCTCTTTAGTCAACCACAAACAATTCATAGGAGAGTGGAAGCCCCATTTCAGCTGGCTCCCTGGAAGGAAACCATTTAGGAAATCTAATTTGACTGCGTGAGTCACCTCGCCGCATGGAATTGGACGCGTTGGGCTTTTGTTATGATCTTTTCAACAAAAGCCTTAAATTCAGCTCTTTGGCAAAGCAACGGAGATCTTGGGCGAGGGAAGCGGCTGCCTCGATGCCCGTGTCCCAGCACTGAAATTCACCCCCAAGCCCAGGGAGAAGTTATTGAGCTATTTATATCCCACATCAGCCCTCAAAATACATGCCCGGCTCGCTGTGTTGGGGCGAGATGAATGTTGTAAACTCCGAGGGGCAGCAGATTTATTCGCAGTGGCATACTGAGCCCATCGCCAGTGTCAGCACCAGCTATTATTTTAGGAAATAAACTCTGCTTGGCTTGCACAATGCTGCCCCAAAATAAACTCAGCGTAAGCCCCGGAGTCTGGGGAGGAGACCAGGCTGTTGCAAGGCTACCCGGCTGAGGGTGTTTGCACGGCTGCAAACCCCGCTTGAGGAGTACTTGGCTTCCCCTCCACGCCGTTGAGTCCGGCTCCTGCAAATGAGGTCTGCAGCTAGGTCCAATGCTTTGGGTGTGGAAAACAAACTGGCTTTACATGACCTAGGAGGAGTCCCAATATTCCTAGCCTAGCACTTTTGCAATAAAAAAAAGAAAGGAGAATGAGAGGGGAAGCTGGTTTTTCTCCCCCCAGCCCATCTCTGCCGACCCCTTCTTCCTGACGCCTTACTTGGATCGGTTGAGTGAGCCGGATATTTTCCTGCAAGTCGAGCCGTTGCCACCGCACACGCCGCACTTGTCCAGCTTCTTGGAGGACCCAACTACGTGATCGCAGCCAGCCTTGATGCACTGGCCGTGGACGCAGATGGAGAGGGTCTCCGGTCCGCACAGCGTCCCATCGATCACCTAGGAAAACGGGGATGCAGAGGAGCAATTAGGGCATTTGATCTGGAAGGGGGTAATGAGGGGTGATTATCATCACCAGGTATCTTACTTTGGCCTCAAAGACTTTAAATTCGCTCCTCCCTCTGGCTCGGCAAAAGAGCTTGCATCGGTCTCGGGGTGACACTCCAGCGTACTTGGGGACCCACTCCAGGCGATTCCCTTCCAGATCCGTGAAGTTGTAGCTGTTGTACTTCTCACACTGCTGCTCCCGAAAGCTTTTTCCTGAAAGGAAAGGCAAAACGTGACCCAAAAACCTCAAGGAAGCCGGCAGGAACTGCCGTCCTCCTTGGCCATCGGGAGATGAGGGAGCGAGCCGAGGATAGCGGGAGCGCGCGGCGAGCGTGCAAGCAGAGGAGGGATGCCACACGCCTCCCACCCAGCCAGAGGGGATCACAACCCCCAGCAGAAGGCTGTTGCCCCCCAAAAATATGAATATTCAAGGGAGAGCGGAGCAATCCCCGGCAACGGGTCCTGGAGAAAGGGAGGTGGGAGGTGAGCGTGCATTTGGGAATCGCATCCTTTTGCTGTGCGGACGGGTGGCTTCGCAGAGCTGGGCTTACCATCCGGCGGGCACTCGTCGGTGCGGCAGGACTGGTACTTGGCGCGCTGGCCCTCGCAGTACCTGCCGCCGTGCTGGGGCTTGGGGCTGTCGCAGTGGCGGTAGGAGAACTGCACGCCGCCGCCGCAGGTCCGGGAGCAGGAGCCCCAGGGGCTCCACGGGCCCCAGCCGCCGTCCACCGCTGGCTGCAAGAGGCCACGAGAATCTGCTAGATCTGTCCCCGAGCCCGGCTGCTCGCTCCCAAGGCAAGCAAAGGTCTGAAGCAGAGCTAAAAGCTCCCCCCAGCTTCTCTCCCCGCATCGCCAGCCGGGGCCCTGATCCAGCAAAGCACTTAAGCACGTACTTCACATCGAGTTATTACTGACTTCCACCAGTCTGTTCATGTGCTTAAAGTTAAGCTTGGGTTTAAGTACTTTGCTGACCGACTCAGAAATCACCGCTAATCCCCCTGGCAGGGCAAAAAGTGATGATTTAATTGCAGAAGCGCATCTGCTCGCTCTGGTTCAGACCAGCCTGAGCCTCGGTGAAAGGCACGGCAGCATTTATCTACGAGCTGGGCTTGCCAGTAACAAAGATTAATGAAAGGTGCTGTTGAAGGAGAGATATCCAGAATCCAAAGCTAGTCCAGGAGATGGCAGGACCAGGGGGCCAGAGGTTTGGGAATCCCCAAGGATCAAGCCCCAGCCCATTGGTCCCCGATCCCCCGTTACCTGGGGCTTCAGGGCATCCTGCGGCACGCAGCGGCCATCCCAGCACAGCCCGCCGGCTTTGCAGGGGGTGCCGTCGGCCCACGGCAAGCTGCCGTTCTTGGTGTGGCAAAGGGGCTCCCCGCTGCCGGTCCTGCACCAGAGCTGGGCGCAGATGTCCTCCTCTGTGGTGTTGGGGCAGTGCTGGAAGTCCTTGCCGAAGATCTGCTGGCATTGCTGGTCCAGGCTGTACAGGGATCCTCGGCCCGGCAGCTCGGCAGGCAGGGAGAGGGGGTCGGCCGGAGCATCGAGCAAGCAGTCGCCTGGACAAGGCAGAGATGTATCAAGGCTTGATGCCATGGGTTGCACAAAAGCAGGGCACCCCAAACCTCTGTCTGTGGTCAGTTTTGAACCCCCTTCAACCCACACACCCCTCAAGGCATTGCAAAGAGCCTGAGCAATTAAGGAAAAGGCTTTCTTGAATGATGAGGCTCCTTACCGTGCCCTCCGTCCAGGAACTCGGTGAGGTACATGGCGCTGCAAGGGGACCATGGCTGGGTTTTGTTCAAGTGGATGAAAAGAGGAGCCATCATGTGGTGCTTGCCGAGGGGCCCGAAGAGCCGCTCGCAGGTCTTGGAGTCATCGTGGGGCATGCTGAGCACGTGGCCTGGGGAGCAGAGAGCATCGGTGAGCCACAGCCCCCCAGCCCTGCTCTTCTGCTGCTGATGCATGGGCAGCTGGGAGCATCTAGAAGTTATCAAGCAGTTCCTGTTGCTGCAAAAGCTATTTGCTTCGGTAAATCAGAAGCAATAAACAAAACGGTGCATGCTTGCTCTATCTCAAAGGTACAGCCTGCTGTATGCAGGGCAACGCAGCCCAAGTTAGCGAGCGCATCTCGAGAAGTAGCAAACCAAGCGGGAGAAGTGCTTAGTCCCACACCTTAGCTCATCACATCAGGCAAATGCACCAATTTACACCAACTCGGGGACTTCTAAGTGCCTTGGCTGGTGCAAACCAGCTTCTGCCGGTGCCAGAAGCTCCTCAGCGCTGCCCAAGGCTGTGCTGGTACCCACCCGGGAGATGCTGGCGCTGGGATGTGCTACATCCCCTCCCAGCAGCCGGGTTGGCCACGCCGGGCTGAAAAAGCAGAACACACCCCCACCCCTGGGAAGGGATGCATTACCCAGTTCAAGGGATGTATTACCCAGTTCGTGAGCCAGGGTGTAGGCTGCCTGCAGGCCCTCGTCCTCAATCACCGAGCAGCTTTTGTTGCGGTCGCACATGGTGCCGATATCCGCCACTCCCAGCGTGTCGCAGCTTTGGTGTCCGCAGAAGTCCTGTTTGCGAGCAGCAGCGAGGCGGGTAAGGCAGGGTGAAGGGGTCCCACATTCCGCAGCCCCAACATCGCTGAGCAGAGCTGGGCAACCCAGTGGGGCTCCGCACCCTAAATGCAACCCCCCCATTGCTTTGCTACAAGCTCCATCCTTTGCATGGTGGGGGGGATCCCTCCTCTCTCTCCAGGGACACCTCGACCCCTTTCCTCTCCCCCTCAAAGCATCCCCAAGGGACCCTTCAGACCTGTCTCGTCAGCAGGATGGCAGTGTCGTAGTGCTCTGGGTGCCGGTCACTCGGGGGGTTGAACCTTTGCTGCCAGCTACAGAAGTTGCGCAGGGTGAGCCCGCCGTTGTCGGACACCTCCGGCCCCGCTGCCGCCTCGTCCACCACCAGCATCTTCACCACCACCAGGTTGATGGAGTTCTTCAGGCTGGGGTGCTTGTAGATGCGAGCCGCCATGGACATCAGGGTCAGGACGTGGTTCTGCAGGGGGAGAGAGGGGCAGGCAAAGCCTGGGTGAAACATTCGCCTCAGGGGTCTTTTTTTTTGTGGTTAGGAAAGGAGAAATCAACCTCATTTATGATGCCTACCACATCCAGACCGACTCAGGCAGCCACCTGGGTTGATGGAGTAAGTGCTGCCTTTTCCGCACGTGATGCTTTACACCTTGTGCTGGTGGGAAGGACGGGCAGGACAAGCCTGCCCCTGCATCCCCTTCTCCACCTGCCATGAACCCTTTGCACCCAGAAACCCTTCAGGAAAACCTCATGTGTCCCGGCAAGTGCTCTTGCATATTCCTAAAGCATTAACTCTGCCCTCACCGCCCCAAGGCAAGAACTGCCTCGTGCACAAAGTCCCGTGGGTGCAAAACCACCCTCGCGCAGCTGTAAAATTCCTGTCTGCACTGGTCGGCAGGGTTTGAACCCAACGTCCTTGGCGACAAACTGGGACCAAAGCACTTTGACGTTCGAGTCTTCGCCCAGCAGCATCCCCTGCTCAGGCGACTGGGATGACCAGAGATTACTTAATATGTCAAACGTGCCAGCAACGTTTAGGCTGATGTAAACATCTTATCGGAGCATCGAAATTCCTCTTCTGCTTGGCACCCGTTCACGGCCCCGGAGTCAGGAGAAAAAAATGTAGCTATTACACAATATAGTATTGGGAAAGAGAAAGTGGCTTCTCTCCTCCCCAGACGAATTACACCCCGCAGTCTTGCTTCAGTGCCACTATCTAATTAAACTGGAAGGACTCGGTGGAAGCCCTTTCCTATGGCTGAGTTTCACCCAAAATCCATGTTTCCTGAGTGGAGCTGGCTCTGCACGCTCATCATCATGTGTGATATACACAACATGTGTTTTCTTAGCAAATGAGGGAGATGTTTAGGGAGAGACCCCCTTTCCCTAACAGCAATGGCATATTTGCTGCACCAAGAGCAGCTCATGGGGCAGAGCCGCTCGCCTGGGGCGATTGTGGCTATTTTAAATTATTCTGCCACATTTTCTCCCGTCGCTGGCAGCTCCATGTAAACAGATGTTTCACTTCAGCAAGATGTATCCCAAGTCCTCCCCGGCTCATTATCCAAGGGCAGGCCCCGGCAAGGATGATGGGAGCACTGAATAGACTGGTTTATTTAGACTGGCCAGATCTCCGCGACATGACTCACATCCCAGCCCGAAGCATGCAACAAATGTCACGGAGAAGTCACCGCCGAGGCAAGAAACCCACGCGAGATCCCCACGAGTGGTTGCTCCAGGGGACTGGGGGAATTGTTTACCCCATGGGGAAAGTCCATTGGGAACCATCCTAAAAATATCACAAAGCCTTCCTAAAATGACGTGTGTGAAGATCGAGAAGGATGCTCTGCGCTGGAGCTGCGCATCATGGGGTCATCCCTCATGTCCAAGGGAGAAAGTCCTGTCCCACCCTTTTCTAAACCATTACAGGTTTCTCTCCATCCTGGTAGTCGTTACCTGGGAGCTCTCGGTCCCTACCGCAAATCCCCCGGGACACCAACCCTCACATCCTCAGGGTTACATCCAGCCAAGAAACTCTTTCAACAGCAGGAATGGAAGGACTCGGAAAACATCCGTCTGCCTTCCTTTCGTCTGGAAAGTGAAGACAGAAAGCAAACCAAACAAACAGCTATTTAGTGCAGATTAAAAGGTCAAATTCACTTGTTCCACCATCTGTTATCTATTTATACCCATCCCTGCACCGTGCGGGAGTTGGTTGCGTTTCGGATGGACCCTGACTGCTCTGGGGAGAGCAGCAATACACCTGCACTGCCTTGGCTTGGCCAAGGGTTTGGACCCGGGGCCAAAAGCAAAGTATGAGATCCCCAGGGCTCAGGAGAGGCTGACTGAGTGCTTTCGGCCCACAGCCGGCTGTGGTCGAGTTGAATTGTGCTTGTTCCGTCCTCCTCGTGCCTTTGCAAACAGGCTTTGGCTTGACAAGCCACCCAAGAGGGAATGCCGCCTTCTCCGGGGTTTCTTTCCCAGCATTGAGGCTGAGGACGTGGGTATCGGGATCAGATGTGGGGCAGCCACGGGGTCAGGTTTGGGGAGCCCAGAGGTGCAAACAGACTCGCGAGCTGGTGTCTGCCTCCTTCCTGCAAGGTGCCGCAGCACAATGGGCACAGGGCGCTTCCCTGCCATTTCCAACCAACATCCTGGGAGATCTTGGCAGGAGTTCTGCTGAACTGGTAAATACAGATGGAAAATCAGCCCCTGACCTGCTCCAGGGGGGAGACGACACCAGCCCAAGCCTGAAAGGATCACGAGAGCATCCCTCCTCTGCCCAGGCAGGGCTTGCACGGCCAGACGCGAGCACCGCAGCTGAGCCACCCCGCTGCAGAGGCAGCGGCAGGGGTTCCTACTGCCCAGTGATGCCCCCCAAAACCTCCTACCTCTTTTTTCCCCGGCTGCAATCCTTGGCTCCCTCTGGTCTCAAGAAGATCAAATTCCACACATCCCCCCCCCCAAAATGAGGGGAGGTGCCTTTTGTCCAACACACCTGCATTACAGCAGCTCCGATATCCCTCCTGCCACAGCATCGTTGCTTCTGGGAGAGACAGAAGCACCCACAGGTACCACCAGCATTGCCCGATGCGAGACTGCCGGCAGCAAACAGCACGTGCAGAGGGTTAGCAATGGAAAAAATAAATACAAATCAGAGCATGGGGAACCGAAGTGGTTGGTTTTAACCTGATAACGTTGAAGGGTTTCGCTTTCTGACACAGGCTCTTGCAAAATCTCTGCTGACATTCTCCTTCCTGGGAACCACTCAGAAGCTGAAGTCTGCAGAGATCCCCAAACTGCTTTGTTTTGTTTTTTTTTAATTATTATTATTTTGGGGGGAAGAAACTGCTCTTACACAGACACTAACTATTACTGTGGTATGCACATAATGATCCAATATCGCCAGACCCACCCAGTGCAGAAGGATGGCAGGGAGCACCCGTGCAACACCCCGGCACGACTGACACGCTCCCCAGCTCATGGAGATTAATGCTCAACCTGACCTGGGGCTGTAGGTTTGTTTGTTCATTCATAGGGTTGTTGGGTTTGGTTTTGGTTTTTTTTTTCCTCCTTTCTCCCTAGAAGCCAGCATTTCTGTGGGGGGGGGAAAGAAACGCTGAGATTTCTGGAGTGCAGACAGATGGAAGGAAGAAAACACAGGGTCAGATGTGAGGGCTGCCCAGCTTTTAAAAAACAACTGGTAAAAACATATCCCAGCCTGTCTTTCTCTCCCCCAAAGCGACCTCTGCGTGCTGGCCCCCCGGCTCGGATACCCTCAGCGGCCAGCGGCCACCTCCTCCTGTGGCTTGAAGCCCAGGCCAAGAATTTCCTTGCAAAACTGTGGGCAGCCAAGGGAAATGGGGGGCAAGGGGGCACCTTGCCAGCCTGCCGGTGCGCCTGCCTGCCCTCCTGCCTTCCCAGCTCTCTGCGCCATCCCTTTTCTGTTTGCCACATGATTTTTTCCCCCTTCTCTTTCCTTCTTTGCTGGATATTTGGGGCTGACCCGCCAAAGCAGCAATTACTCCTTTTCAGAGCAGGGGAAACTGAGGCACACACAGGACTCCCACCACCTCTTTGCAGGCATGGATGAACACAAAGCAAAACCCCGTCCCAAGAGCATCCCGGGGCAGGAGCGCTGCAGTTTGCAATTGCTCCTGGGCAGCTTCGGTGGGAGCCGGCTCCCTTCACGCTGCGCCTTTCATACCGAAGCCCTTAAGAATCAGCAGTCACCACGCCAGCTGTTTAACATCACAGGGCAACGCGAGGAAGCGAGTGCATCGGCCAGGGGAATATTTAGGGAGGCTGCCCAGGTCCTCCGACCCCTCGCGCCAAAGCAGATGCAGGCTGGAGGGGGGGTGTGTGTGTCACACCCGGGTGGACAAATCCCAGAGGAAAAGCACCAGCAATGCTGGTGGATGACAGCATCAGCGCAGGTCCCCCTTTGCTTTGCAAAGACCCCTTTTAATCCCACCCCGGTTGCCTTTGGGATGGGCTCGGGAGGGGACGGCTCCTTTTGTCAAGGGATTAAGCAAAGTGGCCAGCTCAAGCTGCAAAATATCCTAAAGTGAGCCTAGGAGCTGGACACGAGGGGACCTGAGGCTCCAGGCTTTACCTCCAACGTCACTTTGGTGGTGGATCCCGGTGTGAGAGAGCTGGCAGCAGGACCCCAACAGTGCCCCGTGCCGCACACTCCAGCACCCATCTGGTCTTAGAGGGAAGGGATTGCAACAGCACTCCTAAAACCTCATAAACCTGCCTGGAAAAACCACAGAAGTCAGGCGACGAATCCCAGCTTAATCAGTGATTTGATTTTGCCGTGGTCCTTGGTCATTACCAGCTCTTGGAGTCAGAGATCGCAGATTCCTCCCTTGCAAGAGCAAGGGGGAAAGAAAAGGGGATCGTAGCCATCATGTTTGCAGAGGAAAGCTTGGAAACGCATCTCATCTGCGCCCAAGAGACTGGAGAAATCCCACCACAGGAATCCAATTCCGCTGCCAACTGGCTGGGGATGCTGCGGCCGGTTTTTGTAACCGCCTGTTGCTGTAGGTGTCTCAGCAAACATCAACTGAGCCTTGCAGAGCATCTCTGCAAGTGCAGCCTGCGCTGCAGGTGCTCAGTCCAAATGCCCTTTCTTCTGCACGTCAGAGGGCTTAGCCCCTACGCTGTCTCCTGCCTCAGTTTCCCCTACTCAAAACCCCCATTTAATTCTGTTAGGGATGCTCACTGTCGTTTCCCCCTCCCAAGCATTTCAGCTCCTCTGCAGGAAAAATGCAAAGGATAACTTTTGTGTCCAGCCTGGGACGTCACGCCCATCCGTATATAAGGGGGCTCTTCCTAATCACTGCAGATCTCATCCTGCCAAGTCCTCCACGACCTGCTGGCTCTTCACAGGTGTTATTGCTCAGCACTGTCCTGCTGCTAATGCCCCCCCAAATACCCCATCTCCTGCACTCATCAAGCCAGAAGAATGATTAAACCCCCAAATTTCATGTCTGGTTCCGCTCTCACTTCATCATTTCCTCCTGGTTTACATGAGTATTGATGGAGGTGGAATTAAACTCTTGTTGTCTAAATTAGGTTAACAGCTGAGCTATAATGGCTCAGATTGATTAGAAATACATCATTAATAGCATTTTCCTTACAACAGCATGACATTGATTATTACTTGCAATGCTTGAACGCATCTAATGGTGACTATCTTCTACTTGAGCTGTTACAGCTTATGCAAGAAAATAACTGGGAGTACAAACAATACTTGTGACCTTTAATAAATATTTGGTAATTGAAGTGTGGTTACAGGAAGAAAAGTCACTATATAAATAAGTTTTCTTCTGACTCAACATGTCTGCTCCCTGGGCACCTCCTGGTCAGCTCTCTAAGATCTCACCAGCATGAGCAAGCCACCACTTTTTTTGGCCCACAAAATGTAGGTTATTTAGGGAGAAGCGAGACGGCTATTTGGTCTCCTGAGTTAGCAGCAACCGTGCTTCTCCCCACATTTTTGTTGCTGAGAACAAGACACAGAAACACAGCGGGTGGCTTTTTGTTTTACTGCTACAGGAGAGCTGGTTGAAGTTTTCTCCCAAACACTTAAAAACATTACTGCCCTGTTCATCCAAAACGAGATCTTTAAAGTCTTCCTGCCCATCAAGAAATACCGAGAGGTGACACAAAGATACTGCTCTTGGGGATAAAGAGGAGATGATAGTAAATGGGAGCCAAGCAGACTGGAAAGTCGCTGGTAACTAAGGAGGGAGCTGTCATGGACCTACCAGGCAGCATCACCCACCCCCAGGAGTGCACCAGCCGAACCAGGGCAGGGTACCAGCCTTTCAGCCCCTTGGTTGGGTCTACGTGCGGCTCAGCAGCCTTCTGAGCTGCCATGGCACAGATTACCCGGAGGGTTGGTGCTTTTTCCCCAGCTCAAACTGGGCTTTATCAGGATTTTCCCTCCCCAAAATACATCACCTTATTTGTAGCAGGAGGCAGACCCTTGGGCGTTGCTTTAAAACCATTGGGTGCCCGGCTGGCTGCAGAAGATGCAATAAACTCTTTTTCCTCTCCTCTTGGGGAAGCTTCACATTACTGGGAGAGTCATTTCCACCACCGTTTATATGCCTGTTGCTTAAAAATTCAGGGTACTCCCTTGCAAACTCTGGTTTTGACTGCTGTGAGCTCTGGGGGGAGGTTGTCTCCAAGTGCAGCATCCATTGCTCCTTGATCCTCTGCTCTCTGTTCCTGCCCACCCGGCTTGGTGGCACGCAAGCAAAACCAAGCAAGGGGCAAAACCTGAGTGATGCTGAGCAGCTGAAATCAGCTGGAGCTCCAAGGTTTAGCATTTCTCAAGGTCCAGCCCCACCTGAGCAGGGCTGGAATTAAAACGCTGCTTTATTGGGATGGAGAAGCTGGATGAAGCCCCCAGGGGAAGGATAAAGCGGGCAGAACTGGCAAAGCCAGGCTGCCAAAGCGCAGCCCCTGGTTTCAGCTGCCTGGCTGCTCCCCACTGAGCTCCAGCTTCAAGGACTCCTCTAACAGCCCCCTACCCAAGCAACCCACCGCAGAGGACGAGCAACTTCAGCGCACAGTTATCCCTCGCAAAGACCCACGTGCATTTCAGACCATGCAAACCTGAACTTGGACCCGAGGACCCGATCAAGCCAACTTTGCAGCGAGCGTGGCAGCGGGGAGCTGGCTTTGCAAGAGGCATGAAAAATAACTTGGTGCCGATGAAAGCAGCTGGTCAACAGCCCTGGAGACGGATGTGGGGGGCCAGGACCCCCGCTCCCAGGGTCTCCGCAAAGCCTGGCCACAGCCAGGGTCTCCGCAGCCGGAGCGTGTTGAAGGAGGGGGAGAGTTTCTGGCGGTGGTGGCTGGGGGAAAGGGTTGTTCGTGCATCTGCTCAGCTGCTAACAGGTGGCTCAGGAGCGGGACTGCGCATTACTCAGCCCCGGGTTTATTTACTATCTGGCCCGAGCTCCTATCCGGAAGGGAGTTAAGCCCATTGCTTTGCAGCACGGCTCTTTCCCTGTAGCAAGAAAGGCTTTAACCCGCTCTGTCCCTCATCTTCGGGGACGCCAGACCGATGGGACATCACGGCGTCCAGCCTGCGCAGACACAGGCTCCCTGGGATGCACGCTGGCTCTGGGAAAGGGTCCCCAAACACCGACCGAACCCCATGGATCAACCCTGCAGCCTTTGCCCCAGGGATTTACAGCCCCTAGACAGCAAGGAAAGGTGGGGACAGAGCCAAGGTCCCCCACCCCATCCCCAGCTCTCTACTACCTCACCCAAGGTGGTCCCTGGTGTCCCTGCGGGGGCCGGGCGGGGGGGCAGCAACAGGCACCCCGGGTGTGGTGGCAGAGCCAGCGGGTTGGGGGCACAGGGCGGGACAGGAGGGGATGGAGAGGCCGCAGGGCCCGGGGGTGGAGATGGGAGGAGGTGGAGAGGCAGCGGGGATGGGGACAGGAGGGGACAGAGGGATGCAGGGGCAGGGGGGACGGAGGGATGGAGGGATGCAGGGGGGACGGAGGGATGGAGGGATGCAGGGGGGACGGAGGGGCAACGGAGGCAGAGGGATGAAGGATGAAGGGATGCAGGGGGATGGAGGGGCAGCGGGGACGGAGGATGAAGGGATGGAGGGGGGACGGAGGGATGGAGGGGGGACGGAGGGATGGAGGGGGGACGGAAGGGGGACGGAGAGGCAACAGGGGCAGAGGGACGGAGGATGAAGGGATGCAGGGGGATGGAGGGATGGAGGGGCAGCGGGGACGGAGGATGAAGGGATGCAGGGGGATGGAGGGATGGAGGGGCAGCGGGGACGGAGGATGAAGGGATGGAGGGGGGACGGAGGGATGGAGGGATGCAGGGGGGGCGGCGGACGCCGCCAGCCCTTACCTCCACGTCCTCCCCGTAGAAGCGCACCATGGAGGCATCAGCCACCAGCAGCGTCTCCACGTACCGCGCCTGGGAGACGAAGCGCTTGGCCCGGCGCAGCGGCTCCCCGGGGCCGGCGGCAGCGGCAGCGGGGTGGGCGCCCGGCGGGGCGGCGCGGCGCTGGAGGCGGTGCAGGCGTCTCCAGGGCGGTCCGGGCGAGGGATGCCCGAGCGGCCGCAGCTCGTACGCCGCCCCGTCGAGGAGGAAAGCGGCGCGGAGGCCGCCGCCGCAGCGGCTGAGCACGGCGGGGGCATCGGGGCTGCCCTCGACGGCTCCCGCGTAGAAGCAGCCCCGGCGCGGCGGGCTCCGGCCCGGCGGCCGCCGGCCCCCCAGGCGCTGGAGGCGGAGGCGGGGGGCCAGGAAAGCGGCGTCGGGGCGGAGGCGGAGGACGACGGCGCGGCCGAAGGCGGCCAGCCGCAGGGCCAGCTGCCCCGGCGGCGCGGGCAGGCGGGCGGGCAGCAGCGGCTGCGCCTCCCGCGGCGGCGGCGGCAGCGCCCACGCGTGGCACAGCAGCAGCAGGTGGAGCGGAGCCCGGCCCCCCAGCAGCGCCCGCCGCCCCATCGCCCGGCCCTGCCGCCCCGCCGGGCTCTCGGCGGCTCCCCCGCAGCCTCCGCGCCGGCTGCCGAGCCCGCTGTATTTATACTTTCTCCCCCCGGCTTTGACATAAGAGGTTTATTTTTGATCTCTCGCTGTTCCCCACTCCCCTCCCCTGCCAGCCAGAGCCTGGGGGAGGAGGAGAAGTGAAAGAGAAAAAAAAAAAAAAAGGGAAAAAAAAAAAAAAGAAGAAGAAGCAGAGAAAAAAAAAAAAAAACACCCCACACACACATAAAAAAAAAAACCAACCCACTTTTGGATGCGATTTGAGGCCAATCAGGCGCCGGGAGCCCCGCCTGCCTCCAAGTGTCAACTCCAGCCTGCTACTCTCCCAGCATTAACCCCTTCGGCCCAGCCTCCGCCCGCCGGGGCCTGATCCTGCCCAGGCCGGCAGCAGCGGGGCTGGGGGAGGCGGTCCTGCCCCATGGGCTGGGGTCTGACACCCGGATTCCCCCCCCCACCTCCCCACCATGGGAGGATTTGCCCCAGGGTGGGTGAGTCCTCTCCCGCTCCCCCCCAGCATCCCTTCGCTGCTGGAAAGCACCAGGCCTGTGCCAGCTGGAGGGCATCTCATCTCAGCCTGCAAGGCAGAAGGTGCCTCGGGAGGTTTCGCCCCCCGGTTCCCATGTCCTTGGCTTAGCCAGGGACAGAGCGGGCTCTGGGCCCCAGGGAAAGCTCCAGCAGTGACACATACGAGGAGGTTTCCATGCCCTGAGCGAACAGCTGGGTCCACATGGGATTTCCTCCGGCTGGAATAAGGCAACGGGCTAAATCAGACTTGTGGAAAATACCTATGAGAATAAAACAATGCAGCCAGCTCCTCCTGTGGCTTTTTTTTTTTTTTTTTTTTTTTGGGGGGGGATGCTGTGCAACTTCATTTAAAACCCAGATCTCCCCCTTTCAGATGGAGTTTTTCTTCCCATCCGCATTCCCCTGCAGTGAGTGAAAAGCCTACAGGAGTATTAAAGCCTCAGGCTGTAACACCAGGTAGCTACTGTCATGTACTCAGCGGTGGCAAAGTCACGAGATGGGCAGAAACACGCTGTCCCTGGCTGGGAACCTGCTCAGCACCAGGGAACAACCAGCTGTAATGGAGAAAGGGAAATGACTCTTTATATATTACTCCTTCTTTCCTCTTAAGCCCTCCTTCCCCATTAGTTCATGAGATTCCTGGCCTCTGGAACGCCCTTTGTGCGGTGCTGAGATATCCCGGGATGTTCTTGCCTCAGCCTGGGGGTGGTGGGTCCTATCCTGCTCCTTGCCCTGATTTTCTAAACCTTTTACAGGGAGCAGCCCATGCTCAGGACCAGGCTTGTGCCCCTTTAACCTTGCTGCGGATGCAAGCCCAATGACCAGCTCCTCTACGTTGTAGGCTTTTTTTCCCCTCCTTAGCCTAATCCTAAAAAGATCCGAAAGGGTAAAGCAGCATTTGGCACCTCCAGATTCCTGGGAAAGCTGAATCTGGCCATGGATGAGCAATGGGGCGCAGGGTTAAAGGCTGCTCTCCCTTTACTTGAGGATGTATTTACATCTGCCTCGCTATTATTATCTCCACTTAAAAGCCACATCCCTACCTATATAGTAAACACGACCCTGGCTCTAAATAGCAGCGCAGCCCTGGGGCCAAGGCTCTGATTACTTCATCTTTTTAAAGTGTGGGTTTTGCGACCGTAGGAGGAAATAATAAATAAATAAAAAAAAAATAGCAAGCAACCCCTGGCACGGTGTAGTTTGGTCTGGGACATCTCTCCAGGGTTGCGTATCGAATGTGCTCCCTCGACACCCAGCACCTTGGCAGCTCTCCTGCGGCAGCCGGCTCCGGCCGCAGCCCCCTCCTCTCCGGGCAGGGAGCTGAGCCTGCAGCCGGAGCGGCTTCTTCGTAGTGGCCAGGGTGGGTTTTCCTCCCTCTGCAGCTTCACTGGGCTGGGGAGAAAATACAGTTTGCCTTTTAAAATCAGAAGGAAAGCGCAGAGGCAGGACCAGAAGCTGAAAGTGAGCCCTGATTCTGCCTCCTCCAACCCCAAACCCTGCTGAAGGTGCCTGCATGGGTGTGCATCTCACTGGGCTTTGCCTTGCCATGGGAGGGTAGGCAAGGAGAGGGGGTGCCCCCGCTCTGAACCAGGACAGGTAAGGCTGCAGGCAACACAGGGCACGTCTCTCCGACAGGATGTAATTTATTCCTGGCTTTCCGTTCTCGGAGCCGCATCTTTGATCTCGGAGGACATGCTTGCATCTTAGCTTGAAGGCACCGCTGGTTTTCATTAGCGGCTCGCTCTGCAAACGGTAGCTGGAATTTCTTGTGGCCGATACGAGCTTTGCCGGGCTCGTTAGGAACCAGCTCGAAGGCACACTGGCAGATAGCAAAACCTCGCCTGGCTGCCCCTCTGCATCTCCTCCCAGCAGAGGATGAGGCACCCCAAGCCTTTTTGGGGTTCCTTCTTCTTAACCCCTTGCAGGACACGCTGCCACCAAACCTTGCCTGCCACTCGGGGCTGCGGCTCTCATTTCTGTGGGGCTGTCTGAGCATGTGAAAGCCATTAACTCCCTAGTCACTGTGATTTAAAGACCCTTTTGATCAAACAGCTTGCAAACGTCTGCCCCGCTCCCCTCTGCGTGTCCCCAGCTCTGCAAAGCCAGGCAGCGGGCACTCCCCTCCCGCATCCTTCCCGGAGGGCCAAGCCCTGCGCTCCTGCCACCCGGCACCCATCTCCTGGGGGAGTTTTGGCTTGCCAGGATGAGGCCCACGTTCCATTTGCTGTTCCTGCTCCGTGGCAGCGAGATTGCCCCGTTTCGGGGGGTCTCCGGGATGCTTTGCTGTGCCCTCCTTGCTCCGTCAATGGGATCGCATCCAAATTTGCAGCGCCAGGCTGGTGTTGTAGGTATTCCCCTGTTTGCTTTGCCCTTAGCCCGGGGAAAACATTTGGAAGAATTATTATTTGAGCTATCTACAAAGCAGCTCCAGCCCCAAAAAATATTACCACTAGATGTCAGTGCCTCCCTACGCTGCATGGTGGGAAACCCTAAATCCATCCCTGCGCGTTCGCTGCCACGGAGCAGATCCTGCAGCAGCAAGAGGAGAGTGAAGGGGTCCTGCAGCCAGCCCCAAATCCACCTGCTGTCAAAAAGAAGCAATTCCATTAGTTTTCCTTTTAAAGTAAGCAGGTGGGGTGAAACCTCTCCCAGAAAAGGAGCTGGGCTTTAAATCCGAGCCCTGGCCTTGTGTCCTGCCAAGTTATCTTCGGTGAAACCATCTTAGCCGCAAAGGTTGGCAAGTGAGATTCAGGGAAACGGTTGCTTGCCTTAGGTTTGCATGGGAAAGGGAGGTTTGGGCTTGATTTGGGGCGAGTGAGAACCGGCAAGTGAATGAAGCAGCAAAATGTGCCCTCCTAGTTTAAATCCCTAATTGCTGCATTGAACCCCCGCCACATGACCACGGCCACGAGAGGGCCCCCCCGCCTTAGAAGTGGTGGTTATTTAGGGTTTTGTACCTCAAAACCCTCAGTACCCCGTAAAAAACTGATTTTGCCTTCCCCTGAGTGTAATATTTGACCCCCCCCAGTGCAGCAGCCCGTCCCTGGGGACCGTGCATCGACGGCGTGGGGGGTTCGATGGCTGTGAGTGTGATGCTGGGGAGAACCGTAATTCCTACTGGGTCCCTTAAAGGTGGGGAAATCAGATTTTTAGGATTTAGGAAAGGGCAGAGACAGCCAGGCTGGGTCTCGGTTTATCAGCCGATGATGCCTTCCCCGAAAATTCTTGGTGCCGTAGACGCAGCATAAGCTGGGTACGCCGAGAGCAAAGGTCCACGGTTGTGATTTGACTTGATTTGATTTGATTTGGTTTGAAAGGATTCTACCTCTGATTTCTAAACCATCTTAAGGCACCTCCATGATTATTCTCTATTTTTAATTGCATTTTGATTTGTAATGCAATCCATTGCGTTCAACTGCATTTCATACCTTGATTTGCAGAGCAAGAGAGTGTCACCAGAGGGCAACCTTGCTTCAGGGTGGTTTTGGAGCTCCAGTTGCATGCAGGTGTGGCTGCAAGGGAAGCAGGTTTATGGCTTTCCAAAATCAAGGGCTAAATCCGACTTCCAGCACTGCAGCCTCCTCCCAGGCTTTGCGCTCCCTGGGGAGCTGCTTCTCCGCTTCCCGGCTGGCTTTTGAGGCTTGCAAGGTGTCCCCAGACCTTCATCAGTGAG
The DNA here is from genome assembly GCF_030936135.1 of Gavia stellata. Classification (NCBI taxonomy): domain Eukaryota; kingdom Metazoa; phylum Chordata; class Aves; order Gaviiformes; family Gaviidae; genus Gavia; species Gavia stellata. Next base: position 6,237,257 of record NC_082619.1, on the reverse strand, counting down.
AAGAGCCTCCAAGAATCGCCTGGTCCTTCCCCAAGCCTCTTGCAAAGCTATGTCCGACCTGGGGTTAAAACCTCCACATTTGACAGAGACCTCCAAGCCTGCCCTAGGGCTGCTTTTCCTATGAACCTGCCCATAAGCAGCGCTGAATAAATACGGCAAGTTATAATGAAAATACTCTTCTCTAGAAAAAAACCCCACCTATGAGTCCCCCCTCCTCCCTGTTCCACTCTCGCGTGGTTTAAGGGGTGATGAAAATGAATGAACTTCATAACGGTTTGCCTGAGTGACGAGCATCTTCGGCAGCTGGCTCGTGAATCTCCATCACCCCAGGTTTACATGCATCATTTTGACAACCTTTCAGGCTTACCCAGATCCACAGCTTCGCCCTTTTGAAAGCCTGGTGTCTTTATGCATCTTTGGTTTATGTATTTCTAACACGAGCATCGCATAAAGTTAATTAATCAAGGATGGACGCTGCCTCAGGCAGGTGGGTATGCTACAGAGCCGTGTAGTCCTGGGTCATAAATCCTGAGGCTGAAGGTGTTCATGAACAATAATAAATATGCGATACTGTCTTTTTGGGGATATGTGGGACCATCATCTATCTCCTCTAAATTTCCGCTTACTGTTTGAGAGCATCCTGGAAAAAACGTGCTTCTATCTTCCTTTAGGCAGGAGAGAGCCTTAAATACTAAGGGGGGTGAACACAGAGGGGAATTTTGGATGCTTTTGGGGTATATGAACTATCAGCAACCCCACGACCTTGCAATACTGGCTGGAAATCAGGCAAAACCAAGCTTTACAGTTTATTCAACATACCTTGGCATTGCCATATTGATGGCCTGCCAGATGCCAGAGGTGACATTATGTGTCGGGACCATGTGAGAAGGCAGCAGAGAGGCTCGTGCTCCAGGAGCAAGGAGACAGGGCACAGGCACCCTTCTCCTGTGTCGCCTGTGCATGGAAGAAGCAGGCTGATTTGATTTTTGTTGTGTTGCGCATAGACGTGTGCTTGAAGATTTTTAAAGCCTAGATCCTCTTCTCTCACCGGGCAGGTCAAGTGCTGCTGCCATCCCTGTTGCATAGAAGAACTGCAAGGGCTGCATAGGAAGCCCAAGGCAGAGCGTCCTGCCCATCTCCAGTCGCTATCATCCGAGACAGAATAAACCTAATTAAATTCAGCATCTTCCTGGACCACGGATGGGGCTGGCTTTAGGTTACAAAGACCTCCACGTGCTCAGGTTTCTTGTGTATCTCTCCCTCGATGACCCTATCTAGACTCAGCCAGATTTTTTCTCCAAGCCTTTCTTTCCTGGAAAGCCGCCTAACAACTCGCTTTGACTCATCTTCGGTCCCTGGAGAGGATCCTCCTTCCTGCCCATGTGGTGGGGAGTTGGGAGAGCACAGCCTGAACTTTTGGGTGAGAGCCCAAGCCTCCGATCTGCCAACCTTTCGGCCGAAGACAAGTGAACGGCTTGCAATGTCAGCTTTTCCCTGCCCACAACCTTTCCACTCTATCTTTGGCATAGAGCTCTCGGATGCTCTATTTAAAACTATTTCTTTTGTGAACTGGAACATCCAGGAGATATGTGATGTTTGTTTTTTTTTTTTCCTCTTCTTTTATTTCTAACTTCGCACCCCTGGCATCACAACAGTGATGAAAAAAAAGAAAGAAAATAACTCGTCGTCACTTCCCGGAGGCGCTTGGGATGAAGTGGGAGGAAGGTGGGAGAAGGAGGGTCCACACTGCAGACCAGCTCACGCTGACATTTCAAGATCAGGGTGAACTATGGATTAAGCCCAGATGAGGCAGGTTTTACCTTAAAGTGATTTCTAGGCAAAAATCAAAGTAGGAGACGAAGTTACCTTATATACCTTAATATACCTTATTATCTGTAGCTGTTCGGTGAGGTCCAAAGGCGTCTTCCATCTCCGTTCCCTGCTTACCAGGCATTCTCCTTTAGGTCACCTATATACAGCCCAATTCCATTAAATCCAGGCAAACTTACAGGGGGTGAAAAGCAGCCAGATTCAGCTCCAAACACCTGGAAAAACACACAGAGCGAGACCAAGGTGTTATCTTGGGCCAGCTCCTTCGTGCAGATGTAAAGGGCTGTGTGGTGCAAGCAACTGCCGGGAGGTCCCCAAAGAAGGGACCTGCCTGCTCCCTCCCCGCCCTGACCCTCCCCTGTTGTGGCCGATTGCTGTAATCTGCAGGAGTTGGCAGGAGACATAACAGAGATAATCCTCTCTGCCCACTCTGCTTTGAGATGGACGTGCCGCGGAGATAGAAGCGCCCCGAGCAGACGCCACAACCCTGGGACCGCTCAAGGGCTTCGTCTGGGTCCTCTCTAGTGACAGAGAGTGGGAAAATCACGTCATGCCCTTGAGTCAGAGGAAAAATAAAATAAAAAATATGCCTCCCTTCTTGTCTGGAGTGCTCTGAGACATGCCAGTAGTCCCTGGAGCTGCCTGTAAAGGGTGAGCCCTCAGGGCAATATAAGCTCCATGTACCCAGCAGCTCTCCTGCTCACCACGGGCAGGAAAATGAAGGCAGCAGATGATTTGGCTTCCAAACAAAGCTCTGTCTTTGGGTAGGTGATTCCCCCCTGTTCAGAGGGAGAGAGGACAGTGGAGGCCATGAGAAGGCAGAGAGCTGATCCATCCCTTCACTTCAACCCCAAAGACGCTGGCAACACTGTTAACATCATGGGATGGAGCGAGTCCGGCCAAAAGACAGTGTCTGACGGGATGGAGCGGGTCTCGGCTCAGGCAGAGCCGAAACACTCGCATTTTCTGCCTGCCTTTCCCCATCAGGAGGCAATCAGATGTTCTCCAGGCTGGAGGTAAAGTCCTGCCAGTTCGGTTTGACTCATCCTCTGCCGCTGGAGAAGATCTACCAGATGGAGGGGCTGGAGCTCCTGGGGCAGCAATGACTAACCCTGGCTTGATGACTGCTGGGCTGGGGTACCTGGAGCCAAGAGGCTTTTGCGGTGCACGTGGGGACCTTCTTTCTGCTCCCTTTCCCATCTGCTCCTCGCTGGTATCTCTGCAGGGCAGAGACCCCCTGAGCTCCTTGCGGCTCAGCGTAGGGGCCAACCCATGGGGTCTTCTGCGGGGTCTTTCCCCGGTGCTGAACACCAGAACCACCTGAAATGGTGCAAGCGCTGCTGCCTGCCCATCACCTGTGAAGGGAACGAGAATTTACTGTCTTTAAACATGAAGCCACAACGAGCAAACAGAGCGGAGGTGCACAACAGCCTACCAGTCCCGCTCAGGAACCTGGCACAGCTTCAGAAACAAGCTTCGCTCCCAAAATGTCCCCAGGAGCCACGGGCTCAGCCCCGAGCTGGATGCTGTTGCTGTGAGGTGGCACCTCTGGGACCACGTGCCACCCTGGATGCTGCTACGGTCTCTGGGATAAACTCATCCTGTTGAACGGGGCAGTGCCGTGGGAAGAAGTTCCCTCCTGGCACCTTGAGATGCTCGATGCTGTGTCCTTTTCCCCTTGCACCTCCACTCCCCGTGCTGCCCGTTTTCTCTTTGCGGTCCTATCGACATCCCTGGACACATTGCACTTTGGCCAGCAGACAAAATCCCTGATTCACTGAGCCCAGTGCAGTCAGATGATTATTCTGGGTCACAAGTTCAGCTGCAAGGCACACGACTGAGCAAACCACAGCGTGGGCAAGCGCTGGCACCGAAATGAGCCAGGCGGCAGGCTGTGGGCTCTGCGTCTTAAGCAACAGTCTTGGCTTTTATTTCATATATGCACAATTTCTTAAGCTGTGCTTGCAGCCTTTGCTGAGGCTTGAAATTGCATCAAAACCAGCCTGTCTATGAGAAGGCCTTAATTTCACCGGTAAAGCAACCCAGAGTGCTGGAAAGGAGCGTGGGCTGTGAGGACGTGCAGGATTTGGGTGCTTAGTGGTAGCCTGGGCATTACTGAAATATCCATCCTACCAGTGTGCATGGAAACAGAGCTGCTGCAGGGGAGAAAGACCCGTTGGGCACCTCCCTGTGCAGCCCATCCCGATGTCGGGGTGCTTATTGCTGTCAATAAATCTATTCCTCAGCCACAGATGGTTACTGAGGGCTCTGCATCGCTCTCCTTTTAGCTGTCCTGCTCCAAAAAACATCCCCCCCATGATGAGATCTTTCTACCTCCCAATAGCATCAGCTGCCCCAGCATCCTCCCTGGTCCCAAACACTGTTCTGATGATCACTGTGCTTGGTGGGCATGGGGAGATTCCCATATACTCCATATGGTGTGTCCAGGGGTCTCAGAGGAGGGGACATTATGGGTATTAACACTTACCAAGCGCTCCCTTTGCTGGCCCTGGGGATGCAGGGAGGCTGAGCTCTTTCTGAGACGTGGAAATCGCCCCTTTGACCCTTGGTTGGAGCCACCGAACGCGGCTGGGGTAGGGTAGCGAGGGATGCACCGAAAGCTGGTCCCTTGGGGAGAAGAGCAGCGGGGTGCCCCTGGTCTGGAGGCAGGGAAGGTGGGGCTGTCGGGGCGGCGTTTCGCTGGGGTGGCAGGTCTGAAGGTGCGTGGAGGGACGCAGCCCGGATCGCAGTGCTAGACCTGCCTGGGCTGTGAAAAATGGATTTATACCTTCCCGAAGAAGTCCGAGAGCCAAACCCTCAGCTGCCAAATAGCGGGTCCCCCACTCTGCTGAACTGTCCCAAACACCAGCGCGGAGCAGAGGGCCTTTCATCTTCGCTGCACACTCCTGCCCCAACCACAGCCCCCCCCCGGCAAGTCTTTGTGGATTTACCCCCCCGGGGCCACGGAGCTTCATCCCCCCCCTTGGCTTAGAGCAGGACCCAGCCGGGACCGGAGAGCGGCGGGAGGGAGCCCGGCAGACGGCAGCACCCCGGGGGGGCTGCAGGTTCCCCCTCTCCGCTGCAAGAGCACAAGTGAAGAGGGGTGTTCCCCCCCCAACCCCTACCCCCCCACCGCGGTGCCCTCCTTCCCCCGCCCCGCACCGCCCCGGGGAGGCGGCGGCGGCGCTCCCGGGCGGAGCGCGGTTCTCCCGGCCCCGCTCCTCCGCCGGCCCCGCTCCGCTCCTCCGCTCCCGGCCCCCCGCACCGGAGTGGCTGTGGCGGGGCCAAGCCGCGCCCCGCTCCCGCCGTATATAGACCCGATGCGCCCCACAAGGCAGGTAGCGGCGGGGCAGGCGGCTGGCGCGGCCGCTCCGCTCCCCTCCAGCCTCCGCCGAGTCTTGGGAAGAGGAGGAGGAGGGAGGAGGGAGGGAGGAAGGGGGGGGCTGGCTCTTGCTTTCTCCCCCCCCCCCCCCCTTCGCCCCCCCCCCCCGAACCCCGATGCCGCCGGCGTGAGCCCGCCGGGACGATGCTGCCGCTGCTGCCGCTGCTGCTGCTGTGCGCCCCGGGGCTGAGCCTGCCCTCGGGGGGGCCCCCGGCCGACACCGCGGTGGTCACCCCCCTCCGCCTGGACCCCGACATCAACGGGCGGCCTTACTTCAGGCGGGGGCCCGCCGAGCCCCCCCGGGGAGGGCAAGCGGTGGTTTTCCAGCTCTCGGCTTTCGGGGAGGATTTCTACCTCCACCTCTCCCCCGACGCCCACTTCATCGCGCCCGCCTTCGCCGCCCAGTACCTGGGGGGCGCGCCCGGCGCCGCCCGCCCCCTCCCCGGCCTCCGCCACTGCTTTTATTCGGGGGATGTCAACGCCGACCGGGAGTCTTTCGCCGCCCTCAGCCTTTGCGGGGGGCTCCGGGGGGCTTTCGGCTACCGTGGAGCCGAGTATGTCATCAGCCCGCTGGCGGGGGGGGCGGCCGGCGGAGCCCACCGCCTGCAGCGCCGCAGCCCCGGCCGCCCCGTCGGGGCCGGAGCATCCCGCTGCGCCGTGGGCTCCGGGCTCACCCCCGGGGTGCTGCAGGCGCTGGACAAGTACCGGGGGCGTGGGGGGGGGAAAGGGGGTCGGGCCAAGCGCTTCGCCTCGGTCCCGCGTTACGTGGAGACCTTGGTGGTGGCCGACGAGTCGATGGTGAAGTTCCACGGGGATGACCTCCAGCACTACCTGCTCACCCTGATGGCCACGGCCGCCCGCCTCTACAAGCACCCCAGCATCCGTAACCCCATCCAGATCTCCGTGGTCAAGTTCCTCCTCATCGGGCAGGATGACAAGGGGCCCAAGGTCACCGGCAACGCCGCCCTCACCCTCCGCAACTTCTGCGCCTGGCAGAAGAAGTGGAACAAGGTCAGCGACAAGCACCCCGAGTACTGGGACACCGCCATCCTCTTCACCAAGCAGGTGGGTGCAGGGGGGATGACCCGGAGGGGCTGTCCCCAATTTCAAGGAGCCCTGCACCGTGCTAAGGCCTCCTACCACCTGCGCCCCACCTCTGGTGCACGCTGGAGGAGGCTGCGTTTGCGGCCGATCCCTCTTTCCCAAGAGACCCTCCACCCTCCGATGCCGGGGCGGGGGGAGCAGAGGCGTGGAGCAAGCCTGCTTGAGCCAGCCCTTGCTGTCCTCTGGGCAGGTTTTGGCCAGCAGCCTGGAGAAAGCCCTGCCAGGGGGTGAGCGAGGCCAGGAGGTGCGCAAGGGCAGGATGTCCCCACGGGCAGAAACCTGCCGCTCCATCCCCTGCCTGCTTGGCAGGAGCCTTGGCAGCCAGTGCCCGGCAGCTCTGGTGCACAGCGGCCGCCACCCCGAAACCTGGGGTCCGAGCCCAGAAGAGGAGGAGTGCGGCCCCGCTTCCCTCTCCCCAGCTGGGAACAGCTCGCGGTGCCACCTGCCAAGAAAAAACCTCTCCCTGCTTCCTCTGACTCATGGTCCTCCTGAGAACCTGGACCTCTCCTCCGCGCGCTGGCTGCTCCGCGTGGATCCAGTTCAGGGCTGGAAGAAAAGCACCAGAGATACAGCCAGCGCGTGCGGCCCTTGGAGGGGGGAGGCCAGAGTCTCCCCCACCACTGCCGTGAGCTGGCCGCATCCCTGCGGTGGGAGGGGGGCTTTGCCGAGCTGCCTTTTGCTCGCCTTTGGCTATGTGGGTGGCGGGGTGATGGCTGCGCCAGGATGAGTTCTGCATCCTCCCAACCCCGATAAACTGGGTGACACTGAAGTGGTGATGCTGCTCCCAGAGCCTCCCCCCAAATGCTTCTCCTCTTCCCTGTGGTCCTGTCTCAGCATTGACATTGGTGCGGTGCCTGGCTGTGGGATGTTACAGCCCGCACCCCCAAATTGCTAATGGGAGGGGAGAAGGATGAGCCCAGCTTGAAGAGGACTGTCACGTTTTACCAACTTGCGTTTTCTCCTTCCCTCATCCCTGCCTAGATGTCTTTGGATTAGGGACAGGTCGGGAACTCCCCTCAACAGCAGGGACACCATTCCCAAAACGTTTTTCCAGGTCAAGCACTCGTGGGTGGGAAGGATATAGCGTCCAGCTCGGTTCAGCCGCCCCTAGCCTGGGGTCAGCGCTGGCTGATGATGGCCCGGAGCAGGAACGATGCTGTGCGGGACGTGTGAGACCTCATCCCGCCCGTTCTCCCTGTCTCCCCCGCCCCGGGCAGGGGCCGTGTCCTCCAGACGGCTGTAAATCCTGCCGGAGAACAGGCAGGGTTGAACCCCAGCCTGCTGGAGCAGCTCCTGCCTGCGCGGGGCGGCTGCAAAGAGGAGGAAGCCTACCGACACCCCTGCGGGGATGAGCCAGCTCCATCTCTGGTGGAAACCCGGTGAGGTCACCGGAGCCGCACGTGGGATGGATTCGATCCCAGCGATTCGAAAGTTGCGGATCACGGCCGGGCTGCATTTTTTACACATTGCTAAACCATCCATTCCTGAAATCCCAAGGCAAGCTCGGTGCAAAGGCACACGATCGAGGAGACATCTGCCTTCCTTGAGTGCATCCATCTGTGGTCCCCTGACACCCTGGAGCTTATCTCCCTGCCAAAAAGCTGTTACATAAGCCCCCCGACTTAAATTTCATCTCAAGCCCCGTTGATAGGCAGTTTCCAGTGGTGTCAACGAGTTGCTGATGAAGGGGGCTGTCCTGTCCTGCTCGTCCCACCGTCGGTCGTGCTGGATTGCAGATTTCCCTTTGGGGAGCTCCATCCCGCTCAGCCGGTGGGTGCAGATCTGCCAGCAAGCGCGGCGGCGGGACCTTCACCTTTCTACCTGAGCCGGTGCTTGTTGGAGGGTCCTGCAAAGCATCCAGCCTTCAGCCGCACTCCTGCCTCTTGGAAACGGCGTCGCACACCACGGCAAAGGGCTCAGCCAAGCTTCCCACCCATCCTGAACCTTGACGTCCCACCAGCAAAGGTGTGCTGAACATCTTTGGCCTGTCGTAAAACTGAAGGGACATCACGCCAAGGAACATCTGGCTGCAGCCTAGCATGCAGCAGATTCTGCGGCGAATTTGGAAACCCGTGCTCTGTAGCTCAGATTTTCGGGGATGCTTTGGACACAGGTGGGAAGCCTCCATGGCTGGGAGAATGCGTATGACCTGGCCTCTGCGTAGGCGAATTAATGCAACAGCCACAAGGATCCATCCCAGCTGACCTGCAGAGCATCTCGAGAAGTTCACAAGGGGATGGAGAAGTGCCCACAGATGAAGGTCAGGCTGGCAGGAGAGCCCTGATGGTGCATCGAGCAGGTTGCTTGCAGCCCTTCGGCGTGGTGCGAGGGGCACTGGGTATCCTCCCTTTATTTGGGCTGGCAGCAGGGGGTATCGGTGACAGTGAGCACACCGTGCAAAGGCAGAGCTGGCCCTTTGCATGCCGCTTCCCCACCTTAAACCTCTTGCATTTCTCTCTCCTCCCCTCCGCAGCTCCATCCTTGTGCCGCCGCTTGCATTGCCTCCCCTCCTGAGCAGGCTGGACCCCCAGCAAAGCTGGAGGAGGTGTTTGGGGGGGGTCAGGACCCCTCATTAGAGCCCAGGGATGCTGCCCAGCCTTTCAAAGTGGGCTGCCGCTAGCAGGCTGTGGCTGGGGGGCGTAAGGAAAACCCCATTAAGAGCCGCTCGTTCATGTATCCCCGTAGCTGGCAAGGCGAGGTTCAGAGCAAGAAGCGGGTCAGTGTGTCAGTGCAGGTGTTGGGCCGGGAGCCAAAAGCTCGCCGCGCCAGCGAGGAAACGGCAACTCATCAAAGAGCAGCGTGCGGGGAGACGTGAGCGGCCGCCTCTTCCCCGTGATGCTCTGTGTCCCCCTCCGCCGTGCACCACCTTCACCCCCAAACCCCCGATGCTGGGACTGCCACAGGGGAGAGCACGGGCAGGGGGACTTGGGTGAGCTGCATCCCTGGGTTCGCTCAGCGTGACAGTGGCACTGGTTTTGGTGGCATTTTGGGACAGGGGACGCTGTGCCCAGGTTTGCCAGCCCCATTTAGTCACCCGGCGCTCACCGGCGGTGACCCTGCCATGGGGGATGTGGGGTTGCCACCTGCTTGTCCCTGCCAGCATTGATGCGTGCTGGGATCAGGGATGCGGCAGGGTCCCAGCCGACAAGGAAAACTGTTGCAGAGCGGAGAGCTGAACCTGGTTGTACAACAGGGTTTTCCACCAGCCGCGATAGCCAGCCAGACCCAGGCGTTTCTCTGCCTCACCTCTCCAGAGATCACAGTCTTGTCTGTGCCTCCTGACTTCGTAGCCACGGGTCTCCTGTTAAAGCCATCTCAGCCCTGGCCAGGGCTCTCTGAAGTCGTTGGGACTGTTATTTACCCACGGCTGAACCTGCCTGTGCGGGAATGCCTTCAGCTTGGAAACGTCGCTGGAAATGTTGGCAGAGCCGTTCATGCGAGTTTTCGAGCAACCCAGGCGCTTTGGCTGGGCAAGTGCTGAGCATGAATCACGCTTATTTATAGCATGGGAGCACCCGGCGAGTCCCTTATGCTTTCTTTTCATGTGGAAAGCTGCTCCCTGCCCTCTGCACAGTATTCCCCGCAGCTCCCAGCCCAGCTGGGACGGCACCGAGGGATGGAGATGATGCTCCAGCCCTTCCAAGCCACCGAGAGACCCCAGCAGGGGAAGGGGGCATCTGAGGACAAGGCTGTTGCCAGGCTGCGGCAGCAGTGCCTCTTCAAACAGGGACTTTATATTTGCACGAGCACCTTTGGATCCCAAAGAAGGGCAGATCCATCTGTGACAGGACCTTTCCCGTCCTCTGTCCTGGCTGAATCTACATGGGGTCCAGCAGTCTCTTCTGCTGGGCTTGATTGCCCCTCGAGGGATGGCTGCAAAGTGTCTTAGAGAGACGGGAGCACTTCCCTTAGCCTTGGGAACCTCTGGACCCAGTCCAGGGGCTTCTTGTTCCTAGGAAGCGGTTGAGAAATGAGGTTGAGAAACAGCTCAGCTGTGAGCCCAAGGCCAGGTGCCTTCCTGTCCACCCGCTGGGGACGGGTCCTTGAGCTCACGCTGGAGCAGGGAGCCAGGCTGACTCCTCCGTGCCGAAACCGGCTCCACCCTAGCCAGAGGAGCCGTTCTGGTGGGAAAGGCTGTCGCTGGAGGGAGGCACGAGAGGATGCCATGCACAAAAAGCATCCCCGGTGCCAGGGTTAAATGCAAACACATCGTTGCAGCCTGGTCTGGGTCAGGGTGAGGTTTCCTGCCTCCACAGCCTGGTGCGGTCCCCATCCCTTTGGGCTGCCTCCCCCCAGCAGCTCCCCAGGGGGTACCGGGGATGGGGTGGGGATGGGGAACCGTAAGACCCGTGCTGGCCCTGGGACTAACCCCTTGCCTCCGTGCCTCGCAGGACCTGTGCGGTGCCACCACCTGCGACACGCTGGGGATGGCGGACGTGGGCACCATGTGTGACCCCAAGCGCAGCTGCTCCGTCATCGAGGACGACGGGCTGCCCTCGGCTTTCACCACCGCCCACGAGCTGGGTAAGGCTCCCTGCTCTCCTCTTCCTCTCGGGAGGAATGCCAGGAGCTGGCGAGGTTCAAAATAACCCTGGTTTCAGCCTCCGGAAGATCAGACAATAACCGGTATGCGGTGATGGGGAAACTCCACCTCGGGGCACGAGACCCCCCTGAGCTGGGTGGGAAAGAGCTGCTGAGAAAGCAAAAGGTTTTGCTGTTGTGGTTGCTACCTTGGCTGGGTTTCCAGGATTCGGGAGTCCTGAAATAACAGGCGCAGGGCACACCTACCTCCGGAGACACTTGTGGTGCTCCGCGGGAGGAGGGAGGGGTGGTGAGCGCTGAAGTCTCCTTCTCTTTGCAATTTCCCTTGTCCTTCCTTTCCCGTGCACTTTCCACATGCACCAAACAGCTGGGACAGAGTGCCGGAAAGCTCGCTGGCTCAGGGATGCTGCCGGCAGGGTGGCTCGGCTGTGCCGGTCCTGCAAGCTCCCGGTGCCTGCGTTCAGTCCGAGCCAGGGCGTGCATGAGCATCGTCCTTCCCCAGGTATCTCCTGGGCTGTCCACAGCCATTGCAATCCTTGCCAGGGTCTGCCCCACTCCGTGCCTCAGTTTCCCCCATTGCAAGAAGCTGTGGGTGCCCTACTCTGTGTGCCAAGTGGGGTTATTCATGCTGTTCCCCTTTATCCTCCCCCCAGGCCACGTCTTCAACATGCCCCATGACAACGTGAAGGCCTGCGAGGAGGTCTTCGGTCGGCTGAAGACCAACCACATGATGTCACCCACCCTCATCCAGATCGACCGCGCCAACCCCTGGTCAGCCTGCAGCGCTGCCATCATCACCGACTTCCTCGACAGCGGCCATGGTGAGTCCTCCTGCGCCCCTCGCCCTCTTACCTGTGTCCCTGCCCCATGGGAGCAGGATCCGTCCCTGGGGCTGGTTACTGGGAGAGGCTTATGGGCTGTAGAGCAACTCTTCTCCCTGCTCTGCAAACAAAGTTAGAAGGAAATAGGGAGTCTGGTGGTGTTTCTGCACTGGACGAGCTTCCTTGGTGCCGGGGTGTCCCCAGCAGTGATGTCTGCCCTGAGGCCGCTGGCACGGCTCTACCCAGCGTCGCCAAGAGATGGAGTCACTTGGGTCAGGGATGCAGATGACCTTGGCTATCCTTGGGGTAGCACCCAGTCCTGCTGGCGGCACAAGGCTAAGATAGTTTTGGCCAAATTACCGGCAGCCATCCCTCACCTTCCCTGCAGCGACACTCTCCCTCCCCACACTGGTCCCTACAAGCCCCCGAGGACCCGGTAGACCTCCCCATCCCCACTCCCGCAGGAGACTGCTTGCTGGACCAGCCGGCGAAACCCATCCCGCTGCCCGAAGACCTGCCGGGGACGAGCTACAGCCTGAACCAGCAGTGCGAGCTGGCCTTCGGCGTGGGCTCCAAGCCCTGCCCGTACATGCAGTACTGCGCCAAGCTGTGGTGCACAGGCAAGGCGCGCGGGCAGATCGTCTGCCAGACCCGTCACTTCCCCTGGGCGGACGGCACCGGCTGCGGCGAGGGGCGCTTCTGCCTGAAGGGTGCCTGCGTTGAGAGGCATAACATCAGTAAGTACAGGGTGAGTACCTGCGCCGTGAGCCCCAAAAACCTCCCGTGGGGTCGCCCCAAGTTTTTGCGTGGGTGCTGGTTGAGCAATCCCTCGCCTCCTGGTGCTGGGGACCCGGCAGGGGACACTGATGTGAAAAGAGATGGAGGTCCCTCGGGTATCATGTATTTCTCAAGGAGGGATGCTGCTGCTTGGCTCCATCCGGCCCCGGGCAGGTTTGGGGGCAGGTGGCAGATGTTTTGCTTGCGAAGGGATGGCTTGGACTCCGGAGAGCCCTCGCTCGGGATGGAGCTGGCGGCCAAGGGGATGCAGCATCTCACCTTGCCGCATCCCTGCAGGTGGATGGCGGCTGGGCGAAGTGGGCACCCTACGGGCAGTGCTCGCGGACGTGTGGCGGTGGGGTGCAGCTGGCCAAGCGGGAGTGCACCGACCCGGTGCCTGCCAACGGGGGCTCCTACTGCGAGGGTGTCCGCGTCAAGTACCGTTCCTGCAACCTGGACCCCTGCTCTGCTGCAGGTAAGGGGATGGAGCAAAACTTGCTCATGGTTGTGTGCATGACCTGTAAGAACCCCATAAAACCAGCACCAGAGGTCCAGGCTGGTCCCCAATCCCATGCACATCCTTGTTTCTTCCAGTGCCAGGAAAGAGCTTCCGCGAGGAGCAATGTGAGGCTTTCAATGGCTACAGCCACAGCACCAATCGCCTCACCGCCTCCGTCTCCTGGGTCCCCAAATACTCCGGCATCTCGCCCCGGGATAAATGCAAGCTCATCTGCCGGGCTAACGGCACCGGCTACTTCTACGTGCTGGCACCCAAGGTTGGTGAGGGACCGCCGGGGTCAGCATCTGGGCTGTAGGATGACTCCAGCGTGCCTGGAAATGAATGGGTTTTCCTTGTCTGGTGGGCAGCTGGTGTTAGATGAGGTTATGGAGGAGGGGAATCCACGGGGCTGGTATGAATCAGCCTATGTCTGCTTATTTATTTCAGGGCTGGAGTTGGTCCATGGAGGGTCTTCATCTGGGTTTGTAAAGGTGCCCCTGGGAAATGCCCATAGTCCTAAAATGAAGGATGATAATTACAGCAGCAGGGAAGCAATATGCGTGCTGGACAGGGCAGGCGGCCAGACGCGGGACTGAGCTGGGTGGTGAGCTGTGTCCCCAGTGCAGCCTGTTCCCTTTGCTCTGATGCAACAGAAAGGGCAGAAAATTCTGTAGATGCCACAGAAAAGGGATGTAGTCCCATCCGTCTCTTCTCAGAGACCCTAAAAATCCCAATTGCAAAGCAGAGCATGAGCAAAGGGCGACACGGCGCCTGCTAGCATCTCCTCAGGACCTGTTGGATGGATTCGGGTAGCCCCAGGTTGGATGGCCGCAGCTGGGGGTGTTTGTGGGGTGGCACAGGGAAATGCAGCGGCATCTTTTGCTCACCCTCATGTAGGTTGTGGACGGCACCCCTTGCTCCCCAGACTCCACTTCGGTCTGCGTCCAGGGCAAATGCATCAAAGCAGGCTGTGACGGGAAGCTGGGCTCCAAGAAGAAGTTCGACAAATGCAGCGTCTGTGGAGGAGACAACAAGAGCTGCAAGAAGGTCTCAGGCTTGTTCACCAAACCCATGTAAGTGTTAACTGACCGTGTGAGCTTCCTCCTCTCCCAGCTCTGCTTTTTGGGGTGGATGCAGGAAGGTGATGGAGATGGTGATGGGGGCTAAGTCCATTCTGAGCAAACTCTCCTAGTGCTAGTGCACATCACTGCGTGGAGACCTGGGCTAGCTCTGGAGGAGAAGCAGGACAAATTTAATGTGCTATCAGCTTCTGCTGATGGAATTATCTCCGGTACATCCGTACTGTTGAGCCAGAGGAGCTGAAGCATCTTCTCGTATCTGGGTGACCTCAGCCTAGACAAAACTAAGAGTAGGGAGGAGATTCAAAACGATCTTCATGGGAAGGAGGAGACAACTGTAGTGGTGGGAAGATCTCAGGGCTATAGCTGCAGAGCTTTGGGCTGAGGCCACATCGTAGTGGGATGTTCCCCTTCCTGATGGCCTGCCCTGCCTGCTCTTCTCTTCCAGGCATGGCTACAACTTTGTGGTGGTCATCCCCGCGGGCGCCTCCAATATTGACATCAGGCAGCGGGGCTACAAAGGGCTGATCAGTGACGACAACTACCTGGCGCTGAAGAATGGGCAGGGCAAGTACCTGCTGAACGGCCACTTCATCGTCTCAGCCGTGGAGAGGGACCTGATGGTGAAGGGCAGTGTCCTGCGGTACAGCGGCACCGGCACCGCCGTCGAGAGCCTCCAAGCCTTCAAGCCCATCCAGGAACCTCTGACTTTGGAGGTGCTCTCCGTGGGGAAGATGACCCCTCCTCGGGTACGCTACTCCTTCTACCTCCCCAAGGAGAGCAAGGAGGACAAGTCCTCCTACAAGAAGGAGGGCAAGACCCCACCGGACCTCAACAACAGCGTCCTCAGACTGTCCAACCGCTTGGACAGTGGGAGACCGAGCTACAAGCGTCCTTCCTACAAGTGGGCGGCGGGCGGCTGGGAAGCTTGCTCCGTCACCTGCGGCGATGGGTTGCAGAAGCGTTCGGTGGCTTGTCGCGACTCCTACGGCCAACCGGCTGCAGAGTGCGATGCGGCACAGCGGCCGGCTGATGTCCGGCTGTGTGGGGAGCCCTGCCCGGTGTGGGAAGCTGGACCTTGGTCTCCCTGCTCCAAGAGCTGTGGTCGGGGTTTCAAGAGACGGGTGCTGAAGTGCACGGTCCCAACCGGGCGCCCGCTGCCCCGGGAGAGTTGCAATTTTCGGAGGAAGCCACAGGAGCTGGATTTTTGCACCTTGAGGCCGTGCTGAGCGGGTCAAGGGGTGTCTGCGAGGAAGGGCATGGTGTTCCTCTGGCTGGATGTGGCCGAGTGGCAGCCAGGGCTTGGGAGAGGGGGAGATGTCCATAGCACATATCAAACAGGGGGAAAAAAAAAAAAGAAAAAATGGGAAAAAAGGGGACCTGGGTGTGGGGACAGAGCACGCACACCCCATGTGCCCGGGAGAGGGGGATTTTACCAACCAGGTCGCTCGCAGACAGAGCGGGAACGAACATCTACCTCGAAGCCGCCAAACGACGCGGAAACTCACCGGCGGAGGCTGGGAGTCAGGGGGGGACGGATGGAAACGAGGGGGATCACTGCCCGGGATGGATCCAAGGACAGGCAGGGAGATGCCCCTAAATTGCACAGTTGAAGCCTCCCCCATCTTCCCAGGGCCAAGCCTACCTCCCCCCTCCCCGGACTCCCCCAACACTCGTGCTAAATGGGACCAAAAGGTTTTTACCAATGCAACGACGGCAAAATTATACTGTCCAACTACCGGCGCGACGACGTGCTGGGGCTCATAGGGACTGATGCCTGCAGGGCTTGCTGGCGATGACTTTGCAGCCCCGGGTGGTCTGGAGAGCCCCAGCAGCATCCCTGGGCCAGGCTGGAAGGTGGTGGCTTTATTTTTGTTTTCTCCTCATGTTTATGACCTGACCAGTGTAGATTTTATGGTGCTTAACTCTTTATTTTTTTAACCTCCTTCCTCCCACCCCGATGGATGTAAACCTTGCGTAGCGGGGATGGTGTTATTCCCAGCGGGCTCTCTCACCTTTCCTATGGTGCTTTGGGATGGGGCTGTGCCGGCATCCAGCGGGTAGCTGGATGCTCCTTTACACCCGCGTCCAGGGCAGGTTATAAACCGCCTGCCTGAAGTTTTTCAGGGCTACAGGGGTTCACTATGGACCTGAGATCTGAGCTGTCATTCCAAAAAAAGCAACTGTACTGTAGTATGCGGCACGGTGCCATACGGGGCAGACGCAGCCCCGCCAGTCGCCGGTACTTGACTCCGCTCTGGAAATGGTGCTCGCTGCTTAATGGGACCAGTATGCCATGCCCAGACATCCCACCGCCCTCTGCCCTCCAACCTTTGGGCTGGGTTGGGTGATTTTTTTCTCTGCGTTAAGCCCCCCAGAGATAATCCTGAGCTGAACTCTGGCAGAGCTGGGGAGACTTCCCCAGCATCACTTTTGAGCTGCGGGAGCAGAAGGTAAATTTGGGGTCTTGGGCTTTCCTGGGGCAAAGGAGCTCAGCGGGGTTCAGGCATGTGGGGAGAAAGGGGGGGTTGAGCCTCTTGCTGCTTCCCCCCCAGGGTTTTGTGCAAGGGTTTATTTGGTACCTCTGATGGTTACATAGCATTGTGCCCATTGTGGTCGGAGGCTCTCTTTCCTCACACACCGCCCTCTTCTCAACGACCCTTTAATGCATCATTTAGGTCTCTTGCTCAGATCCTACCATCAGAGACCATTTCACTTTTTGCTTTTCCACTGATGAAGGTGCCCCTTAATTAGCTGGGACCATGAGCAAGCCAGAGTCTCTGGGTCGCGCTATGCCATTACTGGGATCAGCAGAAAGGGTCTATAGGGATGATACACAGATTACGTGTAGGCAGAAGATGCTGTCTCGGCAGCTAGAGGCTTGGAGCCTACCTTGCTTGCTCGGTCCCATGCAGGTATAGCATGGAAACTCCTCGTGCCCTTTGGTCTGCTCCGAAAGGTCTTCAGCTGTGGGCAAGGTGAGAAAGATCACAAGAAACAGGACAGCAGCAGCACAAGGGTTTCCTTGCTAGACCTTTCCACCAGCTTAGCAAACTCCTCGTGACAATGTTTCTGGACCCATCCTCCCTGGATTTATGTAATGCCTTTTTCAACACAAGAATATTTTGTGTCTCCACGCTGCTCGATAGAGCCAGGAGCAGATGTTGTGGTTGCTCTGCATAGCAGGGGACAGGATTTAATGTTTTGGGAAATCCCTTCCAGGTCTCCATTCCCATGAAGGTATCATCCATTTTCGGAGGGTTTTCCTGCGTAGCCGAGCCCACCGTGCTTTCGTTTGGGGGCACGGCTCTGAGGAGCTGCCCTTTTGTGTCTTGCCATCCAAGAGATGGTTTCCAAGCCACCGAGAAATCGTCACCCTAGTTCGTGGGGAGGGGAAGGATGGGGCAGGAGGGATTTCTTGTGTTGCGGTTCTTTTGCCGAATGTGCAGCAAAAGGACGGAGATGCCGATCGTACTGGCTGCTTTGTGTATACCATGTATACTAAACATCGATCTCTGCTGTTTGTGCGTCAATAGCAAACCTGAAATAAAACTGTATTTAAAGTTACACCGGGTTCCCTGGGGAAAATGTTTGTGCCCATGTTGTTTAGTTGGTGGCTGCAGAGCATTTCTTGTTTTATGGCGATCCTGGCCTCTTTGAAGCCTCAACTCATTAATTGAAGTAAAAAAAAAAAAAAGCCTTTGAAAGCCTAACAAGGTTTATTTTGACTTGCTTCTGCTAAAGGATTTGTTATTGGTAAAAAAACCCAGCTTGAAGGAGCCCGGTGGTGGATTAGCCCCAGGGCTCGCCTGCCCTGGGAGGTTAAATACACGAGGCTGGTTTGCTTTAGCCAGAAATCAGGATGCTCTTTCATCAGGATAACAGCAACATAGGGTTAAACGGATTAATGTAAACTGGAACCGCTCTCTCATATCCTGGAACAACCGTGTCTGCACATGCCATTGCCCGGGACCATCCCTTCCCGACGTGCTATTCTGGAGCCATTCGCTCCGTATGTGGACAAACCCTCAGTCTCAGCCCCTTTTCACATCACCTTCGGATGGTCCGGGAAAGGCGAGGTTAGCATTACAGCAGAGCCGACACGGCGCAGCTGCGGGGCTGTTGGGTGCCCGGAAAACAGCTCACGTTCCTCCTGCCGATTCCCAGCACACCCTCCCTGAGTCAGAGCCCTCTTTCCCAGTTACATCGGGGCCAACGGTGAGATAAAGCCCTGCTTTTTAACGGGACACGTCTGCTCAGGGATGCCTGATGTCACCCCCTCCAGATCTCACAGATTGCCTGGTATTTTATTTCTCCCCAGTAAATGCAATTTTTTTTGCCCTGCTATGTTGTAATGATTTGGTGAATTTAATGTGTTTTACTCGGGGGCAAGCTTGCTTTGCCGTTCATTACCATAAAGAAACATGACAGACGTGACCGAGCACCTTCCCCCTTGCCAGGTCCTACAGGGAAATAAAGCATTGATCGCCTGCACCTCTCCTTACAACAAAGTTCAATTTCAGCCCAAATATATCCCACGCTGCAAAGGCTCCAGCTACAAACAGCTTTATTAGGAACAGAGAGGGAGATTTCCAGCCGGTGCCATACCCCATGCCACAGCTTTCCCCTTGAGTAGCTGAAACCTCAGTTAAAACCAATGCCTTGCTCCTCCAGCACCAGGTGACAGCCACACTTTTAAGCAGCCGCCCTTAAAAATCACCCAGAGAGACAAAAAAAACAGCCCCACACAAGCCCCAGATATTTACCTGGTAAGGAAGGAAGAAACCGAGTGCCAATGCCAGAAACAGCGGCTCAAAGGGAAGGCTGGTGTTTAGGCAAGTCGTGATCTGTTTGCTCTGGGCACTTTGCTGCAGGAAAGCTGGTGCTGACTTAACAGGGCTGAGCCAAATACCAACACCTGGCACCAGGCAGGTGACACAGGTGATGTCCCCGCATCCGCATCAAGCCTGAAGCCGCAGGAATAGGCTCCCGGTGAAAGAGAAATGGTGCCGAGCATCATACGCTGTGTCCAAGGGGAAGGGGTAGCTTTTCCCAGCGATACGAGATGCTGTCACCAATGGCTCTCGGGCTTCCTAGTTTTCTGACACGGGAAGATTTTGTGGTTTGCTTCCCTTCACCGTGAATTTGTCTTCTTTGGATTCTCTGATGTCTGATAAAAGGCTGAGCTGGCTGCTTTTTCCTTCAGGGGACGCTGATGCATCTTCACCTGCATCCTCCAGCTCCGCTAATTGTGAAGGAAACCCGTCTCTTCGAAACCTCAGCTTTGCTGTGGTTAAAATGGGGTTAAAAACAGCCAGGGAATTGAAGGTGGCAGACAGTCTGACAGGCTGATGGGCATGAGAGTCATCCCCTTAGGCCAAGGAGTCCTGCCCAGGAGTTCCCCTGCTCCCAGCAAATGTCTCGACTGGCAAAGGGCAAAGCCACAGGCTCCCAGGAGTGGTTTACACCCTGGGAGAGGCACAGGGAGTATTTCTGAAATGCCCCTCTGGTAGCATTTTATTCTGTTCCCTGGTTTTGGCACATGGAGAGCACTGTGGGGTTTTGTGTAAAAGGAAAAAAAAAACCTACCAAAAAAAAAACCCAAAAAAAAAACCCTACCAAAAAATGAAGGACCTACCCAAGTTCTCTCCTAGAACAAGCGCATTCAGTTCTCCGGGTTATTTTAGCCTCCCATCCACTTTCTTTGCCCTTTTCTTTGCACTTCCCCAGGCACCTGCTTTTGGCCACCTTTGGAGAAAGATGCTGGATTAGACGGACCTCTGCTCCGACCCAATACACCTTTTCTTACTTCTTAAGCAGTAAAAATAGCATGAAAACTGAACCTACCCCCGTGGCATAGTAGCACGAGGCATGGCTGGTGTTCACGATGGGACATTGAGATCTCCAGCCTCTTAAGCTCTTGCGGCAACGCGTATAACAAGTGCTAAACTCTCTAAATAATTTAATACGCGAGGGGATTTGCTGAGAAGGAAGGTCCTGCCGTGCTCCAGCCAAACCACCGAGTTCTTCGCTCCAAACCCACCGCTGGCTGAGCCCGAGGATTGAAGATGGCTCAGGCAGCGCATGCCAAATGCTTTTATGAAACTAAAACCCGATCCTGCACCTGGGACCGCCTGCAAATCTGCTTGTTTTCATTTGTCCTAAGCTGAAACCGGAGCAGCTTGAAAAAAAATGCAAAAAAAAAAGGGGTTACCTGAAGTGTAATGTCAGGGAGAGAAACCGTCGAGGGTGAGCGCAGTGCTCGTGCCTCGTCTGTCTTTCTGGTCCAGGGCGCTTCGACATGGCTGCGGATCCACTTTCCGAGGTTGGGATGCTGCCTTGCTATTATTATTGCTATTATTGTTATTATTATTATTATTATTATTATTGGGGTTTGCCAGGACACAAAACCAAAACCAGACGTAGGTTGAACAAATGGACCTAATTAATAACACATGTCCCGCAGAAAACCTCTCCCGGGGCGGGGAGGGAATAAACGGCGAAGGGGAGCGCAGCGCTCTGCCGTGCCCCGCGCCGCACGGGGGAAACGGGGATGTTCCCCTGAGGTCGGGGATGTAAAATGGAATGCTGATGCGGAGCAGGGAAGGGAGACCCCGGCCCCTCTCCCCGCTTCTCTCCATCGCCTCTCCCGGCGCCGAGGGCTGCGATAGCTGCCGCGGGGCCGATCGCAGAGGACAGATTGTGCTGGCTGCGGCCGGCCCTCTCCGAATCTGGCAGGATAAAACCAGCTCTCCAAGCAGAAAAGGCCTTTTTCCCACTCCGGCGGCTCTGAGGATGTGTCATTGATCCTAACCCCGGGTCAGGCGCTCGCAGAAAGCCCGGGCAGCTTTTCCGCAGCCGGGCGATGGAGATGAGCTCCGGCACCGCTGCAGGACTGGCTGGGGAGGGATGCCAACCCCCCGGCGATGCCGACCCTTGCTGGCTACTTGCAGCAGACTAAACTTCCCCCCGTCGTCCTCCCCAGCCAGCAAACTGACACGTTCCCACAAGCATTTCTGCTTTTTTTTTTTTTAATATTTTTTTCTAATTATACAATGTGGTTAGTGCCAAATTTGCCCGGCCAACTCCAATCTGGCAAGCAGAGCTGGTGGATTTATGGCAAGCAAACTCCCACCTCTCTATTGACCGGTGGCAAGAGCAGGATTTTATCTTTTTGGAGGTCTCCAACACATACTTTTGCTCCTATAAATGCATAATCCTTGAAGACACGATGGCAGAAGCAGAGAGACGGCGTTCCTCGGCCGAGGACCGCGTCAGCATCTCCGAGGGAATGAGCTGAGTAAATCAGGCAGCTGTTAAAGATTATAACCCTTAACTAGGTAAAGCCCTTGGAAATTGCAGCCATGGGGTGAGCGGTGAGAGCTTTCCAGCCAACTCCTGGGGAAGGTGTTGCGTTTGGATTTAGCCTAATTAATATCAAGTTCAACCAAGCAAGGCTGGGAGGCGGATGGTCTCCCAAATGGTTATTTAATGTGGCTTGATTATTTATTTTTTAAAGCATTTCTTCCCCCCCCCCCCCCCCCTTGTAAATGAATTTAGCGCTGGTGAGAGGTGTTGGATTGACAGCTCTGGAAATACAAGCCCTCAAGGAAAAATGTTTTGGAGTCGTGGAAGGAACAACACTGTACGTAATCCAGGCGTAAGGGTAATTATTTGCAGCAACAGCTGCTTTTTGCTCTAAATTAAAAAATAAAGACCGCAGGGATTCAGCAGAGCATCCGAGACACTTTCAGGTGGCTGAAGCATCGGGCACGGCCAGAGCTGGTTAAGCAATACACTCTGTCCCTGAGCCACCGAGGTGCTCAGGGCCACGTTTCAGTGCTTAATTACTATTCATGCTTAAATACCGCACATTTTGCGCAGCCCTTAAGCATATTCTTAATTTTAAGCAGGCACTTCAGCACCTCCCTGCTCCGTCCAGCCTGTAAGCAAAGCAACTTCACACACGTGCTGGAAGTTTACGCTGAGGCTGAATCAAAGCCTTTGGGGTGTACAGAGCTGAGAAAATATTCTAAATATATCCCTCCCCACGTCACAGAAGAGGTATTTTTTTTTTTTCCTTGCTAATATACTGCTTCGGCCTTTTCTGCGACTCTATCGGTCGGAATATTTTTAAAGTGCAGCGCCCAGGCTCTGGATAGCAGAAACACATGTTCCTGAAATTATGATCACTGTAGGGACCATATCATCATGACAGAGATAATTAAGGCGCTCTGTGTTCTCGATGACATATGTTGTCCAGAAGCAGCCCCATATGCTATAGGAACACAGGCGGGAGAGGTAGGGGAAGGACATCTGGACGAGGGATGGAGGGGAAGGTGCAGCAAGATGACGAGTAAGGAGTAGACCGAGTCTACTTAAGCCTGGTCTATCTGGGCATCTCAAAACATCCCAGGGAGTTTGGGGAAAAACCCAATATCCCCATGCTAGATGTTAAGTGACATTAGGGAGACTAAAGGCCACGTCTTCATCCATCTTTAGATACCTCCAGTATTTAGGGGGAGGCGAGATCTGGGTTTAGGGGTCATACTTGGGGTCGTGCAGGATCACCGCAGCAAGGTATGGCCTTGATCATAGTTTTCCCAAGTTGCCCATTAACCCCTCCGGCTTCAGCACTTACTTTCGACGTGAGGATATATTAGGCGGAAAAAACAAACACGGAGGAAAACGGGCACTGAAAGATGGGGAAAACCTGGGCTGCATTTTTATTTATCCCAAAGGCAGGAGGCAAAGGAGTGAGCGGAGAGAAAAGGAAACAAGGAGAAAGAAGAAAAACAAGGGAAACCTCAAGAGGGAGATGCTAATGCAAAGCAGCTGTTATCCCACCTGAATCCCGGGGTTTTTTTGGCTTCTCCGCAGCCCCGGAGCATCGCAGAGGAGCCGGAGACCCGCCGTGAGTCTGTGCCTGCTGTGCTACACCGTCCCCGGGGGGAGAGGTAAAACAGGGCTGCCAAAAGGTGATGGGGACGAAAGGAAAATCACTTTTATGTTGTTCACAGCGTGCTTTATTTAGCTGTATAAAACCATTCGAAATGTGTGTCTTTTTGAAAAGGAAACCTTTGGCTCATTCCCTTTTAAACTTATTTTTTTCTGCTTTTGAGGAGGAGAAAGGGAAGCGAAAAGAGACAACACGTATCCTCCTTCCAGTCCTTAGGACCATCTCCTCAAGAGCAAGGATCTGAGAGCTCAAAGAAAATGTGAAGCACATAATCTTAAAGCATTTAAGCTGCCCTTTATTTAAAAAAGCCCATCGCCAGTATAAATGATTCTGCATAATTCCTTGCATCCATCCTTCCTTCCTTCCTTCCTCCCATCCCCAGTGCAGATGTAATTAGAAAGGCTTTAGGGATTTTATTTTCTGATGCAGCCGAAGGGTTGCTGGAAGCGCGCAGCCGAGGTGGTTTTCCATCCGTGGCCGACATTTCCTATTTGGACCTGAAAAATAAAAGTCTGCTGCAATTAGCGCATCGCGTGCGGGGGAGTCAATGTTTTTGTTTCCTTTTAGTACAGAGAAAAAACCAAAAAGGCACAAAATTAGCTCTGCTGCGAAGCCAACGAGTTGGTACAAAGCGATGGGCATCCAAATGTTTTCTTCTGAGCCGCTCCAGGGTGATGCACAGGGGCTCCTCGGCCCCCGGGGCGATGCTGAGCATCCCACACAGCTGGGCGCTCGGCCCCAGCACGTGCCGCATCAGAGCCCCTCGCCTCCACGCCCAGGCCTGGAAATTATTCACCAAATCCGGCTGGGATTCACTCCTAAAAATGCCACCGGGGAGGGGGATATTTTTTTTCAGGGAGGGGTTTACATGGGAAAAATATAACCCTGCCCTTCGCTTTGCCCTGGGTACCAGACCGCACGGCTTTCCCCTCCCTGTTGCCAAGGATTCTTCTTGCATTTTATTTTTGCATTGTTTCTGCTGGTGGGAAGCCAAAAGCACCAGGGAACCTGTTTCTGATTCATCTTCTTTCTCCTCCCCGCTGCTGGGAGCTCTCAGCCCCCTCCGTGGTGCAGAGGGTTAACTCTTCCACCCGCCTTTTCACATTTTTCCTTTTTAATATTGCCTCTGAAGAAACAAACAGAGGCGAAACCCACCCTCTCCCCGGAGAATCTTTCTTGGCTTGTTCCAGAGTACATGCAAATAATCATTATTTGTCCTGTGTTTTCTTTTTTGGTGCCTCATTTCAGCAGCCTGGGGGATTGAGTAAATGAAACGACAAAACGAACAAGGAAAGCAATAAACCCAAATAAATAAATAACTGATAAAACTGGAGCGGGAAGGAGACAAAAAAACCCGACAACATATCCCTCGTGGCGTGGAGCGTACGGGCTGAAAATGTCGATAAACCAAACAACACGGTGGGACAGACAGACAGGGGCTGCGGGGCTCTGCTGACGGATGCTGCTGGGTGGGAGAGACGCAAGCGCAGACGTCTGGGAAAAGGCCCTAAATCCTCCTTATTGTGGGTAGCGAGTGCAAACCTTCGGGGATAAATCCTTTACGGAGCAGCAGTGAGATATTTCAGTGCCGAAGTTTGCTCGTATTAAGGTGAAAGTCCCTTGGGATGGGACCTTCTGGTTCTTCTTCCCACGTGCTGCTATTTCCATTCCTCCGTGCTTTCATGCACCTTTTAGTCTTCTCCGGACGGCTTTTTCATCCCCCAAATTGGCTTGCCTACTTCTATACCTTCTCTCCTCCTGTGGCTCTGGGGTGGTGTGCCAAACAACAGCTGAAGCTAGAAGCAATCGTGAGCTCTTGCTCAAATCTGGGCTGCAGAGGCTCAATCGGTGCTCCAGCCGTGGCTGCTCCTGCGGGATGGACTCCAAACCCGGCGGAGCCGGGGTAGGGCTCAGGTTTGGACCGCGAGCCAAGGGCAAGGAAGAGATATGTAAGGCATTTTGCACTAGGCAAGTGGGTATTTGCAAGATACCACGTTGCTTTGCTGGATGAGAGTCTAGCTGGCTGCAGGGGATACATAAGACTCCTCTCTTTACCCTTTCACTCCTTCAGTCTGCTGCTTTGCCTCTTTTCCCGGGATCACCTTCAATTTCTGTGGGTGCCTCCTAAAAAAAAATCGATCCCGCTATACAAAAAAAACCCCACACTATTTTTCCCACGTGGAAAAAAATATCACGTTGAGGGGGTGCACCCCAAGATGCTGTGAAACTCCTGCAGTCCTAATGTATCTTCTCCCCATCCTCCGGCCGGGCTGCAGGTCCTGGTTGTGCCTGTGTTTGCACGCTGGAAACACTTGTCCTACGTTATGTATACAAAGAGCCAATATTGTGCTTCTCCAAGTAGAAATATTTGGGGTTTGCTCAAAATATTGTGGAAAACAATGCAGAGAATGTGGCGAAATGAGGAAATGGGAGGAGTGGCGTTGTCACAGGTGCGGGGCTCCTCCTTTCTCTGCTTTCTGTTAGATTTTCTTCGCTAAAGCAACGCCGGCAGCTGCTCATAGCCCACATTTGGTCACCCCCGTCATGGGTTTGGGCTACCTGAGTTCACGTTTGGATGCAGCCAGTACTTCCAAGGCATTTTCACATCTTACCAAAGCGAGATCCCATATTTTTCTGTCCCGCAACAGTGGATTTGTGTGCCTTTCCCCCTAATCTCTCATCTCCGAACCCCTCGGAGCCGATAATTAAAAACTTCCCGCTGCGTTGGGACCGCTGCTTTTCTAGGTTAAGAAATGCTCCTCAAGGAAGCCGACAACCATAACAAAACCATTTGCTAAGATAACATTATTTCAGGATCACGGCTGCTTTCCTACACGTGCTGCAGCTCAGCTCCTATGGATACTAAAGGGCCCCAACCAACAAACCCTCCTAAACTCCGGGACTGTGCCCTGGAAAGGTGATAGCCATCCTGGCACATCCCATAGATGATTTGAGTTGCGTGTCGGGCTGAATCGTGGCCAAACAAGAGGTACCAGGCCCGTGCGAGGAGTTTTGGGGATGCTCCAGGCTGCACCACTGCCTCCTGCATCCCACCGCCCGCTGCCACGTGGGTCTGGCCCACCGAAAAGGGCCAGCTCTGGCAGTCACATCACCTTTCCCTCCTCGCCCACCGTGGAAGGAAACCTTTTGCTTTACCCTCTTGGCACATCCCCGCCTGCTAAACATTAACATCTGCTGAGTATAAAGCGGTTAGCCGGGAGTGTTTGTACAGCCTTTGCAATCTGCACTTCCATGTTTACTCACATTGGGCTTGTTTAAAGCCGATTTGACAGGAAAATGAATGCATGCGGTTTTGTTATGACTCAGGGCAATCTGACATCTCCCCCCAAGCCCGACATCGCCTCGTTTCGGCGACAGCAAACCTGATCTGCAGCCCGCTGCTGCGCAAGGAGGGCTTTTGGCAGCGCTTAAATCAGGGGGTAAATAAAACAGGGAGTGGCGAAAGGAAAATGAATGGAGCAGGCAGATGATGTATGTATTTTATTGTGAAGAGGGGAGATGCACGTCATTCCCAGTTGATGTCAGCACCATTTATACCCATTGGTGATGAGACCTCTCCCATCTCAGGGTTGGGAAAGCAGACAAGAGGCGAAACGATGCTCGAGGGCTTAGCTCTTGGGGCTGGGTTCGAAAAGGGCTCAGCACCCCTTTCCCTTTGGAAAGCAAAGTCCACAGATCCTCATAGATGACACTATTCCCCCATAAAGGTGAAAGTGAGAGTGTGGGAGAGAAGCAGGAGGGAAATAAATATTAATGGGGACATGCAATCACAAATTGGGGCGCTCCTGAGCAACTGTGTAGAGATTAGGGGAGCTCAAGAAATGCGCCTTATCCTAAATTGTGCAAATCACATCCCAACGCACCATATAAAAGCCTGGCGGAGGAAGGAACCAGGAGCCTGATTGCACCTGATGGCTACGGGATGGTTTCCCAGCAGAAGGCTTTTTGGGGCAGAAGCATGGTGGGAAGAGTTGCCACCACGGGTGGTTGGATGGGTTGGCCTTGGACATTCCCATCTCCCCCAGGGAGAAGAGAAAGAGGAGCTGCTTTCTTCAGGAATCCAAATACTGCAAATAGCCTGAGAAGGAGGCTGCTCAGCAGATGGGATTTGGGCCCTTTTGGGAAGCTTTCTCTCTCTGCCGCTGGGAATTCATCCTGGGAATCTGATCTCGGGAGGCTGCAAAGCTGCAAACCCAGGAGGCTTGGTTAGCTTGGGAAATTCAGAGTTATGCCTTGCCCTGAACCTTGGACGGGAGCCCAGCTCTGATCTCGCTCTGTTTAAGCCGTGCCACTAAGCCCTTTCCCCAGCCTCCATCTCTAGACCTTGCCCTGTCAAGTCCAGCTCTGCAAGGCCACCCTGAGTCCCACGGACTGGAGCCGGACAGATTAAACAGCCCCAACCAGCCAGAGAAGCCACTTTCTGTCCCAAAGCCACGTCCTCAGCCCTTCCTTCTTTAAAGGACTCTTGCACCCAAGCCAATGTCAAATCTGCTCTCATCAAAGGCTTTCCCAGTGTCCTTTCCTGGCACTGGTGGCTTTCTCCAGCCTTTTCTGGATGTCCCCTTTCCTGGGGACATCTTGCACTCATCAGCGCAATCCCAGCCCTCCCGCTCATTGCGCAACCTGGGTCGAACGCCGAGACCTGGGAACTGGACAGCGTTTCTTGCGGGCAACTTATTTATCTCCTTTGCGGTCCCTTGTGCAATTTGTATAAAACCAGGGCGCTGGCCTCCAGCAAAGCACGGAGAAATGCTGAGGATGCTCAGATTTCCCCAAACGTCAACATTTTGAGTAGGGGAAAAAAACAAAGCGGGGTGAATTTTCCATCAATTTTAGGAAAATTTGGTGAAGACTGCAGGGATTCCATCGTCAAAGCTGAAAATCGGACAGTGGAGAGATGTGCTTTGGTGCTAGCTCAGGCAGCAACAGCAGGAAAGCTCATGGAGAGGGGTGAGGGTGAATCAAAGGAGATCTCCACTTGGGTTTCAAACTGGAGAATTCATAAATCTTTCTCTTTTTCCCCCTCTGCTATCTAAACCAAAAGACCGCTCCTCACCAGCATGCGATCCAGGCACCGCGAGGCCCGAGAGGCAGCAAAGCATCCTTGTACACAGCATCTCCTGCACATCATCTGGCAAAGGCTCGGGGGAATTAACGATA
The DNA here is from genome assembly GCF_030936135.1 of Gavia stellata. Taxonomy (NCBI): domain Eukaryota; kingdom Metazoa; phylum Chordata; class Aves; order Gaviiformes; family Gaviidae; genus Gavia; species Gavia stellata. The sequence goes on along the minus strand of NC_082619.1, from coordinate 6,209,083 downwards.
GTATTGAGAGTTTTCCAAGCTCTGTGACATTTTGGGGATAGCTGCAACCCACCGAGCTCTGGCCAGCTTGTTCCTTTGGGTTTACTTTGAAAAAATCCCCGTTTAGCACCTGCTTTGCAGAGCTTTGCCTCCTCCCAGCTCCCTGTGAAGGAGGGAAGCAGGGCTTGGGTCGAGCATTTGGTGGGTCCCAAACCCACGCCACGGCGTCCAGCCAGAGGTGCTAAAATGAGGGGGTAATTTTGGGTTGTGCTTTAAGCGTCTCTGGATGGAGAAGAACATGTGTTGCCCCTATAGCGGTGCCTCCCCAGAGCATTGGTTTTCACTCTCGAGTGCTTAATGGCTTGTGTTTACGAGAGCTAAAAATATTTACTTGGGGGAAGAAGGGGCAGGGAGAGGGGACATCACTTGGAGATTTTATAGGCCCTGTTTTGGAAAGAGGCTTATATAAAAACAACATGGTATTAAAGATCAAAAAAAAAAAAGCTCAACCAAACAACAACCCAGTACTGAGCAGAACAAAGTCTCTGCAAGACCCCGAGGATGATGGAAACCCCGACAGGAGCCAGTCCCTTGGGGCCCCTTGCCCATGTTTGATGGCCAGGAGGGTTTACGTTGTTATTTGGGCTCTCCTCAACATTTCAGCCAGCCTTTTACAAGGTCTGGTCCCTACCCCGCACATTCGCTTTTACCACCTGCTAACAGCAGTTCCCGGGAGGAGGGAGATTTGGGAGTGATGCCGATGCCGGCAGCTCTCCGGGGAGAACGGCTCAGATGAAACTCAACCGGGGCTGCTGGCGGAGAGCAGGAGGAATTTCGGCACGGGACAGCAGCAGCTCCCGACTTGCATGTTAGAAATATGAAGTGCTAATTCCCTTGTCCCTGGGAGCCTGGGCCAGCGTGAGCCAGGGTTATCGGCACGGGCAGGGCACCCTACGGAAAAGGCCATGCAAGGGGGGACTGGTGGTATTCAGACTGAAGGCACGGCCCGTTCAGCTTTTCTGCTTTATTTTTAAAGGGCATTTTGTTTCCAGCAAGAAAAGGGAATAAATCAATGACGTTCATCACCCTGAGAAAGGAACGCCTGTACCCTGCCACCATAAGACCGTTTTTGTGCTGCTGATCATCAGGCCTCCAGCGACATTGTATTGGTGCTACGATGCGCCGACGTACACAGTCTGTGCATTGTGCGAGACATTTCCAAGGGCGGATCAGGGCCCGGCGACGCTGCAGAGCGTCAGCACAGCCCTCTCCGTTGGCATGAGCTCCTCGGGCAATCAATGGGATATTGTCTGCTAAGAGCGCCGGGTGGCATATAGCAGCTTGGAGCGGTGGCAGAGAGGTCAAGAACATAAAGGTGACCCAAGAGTCTTTCACTTGTGCTTTTTAACACTATGCATCTTGCTTCAATTCCAGCACACCTTGCATTTATGAGCTGCTAAGCACCAACATTCAATAGCAAAACCCAACGAGACCTAATGAAGGAGCTCATCGTACAGGAGATGTCATCTAGCACAAGAACGGATCTGTCTCTGGGGTGGCAAACGGCAGCGGAGGCGCAGGGCAGCCGGAGCTCGCATTGCCGCTCCATCAGGGAGGGACGAGCGTGGTGGAAGAAACAACGTGGTGCTCAAGGACTCTGGGAGTGCTGCCAACCCCTCTGCTTCGGACCAGGACTCACAGACGGTTTGCAGGAAGGCACGTTACTGGGAACAACTCCACATTGCAGTTCAGAGCCCGAATATGGGTCTGATTCGAATTTTGCTACTTTGCCCTTGTTTCTGTCATGAGCTGAACCCAAACTTGGGCCCGAGACAGGCCCAAAGTGCCAAGAGCTTAGAAACCTGGAGCTGTGTTCACTTCTGCCATTTCCAGCTCACACCCAAGCCATACAAGTCTCTTGCAGGATCGTTAGTGCTGGTGACGAAAAAGCAAGAGCGAGCCCCACGCCATCACCAGCTCCCAGCCGAGCATGAAGGCTTGGGAGCTGAAAAAGAACCTCTCCACTTGTAAATGGAGCAAGTTTTCTGCTGGGGCAATGAGTACAGAGGGATTTGCAGCCAGAACCAGGAGAAATCGCTGCTAAGTCCCACTCTAAAGCCAAACCTCAGCCTTGGGGAAGCTGCACTACACCCCATCTCTGCAGATCGGGTTCGATCATGGAAACACCAACGTGGGCTTCGGCGGCTGGCAGGGCTCTGCCAGATTACTCGCTAAATGTCAGTATTCATTCACCAGCTATGCTCGGATTTGCTGCTGCGTGTTTGCACGCGAGCAGGCATACGGAGAGGAGCGAGAGCAAGGTCCTTGCGCAGGGTACGGCAGCGTGCGGGTGTGACAGCCTCCCCGGTTATTTAGGAGCCTCGTGCCAGCAGGTTTTGGGGTAATCGGGGACAGCAGCTGCAGTTGTTGAATCTTTCGGTGTTTTGCAAGCCAGGAGCACGGAAACCTCCTGCGAGTTTTAACAGGGATGGGGTTGGGGCCGGAAGGAATCTGCAAGCTAAACGCCTACAGACCCTGCAGACATCTGGACACGGACCTGACCTCCTCCCTGGTCCTTAGCTGCAGCTAAGATCACATACTCTGGGAGAAATAAGCCTCAAATATCCTCGTGGCAGCTGAGGAGTGGGCTCGTTCAGCAAAACCCTCCCCGGTCGCAGGGTGCGATCGCACCAGGAGAGCATCTGTCGTGGCGGGCGCAACTACGGGGAGCTGGCATGTCCCATTGCATCTGGTCATGTGCGGGGGTGATGGCACCACCAAGAAGTATAGCCTGATGCTTTGCTTGGCCTCTGAAAGAAGAAAGCCTGGGTTGCTGAGGTTGATGAGATCCCCCGCCCCTGAGGTCAAGGAGAGTCTGATTAAAGGATGGGGTTCACAGAATCACAGAATCACTAAGGTTGGAAAAGACCTGTAAGATCACCAAGTACAACCATCAGCCAACAAACCCCACCATGCCCATTAAACCACGTCCCGCAATGCCTCGTCCACACGTTCCTTGAACACCTCCAGGGATGGTGACTCCACCACCTCTCTGGGCAGTTTATTCCAGTGTCTCACCACTCTCTCAGTAAAGAAATTTTTTCAGTAGATAACCACGAGAAGAAGGAGGTAATGTCGGTATGGAGCGGCTCTGCTCTCAAATTCCTGCTTCATCCACATGATATCATTTTCCCTGCTTGAATTCCTCACAGCTATTCAAACCACATCTGACTTCTATCCCCAGCACGTCTGGACGACTGGGTAGAGAAAACAAAAGTTGGGAGGATGGAGATAAGGTTTCTGATGCTGGAAATCTGTTTATGCCCTCGGTCCTGGGGGCTACCTGCAGCACATAAGAAATTCTCTATGAAAAATCACAGGTTTCTCCAAGACTCCCAGGAAAACCCTGCTTTCCTGCCTATCTCACAACGCATTGATGCTCTGCAGACAAAATCTCCCTCCGTGCCCAGCACAGATGATTTTTTTTCGTGTGTCTCGGCCCCACCAAACGGCCGTGAAACCCCGCCATAAACAATGAGTCAGCTAATCCAAACCACACGGCAGTAAAACGCTGGAGGTCAACCCAGTGCACGGTCCCGATCTTGAAAAGCAGAATTGCATCTCGAGCAAAACCAACAATAATCAGACAGAGGTGGAGAAACACCCTCCCGCTTGCGTGGCAGCAGAGCCGAGGCCCCAGGAGCGAGTGGGACAGCGCCCGGTGTCACCAAGGATGGGTGCCAGGTCTGGTGGCACCCACCTGGGAGGCGGTTTGTGGGGAGGCGTAGGCTTCCCCCATCCCCTGGACTGCCTTGCTTTGCAGATGCTTCCCCCCATGCAGTCTCTGGATCAACTTCTTCACTCCCTTGCTGCTCCATCCCTTTTCCTTTGGGGGTTATTTCTATCCCCATTTCACCGGGCTCCCCTTTCTTTTGTTTCCCCCTTCCTCACCTTTCTCTCTTCAAAAGGCCTGGCTTGGACACGCTTGCACGGAGAAAAAAAAACAACCTCCAGCCAGCTGCCAGCTCTGCCTTTGGCCTATTGCTCCGGTTTCATGTTTGACTCTAATTCCACAATTTATACAGCGGAGAGCTCTGGGCCAAACCGAACGTCTCAGGAACCTGCCAGAAACCTCAGCTTTTCCTAAGCCCTATAAACAGTTTCCTGCCTCCATCCCTGCACCTGCTGCCCGTCCCGCTCTGCCGGCCAGGGATGCTGGTCCATCTGGGGGGACGGGGTGCCCCCGGGGTGCCCCATGCCGCCCTATCTCACTGCCTTCCCCGGCTGCTTGGCAGGTACCGCCGCAAACACTTCGCTTGCATCGAACCCGGCTGCTCCCCGCGCCGATGGGAAATGAGCTAATGACACTGCTCCCCCGGGACAACGCCGTTTTTCCTGGCAGGCCGGGCACCAGCCCTGTCCAAAAAGTGCATTCCTGCTCTAAGTTGTCTGCACAATTTTTTTATCACGTGGCATTTCGTGAGCTGGAGCATCCTTTGAGGGCTGGGTGCCCACGCGGCCGGTACCTGGTCCCTGTGCCTGGATCCCAGAGGAGGTCTGCGTCTGAAGGAGGAGGATTTGTTATCGATGGTCTCTTCCCGCAAAAGCTGAGAACTGTGAAACACTCGCTCGAGGCTGGAGCAGTGAAGAAATTCAATGTCACAGGCGGCTCCTGGGTGACCTCGGGGCAATCTGGGAGGAGGTGCGCAAGGAGAGGTCTACGGGAGGCAAGGAGGGAGCAGGGACAGGGGTGCAGGTGTCCCAGGCAAAGGGACGTCCAGGGACGCGCCAGCATGTAAGCCATGGAAAGAGAAGAAAGGAAAACACTCAACTCCTGCCTCCAAGGCCACTTGCTCATCTGAACCATTGCGTTTCACACTTTTCCACTTGCACACGAGAAAAACCAAAGCGACCGCTGCAGCGGTTTAGCGATGGAAGTGGAACATCCAAGGGAGATAAAGCGAATGAAACGATTAGGGGTTTTATCTTCTCGGGGCACCGAGAGATTCTTTTGAAACTCAATTGCAATGTCTTTTTTCATGTTATTTTTTCTCCCCTCCATATGTTTTCTGAACAAACAAAACCTCGGGGATGCAAACAAGCAGCAGGATCAGGGTCCGAGGCGTTTAATACCGCGATGTTTGAAATAAAGTCAGCACGATGCAATAAACCGTGCCTCAGCTTGCTCTGTTTGCAGTGGTACTTTCAGTGGAACAAATGCTTTTTGATCCTCCTTCTGAACAGCCTTTTGCTGGGGATGGACCACTTCATCCCAGCGAGGATGCTGCAAATTATTGAGCACCATCTGCTGGCACCTTATTTATTCACTCACTATTTACGTGTATGCGACACGGGACGTCCTTTTCCTAATTGACCCAGCTCTGCTTTGCTCAACAGCCAAACAACCCCTCTCCATCTGGTCTTGCTCATCACTGCAGCATACACGCACTGAGGCATCGTGGAGGCTTTTTGTGGGTGTCATACAAAGGCAATATCTAAAATATACGTAAAAGGTGGGATAAGGAAATCGGATGGGCAGCGTATGCTGCGTAAGCTGTTGCTTTGCAGAAGACTAAGGCAAAAATCCCCCACTGAGGGCAGGATTTCACCCATAAACCTAATCATAATGGTTTAATTCAGAGCCTAATTTCATCAAGTTGGCGGTGTCCCTTCCCGAGCGTGAGATTAAAACCAGGAGATTTTGCAGGTCTTTATTGGCAGGATTCAGGACTCCAGTTGAAAAGGACATAAAGCCATTTCCTCCTGTATAAATCACCTGAATATTTTAGCTCACTCTGAGGCCTAAAACAATGATTTCAGACTCAAGGTTGCTGCTTGGTAATTCCTCCTGGCAGCTGGCTCCATCAATCTCCGGCACAGGCACGTAACTCAAGCCTCTGACAAGCGCTGATTTACGGCTTCGGCCAGTAAATCAGCAGAAAAATCATCGCAGTGCTCACTAGTATTTTTCCAAGCGGAGCCTTCTCACATGCAAGGCGAAAGGTCCTGGGACCCAGAGCGGCAGCCCTCGTGCTCATTTTGGGAGCTGAACTACAGGCTGTTCTCACCCGTGTCCTAGGTCCTACAGGCAAGGCTCCCGCCGCCCCGGTGTCGCTGCAAAGGGGGTGTCTGAAACAAATCCCTGTGATGTGGAGGACGGAGACGCTGGGAAATGAATGCAAGGGGGTTTTCTGCCGTGGAGGCAATTTGTGCATGTGTTAAAGTTGGCATTGCATCGCTCTGGGAGTGCAGAGTGGACGGATGCAGTATTATCATAGGGATTTAAGCACGGGGTCTATGGTAGGGGCAGTCCTGAGGGCTCCCTCAAAGGCCAGGAGCCCGTCCTCCAGAGGACGTGTAGATCCATGTGAAATCCAACTCTTCTCGCAGAGGAAGCAGAGGGTAACGATGCCCTTTAGGTGAATTACCTGAGCGTGTAACGTTATACGGGACGATGCTGGAGCAGTGTAAATGAGCCAGGGTCTGTGTTTCCCAGCATGTACGTCTCTCCTGCGCGCTGTTCTGCTGGCAGTATGGGAATGTGAAATTTTCATGACTTCAAAGCCCCTCTTCCAGCCTGGGCTGTGTGATCCAAGCCAAAGTGCAGCCCTAATCCATCATCCAAAAAAGGGATGTTTGTATATTTGTGTAAAATGACAGATTGGAGAGACCCAGAGCTGGAAACCAGATGCTTTCCCAAGAAATTAAAAGGGCTCAGAATTTAGAAATGCAGGAACACAAGAACGAGCCTGTAAAGAAAACATCATTGCGGCCACTGTCTTTAAAAATACTAATCCTTGGCTTTCTGTGGGGCCGTTGGGCTGGGAATGGCAGCATCTCCATGAGCATCACAGGCCATCTTTCACGGAGGAGACAAGGGAGGTGAGATGACATGACCAAGGTCACACAGTAAGTCAGTGCTGGAGTGGAAAGCAGCAGCCAGCCATCCCTCCGGACTAGCGGAGGTTCTCCTTTTTCAGTTCCCAACTGTTTCACCATAAATGAGTAAGTCCTTAACAGGGCCAGTCAGCCAGCGAGTTCAAAGAAACTGCAGAAGTCAACATCCGCCATTATTTAGAGCTCGCTCTCTTTCCAAACAAATATCCATCAGCAAGAGTAGATGTCTGACAAAAAAGCTTGTTTCTGTAAACAGTCTCTTCATCGCACACTCCCACCGGTTCCTCTCGGTCGAAAGTAAAAGGCAAAGGACAGAAGGGCTGAAACCCACCCCGAAGCCCTACCAGTCTATGAAGCACATGGTGATTTTGTTCCTGGCTTGGATTTCATTTCTTTCTTTTTTTTTTTTTATTTAATTGTTTGGATTTGGCCATAAGCAGGAAAAGCTGATCTCATTACAGCTGAAAATCCCCCGTGAGAGCCAGAGCTGTGAGATCTGATGTCAGGCTTGGGCTGTGCAGGTGGAAAGGAAACCTCATGCGTGAGCCCAAAAAGGTGGGCAGTTCCCGCTGTCCTCCACGGGCATCTCACGGGCACAAGCCAAAGTCCTTCGCACCCTCTGTTAAAAGCTACCTGAGGTGGATTAAAAACCATCTGTGCATTTCTGCAGGGCCTTACTAGACCTCCAACAATCCCTGGGAGGGGAGATGTCTCCCCATCACAGTCCCATCTGCATGGGGCATGTTAGGAAAAAGCATTTCCATCACTGATTCAGCGAAGGATGCTGGTCCGGCCATCGCTGGGGACACGTTCCCGGTGGGATGGCGACTGAGAGCCGGGCAGGGTGTTAACAGTTTGACAAAGCTGTTAAAAATGTGCACGGGAGCCTGGCACGCAGGCTGAGTCTGTAAAAATAAAGATCAGTCCCCAGGTGCTATCCAGGAACAGGGGAAATTGCTTTTTTCAGGGTGTTTTGGAAGTGCTGGGAAGCTTCTCAGCCATCAAGATGGGATCAGCTGCCGGCTCCCGGGTCTGCTGGAAAACCAGCAGGATTCGTTGCGCTGCCTTGTGCTGTGCACGTAAGAAGGGGTTTCTGCGCTGACGTGCCCAGTGGGGAAGCATTCCCTGTACAGCACAGGCTCTGGCTGTTGTTCCCAAAAGCCCATGCAAAGAATCCTGTTTCATTTTATACGCTGTGATTAGCCACGTGTATGATGGGGTTGACCACTGGTATGCGTGGCAATGCCAGAAGTAAACGAAACTCCTCCCCGGGGAAAAGGGTCAATTGCTTTTGGCTGCAAAATTTGCGAAATTTTCATTATTTTTTCCAAAATGCCTCCTTGGAAAATGCATCTGCATTTTGATTCAAAGAAAAATAAGCCCACGCTTTTGATTGTGCAAGGAAAAAAAATAATAATTTATATTTTTGAAAGCTGGATAATTTTAGCCAAAGATGGGGAACAGGATTTGAATAAGATCCATGACCATTGGAAAGCCTTAAGAGAGTCTTGAAGAGTCTGCTGACAAGGGAGTATTAGCCTGTTGCCACCTTTCAGATGCAATGAGTTGAGCTCACAGCTACAATACAAATAAGCTGTAGGGAGGATGACAGGCAAGCCCTTGCAGCGATAGGTGCTGTGAAAGCACGGGTCCAGAAGACCAGCCCTGCATTAAACTGCTCGTGCACTGGGATCTGGGGTGCTTCTGCCTTCTCCTGAGCTTGTAGACTGCCGAAAAGGAAGATGGAAGAAAGGGATGGTGGGGAAAAAGAGCATAAAAGATAAAAGGACAGAGATAAACACTGGTTTTTACAATTTAATTTCCTTCTTTGAGTGGGAGCTGCTTTAATAATATGCACAAGGAGTGAATAATACTTTAAAATATTCCCAGAGAATGAATAATATGTAATAATATTCACAGAGCATTTATTTGACTAATTTCCCCCAGTGTTTTTGGATCAAGATCTAACAGCCCTAGATCTTAAAGGGGAGATCTGCATTTGACTTCCTTGGGTCTGGATCAGGCCCCAAACACCTAACGAACCTGTGTTCAAGCAAGCATCACCAAAGGGTCAACCAATACACCTCCAGTAAATGGTTGGGTCACTTTTCCCCTGCTGATCTGCAAATAAATTATCTGCCAATAAATGGAACCAGAAGTGGCTTGGCCAGATGTTCCACCGGGGCCCCAGGGAGTCGTGGTGCAGAAAGGGTAAAATGAGGGGGGGAAAGGAAAAAAAAGCCAATAAAAAATAAAATATTAACATCCCAACCTTGTTCACTGCTCGGTGCCTGCATCGCGCTCCCCTCCCTGGCCGCAGCAGCTTGTGCCCGTGTTACGGAGCGAGGTGCAATGCCCCAGCTGGGAGGACGTGCCAGAAGCAGGGGATGGGAAAAGACTGTTTTCGAACACAGATGGATTAAACCTTTATTCCTTTTTAAATTACATTTTAATGCGCTGGCTACTCTGGAAATGTCAGCAGGACACGCTGAGCTTGAGTAGGTTTGGGGTGAGTGTCCCCAGGGCATCTTGCTAACCCTGTCCAGAGTGACTCAGGTGGCCCTGGTAGATCTCTGTCCTCTCCAGCCCACCCTTCCCCGTCCTCCTGTTACTTGCAAACCCCTTTTGGCAGCTATCGCAGCACCCAGTCCTTGTGCCCCGCGTCACCTCTGCCTCCTCCAGGTCAGCTCCATCCCGATTTCGGTGCTGTGGGGTTCACCAAAGCAGCTCCCTTCCAGGCGGTCAGATGCCTCCCGGGGTTTGTCCCATGGGTACGTGCTCAGCTCCCATCTCCCGTGGGAGCAGCACGCAGGTTTAACGTCTCTGCACGTCCTGCAAGGCTGGGCTTGCTCCTCTTCCGAAACACGCAGCCACCTCTTGGAGCGTTTGATGTCCTTAACAGAGCTTCTTGACTTGAAGAATCGCTGTGAGTTAACTACGAATTAAAAGGCTCGGTTATTTTGACGGCATGAATCAGGGCTAAACGCGTGCGATGCATGCCCTGAGCCCCCTCCGCCCCGCCGGGGGTAGCTCTCTGCCACCCCAGACCCAGACGAATAAAAAGAAACCCGTAGATGTGTCTTGGCGTGAGATGCACAGACTGACATGTCGGGCAGCATGGGCGGAAAGGGGTCTCAGCACATCCGCAGCCTGACACTTCTCGGGTTTTTGGCGGGCAGTTTGACTGAGAAGAGGTGATAGAGGGGCTGTTTGGGAACGTCGGTGGGCATTTACGTACGGGTGGGAGAGCTGGCAGAGGGGCTTTACCCCGACCTGCCAACCTCAGCGTGTGTCTTGGAGGGCAACGGGTCCGAGCGCTCTGTAACCCACCAAAAAGTGGAGATTTACAGATAAAGCAGAAGGACCTTTTATTTTGTTTTGTTTTTCCAGCTGGAAAGCGAAAGAGAAGGGAACCTTTCCACAGAGGAAACACCGTATTTACTTTTTTTTTTTTTTGCTTTTTTATTGTGGTTGAGTTGAACTGTACCAAGTCACTTCAGCTCTCTCGAACGCAGGATTTTCTCACTTTCCGGTAAACTGCAGTTACCATGGAGAGGACTGAGACAAGCCAAATGCAAAACATTGGAAACTACACCCAAACTCACCGCAGCCATATCAAACAGTTAATTAGAAAGACCGTCCATGTGTTTCCCATTCCCTGGAATGGTTTGAATCAATTGCCCCGTGATTTATCACCTGTTTTCTGTGCGAACGGTTCAGCTCTGCTCTCGTGCATGTGTTGGAAAGGGGATTTGTGCTGTACAGTGAAGGAGGGAAGGGAGATATTAAGGACTTTAAAAAAAAAAAACCCAACCCAATCATCAAATAACCAACTCTGCCCCTTCCCCCAGTATAAATCTCCCACTGGAATGATACGCTTTGGATCTTGATGGGATTTCTAGCCCTTGGCAAGAGGGAAAAAGGAGAGACAGCTTTTGCCTTGCTTTGATTTTGGAGAGTGGAAGATCATAGCGTGCCTGGCCATTCCCGAGGCTGTGTTATACTGTGCCCAGATGGAAATTCAGACCAGCGTCTTTCCCTGGGGCTGTTTCCTTTCCCACTGCACATGAAGTCGGGCGGGTGGGTGGGAAGCGGGGAGGGGGTGGCTGGAGGGGAGAGGAGAGAGGGAGAAGAAGAAGAAATCCAAACTTCCCACAGGTTCTCCTCTCGATGTGTGAGGTTGTCCACCCACTGAGCGGTAACACCTCGTCGCACAGCGTGACGGCGGCAGAGGTGCTTCGGCGACACGGCTTGTGGCTGGGAAGTCATTTGGAGATGGTCCTGCGCTGCCAGGCGGGGAGCAGAGTCTGTCCGTCTGTCCGGAGACATGGCTCTTCTCCAGCCTGCCCACGGCGAGCCGATGGCTGCGAATCCTCCTTCCCTGGGTGCCATCTCCTTCGGATGAATGCGTCGGGGTGGCCCCTCCGCTGCCCGACCGTCCCATCGCCACCATGGAAAGCGGGTGGCCGGCCAAGTGGGTAACAGCAACAGGTTGATGGGAAAGCACCCGGAAAGTTTCATTCCCGAGCCTGCCGCGTCCTCCCCACGCGAGCTGGGGCTGCAGCCCTGCCGTACCTCCGCTCCCCCTTCGCAAGCCAGCGGGGAGAGAACACACCTGGGTCTCGCCTAGCGTGCAAGCGCTTCGAAGCTGGGTTGGTTCTTCCTGCGGGGACAGCCCTAGCATCCAAAAGCAGCAAAAGATGTCTTGGAGGAGATCCCTCCAAGATTTCAGCTCTTTCCAAAGCAAGCTGACCTGGTTTTATCTCTGCCATCTCCTTTCGCATCCTCAGCTGCCAAGCGATGCCTTTGCGGTGGATTCGTGAGCCGGGATCACCCGAGATGAATGCGGCGTTGTCAGAGTCAGCCATTCCCCGGCACCCGTGCTCCGGTGAAGTCTTCTGGCCGGGATGTGTAGGGCTGATTGGAAATCCTGCACATTTATCTAACCCATCCCCCAAAGCAGCTGTTGGCCTGAAAGGTGGCTGCTCCTCTCGCGATCCACATTCCACCTTTCCTGCCAAGACCGGGGGAGAGAGGGAATAAAAGTTGCTTTCCTATTATTAGCAGATGATTGAAAAACCTTGCAGCTTCCCTAGCCAAGAGTGGGAGATACCAGCCCCTTTAAGAGAGACCGAAAAGGGTTTGACTGGGGGCCTTAGGAGTGAGGGTCACACCTAAGAGGGCTGGAAATGGAGATTTGTGTAGGATCCCACAGTGGAGAAGACGACAGAGAAAATCTCTATTCGAAGGGAAACTGAGGCAGCGACAAGCAACAAGAAATGGAGCAGAAGCGTGCCAAAACTGTCATTTATCCACACTCCTCTGTTCCCACAGTGAACATACAATGCACGGACTGGTTTAGCTTGAACTAAATTTACCTCTTCATCGCACAAGTGCAGCAAAATCCCTATCTGGCATGTGGGGGTATTCACCCCATCTCTTCAGATCGTGCAGAGGTCTGGAGAAGGTCTCCTTCTTCAAAAGAAAAGGTCAGGTTTGTGCCTCAGTTTCCCCTCTCACTGCAAGGGAAATAGCTGGCGGCGGGGGATGCACGGTGCTGCTTTGGGAAGGTGTGAAGCAGCGACTCCCTCTCCATGAAATGGCTGAAAGACCTGGAGGAGCAGTTTGTTCTAGCTGGCAAGTTGCTGCTTTTATTGCCTGGGCCCCTGCAATCTGCAAGGAAGGAAACTGGCCTCAAGCTGCAGGAAAAAAAAGAGAAATTTCCCAGGAACTTCCAAAGGTTTTCCCACTCTGGGAAAAAACAGAAACGGGGTGTGTGTGCCCTGCGATTGCTGCAACCCCTGGCACTACCCTAACCCACGAGACCCCAGCCTCAGCGTGGCATCCCTGGACCGGGGTTGAGATCCTGCAGGCAGCAGGGATGCTTTGGTACAATCCTACCGCATTCCGTGAACGCTCATTGAGCTGGAGATACTTTTTGTTGTCCCCTCCCAGCTTTGCTGGAGTTGCTCCCTGGAAAGCTTCTGCGCTGGATTCCGTCTCAGCCTTGTAGCGGTGACCCTGTGAAACTGCAAAGAAACCACCGATGCCTCATTTCAGGGCTGCGGGATGCTCTCCCCAGCTTCAGGCTGTCAGCAAGAGCGAGCTCCGCTCGCCGCTTCGGGCCCCTACGATGAAAATGGACCTGTTTTTTACAGCTGCCGATGGGCAGAGCTGCTCGTGGGAAGTTTCTCGGCAAAGCTGAGCAAAGAGCAGGCGGTTTCGTCGGGGAAAAGGAGGAGAGCGGCTCTCCTGAAGGCCCCGAAACCTCCCAGCAGGAGGGAAGAAAATGGCAGAGAGATTTGCAAGGCAAGAGGGAATGAGGCTTGCAAAGAGGAATGACCTCTGCAAAGTGCTCCGAGAAGAAGCAGCTTGGAAAGGAGGATCACAGCTACAGATGTGTGAGTGACGGATCCAAGACAATTCAGCTGGGATCCAGCTCAAATGGGCGGCTTTTCATCAGCGCATACGCTCCCTTCCACGACAGCTCCTCTTCAAACGCTCTGCTCTGACAAATTAAAAACCATTCCTCCTATCTTTGTTTTCCAAATCCAGAGTCAAGTCACCGTTCAGTCGTTTTCCTTTCAAAAACGTGGCCGTGAAGCGTTTCGGCATTTCGGGGATGCTTTCCCCAATCTTGGGGGGGGGAATGAAGCTTTGCATCAGGTTGCATTAAATTCCTTCGGTCTTACCCGTTTCGGTGAGCAGGTCTCTTAGGACTCTGCCAGCACTACATGAATCGAAGAGAAATCAGAGCTGCCAAAACTAGAAGCCTACACACATCCCAGGGGCTTGCAGGGGTTGGCAACAAGGTGTTTGTCACCCCTGCAACCTGCAAGAAGTAATGAATATGGAGGAGCAGAGCCAGAATTTGCTTTGCAGGCATACATACGCCTTCTACAAGGGCAAAAAACCCCCAATCTGCTTAAAAAGAGCTCAACCTGCTTGATCTGGAGGTCCCAGTGTGCTGGTGTGACACAGGAAGGCTCTGCACAGGTAGGTGGGACGGTAGCGGGTGTTGTTGGCCAAAACGTGTGCACCGTGAGATCCTGGACTCGAGCCTCGTGATCTCAGAGTCTGAAATCGCTTCAATTAAGGCTAATCATCCAGGTAAGCACAGGGCACCCTACAGCCCTGCTCTGGGCGAATGGCAGATGGCAAGTTTCTGTGTTCGGAGTCGATGTTACACTGCCTTTTCATTTATCAGGGAGACGCTGTGGTTTTTGCATTTTATTATATTTAATGGGGTATTATTTTTTTCTCTCTGGCTGTTTGTTTGAGAAATTTCTCCCAGGGGAGCTTCTTTTGATCGCTCAGTTGCCAGACAGAATGACATCAGACAGACGCTCAGAGGAATGATAAAAAGGCAGAGCCTTATTTCTTAATAACAGTCTCTGGCAAAACAGAGAGCGAAGTTAAACACGCTGGAGAGCACCAGGCCCTGGTGCTGTTTGGGGTACAGGGCAGGGGAGAGAGGAGGAGGCTGCTCGCCCCCAACTTGTGCATCAACACCCCCACATTAGCCAGAGATACTGCCAAAGTGTTATATTCTTCTTCAAAGCAAAGGAGAAGGGGCAGCAGAGGATGCTAAGTCAAGTAGGTGCTAATGTCTTGCCCTGTCCTAATTATCCCTCATCATTTCACAGGGAAGCTGTGCAAGTCTCTTCGAACCTGGTTTAGCCTGTTACTGATTTCGCCGGCAGCCACAGGGACTGAGGCCCCAAAATGGTACCAGTTTAAGAAGATGTGAGCCCTTAGTTGCAAAGGGGAAATCCTGTGCCTTGAGCACCTCTCAGCTTCATCCCTCATCCCCGTCCTGGCTCACGGAGGTTTAGCCAAGGATGTCCTCCCCAAAGGAGCACTTGACAGCTTGCTTGTGTCGCAGGAGCTCACTCCAGTTACTAGTGGGTGGTTTTCTGCTTTGCCCTCCTCCTCAAAAGCCACTTGCCCCCGCTGTAAGCATTGCACCTTTCCTCCCCAACCCAAAGCTATCTTGATCTTCCCCTCCTTAGCAAAGCAAAAGTTTGCTTGTGTTTCCAGATCAGTTCATGCCAGAGCACGAGTATGTGTTGAAGCGTAACCTGTGAGGCATTGCTTACCTGTTTCTTTTGAATCATTTTTGTCTCTGGAGCCAAGCCCCCGGGATGTGCCTTCAAGAGGAACGGGTCTCCACGCTGCTTGGGGTGTTTCGCAGCTCCCGAGTCCAGGATTTCACAGCATTTCTGCTGATTCCTGTTGCTCTCTTCCCCATACCGGCATCTAAAAGCAAGAGTTTAACGAGACGGTCAGCTACTCCCTTTTGGAGATGGGCAAAAGACCAGGAAATAAGTGATCAAAAGTTCACGGTTGCCTCAATACCCGATTACAGACATTGCAGAAATCCGACGGTTCCCAGTTAGAGCCCCTACAAAACGGGAAACTAAACTAAAAGCCGTCTAAAGCTGTAGATACATCTGGCTTTCGGTTTCTTCTCACTGCCTTCTCTTTTTACGTTGCTCATAAATTCTTTGGATAAAATTCCTTTTGGGCTAAAGTTTTCTATGTTTGGACATTCCTCAAAAGTGCTTTTAAAAAAAATTATTAGAAAAACTGAGAAAAGGGGTCTGGCAATTCCCAGATTTTGTCATGCAAAAATCCTGTCTTTCCACCACTTTCCCCAAACCCCCTCTGCCCCCTGATCCAATCAGCCAGACCACACCAGTGTGCAAATTGGAATAACACGGCCAGCGAGCCACGCGAGACCCGCAGAGCGGCCGGCTGGAAGAGGACTCGGATCTCCGTTGTCCCAGCCCCTTCCTCCTGGCACTTTTGCAGAGAAATAGGCCAGATTATTTTCTTTACAGCTCCTCTCCCACGGTTCTTCCCTGCTCTGCGCCACCACGGGATGCAATGCAGAGGCAGGCAGATATGGGCTTTGCAGGCTGTGTACAGAGGGGACAGAGTCTGTAACAATTTTGGGATAGCATCAGCTAGGAAAAAAACTCATCCTGAACTCCGGTAATCATATATAGTCCCCAACACACAGGTATTCCCCAACTAATACCCTGTGTCTTGACAACATGCAAAAGGCGGCATGCGAAAATGCTAAAACCCACTGTCCTCCACACATTCAGGGGGAATTTGTGCTCTCACCACTGTAAGAGGTGGCTGAGATGGTTGGAGGTAAACTTGAGTTTTGCGTGAGCATCATCTGACGGGCCAGGTATACGAGAGAGCTTCCCTTCCTCTCTGTTTCCTTGCTGTGCTCTTATAAGCAGGCTTCATGGGGGACTCCTAAAGAGTGACCAGTAAATAAGAATATTTTCCATCTCCTCTATTTGTTTTTTAACACACTGAATTATTCAGGAGCAGTAAGAAAATGCAATGCAGCCAGCAGAAAGATCAAAGCAGGGATTGCCTGGGGTGGGAGCGCTCCCTTCGCCCAGGAGCCCAGAACTTGCCCGGGGAACAGAGCGCCGGTTGTCAGCCCAACACAGGAGATCATTTTCCATTCATGCTCCGTGACCATTGTCTGGACCACAATGGCCATGGCCGGCCTTGGGCAAGATGGTGGTACCACGCTCCGGTGGGTGAACTGCCCCGGGGCGGATGGCTGCGCAGACAAGAGACGCAGTGTGGTCGCTCCTGGGTCAGGGAGGAAGGGGATGCATGCGTTAAATCAGACATACAGAAGGGGGGTTGTAGGAGTCTTGTATTTTCTGCTTTTATTGGTGTTGATGCTTTCCTCCAGGCTGAATTCCTGGTTTTCTGGTCAATTCTGCAGAACATGGACACCCTAGTTTAACGTGTAACACACAAATACAGAATTTGCATAAATAAATCCACCAAAACTTAGTCCTTACAGATTTATTGGATGAAATTTCTCTTCCAGTTTCTTCAAGGGAGTCTGTAGGATTCAAGACCAGTGATATAAATCAGGGTTTCTCCAAGTGAGGGCAAGTTTAGGAAGGGTCTTTGTGTAGACAGTTTTGCCTCACTTAGATGACTTTGCCTCATCTGCAGATGCCTTAAAGAAGCTTAAAAACTGTGGTTTTGTCTCCAAGCTTTGGAGACAGCGTAGGAAATGCTTTACCCCCTCGAGGATGCTCTCAGAGTAGTGTATCCACACCCAGAACTATCCTGGCAGTTAAATTAAGGTCCTTAATACAGCACTTGTCTTCCTTGGCCCCTTCCAAGCCCTTCAACTCGAATACAAACACAGCTTTACCGCTGCCCACAAGCACATGGAGATGGCTTGACCCTGCGGCGTTAACAAATCTGGATCTGAGAAAAAAAAACCTAAGGGGGGAAAAAAACCCCAACTAGACCCCAGTCCTAATGCCCAGTATCGCATCCCTTTCTGCTAAAAACCGTCCGGCTCCAGCCGAGACGGATGCTGGGCTGCAGGCGACCGGCCTCATGCGAAACAGATGATCTGAAGAGGTCTTGGAAGAGCCGGAGGGGTTGGAGGCGTCCCTGGAAGAAGCGCTCTGGGGTGGGGAAGGGCAGCGAGAGGGTGGGACGTCAAAGGCTTCTTCCAGGAAAGAACCAGCTGAGATTATTACACGCAGCTCGTCGTAATTTCCAATGAAAAAGGGCCCGGGAAGGCTGGGGTGAGAGACCGGCTTTCCTGGAAAGAAGGGGGGTCTGGATAGCTGTAATCTGGATGACACATGTACATCCCCCCTTGCCCATGTGAACCTCCTCTGCTTTCTCCTCTCCTGCTCCCGATTTTCCAAAAAGGTGGGAAGTTTCCACCCCTGCCTGCTCTGATGCCTGTGGGCTTACACTGTCCTCCAGCTCAACACCCTGGGGGAATGGAGCTGCTGGCAGAACTACCGTCGGCTGGAAGAAACAGGCGCCCAGGAGCTAGCAGGTACAGCTCCCCAAAAGTAGACCTTGCACGCCCCAACCCGAAAGAGCCGGGCGAGCTAACACGTGCTCCCAAAAACTGCGATTCCCAGATCCAGCATTACCCAGAAACATTGCCCCAGAGTTAGACTATTAATAAAACGCAGCAATAATGCTTAACACGTGGACTGTGCCTTTTGCTGTCCAACTGCCTGTCCCACATTAACCACCTAATTTACTGATAAGGGAAGGAAGCGGGGAACAGCTTTTCCAGTCGGAGCCACAATATGAGACGAAGGACACAGGATACGTTTACCCGAACTTAAATTTGGCCCTTTTTCCTCTTGCCAAAACAAGCAAACAAACAAATATCTAAAAGCTCAGCGTGGCTTTTCGTGGGACTGTAAGCGATGGGGACAATGCTAATTTTACAACCCATCTGCAAGATCGCTTTGCTGGCAGCCTGCGGGGACGGAGCCGGGAACATTGGCTCCGACGGAGGACCACTCGCTGATCCACATGCGCGGTGGCCCTTGTCCCGGGGACAACGCGGGTGACAGGACACAGAACAATGGCCTGGGACAGAGCTGAAAGGTTTTGATAGCTGCTTATATCGGGAATCGGCAACGCTCTTTCCCCGGGAGGCTACCATGGCATAGATTAAAGGAGGACTAAAGTTCAAGGAAAACACGAGCCAGCATTGCACAATGCTGGCAAAAGGTCCCCTTTCGTGGAGAAGGCTTTGAAAGCTTTGAGGATGTAGGGAAAAAGAAACGCAACCCCTTTTTTAGCTTTCCTACCTACCGCCGTGCCACCCAGGTGGCCTCCAGTGGTCCAGGTGGATCTGCTGACCTTTCCGACGGCAGCCCTGAGATTTGTCAGCGCGAAGGGACGAGGGGATGGAGGGGTTTGCTTTCTCCGACCCCCCTGGCTGTCACACAACCTGCTCCGGGGACACGCAGCTCAGGAGAAACCAAGGCAAGAGGTTGTTGCCCACACCTCCTCTGTCAGACCACTTGGGATGCTGGTGTAGTTTGGGGTTCCTTGGCTTTAGGTACAAAAAAGGGACTTGTTTTCAGAGCAATATAGCACTCAACCAGAAATAGGGGTCCAGATCGCTTTGCAAATGGCTCTACAAATCCACCTGCATCTTTGGGACCTAACCACCCATGAGTGCTCGGCCCTGCATCCCTGTCCTGGACTCGTTCCACTTAGCTTTCCATCACAGACCACGATATCTACTTTCTGAACCAAAGCTGTCTCAAACCCGTCCTGCTGTTGCTAAGGGGGATTTGGGTTTCAGCTGCCAGAGAGATTACTGCCTACACGTCCTCTGAGCTGCTGGTGCCTTACAGACCCTCGTAGCGGGAAGTAAAGCCCGTGGTTCCCCGCTGTGAACCTCCTGATTTGTGCTGGGTCACTTGATCCTGCGAAAGGGTTCGCAGCCCTGAGCAGGCAGCGTCTCCCGGGTGGTTTAAGGGAAGAAGGACTCAGGTCCAGGCCAACCTCCCCATGTCCATCGCAAGGAAACCTCGCAGGAGGGAGACTTCCTCATGGGGGTTTTACAGTTTCTTCTCCATCCTGCTGGAATCTGCAAACTCAGCAGCAGCAGCCGAACAGTGCGGGAGCTGCTGGCTCCCCGTGAGATGTGGAGCAGCCCCAGCCTGGCACCACGGCTGGAGGCAGGCGGGGATGCTCACACTTGGGCGTTGCATGCGATCCAGGGCTGCAACGCCAAAGCGCCCTGTCACATCTCCCTGCGGCAGCGTGGTGGCCTGGACCCAAAGCACGTCCAGCAATTGCAGCAAAGATCTCCACCCCACGAAAAAATCATCCCTGGCAGGGCAGGCAAGGAGGAAAGTAACGTGCCCAGCATAGCTAGAATTAAGAAATTCCCTTCTCTCTCCGCAGAGACATGAGCCTCTAAAGTGCAAGACCGCTCGCTTGCGCCTGCGGTTTCGCCACAGCCAGATGAAATCTAGGAGATAGGCTAGGAAAGGGGAGGCCTGGCTTTGATGTGCAACCACCGCCCCTCTCCTCTCTGTTATTCCTTCTCCCTTATGCCAAGCCGCTATAATAGATGCTTCCCCTCTGCCCCCACGATTCGGGGGTCCCTGGGCAGATGAATTCATCACTCAGATAACTATCCACGGCCACGAAGTGGGGAAGGCCAAGGTAAACACGCATCCATCCATCAGCAGAGGCACGATGAAGCTCTCCCCCTCTTCAAGGGATTCACCCTGGGAGTTCAATCGCAAAGCGATGGCTGTAGCGAGGCGAGGTGGAAGGGAAGCCAGCCCTCACCAAGCCAGATCAGCCCTGCAAATCCCACAGAGGATGCTGCCAGCCTCCCTGCCAACACAATTCACTGCGGAGGAGCACAGCCCACCTCCGAGGTGGTCCCAGCCTTTGCCAGCCAAACTGATCTCCTGCAAAAGCCGCCGAAGGGAAGGTGTTGGTGCTGCACGTGCTGGTAGCTTTGGCAAGAAGGCAGCAAGGACAGGACAGATGCCATCAGCTCATAGCCATCGACCTTTCTGAACCGTGGAAAAACAAAAATGGCATCCTTGTGGTTTAAAATATCCCCCCAAAAGGCAAAAAAGGAAAAGGAAAGCGAGACAAATTCCCATGAAGACAGCGAAGCCCTGAGCGTGCCTTCACCGTGTCTTCCCATCTTGCCTTCCCACGGAGGCACGGATGGACCCTGGCTGATCTCCAGACCCCAGCTGGGCGAGCAGCGAAAAATTTCCAACGCAACAAACTGGCTGATCCGTGTGACACAGGGAGCTGCCTCCTGAGCGGAGGGGCACCGAGCGAGACGCTCCCTCCCTCGCCCACCCCTGGTGCAAAGGAGCAGGAATGCGTGGCCTGCTGAGCCAAGCCAGATAAAAGATGTGCCGGCACCATCCGGCACCGAGGGGCTTCTCTAGGGGATGCTGGGACTGAAGGGATGGGGGTTTTTTTGGGAGGATCAGTCAGGCTGGGGGTTCACCACCAGCCCAAAGGCAGATCGGGGTGGAAGGGGCTGGGCTGCCCGGTACCAGGCACTAGCAGAGGAAGAGCGGGGCACGCGTCTCATGGCTCCTGACCGGCCCTCCCGGCTGCTCTCATCAGGACTACTTTTAATCTTGATAAATCCATTTTTCCATAGGCTTTTAGCACATGACATGCCTCGAGGAGGACACCTCCACCTCCCACCTCATATCAGTAAAGCCAGCTGGGTGCAAACCCCCCAGAGAGCTGCTCTACCTAGAGCTGGGTTGGCCCCTCTTCTGATAAGGGCGACCTATGCTGTGTGCTATGTTGGTCTTTGCGGTGTTAGCCCTACAGGAACACAACCTTGAGACCTCTGTCTCTATGGGATGTGATGGGAGCTGGTCCAGGCTCTGAGGAGACGGAGGGTTCAGCAGACACATCCACAGAGCAGCACAGCCATGGGAGCAGTTGGCCAAAGTCAACAGTGATACTGGGAGAGGAGCTCAGGCACTGGCTGGGAGAACAAGGTTCAGACCACAACAGATCTGAAAATGTACCATGTTTGCCTGGAGCTGTCAAGGAAAGAAATTTATGTGCTGACAGGGTGGTGGCAAAGAAGAATAAGAGAAACAACAGGAGAGCGTAGCAGGTTCTGTCTATGCTTTGGTCCACCCATCAGTCCCACCCTTGGGTGGATTTGGGTCTCTTTGGAGGGAAGGCCGTGCAAGAGTAGAAATTTGGAGTGAAGTCAGGAACAAAGCCTTAAGAAGTTGTTTGCACTGATACAGTGTAAGAAATAGGTGCACACTACAACATTTTCCTGCCATTAGCGTCCATTTTCGCCTTACCCCTTTGCACATAACTTAGAGCTCTGCCCTGTGATTCTGTTGAGTTGGCTCCGATAATAAACCTAATTTATATCTGGTGGGAGCCCTGACTCTTCCCTCCCACCAACTCTGCGAGATACAAGTGCTCTGCCTATAAATGCTGATATAAGGGAAACGCGCTGCTTGCAGCGAGCGCTCGATGCTGTTCCCATTGGCATGTGATATATCATGATTAACAGTCTCTCCTTCGTGATATTACTGGCCCCAACCCGTGATCTTGGGAAGAATTCAAAGTCTGGTTTATCAGCAAAAAAATAAGCTAGTTAAACTTAAAACAGCAAGACTCAGCTCAGGCTAGAGGATGATTTATTAAGAATCATGGACTTTGGAGACGGAGAGAGGGAAAGGAAGCCACAAACCCCACATACAGCCTGTAAAAGTTCCAGTTTATAATCTAACACAAGTGACTGTACAGCACAGGCTGAGAAATCATCTGGGATTCATCACAAGGTAGAGACAAGCAGCTGCAGCGAGTTCACGGACAGGAGCGTCGCTCCCGTGGGCGCGATGCGGAATCTGGCTCCTCCTTTTGAGCCCCTCCTGCGCCCTCCCCGGGTACCCCCATCTCCTGCACTTCCCAGGCTCGGGGTACCGAGGGGGACAGAGCACATCTCCGTGGGTGCTTGTCTGATTTGGGCACAGCCTGGCTCTAATGGGACTTCACAGCATCCTCTGTTTCAGTTACAAGTAGCTGCAGTGCCCCATTTGGGGCATTCCCTGTTAACTAGGCAGAAATATTTCCTTTCGGTATCTATTCATTTGTTGAAAGTAGGCATCTCCATTACGAATACGCATCTGAATATAAAATCTCACCCAAACCCAGGCAAATGACCTGCAACAATATTTTACAGTGGCAGGTTGTTTTTTTTTTTTTTTTAGAAAAAAAACCCCAAAGCATTGGAAATAAAGTGAAAAGAAGGTATCAGAAACAAGGTGTCATTTTTGCAAAGTCTTTTGATCGGGAAGAAACTCACTTTTTCCACTAGGAAGCCGTTACATCCCGAACCTTTGGCACGCGCTTACAGAAAGCACTGCAGGCGTTATTAACGATCGCTAAAATCCGAGGACCGACGCATCCAAGCTGACACCTCCCTTTCTGCAAAAGGATTACATTCATTCATAAAACAGGGAAAAAAAAAAAACCCACCCGCCGATCTGATACCATCAGCTGGGATGAAAATCATTCAGGAAACAAAGCAGCGAGGCTGGATTTCTTAGCTTTGGCCATATTATTCTCATTAAGGCCTTATGTTTTAATACAGTGCCTGGAAACAGGCGAAAACCTGAGGTTCCCTCAAGGGCAAAATCACAGCTTGGCTTTCAGATGGGTCCCGATGAGAAGGAGACGGGTAAAATGTATTAATCAAGGCAGAAATTATTGTGGGTGCATTGATCAAGGGAAACCTCCCCTTCCCTGCCGACTGCCCAAAAGGTGTTTTGCTGTAAAGCGGGTTATAGGGATACGCGAGCAGTTATGTGGGGATGGGAATGTGCTTGGTAGGGCTGTTAAAGGCAGGGCTTTAATTCCTACCAGGGCCAAAGCCTGGGAGAACAGCTGAGCACGGCTGCTGGCATTTAATACCCAACATCTGCGTCCTTACTGCTTCGCCGCGCGAGGACCACCGCCGTGGGATGGAGAGAGATGCGGGTGGCAGCGGGTCCCACCGAGAAACCTCCCACGTGTTGCTCTTGGAGGAGGCAGCAGCTCTTTGCAAGTGCTCCCGGGACTTGTTTCACCATTTTTTTGGCAGCCAAGTGCCAATCTGGGGGGTGTGTGTGTGTGTTTACCTGTGAGTTACCTTTACCAGGGCTTCCTCCCAAAGCTGTGAAAGCAGATATTGCTCAGCTTATTGGAGACATCCTACCTGGGGGATACCCCAAACCTGAAGTCAAGAGGGATGGGGAGCACCTGCCCATCTGCGAGAGGGGGAGAGGATGGGGGGCTGTCCCCCAGGAAGCAAAATCCTTCCTCCCTGCCAGTTCTGCTGCCTTTCGAGCTGTGAACATTGGCAGAGACAATGTTTGCTAGCTGCTTCCCAGGACAGCGGCGATAGTCCGGACCCTTGGCTTCCCCGTGTTTGATCTGGAGCTGGCACCGGGGGAACCAGACGGGGCAGGCAGATAAGAGCTGAGTGCTGCGCTCCGGAGCCGTCATCTCCGGCCAGGAAGGCAGAGCGTCACGGACGAGCGGGAAAGGCTCAGAGACTTTAAGGGCATAGGATAAACTTCTCTCTCCTCCTCCTTGCGCCTTAGGGGACAGTGAGGGCATCCTGTCTCTGCCTTGCGCTTCAACTTCCCCATCTCTGAAACATGGATGGAGCAAATCCTTCTGCTAAAGGGCTTCTGAGGTTTATCTCCGAAACAACAACCTGTCGGGAGAGGCGGATAACCCAGACACAGCGCCCTTGGCACGCAGGGATGGCAAAAACCAGGGGAAGAGCACTCTGCTCCCCGGCTTGGCTCCCGGCTTGCTGGGACCCCATGCGATGCCCCTTTCCTATGATGGGGTCCCCGTGAGGAGCTGGCGAGGGCAGGGAAAGGTTTGCTCTCCGCAGCAGAGGTGGCAAAGCCTCCCTGCGAGGGTCATTCCCCTCCGGCCCCCTAACCCGCTCCCTTAGCACGAGCCTGTGTTTGCGCATTCTCGTTTTATAGGGAGGGAAAAGCCAGCAAATATAAACTGAGCAAGCAGGGAAGCTAACGAGCTGCTCTCAGGCCTCGCTGCCCGTAAAAACGGAGCTGCAAAAGGCAGGGTTAGCCTGGGGCGAGGGCCTGGTGCCTGCACGGTCCCTGCAGCGCGAGGGTCTGCTAACCAGGGCTACCGTGCTGAGCTCGCGAGATGCCAGACCCCACGCACAGAGCATTTCGACACCTAAAAAAAGAGCCTACGTGGTCCTCTTTGGGGCTGGTTGGGTGCTTTCAGGCTGGGGGTCTGTACTGTGCCCACCCTCCCTCCCAGCCGTCATCTCAGCAGAGGTTTTGCTGGGAGGACCGCCTGTCCCAGCAGACACATGCAGACCCAGCAAGAGTTAGGGCTTTGAAGTATTGCTCGCTGCGGTGGGAGCAGCCTGACAGCGAGCCTGCGTTTCCCCTCCCGAATCAGCCTGCGCAGGACGTTGGAGGAGACTGTTTCCTCCGGGCTTTTAATTTCTACAGCCAGGAATCAGCAGAGTCACGGGGCACCACGAACACCAGACCTCGACAAGACCTTTGCTCCCTTGAAGTCGTAGCCAGGCTGGCAGAGCGCAGAGGGGTCAAAGCGTCCTGCTTGTTCCCTTTCTGCTGGGTAACTCCTGTTATTTCCATACAGCGCTTATGCAACGCTGCCTGGGGGTTGTGCATTCGGCTATTCGAGCCCTGAGCATCAGGCTGGTGTCTCCCAGGACCTGCCCCCAAAAGCAGCAAGGACCAAGCTGGGAGGTCGAGGCACTTCCCCGCCCTGTGTCCCCAGCATCTTCCCCAATTCAGCTGTCACCCTGAATTTTCACTCCCAGCCCCAAACACTTATGCCCCCAAGCCAGTCAAATGCTTTTAGCTAAACCACCAAAACCACGTGGAACGTGCGGTTTGAGAAAAATTTCAAGTCCGCTGCGTGGAAAGCAGCCTGGCACCGCAGCGACGCACGGGCCACGCACCCCAGACCCTCTCCGGGGAACTGCAATTCAATTCTGCAATGCAATTCTGCCACAGAAATCTTTCCAGGGCTTCAGAAACAGGAAGCACTGGGTGCAGTGAGCTGTGCTCGTTCTCAGCTTCACAATTTGGTCTGCCTGTCGTTTTGCGTACCCTGCTTTCAAACACCAAAGCCCTGCTCTTCCTAGCAGCTGAGCACCGATGGTTTTTATCGCATTAGTAGGCACCGACAGCATTTTGCTTCTGAGACAGCCCGGTCCCTTAGAGCAACGGTGTGAGTCGACCCCCAGCCGGCTGCCAGCCCGCCCGACCGTTTCATTTCCAAGTTATCCCAGTTGGACCCCATGGTTTATGTAACTTCACTTCATGTGAAGTGGATCCACTTCCTTCTCCTGGGGGAAGAGATAAACAGCAAGGAGGCAGCCGCTGAGCGGCACGCAGCCAAACCAAGCCCAAACCCAAGGGAGCTCGCGCCGCACCCCAGGACCCTCTTTGGACGCTTGGGTCAGCCCTGGGTTTTGTTCCGAGTCCTCGTCTACCCTAAAGAAATACGCTTGCATTGCTCTGATCCAGCCAGCACTCCAGTGTAGACAAGTAAATAAATGACCAACGTTAAGTAAACCTACTGAACATGAGTTTAGCCAGTGCAGACTGAAAACCAGACTCCTTTTTTTGCCTCCTCCTGTTTTAAAACTGGTCAGAGGACGTTGGCAAACGCTCTTGCCGTGGCCTAAGAGCCGGACGACGTTTCTCTGGGACTTTCCTAAGAGGAAGCAGAGAACGGGCTTCGCTCCCTGTCACCACGCACTTTAAGTCAAGTGGTTTGCACGAGAAATCACTTACACCGAACAGAAACGTTCAAACACCAGCCTGGAGATCCGGAGCCACAACCTCATCTGAGGACGTTAGTCCCCGCTCTTGGAAAGACCCAGATCTGAAAGAAATCAGCATTGCAATGAGAAATGAAAAAAATGTTGCGTATTAATCCCTGCTGATCTTTCTCTTCTTGTTCTTATCAGGTCAGGAAACCCAAGCTGAGTCTTGATAGAATTCTAGATAAATAAAAAACAGCTTCCCTGGGTTTAAACCTTATGACCCAGTGGCAAGCAAAACATGCTCCCCGCTTAGAGCTGGGCCTCCTACATCCCGAAATGGTGATTTGGGATCCCTCCTCACCCCTTCAGTATTAATTTTTGCTTTTTTGGTGGCTATTCATTCACGTTCATAAAACGCACCCCCCGCCTGGGCTCACGCAGGACTTGCATTTGTGTGGGAGAGATTTAAGTCAGCCGAATCCACCGAGAGGAAAAAAAAAAAGCCCACACAGCCCCAAAAAATCTCTTCTTTCTCCTGCATTTCCAAATCCATCCTGGTGGGAAGCGTGAGGCCTCGGCACCGCCGACGCCAGGGGCTCAGCGCCCGCAGGAGAGGGCAGAGGCATCGGTCCCCGCATCCTGCACGGAGCTGACATCAGTTCCTCTCGGTTTTATTGACGCGGTCCCAGTTCTGGCCTGATTTTTTAATTGCCTCGTAATTCCTGCAGCACTTAGAGTTTTTATAAGCCTCCTGCTTTCCCCAAGGTCAAGAATAAGAGCCCCCAGCTCCCCCGTTTTCTTAATCACCAAATAGCGAGTGAGCAGTAAAAGATGAACGCGGATGCCGTTTCCTCGCACCGACGGGGTACACGCGCTGTGCGGGGCACTGTGGTTTAAAGGAGGAAAAATTACTCACAGTTTAAGTAGCTTTGTGGCCTTTCTTGCCCCTCTCCATCTCTCGGTGCCAGGAGGTACCCAGAAAGGTGGAGATGATGTTGGAAAATGACAGACATCCTTCACGCCCAAGGCTCCCGCTTCGGGGAGGTTTTTGAACGTTTTTTTTTTTGTCAGACGCTTTGGAAATGTCTTGCAGAAGACGGTAGCAACGAGAGGTGAGTTTAAACCTGCGCAGTTCAGCAGGAGAAGCGGGGCGGGTGGACTGCCCGTGGGTGGTAGGAAGCAGGTGGGGTTTGGCTTGCTTTATGGCAATTAGGAACAGATCGAAGCTATACGAGCCTCTCTTAAGCAGAGTGTAAGGGCTGGTTTGAGTCGCAGCCAGGCGAGGTTTTCTAGGCAAGGTTTCTCATTAAAACAGCCGCCATGCAACAAGCCCGAGCGCGGCTGAGCACAGCCAGTACCGACGGAAGACAATCCCGTCTCACACTGGTGATGTTCACATCACGCACGAAGAAGCAAAAGTCTGTGCTCTGTTATCTGGCCGAGACAGAGAGAAGATATTTTCCTCCCCAAACAACCAGGAGGATCCCCCGGGGCCCACAGCCACCCCCTGCTCAGGGCAGAGAAATTCCTTTGCAGCGGACACCCAGCAGGCAGCAGCCCCAGGGCCTGCATTTGCCAACAGGAGATATAATCTAATATATTATACGTTACTGGGTCACTTGGTCCTGTTTAAGTTGGCTGGGTGACGCGGAGTTAGCACATCTGCCAGGATCGCCCAGCTCGCAGCACGGTCATGCGCTGCAGGCTTGGGAAAACCCGCGTCCTCCCCACAGAGCACATGCCACGGGGGAAGCCGCAGGTTTATCTGCTGCAAGTAGCACAAGCCATTTTAGCGGACGATTTTGCGATGCAGCTCCTTAGAGGTGACGCGGACCGTGTTGCACCCCCCACCTGAGGCTATGCTGAACAGGTCCCAGAGGCAGGACAGGGGCTGGTTTTCAGTGACACATAGAGAAGGGCCAAAAGTGACAGTGTTTGGAGAGAGGTATACATCAGAGGTTGTTACCTGGCGTGAGCTCAGCAGGGTGTAGCTGGCTCTGCAAGAGACGGTCCATCAGCAGCTCACGTCCAGGAGAGTCAACAGCCAACACGTGAGCCTGCGCAGAGACAGACACTGATTAATCTGATATGAAGCCAACACAGCAAACTGCTGCAAATGGGTCTAAAAGGCAAAGCTTGTGCTGGTTGCAGCATAAACACTGGAATAAGCTGCCCAGGGAGGTGGTGGAGTCACCATCACTGGAGGTGTTCAAGGAACCTGTAGACGTGGCACTGTGGGACATGGTTTAGTGGGCATGGTGGGGTTGGGTTGGTGGTTGGACTTGATGGTCTTACAGGTCTTTTCCAACCTTAGTGATTCTGTGATTTTTACCCCAGCACCATGCGCCCTGACAGGGCCCCTCCTCCTGCTTTGAGCTCCTGTTCGCCCATCATTTGGGCAAGTGCAACCACAGAAACCTTCCCTGTACCAGAGGCGAGCGGTGGTCCCTGGAGAAGGGCAATGCTCACGGTTGCCTGCACCAGCCCAGCTCCGTCACCTGGATGGGGACTGAGGAAGGACGAGTAATGCAACATCCCCTGAAAACATATACTAAGAGAGATAAGTCCTTCTGACCTGCCAGTCAAACCAGTTACCCAGTCTGGGATAACGGCTGGCCATGTGAATCCTCTGCTGGGGCACTGGAGCTGCTGGCAACAGTTGATTGTGTTTGTTCAGATGAGAACAATTTTCCTTCGCTTGCGCTCTCGACAGAGCCCAACCTGGAGGCCTCCGAGCCCGCCTGCCAACAACAACAGGAGGGCAGGATGGGGAGCGTATCTATTTCCAGTTGAGCTGTCAGCTGGCCTTGGGGGCTGTTGGGTTCACTGGACTGCCGATTTCAAGCATCCTCAGCCTTGAAAGGGAAATGTGAAATCGCACAGCCTCCAGCGTGCTGCTGGACCCCCCCGCTAACGATCCACCAGAGCGTACTCTCACCCCATCACCGTGGTACCCGAGGCCACGGGGATGGACAGCGGGGGCTCAGCCAGGGCCAGCATTTGCCATGGGGGGAAAAGATGTCGGGGAGATTGCACATGCACAAACACACGCAGGCAGGGGGTAATTTGGAGGCCTGGGCCTATTCGGAGGGACCAAGTCCGCTCTTCCCGTGAGAAAGTCAGACTGGAGGTTCCAATGAGCCCAGTTAAATTCAGAAATACCTCTTTATCCCTCAGCAAGCCCTCTGGTAACACTGGAAAGGGACACGGCTTCTCCTGACCCCTGCTTTCCCTGGGTACCGGGATGAACAAAAATAGCACGGGAGACAGGGACTGAAGCAGAGAGGTCCCAAACGGCCGCCCCCGTGTCCCGGGACAGGAGGCAGGGAGCCGCTTCCCTGCGCACCACTGTCTCCCCATCCCTTTGCATGCTTCCCGGGAGCGCCTTGTGCCGAGCGCATCACAGACCGCGTGTGCGCATCGTCTCAGGGCTGCACCCCAAGAGCTGCTCTCGCAGACACCCCCCTATACCCTTCCCAAACCGTAGACAGATAGGATTGCTCATAAAACTCAGCCTGCACGCACTCCGAGTGCCTCCAGAGCCCGAGGAGTAGAGGAGACAGCCGTAACAGACCCCGATCTCACATACACTACATGGTTTCGGGGTAACATCGGCTTCTCGCCGCTGTCCTATAACCCTACACGTAGACAGCCCTATTGCAGTGCTGATAAATTCAAAGATATCTAACGTTTGCTTGATTTCACATGCCGCTGCTGAATAATTTCATTAGCACCTTAAGTGCCAAAGAAGAAAACACGTTTCTAGCTCTGAGACTCGCCGAGAAACTCAGGGACATCCGAGAGTGAACCAAACTGCAGAAGGAACAGGAGCAACAACAGTGAAATGAAAAAGAAAGTCCTTCATGTTTTTTCAGTGAGTCCCTGATGCTAAAGAAGCAAATCATGATTTGTGGACGCCTAGAGATGGAGAAGTGGGGACCGTCTGAAATGGGAGCGAATAAATAAGACTTTGTACGAGGTCTAAAGAGATAACTTGAAGGGAAAGAGAGCTGGACAGTGTTTTTCCAGCTGAATAGAGTTTTGCCAGAACGCATTTTGCAGGCATGTTTCAATTTGATGAAAACACCTATTCAGGATTATGAAAGCATTACGTTTCAGGAGGGTTAGTGCCCTGTGCCGTGCCCTTATTCCTCTCCCATATTCTGTCTTATTTGTGAAGACAAAAGGAAATATTTCTTCTTGCGAATATTTCTTTTTAGCTGAAATTCCAAACTTCTAAATTTAAAGATGGACCCGACAGTCAGAAATTTTTGAATCTCTGACAGGATGGAAATGCCTTATTTCTTTCAAACCCTCTGTTTTCTGCTGACCGGCAGCCCTCAGGGGAAACCGAAGGGTCATGGTGCACCAGCTCGGGGACTGTCCTGCCTCAGTTTCCCCACGCGCAAAGCAAGGATGAGGTTACGCGTTGAGAAGGGACAAGCTCCTCTCTGGCACGTGCGTTGCATCAGGGCTGCCGATCCCCTACGGTTCCCTTCCAGATGGCCGCCGAGACCCAGACGGAGCCTCAGGCTGCTCGCTCCCGGCTGCGCGAATACCGGCGAGAAGCTAGACCGAGCAGAGAGGGTCGGCGGAGGGCTTCCCTTTGGCGCCCGCAGACAGCCTTCTTCCTTCTCGCCAGACGGTTTGGCTGACGGCTCGCCGCTTCGCTGGCGGGAGAAGCGCCAGCTTTGTCTCCTGGCACATGCCGGCGGCGGTGATGGAGGGCGAGACACGCGGCGGTCGAAGGGAAGCCGGGTCGAGCCGGCAGCTCAGCCTCCCCTAAGTGCATCTCCAGCACGCGGCCGCCCGGACCGCGCCGCTGCCTCTGCCGACAGCTTTATTGCTGCTGTGGGCTGAGAGAGGTCCGTGGGGCGACCTGGCCCTGCACCGTCCCTGCCCGACAGCTGCTGGGACAGGGAGAAGAGTTTGGGAGAAATGGGGGGAAAAGTCTCCCGGAAAGCAGCTACGGAAAGTCGGCCACCCTCGGGGAAGTTTCTGCTTGGCCTTCCTGCAGCGCAGAGGAAGGCTGGCAGGAAAACCTCCCCAGATGAGCTTTTTCTAACAGGAAAACAGAAAAAACAAAAAAGTAGAGGTTTGCTAAGGCTGCCTGTCAGCTGCTCTTGCCCCTTCCGGCGCATCGCCTCCCAGCCCTGACTCAGGTCCTCCCAGCCCTGACTCCGGTCCTCCCACAGACTGTCGCACCCTCTCCCCCACGACAGAGCCCAGCGCTAGCCCAACACAGTCTTTGATAGCCCCAGGTGACCGGGGTGGCCATCAACCTCCCCCAAGCCTGGGGTTACCGGCACAGCCCTGCTTCACTCAGCTCCCCACTTCCCCCAGCGCTTGTTCCTTCTGGGATTTTAGCCACGCAAAATGCAGGTTTCATTTTTTAAACGATACCATTTCACCGAGGAAAAGGTCCGCATCGATGGATAGAGCCACCAGCCCCGACTGGGCTTAGTCAAAGCCCTGATTGCTTTTTTCCCCCCTTTTCTTTCCGCGTTGTTCATAGCAATTCTTGGGCATCCTTGCTCGCTCCTGCAACCACCAGCATCCTCCTCAGGCTCCTGGTACCCATCACACTCCGTGCCGGGACCACTGTGGAGCATTTCAGACGGAGCCCATCATGTTGCAAAAGATGCATGAAGCAACGCGGGGAACCACCTCGCAGAAAGGGAGAGCCGGGGCTGCGGTGGAAACAGCCGCGTTGGATGGGATCATGGGGAGACGGGAAAGGGGTGGCAGCTCTCTCCAACCCTGCAAGCATCCCACCCACACACCGACATCCGCCACCGTGGGGAGGTCAGGCACGGAAATAGCACCTGGCGATGAAAATATTTGGCCATGCCGGCAGCCCAGGTAGCCGCTGGGTGTGACGAACGCCGAGGCTGGGAAAGTTTATAAGGTGGGCTGCGGAAAACTGGCCGGCGGCTCCGCAGACAAAGCCTGCCTGCTTCCAAAACAAACAGCGCCCGCTCCAAGCACCAGCACATGGGGCTGCGGGGCTCCCAGCCACCACTGAGGCATGGCGGGGTGCGAGGGGGATACTGCAAAGGGAGGTGGAAATAACTCCGTCCCTTAACCCTCGCTGCCCTGGCTGCGTCTGGGCTTGCAGTGCTGCTGGAGAAGGGTCCAGCGGGATGTTTCATCTGCACTCTCAGCAACAAGTCACCAGCCCAGAGCACCCACACCCCGTCCCCCCATAGAAACGTGCAAATGAACCCGTTTTAGGAAAACCTGTTCAAAACTCCATATCCGACACCGGTTGTGCTCAAGCGCTGAGCCCAGGACCCCTCTACAGACACAGAGGCCGTCTCCCCGGCTGCTGCCCACGATCCCCGAGCGCTGACCCCGTCTCCCCACCCTCCCTCTCTGCGCAATTCACTCGTGGTGCCCGACGCAGCCCCGTCCTGATAAATGCCAGTCCCCAGACGTGACCTAGGTGTGGAGGGTGGTGGTGGGCGATGGCTGAGGGCCAGCCGCCCCGTTATGAGATCGCCCACTGTTCTCCGCAAAGAATAGACCCTTGTCCTGCCCCGACAGCTCCCCCTTGGCCAAGGGGGCTGGGGGTAGCGGGGCAGCGGGGTGTCGGGGACAAAAAGCGTTAGTTTGGAGACCCAGAGACAAAAGAGCTGCAAAAGGGGGTCAGAGAGTGCTGCCCCAGCCCTTGGCCCGTACCCAGCGGTACCGGAGCGATGGCTTCACGCCAAGGTGCTGGCACTCCAAAAGGCAAAGGGCTGCTGCCCCTTTCCCGTGAAGCTTTGGTTATTCAGCACTGAGGGACACGTCGCACGAGTGGCACGCTGGGGGACAGTGCCGAGGGTATGGTGGGGCAGGGGGGGGTCTCACACACATCTGCCTTTCCTTGGCTCCGCGTGGAGCAGTTTGGATGAGAGCGAGCGCTCCTGCCGCATGGCAGCATCCCATGCTAAGCAGGGGAGGTACCAGGCAGGCATTTGCTTCAAGCTGCAGCGAGGGTTTATTTTTCCAGCTAAAATAATTTAATTTAGTGGAAATTTTTCCCCTTCTCAACCTGCTTTCTCCTGTAACCAGCCCATCCTCGGGAATGGCTGGGCAGCTGGATGGGAACCAAGCTGGATGGCACGTCAAGTCAGAAGGCACATGAAAAGCCAGTGCAGGTTATGTCATTTATTTTCCAACTGAGCGTAGCTGGGGGGTGCTTGTTTTCTTCTCACCACCAGAAACATAAGGCCCAAAATGTCATTGCTAATGGAATTTATTATTCCTGATGTCGGAGCAGATACACGGGAGGGGGTATGCGCCGTGCTATGAGCTATGCTGCGCATGCAGTAGTATGCGTGCATGCGTTTTGGGCGCTCCTGCAAAGCTCCCGGTCTGCAGATGGAAATACGGCTTTTGCTGCCACACTACATGCGTGCACGAGAATAAGACAGAATGGGTTTATTTCAGCAGAGCTCACCCAGCTACTGAAGTTGTAAAGCACCGACATAGCTTTACGCATGTTGTCCTGCCGCTCCTACAACCTCAACAGGCAGCATGGCAAAGGTGGAACAAGACGCACTGAGCGATGCTAAAAATAAGCAGGAAGAAGGTCCATGGCCGGAGAGAAAGCCACTTACCTGCTAGGCTCTCAGCAAACCCCTCTCCTGGTGAAGGTCCTCGTACAGCAAGTGCAGGCACCAGCTGGGATCGTCGTGGGACATGGAAGGGTTCGATATCTGAGCTGAGCCGTCCACTTGTGGTTTTGCTAGTATCTCCTGAGCAACAGAAGTTCACGAGCCTGTAGGAAAAAAAAAAAATAGCTTGCAATTCTTTATAACAAGGCTGCCAGCTATACATTATGTTTAATAGGACAGTTATCATATGTTAAATACTGGCATGATTAAAAACATATTTATAAAGGATTAACAGCTCTGTAATGGCTACATGTCTGTTCCGAGGCCATTAAATCTCCCCGAATATGTTTCCAATCATCGATACAATAACCATCTTAATAAATCAGAATTAAAGGCATATTTGGGTGAGCGTGGATTCCAGACTGCACCTGGTGGGGTTTTGCAGAGGAGAAGCAGGGGGGGGAAAAAAAACCCAACAGGCATAAGAGGTTTGAAGAAAAAACAACTGCTGTTTGTGGAAATCCAGTGGTGCGTGAACATGGAGAGCATCTGACAGAGACACGCCGATTATACCTGCAAGTGCCACCTCCCTGGATCACCCCTGACCGCCAGTTTGTGGGAGCAAGGTGAGGAGAGGCATCCTGCCTGCAAGACCAACTGCAAGCTGCTGCATTTCCCACCTGCTAAAAAAAAAAACCCAAAACCAGGCGCTGCCAAGAGAGAAACCCCTCTGCAGCCCCCCGGGGCAGGAGAAAGCCTTCAGCTCCAAGCACAAAAGCACCCAGGACCGACTACTACTGCGGCTGCTCCAGAAGTCTTCTTGCACTTCTATTCGGTGCGTTTCTCACCCGGCATCACAAGCTCACGCTCCAGCCGCGCTGCTGGGGATGGATTTGGGGCAGCGGTACCCCGCTGCTAGCAAAACGCCCAGGCGCAGCAAAGGCATTTAGCAAAAATAAACGCCGAGGCAGAGTTTGAAATGTTTATTTTCCAACTCCAGGCCATTCATCCAGTGACACCGCTCTGTTCCAGTGAGTCTCCCTCTGTTTATATCAGATGATTAATGAGACACAGATTGTCTTTAGCCCTAACGGATGTTGCAGTCGCCGGGGTAAGTACGAATTTGGGCCTGATCTCCCCCTTTCTCCTCCCATCTCCATCTGCAGCCACCACGCCATCCTGATTGGCCTGGAGAAGAGATTTTCTTCCCTTTCCATGCAATCAAACCCAAGATTTTATGACTTTCTTCTTTTATGGCCTCTCCATCTACCCTCTGCAATCAGCCCTCTTTTAGCTGGAACCTCTGATGGCACAGGAACGGGGTCGGAGCTGCAATTAGCCCAGAGAAAGCAAAGGAACAGATCAAACAACAAATAAAGGAGGGAGCCGGAAAGGTAAGGCAGAAGACAACTCAGGTTTAGCCTGCCCAAAGCACACTACTGAATTAGGGGAGAGACATCTGCCAGGACACATACGGCGATGCTCAAGAGCGCAGCAACCACCAGACGCTATAACCAGTTATAACAAACCAGCCTAAAACCAGCGTGACGCACGGATGTCATTTCCAGAGGACACAGGGCTATCCCTGCTCCAGAAAACGCTACTTACAACTTCACCATCACCCACGTATTTTATTTCTGCTGGGCTACTGACCTGCTCAACCAACGCCTTTCCCACGCGGCACCCGTTGGTGCATCCCCAATTTTCCTACAGAGGGAAGACTTGCAAAGCAGCTCAGCTTTACCCCCTTCAAGAAACTACTGTCAAACGCTCCCAACGGTTTATTTCTAACACGTTTGCCACAGCGCAACGGAGAGGGACTGACGAGCTAGGGCTGAAACCAGAGGCGCAGGGTCCAAACCAGGGGTGCGGTGGCTAATTAGCCCCACTAATCAAACATCACTAGGGAATCATGCTGCGCAGAGACGGGGAAGCTCTAAGAAAGCGCAGAACATAAATTAACGAGCTCAATTAATAACAATAATAGCGAAGACGTTTTTGCAATGGCTAAATGGGGCTGGATTGAAACCAGCTTGAATGTATCATCGCAACAATGCCTTCGCGTCCCCCAAAGTATGGCTCAGGGCAGGAGCAGTTGACACATTTCTCCAGCACTCAAAGCTCAAATTGAAAAGCTGCCATTAACATTAAAAGGAAAAAATGGCTTTTTAAAAACTCCATACATTTTTTCCCCCCCCTTCCTTTCCTTCTTTCTGATTCACCCTTCTGATATTTTGCTTGGACTCCAGTCCTAATGCATTCGTCCTTCTTAGCACATTTTTGGGCTGCTTCCACCATTGTTCTTGGAAAACCTTTTTTTTTTTTTTTTTTAAGGACATATATTTAGATATACAACCTGGTCTCCCACGTTAAAAATCCAACCTCAGGCTGGAAAGGGAAGAGCATGTAGAAATGGAATCAGGCACCGGACCAAGGCTGCTGCCCGAGATGCACACGGTGTGCGTGGCAGGAGGCACGTGCCATAGGGCTGTGCCAGCGTGTGCGAGATGTGCATGCAGCTGGGTGCGCGTTCGTGCACACGTGTGTGCGCGCAAGGGGTGTGCGATAGCTGGGCCACGAGCACGTGCTGGTGGGTACCTGGCTCTGGGTGACAGGCACCTCTTGGTGTCCGCAGAGGAGGTGGCATCGCTCGTGGGATGTTTGTCTGTCTGCGGCAGTCAAGGGCTCCGTCTCCAGCGCAGATATGACTCCCAAAAGCTTTGCTGGCACAAAGGGAGGGCTGGTCCCGGCGGATGTCCCCACGTCCCCCTCATAGCCCCGTTGGGGCTGAGTGCTTCAACGCAGCACCTAATCATCCCTCTCCCCCCGGCGCCAGCCCCCAGCCTGGGTCAGGGGGACCCCAGCATTTCCTTAAATCACGCAACACACTCAGCTATGTTTCCAGCAAGGTTTTGGGGAAGGGCTAGGGGTTGCACCGGCTGCAGTCACCCCACACCGGTCCCCAGCTGGAGGGGGCTCAGGCCATCCAGGTTGCTACAGTTCTCACACTTTGCCAACGGAGCGGGTGGGTTTGGACAGGCTTGGTTTTAATAACCCACGAGTGCTCAGCCTGCACCCAAACATCTCATTTTAAAAGGGCAGGTTGGAGTCCAAGAAGCACTCGCAGGCTTTTCATAAACACACTTTAATAATCTTCATCAAGAATTTTAATACAGAGCGAGCTGCCTGCCAGGAAATGCATTTACACTGTCAGCTGCCGAGAGAAATAGCACTGCACCGCTGCTGCGTACCAGAAACCCCCTCTCTCCCCCCACCTCTGAGCTCTTCCTCTCTTCCCCTTTGTACGAAATGTGGTGCTTAGGAAACTGGAGGGGCTAAAAACCCTGGCGGGGAGCCAGGCAGCTCCTTGTAGCATCCCCCAAATTGGGGCGCAGCCCCTTCGTCTTGCCCCACCGTGTGCCCGCCGTCATCCCGCTCCCATCTCTTGCTCGACCTCAGCTGGCCTCATGCTTTGCCTTATTTTTTTATTTTCTTTTTAGGGGGTTTAAAGGTTGCAGCCAGCATCTTTTCTTCTCGCTTGTTAACCTGCCGAAGGTGCTGTGCAGGGTGATGGCTAGAGAAAGGCTGGTATTCAGACTATGGGAATAACAGGGGGTTTTTGGCTAGCTAGGTATACAGTTACAAAAGCTTTTCTTTCACAGCAAAGATTAACGGGATTGGAAAACATTTCCTTGCTGGCTGTGGTATTAAACAATTAAAGGGATTAGTCGTGGGCTTTACCATCCTCTGGCGCATCAGGTTTTGGTTTCTGCCAGAGGCAAAATACCCAATTTGATGTACTCCGAACCCAGAGGGCTGCTTACGGTGGGAATCGTATTTTACAGGCTTTTTCCCCAACAGCTGAAAACGCTCCGGCTGTAACCACCCTCCATATGCTGCTCCAAGCCACATCCACACCCAGCTAAGCCTGCTCTCCCCAGGCAGGGATGGATGTCACCCCTCCTGTCCCCATGCAAGTGCCCCAAAGCCAAGTGCCACCTGCATTGAAGGGCTTGGAGACTGGAAAGGGGACAGGGGGAGGTTGGAGAAATACCCTGGGGGTGACTTCAGCATCAGCAACTCCTTCCACGCACCTCTTATCAAATCTTATGTTTGTTGCAAGGAGGATTTTTGAACACTGATTCCTGGCATGTTGAACAGTTCATCTATTTATTAGTCTGGTCCCAGGTGACCGACAAAAAGAAAGAATGAAAAAAAACCAACCCCGATGCAGGGAAATAAAATGATGAGATTAGAAATACACATACCAGATGGCCTCTCTGAACCTCATTTAGCGGAGGCGGGGAATGCCAGCTTTCCAACAGGAACAGCACCATCACCTCCGCCGTCTTCCCTGTCCTTGTGAAGTTTTTGCCTTATTTATTTGCTTGAGATCAGAAAACCTGGGGGAAGCCGCCCGGCAGAAATACCAACCTTTTGCCAAGCGTTTTGAAGTTTCAGCACAAATTGCCTTTTACAGGCAGAGGTGCGGGGGGAAGAGGTACACAGAAGGTCATTTCTTCCGGAGGAAACCCCCAAAATGCTTTGGAGAGCTGAAGGGGCTTTTTCATCGTGCAGGCAGACGGTGGGGGGGAAAGGTGCCGGATTGGTTTGGGGAAATGGTGGTGGAAAGAATGGATGGGAGATGCCTGCATGGTTATGGCATGCACGGGCTCCAGTTCCGTCACTGCCAGCGCAATACAGCCTGCAAGATACCTTAATAATAAATAAACCTTAATATCAGCAAGAACTTAAAAGATACTATCCCCAAAAAACTCTCCAGTGCAGACAGAAATCTCTCATTTCAGCAGTGGGACGTGCCTCAGCTTACAGATACTCCTTACTCTCGTTAACGGCCTTCTTCAACTCTTTAAGGCACCCACAAAATCACATTCACACCCCCCCCCCCCAGAGCTCACTCCCTTCCCCTGCCCGAGGGATGCTGCAGCTTTGGGGCAGCACCCATCTATCTCCATCTGCTCGCACGCCGCTGGGAGCAAACTCGAGGCCACGGCACAGAAGAGGCAAGATCCCGCAGTAGCTCATGCTTGCGGGGAATGATAACCCCAGACCTGGGAGGAAAAGAAATGTATAAAAACCTTCACCAGTGCCACAGGACTCTCCGGGCAATCGCTCGCAACCAGGAGTTCCCTCGGTTATGGGCACAGTATTTGTCCAGGCACACCCTTGCAGCGGCTTTTCCCTGCACCAGAAGCATCCTAAAAAAAAGTAATCAAGCCCCAGAACAATGTACGAGCCACAATCACGCACCGAGTGGCCATGGAGAAAATCCAGGTATCCCGGTGCCTCCCGCCAAGCTCGAAGCAGCGGGTTGCACCGCCGCGGAGCCGCTGCTCCCCGGGGGCTCAGCTTTCCACCAGCCGGTAGAGTGAGATGTTGTACCTTGTTTATGTTTCTATGGTATTACCCTGCCTGCTGGCTCCCATCCTACAGCCCCCACCGGCTAAATCTCTGCGAGGTTAATTTCTAACATGAAAAACGGCCTCCCAAGAGCAAGTGCGGTTGATTTAAAATAATAAAAATGGAAATCTCAGATTTGATGACTAATCCCGGGAGACCGGCTTAAATTAGTGCTAACCAATCGGCCGCAAAAGACCAGAGGAAAATTCCTGCTGGACTTCTCTCCTCAGTCCACTCCCTGGCTTCATTTTCCATCCCCAGATCCTTCCAGCCTGCAAACATATACAGTGTTGCCTCGGCAACTCGGAGACGAGATATATGTACATGAAAAAATGAGACAATCTCTTTCCTCGGCGATTGCCTGGAAGGTGGAAAATGTAAACCTATTCTAGTCTTAAAGCAACGTCAGCTTGTACCAGACACACTCACACCCCAATCTGCTCCTAAGTGTACCACCTCCAGCTCCCACGTGAACATAAATACGCGTCCTCTCACAGGCATCCATCCCCAGACGTACCTGCTCTCTCATCCCGAGAGAGGATGCTCGGGACATGCAGACTGACCAAAGCACTCACGTTCCTCAAAGGGGTTTTCTCTCTTGCGCCCACAAACCGGTTTATTCCTCCATCTTCCAGGAGCCCAGGTTCATTTGCAAACCCCGGTTTAGAAGTAAGCGTGCTTTCAGTCTCGCCTGGACCAGACGGACTCTACCCAGCTGAGCCATCGCAGACACCATCCATCGGTGCCCCATCCGCGCTACGCTTGGTCTTTGAAATGTTCCTGCATCTCAGGGCTTGCATGAAAAACAAGCATGAAGTGCACCAGGAGTTTAAAGCAGAGCATCTACGCCGTATCCCTAGCCATCCCATTCTCGTATAATCTTTAAATCCTGCTCCGAGTCGCCGCTGCTCTGCGCAGCGTCACCCTTTGCAGCCCACAGTCCCCTTGGAAGGGCAGCACGGCCAGCCGGGACGAGGCTGTCCTCCAATAACGCAGGAGCACAGGGATGCGCACGTAGATCTCCCATGGGCTGCTGCAGCCATCGCCACCGGCCCCACCTACCCGTGCAACCCCTCTTTGGTGCAGCACCCACCCTCTCACCAGTTATTCCCCCTTAGCCTGGTGCCGAATGAATCCCAATACTAGAAGTTTCGTCTGCATTATCAGCATTTTTTCCTCTCTAACCACACACCCTAAGGGACCTGCCCGACCTGCAAGCAATTAAAACACTGGGTCTCATGAACTCCCCGTGACGTCTTGGCTGCGAAAGGACAAGATGAAAAGACCAGTTCCCCCCACTCTACCTCGGCACCAGTCTCCGCTTCCCTACGAGCTTTGTTGTGAACTGTGGCTATCGGAGCGCTCCTTACTCAGACGTTTCCCATCTGGAGTCAATCGCTTCATCGGTACCCTCAACCGGCAGGAATCCTGCAGCATGTGCCTGATTGATTAAAGCATGAACAACTTATTACAAATAACAGGAGGGCTCCAAAACAAGCAAAATAGCTGGGTGAAGAGGGCCGCTTACGCCTGTCACGGATACAGCTGGCTTCCCTCCAAACATTCACGGCATCCTTCCCCGAGTCTACCTAACCGGGGCTGGGTCCGTGCAGCACTATTTCTTTTCTGCCCAGCCATACAGCACTTTGACTGGTGTAATTCAGCGATAGCGGTGTTTTGGGAAAGCCTGGGCAGGCACTGACCGCTACCTGATGATGCCCCAGCTGAAAAACAGTTCATGAGTTCGTATCCAAGAGATATCCTTCTGCAGAGGTACCAAGAGAATGGGAAACACCTTCTTCCTACTGCAAGTGAGAAGTAGGATGGACTGGCCAGCGACATAGATTCAGGGGCTGCTGTCACAGTGGAGCTAGAAAGAGAAAACTGCCTTCGCTATCCCATTATAGCTGAGCAAAAGTCAAGCTGAAGGCTCTTGGGGAGCGATTCCTTCAGCTCAGGCACTAAGTTCTATGCGTGGGATGCTGTGAAAAGCTTGAAGCATTGGTCTCTTCTCCCAGGTAACACATGACAGGACAAGAGGAAATGGCCTCAAGTTGTGCCAGGGGAGGTTCAGGCTGGATATTAGGAAAAAGTTCTTTACTGAGAGAGTGGTGAGACACTGGAATAAGCTGCCCAGGGAGGTGGTGGAGTCACCATCACTGGAGGTGTTCAAGGAACATGTGGACATGGCACTGCGGGACGTGGTTTAGTGGGCATGGTGGGGTTGGGTTGGTGGTTGGACTTGATGGTCTTACAGGTCTTTTCCAACCTTAGTGATTCTGTGAAGTGAAATTCAGGCTTCCTCAAAAGCAGCGCAGGCTTTGCCCCAGCTCTCAGCAGAGTCAAGAAATTGCCCCTTGCTTCCAGTCCCACCACCATCTTTTTCAAAGTTCCTCTTTTGACATTTGCCCCATCAAACAAAAGAATGCGCCTGTTAAAACCCCCCACGCCAGGGGCATAACCGGATCCATTCCCCAGCTGCTCCATCGCCACACCACCTCATATTAAATAACCTCATCTCACAGGGAGACTGTCGCTTGCAAAACTGCGACGGCAGCATTACCGCCCACTGCCGAGATGGCCGGGAAACTTCCTTCGGGGGTGACTTGGGAATGCAAAAGGGGGATAGCGGAGGATGGCACATCATTACTCATAAAGACAAGGCGAAATATGCTTTGCCAAAGTGTGAAAAATATTTATATCCAAATACAAAGCGTCTCTCAAATTTGCAGTTCCCTGCACGCTCAGGAACCCGAGCCGTATTTGTGGAAACAGCTGCGAAGGTAAGCTGATTTCTGCCATTAAAATGTGCCACTGCTGGGGTGTAGAGAAGATGAAGTGAAAAAAAAGGGTGGGAAAATGTGATCTGATCTGCTTTTTAAAGCAGTAAGAGTTTCACTGAAAAGCCTCACAAACTGTAACATGTAGGGTGGAGCAGGATTAAGATCATAAATAACTCCCAGAGAAGAAAAATGATGCCCTTTCACATGCTGGTAGCGTGTTATCTTTAAAGCCAACGAAAGATAAAATAACTGTCTTCAAATATCACCACTTTCATCCAGAAGGATCGTTTTTAACTTGTTTTACAGGGATCCCTTTTTCTCCGGAGGCAGCATGCCCACCTTTGGGCTGGAACGCAGCTGCGGCTTCGCCAGGCAGGACCACGCTGCGGGAGGGGATGGATATTCATCCCATTAAAATGATGAGCTGGCATTGCAACAGTTATTGATGACAACTTCTCTGGAAGGGTAATTAAACACGGTATTGAAACGCTGGCTGTAAGACCAGTCTCTAACTAGTAGAGACGAGGGTGAGGCCTGATCCCATGAAGGGCAGAGCATCTTCTACATAAGAAACCAGCCCGGGACATGAGTGGAGTGGGGATGCTGGACCCTCCCCAGCCCTGCTAGTCCTTTTCCCCCCCTCTCTGTATTTTTGATAACTAAGCATCCTGGTTTCCACCACAAGACCTGTTCCACCTCTGAACAAGCCTTTTCCCTTTAACGATAAAAGGCTTGAGGGCCAAACCATGCACCGTACCCCAAAATCAAAGGTTTTGCTTCCCCCGCAGGGGATTAAATGTCAGATTCCCAGCTGAATTAGCCACATGGCTAAAGCAGTAGCTATTTTCTCACCAGTAGCACTGATGAAGGGCAGAGGTACTGTTCAGACCCATTGATCGATGGCTGGGAA
Source organism: Gavia stellata (assembly GCF_030936135.1). Classification (NCBI taxonomy): domain Eukaryota; kingdom Metazoa; phylum Chordata; class Aves; order Gaviiformes; family Gaviidae; genus Gavia; species Gavia stellata. The sequence goes on along the minus strand of NC_082619.1, from coordinate 6,166,354 downwards.
TACAGATCCAGAGCCGAGTTAAAATGCAGGTGGAATTTTAGGTAGTTGGGATGCATTTCCTTAAATTGGAATTTAGGCAGGAGTCCAAGACTAACACCCCTCGCCTTCCCTCTCGCAAATAGTGCCGAGGGCTCTTTAACGACCACGAGTGGTCTAGGCCTGGGTTAATGTCTTATCCATAAGTTATTCAGTATTTCCTTTTAAAGACAAAATAGTTGGAATACCTCTCTTTCTCTCTTCAAATTGCAGTTGTGGCAGCTAGGAAAAAAAAACCCACAGCCTCTGCACTATTTCCATGTGCAGCACTGACACTGGGAAGTGTCCGTTTCATGGGAGTCCCACCTCTTGAATTTTTATGGGAACTCCAGCGTTATCAAGTTTATAGCGGCGCTAATACCCGCAGAGATAAAAGCAGCCTCCTTGTTAGCATCAGAGCTTGGCGGGGCTGGGAAAAGAGGCTCCCCGGACTGCTGGTCACGTCTCAGCGTATCCCGGGTAGGTTTTTGGGGTAGGCGCGTCTCCTGGCCCTTCCACCGAGGTGACGTTGGGGCGGTGATGTCCAGGGGGGCTCCCTGGGGACCATGAGCTGCCTTGAGGCAGCTACAGTAATCAGATTTTGCACCGAAACAGCGACCCATATATAGTCAGTGACCAGACTATATCCAGGTCCTGAACACCTTGGGAAACTGGGGAAGACTAACTGCAGGTCTGGATGCGCCCAACATCTCCAGCCTGCTCGAGAAATTATGTTTTCTTCCCAAGGCAAAGTTTGATTAACATTTCCCCCCCCTTCCTTCAAATTTTTCAGACCTTTGTTGAAAAAAATGAACACAGAAAAGCCAAACCCATTTGTTTTCCAGCACCAGAACTCCTCTTGGGACGCTAATTCCCACATAATGGATCCCATTGCTGGGGAGATACAGCTTTAGTTACAGACAAATGGAACAGGCGGACCGAGCACTGCAATGCCCTGCACGGCACAGCGCAGACGGGGTTTGGCTGGGGTGATTATGAAGGGAACCCTTTGCTAAGGCTCGAGGATGTGGCCTGAAATTGTGGCTCTTTTTGGCTCCCAAAGGGTAACATTTTCCCAAGTGCCAAAGAGCCTTTAATCCTTACAGGATTTAGGGCTTAGTTTCTTAAGCAATTTGGAAACGCGTCCCAGGAACGATTCCCACATATCACTGCAAGGCTTCGTGCACGGACTGGTGTAGATTTAGGGAACGCCACCAACAGTCTCCTCTTCCTCTCTTGCAAGAATTATTTCACATGGATGCTTGCAGGTAGCGGGGATTGGGTCATTGCTTAGATGGTCCCAGTGCTACAGGGCCTCCCTCTTTGATATGAGCTGCTAACAGCTACTGTAATGTTACAGCCGCTACCGAGGAGCTGGAAAGGCCATTGACAGGAGAAGCTTTCCATCCATCCAGAGCACAGACACCAACTACATTTTTGGAATAGCTCAAGCAATCGGGATTCCAGACATATGTCATTAGGAGGAGAAACAAATGACATGGCGTTTGATGTCCTGCACCGCACTCAATGCTGTAAAAACTACATATAAACATCCATACCTATGCATACATACATGCACACAGACATAAACCAAATGAGATTCCATACTCCTGGAAAAAGTGCTCAGTAAGCCCAGTTCCCCTTTAAGCACTTGGTAAAAACATCAGGCACAAGGTTAGGCAAATTATAGCAAATAAGAGGTCACACAGATTCCTGACAGTGGCTTGGCTTCCCCACCTCTGAAAAGGAGACCCATTTTCTGGTCTTTCTAACCTTGTTGTTGCAAAGAGGAAAAAAAGAACAAGCAGATAAAAAAAATGGGTGCTCTGAAATGTCAGTCTCCATGAGTTGCAGAGAGAACCTCTGCCCAATGCCTGCCTGCGCTCCAGACGCAGCTGAAGGTACAAGTGGCACAAGGCAAAGGTATTTTGGCATCAGCTCGGAGCTCAGCTTAACCAGAACAGGACAAACGTGGCTGAGTTTAAGGCATTGCAGAAGACAGTCCCTGGTAAGGCAACAGGGATGTTTTAATGGTGATGGTTTCTCTACAGGCGTGCTGAGAAGGGGTTTGTAGGCTGCTCAGTGCTACGAGTGCACACATTAAGCAATCATTCCTGTACCAAGGAGCACAAACGTAAACCTCAGCCTTCCTCATTGACGGATGGGGAGCTAAAACACGAGGGGGATGCTTGCAGCAATCCCTGGAGGAACGCCCAGTTCTAAATGCCCGGCTTTGTATTTTTGTTGCACTCAGCATTGGCCATAAACGCTCCCCGTTACAGCTTCAGGTGCATTTGGAGTGACTCAGAAAATAAAGCCCCATACTGTGCTTTAAGCCTCTGCTCCGGTTATTTCTAAGTCACAGCATCCCTCTGACAAATGGTGGGGGGCACCAAAGGCTAAGAGAAAAAAATCACCCAAGCGCACAGTATTTTCATGAATTTTCATGAAAATATGAACAAATGTTCACATTGCTGCACATTTTTCTTGCCTGCCCTGCACGTGTTTCCAATCTGCAGCAATACACAAGGACGGCACGTGGCAGCCTGGATGGGTCTCCTCCATCTCCCCCTCCTACGTGGCGTTCCTGCAGACATCCCCCCGCCAGCTGGGCTGCAGTCACCTTCCCAGTGATTTGGCAGCACTAGGACATATTGGTGTCCCTTTGCTTGTCCCTCTCCAGCCCGCTCTGGTCTTGCCACGTTTTCCCGGGATGGGGGAAAGGCTGCTGGTGGTGCAACGCAAACCCACCAGTGCTCAGCGTGAAGCAAACACGCTTTCCCACTTCTGCAACACCTTCTGCGTGGGGATCAGCAAGGCTTTCACGCACACTAGGTGCCTCAGCTTATTAGATGGAGGATTATCGTGGATATGCTGGGGAAAAAAAGCGAAAGGACTTGCCCCAGGAGACACTGGGGCAGAGCTCTTGGCAAAAGCCACATCCAATCCACAAAATCCCATTTCTTCCCCAGCTTCGCCTTTCCTCAGGTTTTACTGCTGATCATCACAGTTACCATGCTGGGACCCCGTCTTCTACAACACCCTCAAAGAGAATTTTTCAAAGGTGCCTAAAGGAAACAACACTCATGTCGTGGCCAAAACCTCTCTCACCGTGAGCCCTGCCATTGCAGCTAGCAAATACGCCCAGGCCGAGGGATGTAGAACATGCCTCTTCCGAGGCATTCACACCAAAAACACGCACAAGGAGGCATTTTCCCTACCCTGTTTTCATGTTTCTTGACAGGAATGGCAGCAGCTGCAGTGGAAGTGGAAAGGAAAGGCCTGTCCTAGAGCTCTTTGATATGTTGGTAAGCTCTCCTAAACGCCCGTTTGCATTTGGATCGAGGATCTGGGTCACTTCTTCATCTGTCAGGAAATATATTTTGGTTTTGTGAAAAATGTCAGTGAAAGAAAAAACGTTTCCTTTGATATTTCTCTTTAAAAGGTTTCAGGCTTCCTTTGAAAAGGATATGCCAGAACCTTGCAAGAGGAGAAATATCCAGTTTGGACATTTCTAACAGAACACTTTTATTTGAAAATCATATTTTCTCCCCCCGCCCCCCCAGGATCCCTCTCATCTTGTCTTCCCCCTCCCTCTGCTTGAAGGGCAAATTGTTTCCATCTCCAGATTAGTACATACTCAGTCCAGATTAATTCCGTCACTCCTGCCAGGTGCAGCTTTAGTTTCGCTGCCGAAGCCAGTGGATCTAGAGGAAGATCCCACAGTTCACTGAAGACATTTCACCGCTCTAAGCCAGTGCTGAGCATTTTCCCATGCCTGTCGCTTTACCAAGTCACCTCCCTCTTTCCTAGTCCCTTTTGCAGCCCTTGGGGAAAGCAGGAATAGAAGAGGATGAACTTGGTTTTCTCTGTGTCTGGTAAAGAGACAGATAATTATAAATTGATGATGGCACATCCTTGCATAGGGTTAGGACCCCTGCTAGGATGATGCAACGTGCTTCTGAGCGAGGGTTAACCCGGGGCTGGCAGGGATGCTTATTTTATGCAGCCTAGCAGGAACGTGCTAATTCACAACAGTCTAAATTCAGCTAGAATGAAGCAGTTGCTCAAGTCAGGAGGTTGGGTGGGAAATACCTGGTCCAGCTCTCCCCCCTGCCTGATTCCAGCCAAGGATCTGAATATTCAGGTGATTTTGCCTTCCACAGATAACTGACCTGGAGGCTGCTCTGCGCAGGATCTCTCTCCAGCTGCCTGTTCGAGCTTTTTTACTTTGTGCAAATAATTACGTATTCTTGGGTCTCTATTGCCTTACAGAGCCCGTGTTCAAGCCCCAGCTTTACTACCGCAGTGCCTTCAGCAGCTTCAAATCCAACGAGGCAGGTCTGGAGAGGTGTAGGTCCTGCTCTGGTTCAGAGTCGGTCCACATTTGAGCTTGCGTTGCTTTACTTCTAGCCCAGGGACCCCTCTGCTCCCTCCCCGGTCACCTCGTGGACCCACAGCCACCCGAGGCTCCAAATCCTGCACCCTCAGTTGGATTTGCTGAGGTTTCTACAGCCACCTTGGCACTAAATCCACCAGGGAGCCGTCAGCACCCAAAGGCACAGGGCAGGGAGCGCTTTCCTAAGGGTCTCTCCGGTTTTCGACTCTGCAACATTAAGTCGTGAGTCTCCTGCTTTTTTTCTTGCTTCTGCTCACTGCTTCCTTCCCCAATGCCCTTCTCCTTCCTAAAAGTCATGGTCCTGCCTTATTTTAGCAATTACAATTAATAATTATTGCTGTTACTAGTATATAACCACAATACATTGGTGTATAATAGCTTTTATAACCATTATTATGCCTTGGCAGAGCTTGGATGCTTTAGACCAAAGCAAGATCCGGACCAATTTACCCCCTTCCAGGCTGCTCCAGCAGCCGAGCGGAGAGGTCAGAGATAAAGCAGGGAGTAAGACCAGGGGACAGTGGCTGTGGGCTGCTCCTTGGCCGTGTCACCTCTGCCTCCTCACCAGGAAACGAGGAGCACTCCTCTGCAAAGGGCTGCGGGCTCCCCAGATGAATGGCACTATTGAGAAGGCTGTTACCAAAACACATCTCCGGCTCCAAATCACTACACAAATGATTTTTTTTGGATGCCTCCAGTCACCAGTAAAAGTTTCCCTTGTTTTTGTCTTCCCAGCAGCTCCCAGCCACAGCAGAATGCTCTTCTCCTGCCAACCTAGCCAGAAAAACAGGAAAGGACAGAAAAATCCCCCGAAAAATAGGTGTCACGCCGCTCACAGCCACCCTCCGCATGCAGGGTTTGCCGCTCCCACTGGCTATCCCGCAGGCAAATCGCAGATAGTCGGAGAGTGAAAAGGAGAAATCAAGGCAGGGGGAAGGCTGGACATGTCATCTTGGGTACACCCGTATGCCATTTTTTCCCCGAAACAGAGACCCACAAATAGGGCAACGCACCACAAGTTCACGCCAGTTTTGCAAATTGCTCCTTCCAAAAGGAAACAATTTTGAGGGAGTAAAAATAGTCCCTTGGACTTTTTCAGATGACCTAGGCACAGGTTTGGTTTCTCTCACGCCTATGATTTTCTGACTCAAAGTTGATTGCCACTTCTAAATTTTTACCTTTTCAATTTAGTTGAAAGAATCAGAATGGAAACGGAAAAAAAAAAATTCCCTACAGACTGAAGCAAGTCTTGATTCGATAAGAAACCCTTCAGACTTTTTTACTAGCTGAGAAAAATCAACAGAATTATTTGGACTGAGCCACAAGCACTTTCTTAATTATTAAGCTTTTAGGAACTGCCCGTAAACCACAGAAACCATTATTCACACAGGTCAGGCTTTGTATACCTGACCTGGGAAACCTCGCAGAAGGCAGAATTTAAGACTTCCTGAAAATTAAGTCAAGCCAAGCTTTTCAGATGGGTCCTCGCAGTCACCAGGCACTTGGGGGGAAAAAAAAAAAGCTTTAACCTCAGCCTAAAGAGCTGCAGATGCCACGAGGGGGTTTGGTCTGGGATTCAGTTGAAAGAGAGCTCGATGGTTAATGAGATGACAGTATTAGCTCAGTTTATAAGGCAGTTTTTAAGCTGTTTTCCCATCAAGTTTGCAAGTGTGGGAAGAGCAGATGGGCTGGGGACGGAGGTTTGGTCATCCTTGCTACGTGTGACTTGGATGCGGGCGAGGCGACCGCTCGCCTTTCGCATCCCAGCCCCGGGGTGGGGGAATTGGCAGCGGCGGAGGTCGAGAGGGGAAATTTGGGTGGACCCCGCGCTGAAAAAAGGTGGATGGGCAGACACCGCAGGGCTGACATCACCCCCACTTACGTGGGTTGTGGATGATTTAAAGCAGGCGTGGGGCTGGGTGGGCCTGGGTGCTAATTCGGTGGGCTGCTGCCTAGAGGAAGCCCGCCTGAAATTACACCCCGGGGGTTCGGGGCTGAAATACTGCAGCAACCTCCAAAACAGCCCCGGAGCAAGCGGCGAGCCAGGGAGGTAAATAAAGCAAGGGGCTACTTATTGCAGCACCCATCTCAGGCTCTTCCCCAAAATATTTGGGAAATATCCGGCACTCCAATAACTTAAAGTCGTGCCCACAACCAGAAGGTGGTGGGGGTTTTTTTTTCTCTATTTTTTTTTTTTTTACCCATTACTGCCCTCAAAGCTGGGTTTGCCCAACCAGAAAAGAAGCTAAAACATAGGTGTGAGCAAGCTGGCTTCCCCTGGAAAAATAAGAGAGCAAACACAAAGCTCATGCCTGTCATTTGAGGGGAGGTTTTTTGCTGAACATAATAGGTTTGTGGCCTCGGTGGTTAAACTAGGGGAAAGAAAAAAATAACAAAGCAGGAGAAACTTGCAGTTTGGGTCAAAAGTAAGCGACTCTTTGGAGAGTTCTCAGAAAAAAGTCAAATATAAACAAAACAACTGCTCTGGGTCAACTTAGTATTTTCTCTGATTTCAAACGGTATTCTGTTTCACTTTGATTGATTCTTCTAATTTGGTAGTTTATTCTTTCAGTTCAGTAGAACATTTTATTCTCTTAGTTTAGTTGATTTTTGAAAATCCCCTATACAGAAAGAGGGTCAAAAGGGTTTATTTTGAAAAGTGTCAAAGCAAAATATTTCTACATCAAAAAACCCCGACCCCTTTCTGGCCAAAACATACTCGCCAAATTAGCCTGGTATTTGTGAGTCATTTCTCCACATTTTTTAGTGAATTTACAATTTGTCAAAAAAAGTTAACCTTACCCTAATGAGAGCACATATACATTGGGTTCACACAAACCTACTTTGTGAAGAAAAAGTATCGGAAAGATGTTCCGCTTACTTTGCATTTGTTTCAGCATCTGTCCCTGCACAAATTGGGTGTAAAATAGAGGCGCGCAGATAAAACACAGGCGCAGCCACCCCCCGCCTCCCTTCCTATACGCGTTTCTCCAGCAAGACCTGGGGAACCACAAACCCGCCCCGCGGAACAAAGCGATGCGGGTAACATTTCAGGAGATATGCTTTTAGGTTTATTTCAACTTCAAAGGGGAGCATGGTGAATGGGATTGTTCAGGAAGGAAAACACTGGTAGTGCTGGCATCTCTCTTCCAAAGGAGAGACAGTCCGGCCGTTCTTAGTACTTTGCTTTTTTCCTCCCTTCCTGCACATTGCCCCAAAAGGTTCTTCTACTTTAGGGAGGCTTTCTCCTCCCTCAGATGATTTCCAAGACACCAATTTAAATAAAACCTTCTGATTGCCTAAATTAGAACATGAAATAGTGAGTCCTTACGTGTGAGCTGTCAAGTGCCATACCTTAGTCCCTGCCACTAAAAAACCAAACTAAAACCACCCCAAAAAAACAACCAACAAAAAAAACCCCAAACCCAGAAACATTCTCACTCCAAAGTTTTTGCTTCTGATGAAGGAAAAAATGGTGAAAACAACCACAGGAGTCCACCTAACAGCATTAGAAATCTAAGCATCTCCAGCTTCCAGCCTTAATAAACTGCAAGTTTTATAACAACTCTGGGCGGCTGCGGAGGATGAGATCAACCTGTGCTCCCTTACACAGGAGAGCTGCAGACCCACGCTCCGGTGTCTAAAATGGACCTTTCCAGACCATTCCCCGTACACCCAATCCAGCTGAAGAGCATTTTTGGGGAGACTCTGCTAGCATTCATGGCCCAGGAACAGCCCACCTCTTCAAATCAGCTCCAACCCACGTGGGATGCACGCGGCAAAGGCTAGGATTTGCCCTTGGGATTTACATGCACCAGTCTGAACAGTCCAGAAAAACCAAGACTGGGACAATTTAACATCCAGTGAAGATGTTAAATGCAAAAGCTGTAATCAGAGTCTCTGATAACGCTCCACTGTCCTGGAGTCCCCAAGCTCTGCTTTGCTCCATGTTTCTTCGACAGAGCTTCCTCCCTTCAGGCTGAGCTACAAAAATCCCTGCTAGCACCGCTTGAAAAATGTCCATTAAAATAATTTTTCCAAGGGAAGATTGTGCTTTCATTTACGTGGGAAAAGCTCGCAGAAAGCATCTGATTTCTTTGAAAGTGTTTGACTTGTTTTATTGGAAAACAAAAAGACCAAAACACCAAAGTCGAGAAATTCCATTTTGAGCAGCGAATGATCAAGTTTTGGTCACTAATACATTATTTCTTTTCCAACGTAAGTCAACATTTTCCTTTTTTTCCCCCGGGCACGTCACAAATGAACATTTTTCCTGGGCAGGCAGCACACGGACCTTAACTTTGCATTCAGACATCTAAGTAAAACCAAGAGACACACAGGATTATGGTTTTCAACTGCCTGGATGAGGCTCCGAAAGCAACGCTTGAGCACGGCCATGTTCACAAGACCACTGGAGCACATTACGAGGACGGTTTGTCCCCACAGAGCTGCAATCCATCCCCTAAGAACATTTTAAGTTGTGCTATTTGCAGGCAGTAACCAGAGGGACCACCACGACCACGTAGGCTGACACCAGTGTCTACCCCCAAAACAGGCAGCTCTTTAAAGCTTTCTTTGAAGCTTTCTCTTGGGTTTATTCCACATCGTCTGCCTGGAGGTCAGACAGAAAACAGCACAGTCCCTTGCAAAGGAGGAAGGACGAGACCTCTGTGCGTACAGAGATGCTGCGGACGCAAACAGACCCCGTGCTGCTCTCCAACTCCCCTGCTTTCGCAGCGACTGGCCCACCGTAAAACATAAACACACAGCCTTTCTCCAAATCCTTCTTCCTAGCACTCTCTTGTTACGGGACAGGAGGCTATCTTCACTGAGATGGATTAAACCCCCCACATTTGCAGGGTTAATGGCATAAAAAGCTTTAGATTCAGCTGTTCTGAAAACAACTTTCCACCTCCCCTACCCCCTGAAGCTCCCTCAGCACTTTGGTCTCCCCTGAATAATTCATGTCGTTTCCCAAGGTTGTTGTTTTTCTTCTTTCCATGAAGGCAGCCTATGAATACACCTGCTTGTTCTTGATTTTGTTAATGAATAATCTTGAATTATCCATGAAATGCTAAATGGCACCATGATCTCATCAGGCATTAACCATGCATGAGACAAGCTTAGCAACCAGGCAAAACACAGCAGCCCAAGCTGGAGACCACTTCAGACAAAGATGGACTCTCCGAGTATTTAGCAAGGCAGGAAACAAAAATATCTTTCCTGGCGATAAGGACATCAGCACCAGGAGAGATGAAAGAGGCTCGGATGGGGCTGGGGTTGCATGTGTAGCACTTGGGGATTTCACTCCCACCCTGACAAGCTTCAGACTTGGTTAAATCCCATTTTTCTCTTCTTTTTTTTTTTTTTACTTCTCCTTCCTGCTGCTTGTCCCATCTTCCCCATTTCTGGGCTGTCTGCTGCAGCAGAAGCATCTGCAGGACAAGATTAACTTTCAGTCAATGCTTTTTCAAGGGCATCATGGGCAAAACAGTCTCGATCTAGGGAAATTTTTTACTTAATTTAGAGTCAAGCAGCGGAAAATTCTGATCACTGGTTTGGGTATTGAGAAAAAAGCAATTAAACACTTAAACACCTTTTTCTCCCTCTCCCTCCCCTATTTTAGTCTCAATTTCCCATGTTTTCACTGTGGGTTACACTCTGTCTGCCCCAGCTCCTTCAGGCAAGGTGGCTGCAGCTTGTTTTTTAACCCGTCCTCGCCAGGGTGCACAGGCTCCCCCATGGGCTGATGTTTTTGTGCCCAATGGGGCATTACGGGGGTTTCAGATCTGGCTGCAAGCAGCTGGGACCAGCACCCAAACAAACCGGGTGCTCGCGCATGGATGCAGCAAACCCTGCAATTTATTCCCAATATAGACAGGATAGAAATACCTAACCTACACTCAGGTCTTTCCTTCTCACTGAACTCCTGACCCAACGGAAAAACAGCACAAAAGAAATTGTGGAGTAATGGGGAGGCAGTGCCTGACATCCTCGCACGGTCCAAGGGGCAGCGGCGCTGGGGAAGGAGGGCTGGAGCAGGGACCTGCAGGCGCAGGACCATCGTATTTCACCAGTAAGGAACCCACCAGCTCCTTAACCCACCCGGCATCCCTGAGAGGTGGGTAAGTGTTTGCAGATGGGGAAACTGAGACACAAGGTCACAGAGCGAGTCAGTACCAGAGCCAGGATTAGGATTTAGGAGGTCCTGGCACCCACAGCAGGGCTCAGCCCAGCCAGCCTCCTGCAGCAGGCTTAGGTTTCCTCTCCCAAGGCTCCGGGGTGCGGAAGGACCACCCCACCTCCTGCGATGCATTAACCCCCCCAGCCCTCCATCCGAGGAGGTACGACAATGTGTAACGGCAACCACTGCAGCCCTGGACCATATCAGCCAAAAGACAGCAGGTTATGGGCTCTCTAAATCCCCTACAGACACAGATGCCAAGTTTAAATGAAGTTGCAGGAGCCCCGGCGGCTCCCACTGCCCACTGGCTCCATTCAGAGCAAGGTGCACCCGAGATGCTCTTCGAATTACTCTCTGCACCGGTACACCACAACAAAGAGATGGCGCTGGGGAAACTGAGGCACCGAGGGAGTCGGAGACTTGCCCAAGACCAGAAGCAAACCCTGCAGCAGGGTCAGGCACTTCAACCGCAATAATCCAAGACTTCATTTAATCACAAAACCATTTCTCCTCTCTGCCCCAGGAGCCTGGTGTGCTTCATTCCCATTCTGATCAAAGCCAGCATGAGCTGTAAAATAAGGATGGTTTACAGTTATCTAATCATCAGCTTTTCAGTCCCTAGACACGCTGGAGCCAAAGGTTTGAGTCCCACCAGGATTCACAACCTTGTTTTGCTTTAGGAGGTTCCCTTCTGATGAGACCTTTAAGCTCCAGCTCTGCTCTGCACTGGAGAGATGTTTCCAAAGGGCGAACAGACAAGCAGGTAATTGCAACCCAGCCCCAAATTGTTTCTTTTTCTGCTCCGTTTTGAGGTCCCTGATCTCCATCCTCTGCTCAACAGACATCCTTACACTCCAGGTCCAGGTTCTGCAAAGCGCTTCGGCACGTTGACATGGGAAGAGGCTGCTATAATTTCATATTTAAACAGGCCCTGATCCTGATATCCCATACCCCACGTGCTGACCCAATGGCTTGCACAACACTTCTTGATCTGGAGGAAATGGAGTGATTAATGCTCAGCAAAACACTTTTGCAAGCTGTCATGAGAAGCTGATTGTGTAAAGGAGAAGGGCTTAACTAGTAACTTGTAAAGCTCAGCCTTACTCAAGTTAACCCCACTCAACCAGTAAACCCTTGAACACAACCTGGGCCTTAAGTCCCCTTCACAGCCGCGCTAGCAGAACCCGAGCAGAACGCAGAAAGCTGGAGCAGCTCTTCCCACTTTAAGCACGGCCCTAAAGACGCAACCACACACGCGCATGCACAAAAAGACACGCTCACAAACCAGTTATCCTCCCTTTACATTATTCTGGTGCCTGGGCTTCCCGAGATAGCTAGAGACAGACTCTGGGAGTGTTTTCACACTCCAGGACTTTGTCACACAGGAGCTCTGCCCAGCACTGGTGACATACAAGCCAACCCCTGCCCTGGCACCCTTGGGACATGCAGCCAGCAGCAACTCTTTGCACAGACCTAGTCACCTCCTAAGACTAAAACGGGATTTCCAGGCTTGGGGTGGAATGAGAAAGTGGCTGTAAAAGCCCCTTTTTTTCCTCTTACCTTCTCCCTCTTCGGTGCAGGGAGAAGGATTTTATTGTATTTGCACAACACCCTGCACAGGAGGCTTTGATCTCTTTGAAGCCTCCAGCTGATACTTTAGAGCCTCACTAAACTCTCAGTGATCAAGAATAGAATCAGAAAGGGGGAAAGAAACTCCCACCCATCAGGATGTTTTTTTACAAAATATTTATTTTGTTATCCCCTTGCTTTTCTGGATGGCTCAGAAGAGCAGGAGCGAGATCAGAGTCTAATGCCATGTCTACTTAGCAAAACTGTTCTGCTTGCTATTTAGGGATGCCATTCCACACTCAGGCTTTTCTGCTGGAGCCAAATATTTATCGTGTCTGGAGTCACTAGCTTGTAAAATACAGAGGTGGGAGGTTTGTTTTGCTTGTTGAATAGGCTTTGAAGCAAAGTGCCTTTTGCCTGCTTTGACTGCAGAAGTCTAAAAGTCCACCAGAGGTAAGCGGTGTCGGTGGTTACAGCAGGATCTAAACACATCCGCATTTTAGCTGGCGTTGAAGAGGCAAACACACAGACCCAACACATCTTGGACTGCAGCAGCAAAACTTAGCCCAGTTTCAAGCAAGGGAACTCAACGCAAATAAACTCCACCTCACTATAACACTATGAATACCCTCAAAGTCCAGCCCAAAAGAGCAATACAAATAGCTTCAGCCAAAAATGAGGGGTTTTTTTCTTTCTTGTTTTCAAGCCCTCCCCCCAAAAAAAATAATTAATCACAGCTGATTTTTCTTTCCATTGAACACTGAAGTATTGTGCAGAAACATCTCCCATTTTCCAGCCAATTCAGAGCAACACTTGGTGCTAAAACGTCCACAACCCATTTCACCGTAAAGCGGAGTATTCAGGGAGCCAACTCCGCAGCAAAATCCTTATTGCTGGATCCCATTCGTCCCTGGCAAGGAGCCGATGAATTTGGGGAGGAATCTGGTTCATTCTGTCCAGCACAAGACAAAGACATCGGAAGGCACAGCCACTTCACAGCCCAATTCTCATCTCACAGCATCATTTCCCTGATTTCAAAGTGTCCTCTGAGGTAGCAGAGAAACCAGAGTCAGACCCGTGCTCATACACGCTGGTGCATGACGCATATTGGGCTGACTTAGCTCAACACGTTTCCTAAGAGCTACATTCTGAAGTACAATCTCTATTTAAAACACTGGGGATGCAGTCATCCACTTCGAGTGGAAGTGGAGGGAACTGGGAATGATGTTAATTCTCGAAAGTAAATTGAAAAAAAATAGTTGGAGAGTCAATGAAGCAACAAGACACAGGCAGGTCTGCCCAGATGGTAAGGGAAGTTGGAAGAGGGCAGCAAGGGCTGGCCGGGACGCAGCTGGGGCCGGGAGGATTACAAGGCAGTGGGAGAGGAGCAGAGGGAGTTCAAGGGGTCCAGGTCAGAGGGACATGTTAAGTGGATTTAAGGGAACAGAGCTGATGCAAGTCCTGTGCTTCGGGCTTGGAGGAAGGTCTGATTCATCCCAATGGCGAGTCATTTTTCCAGGTCAGGCTAAGGTCTTTGAAAGCAGGCTGACCAGCAGTCCTGTCATGCCTTTTACTGACTGCCCTTTGGTGCAGGGATATCGGGAACAATCCGGATACAGGACAGCTCTGAGCTTACCTGCACCGGACCACCTCCAAAGTCAGCTCCATCAATGCAAACAGAGCCTTAGCGGCACAACCGGAACACTGCCCAGCCAGGGAGGTACAACCCACCGCATTTATGGGCTGGATATTCCCGGGAAGGACTGGAGCCGATCATTACAGGCTTGGAAGCCAGTTTGCAAGAGCAAGGTGTGTCAGGAAGACAGTGCAAAATGGAAACTAACCCGTTTAAGAAAGCAAATTGCAGAGCTCAGCAGTCACCGGGCGGCCAGGAGGGTGCAGGGGTGGTAGACCAGCGGTGGGATAGGCTATGGTAATAGCTTTCCAGTGGCTTGGGATTTTATTGTAGGCTGTCCTGAGATTTTTCCAGCCAAACCCCTGCACTTAATGTACTTCAGATATTTGTGCCCAGGTGTTATTGTTATTTTACAATGGTTTTATCATCTAATAAAGAGTGGGATTCCTTTTTGGCATCCTTCACTCCTGCTTGCTCGCTTGAGTCCCAAAGCAATGCACATTCCCTGGCTTGTTTTCCATACTCACTGCTTACTAAACGCAAGGACAACCGAGAGGTACCCAAGCCCAGACTCGCAGTCCGATTCTGCAAAGACACACACAGCTCTGGGCACGTGAGCCACTCCGTGATTTTGGTAGGCAGGGGTTAAGCAGCAGCAAAGCTTAAGTGCTATGACCTTTATCTGCCTATTCAAGGAGCTGCAGCCCCTACAAGGAATTAGAGCAGCGAGGAAAAGGCTGGCTGCATGCAATGCCCACCCACGGAGATACGACTGCAAGGTCGGGACCTAACATCGCTGTTGTGACATGCTGCAATTGCTAGAGACAGGAGAGAAGGAGCCTCCCTCCTTCGGAGGCTGCAGGGGGAATAGAGGGGAAGAGGCTCTGTTTCACTCAGTGGGCAGGACAGGGCTGAAGCAGCCTCTCCCTCCTCCCAAATAACTATTGCAAGCAAGTCTTTGACAATATTGCAGCAACCTTGGCTGATTTTCCTTCTTACCCTGCACCAGCCATCCTCACCATGAAACAGGGGCTGTTTCCACTGCATCCCTCCTCTAAAGGATGCTCAAGCGCCCCTGAAATAACTCCACTCAAACGCAGCAAGAGCCCAGGGCAGGATCAGGCCTTCAGGGAACGCATCTTTCTCCCCACAATGGCTTGCAAGTACTTGCTTGCAAGAAGTTTTAAAAAAAAAGCTGAATTCCAGTATATTCCATTACACCATATAGTCTCAGATTAAGGTTCCCAAGCATGCCTTTAATTTAAGCTTAATAAAGCTGTTATTGTCCAGTCATTAATGACTGCTTATTAAAAACATATTTATTGCATACGGTGCTGAGAGATCGCGCAGAGAGCGCCCGAGGCAACAATCCCTACCTCCACCCTGTAGCGTTTAATGAGAGATACATGTGTATGGGGCCGTTAATTCACAGCAAGTATGTTTCTAATAAGCACTCGTGTCTCAGCTGAGGTAGCGTACACGCATACCTGTACGTGCACCAACACAAGATGTAAATGCAATGCAGATTTAGAAACCGTGTTTTGACAGCATTAGCGGTTGCTTTGGGACTGGATGAAAACACATTACAGTGTGACACCTAGAAAAAGTCAGGTTTTGCCCTATATTAATAACAGTTTCAAAGATGTTCAGCGTGGGTGACGGCCGGGGCAGTGTCCAGGGAGGGTCCAAACCCCACAGCACCCTCCCTGCTTCCCAGCATCGCCCCCTGATTAGACACTAGGACAACAGGCCTGAAAACGAACTTTATCTTAAGAGGTTGACAGACTTGCTGAGATCCAAAGATAGTATCAATATCAGGGAAAAAGTCCCGTGCAAACATTTTGCTTCGCATAGACCAAGGATAAGAAATAACCCGATATTAATGCGAGGCAAACTGGCATCGCTGAATTTGATGAATAGGACTTGCAGAAAGCAAAAGCCTTCTGCGTCCCAGAAATTCAATTTCCAATTCCACGTCTATAAAACCACAGAGACTGCTGATTTTGGTACCATAATGGCGATTATTCAAATATCAAGATCCTTAGCCACACCGCAGATAAGCAAAGTACATGAAGAAGGAGGTGGGGTTACAAGCAATCTGCCGGGAATGGCACCTTACTTTGGCACCCACCCCTCTGCTCTGCAGAACCCATGTGCCCAAAATACCAAGCAAAACCCCTGCCCTAAGCCACCAAAGGGAAATCAGTCCACAACAGGAGAACTGTTTGGGACAGGGATTTACTGTGAATTTTATGGGTGCTCTGCACCCAGCGCCTCGCTGAATGCCTCGGGATCCGCCAACCAGGTTAGCCACCAGCTTATTTTGTGAGGGGACATTTGTCCCTCTTTGGGACCATTTGCCCTACCAAATAACGATGTCTTGGACGCACAAGACATCGACCCCCATCTGCACCGCTTCGCCCAGAGGCACCCGAGCCACTTGTCCAGGTTTATTTGCCCAGCTCAATGAGCCTTGCTGTGTCTGTCAGTGGTGGGTTTTTTTTTTGAGGTCTGATGTTTGGAGCATTCAAAAATGCTCCCCACCCCCCCCCCCCCTTCCCTTTCTGTTTTCTCTCGAAGCAGCTTAGCCAGAGGTTGGGGGTAGGAGGGGAAACGCTGCCAGAAAAGCTCCTAACAACCCTCTTTGGAGAGAGGGTTTATACGCTCAGCTGTCCCTTGTAAACTAAGCCCTGTGTGAGATTTTTTTTCCCAAACCTTTCAATCCCCCCCTCCTTGCCCTCACCCCTCCTGCTTTGCTCACGCTGCAAGTATGCAGAAAAAAACACTTTGGTACAAGAATGTCCTTTTGTGCTGCGGGAGAGAAGGGGCAAGAGGAAAAATAAAAAATGACCCCGGCTGCAAAAAGGCAGGGGGGGAGCATCAATATCACCTTGGCTGTCCTTTCCCGGAGGGCTCCAGAGGGCTTTGCTGGACAGAGGAAGGTCCCTCTTCCAGACCCAGGTCCCCCAGACCGCAGCGTGGCCAAAAACCTCGTTGCTCACCATCGTGGCAACATCACCGTCACCATCTGTGAGTGGAAGTGACAGCACGAGGGGGTTCCGCTGGGATAATTTTCCTGCAGCCTGAGGGTTCAAATAATGCCTGAGCACGGACAAGGTCAAGGTCTACAAAGGAGCAGTCCTTGGTGGGCTCTACTGATCCTGAGATGGAGCAGGAAAGGGGAGTCCCATGCAGGGTGGGGAGATACTGCTTCTCTCTGAAAGCAAGGATGCTTCATTGGCATTAACTGGGTGGGATCTCACTTGTTTTAGGTGCAGGGGGAGCTGTCCCGCCTGCATCCCTCTCTGAGGCTCTTGGTGCGCATGGGGAGGAGAGAAGACAGCCACCATCCCCGCAGGACCTGACGTGGCTCAAACCCCTTGGAAAAAGGGAAACACTAAGCACTTTCTGGCTTGGAGCAGGATTAAAAAAAAACAAAAAGGAGAATTTGCTCTGTTGTGGCCAGAGCGGATGTGTCAGCACAGCAAGTCTCCAGGGCGAAGGATTTCTGGCTCCGGCTGGGACAACAGACTCACGGTGCAGAAAAGAGGGTCCCGGAAAAGCGCGTCCCTGCTGACCAGATGTGTGGTCTCCACACACCCGGGAGAAGAAACTCCAGCTAATTCGACCGAGCCGGGGAGCTGCTGTCACCTCCCTGCCTTGCCAACCCCAGGTGGGATGAAGCACAGGGGATGGCAGCACCAAGCATTACTCAGAGCACCCTCAGCACAGCCCACATCCCCCTGCACCCCAATGAGCTTAGGAAAAACTCAGGGCCGGGTGACGCTGTCCCAGGAACCGTCACGTCATGCAAAGGCATTGCCACTATCAAAGCAGGTGTGAGCCTCCACGCTGGGGTCTCGCTGTCCTCCCGGCCGCTGACATCTGGGTGATAGACGAGCACCATTACTCCGGCTACGCTGCCTCTCCAGCGCAGCCTCGGCTCCGAGCCCGAGAGTTTCGCTCCCTGAGTTAATGGAAATATTATACACATGGACCTGGCCCCTTCCCAAAGACACTCCTGCCTTGCAGAGGGAGCCACTCCTCGCAGCTCTCTGCTCTGCAGATGGATGCATTGGAGGGGACGGAGGGAAGAAGGAGCCAAGAGCCATTCGACAGGCAGCGGGACATGGCAAGGAGTGCTTGTCTGTCCTCCTCGGTGCAAGCTGTGTCTGGAAAAGACAGGGGCAGGAAAACAACTGGCCACCTCCTGCATCCCAGAAAGGCTCTTTCCAAGATGGTTGGCCAAGGAGAACCCCAGGGCTCACCCATCACTTCAGGCACGAGGTGCAAAAGCAGCAGGACTCATCCCTTCCCAGGTTGGTTGGCACCTCAGTGCAGGACAAGAGAGAGAAACGCCCCCCAGCATCCCATGAGTCCCAGCTTTACGTGGTACAACGAGCCAAAATTCAAAACAGAGAGGTCAGAAAGAGATTCCTGCCCTCAGAGCATCCCTGACAGCTCCATGATGCCTGCGGCTGTTTATAAACCATGTGCAATGCACTGGCCTTCCATCCCAGCTACGGAGTCCAAACCCGAGGAGGGTCTTGTTTTTAATAAAGTGTTTTACATCTCTTATAACCTCCCTGCCAGCTGGACGGCTGCACTCTCAGGGCAATTATATGCATCATCTAAACATCATCTAAAATGAAACGACTTCATTTAATTAGGTTATTTAAATCACACGTTTGATGGCAAAAGCCAAGCAGACTTAACAGGATATTTAATGCTCACGTTAGTTTGCATGCATACAGAACATTATCTGAAAGCCTCGGAAATTAATGGCAAGACTTCTGTTGACTTCAGAGGCTGCGAACCAGATGTCGGCAAAGAAATGATCAGAGGGATGATCCAGGGAGCTGCCACCTGGAAAGCGCGGGCACCGCTGCCGCGTGGGAGGTTGCCAAAGGGGAATTTTCACTTTGGTCAGAAGTCTGCGGTTTTGCTCCTCTACAGAAATAGTACTGCCGCGAGTTTCACCAAATTGTTTTTTCCTCCTGCTTTTCTCCCAATTTCCTCTATGCGGAAAAGAAATCGGAAAGAGACTTTAAAAAGGGAAAATTCCTTCCCTTCAGCAAAACCAAACCTGAAAGCTCATCTGTTGTTGAAAAATAAGCAATCTGCTATTTTGTACCCAAACACATTCTTTCAACTCCTTACTCCCAAATCCAAAAAGCCTAAACCAAAGTGCAGATTTGAAGCTTATTTTAGAAGTGCGACAGAAAATACTTCCAATTTCATTACCCTCTAAAAACCATGCTCTGCAGGTGCGAAAGGCAGAAGATGCACAGGGCATCTGCCAACGGGAAGGTACAATCCCAGGCATCACGCCAACAAGCAAAGCATCAAAAACCTCTTTGCACAGACAAGCTGCGTTTAACCTTTTCAGATGGTTTATATCCATTCTGCTGGAATACGGCTAGCCGAAACAGCTTCTCTTTCTGCATACGCAAACGTAATTTGTGCTGAGAGTTAAGAGCCAATTCCTATATGCCATGTTCAATATTATGCCTCTGAAACACAGAACAGCAACTGCAACAGAGAAACAAAGAGAAAAGACAGAATTGTCCTATACGGCATCTTGAGAACCAGATAGGAAAGTCACATCTGTAACACTTAAAGAGGAAATTATTGGAAAGTTTTCAGATCTCGTGAGCTGCGTAAAGTGTTTTAAAACATCTTTTTACTTTTTACTTTTTCCTAGCGGATGCCGCTTCTAACAATTCCCAGTTTCTCACGGAGAATGAGAAACTAAGCTTTCATCTTTTTCCTAGACCCAACCCAAAGCGATTACCACCAGTAATGCAGCACCGAGAAGTCCAAGCGCTGGACCAAAACCCTTCCAGCCAGGTGGCAGAAGGCAATGGCATCCCTCCACGATGCCCCTCGCCCGCAGGCTCTTTGCCTGGGGCAGTGAGCTTTACGCGGTGAGCAGCTCCTTCACTTTTCCCTTGGCCCCTTCCAGCCCAGGAGGGCAGCCAAAAATGTCAGCAAGTGAGTCACCAGCAATGGAAAGACTTGTGCCGCTAAGCCCAGCTCCTGGCCCTGGCTCTTACAAGTGACACAACCATTTTGGCACTTGGCCCTCGCTCTCTTTAACGTACAGATCTATAGCCCCCATCGCTTTGCGCCGGAGGTCTCTCATGATGGCACATAGACACGCTCCTTGGTCCCCTTCTCTCCCCACTGCCGCAGGACCAAAGAGTCTATGGGGCTGAAGGAAGAAAAACAGAGGTGCCTCTTGAAGCTGCAGGAGCCGGTCTTAAATCCTGACACTTTTTGTGACATGAAAAGCTCCAGGGGGGGAGAACCAAGCTAAGGAAAGTAGTAAAAGCCTCACGCTTGTCAGGAAGGTAGCGGGGAGCGTAATGCCAGCCCTGGCAATTTCCTGGCCATGGGCAGCCTACAGCTGCGGGACTGCCCTTTAAAATATGTACGAAAGGCAGTGTGCTGGAGGCAGCCGAGAGCAAATGGAATGGGAAATATTACACACTCATCATTAGCAGGTAATCTGCACAGCCAGGGAGGGCTGCAGGCAGGGGAGGGAAAAGGTAGGGCGGCAGCGCCGGAGCTGAGACTCGTGGGGTGCAAATGCCCCCGGGAGCAGCCCAGAGTGGGGTGCATTCGGCACCTGACGGGTGCCACGGGATTTGGACTGGAAGCACAGCTCACAGCAATGACATTAAGACTCCTGGCATGTCACACACTCCCTGTATGAAGACATTTAGACCCAGATGCTTACCAGTGCACCTTTTATAAAGGATAATTTTCATTATCTTTTAGCACGCAGACCCGATTTGATGCACAACCCCACCTCACGCTGTCTGCTTTCCTGCAGTTTATAACCCGTCTCTCCCTGCCGAGACAGCTATTCCCTAACTCCAGTTGTGCTGGCTTTAACTTCCAGCACTGGCTCTTCTAGTCCATCTGTGAAAGCTCAGCATAATCTGTAAGGCCTGTGCATTTACACGCAGCAGAGGTTTAAGCAAGGAGAAAGTGTTTCCAGCAGATTCGGGAGAGTTCAACGCACCATTTCCAAACCCAGCGGAACCCTGGGGAAACCTGTCCGTGGCACTTCGGGAGGTCTGTGGGGAGGAAAACAGCCCTGGAAAAAATAAAAGTCTGAGAAATTTACTGAGCTTGGCTTGGTACATGGTTGTGCATCAGAGCTGGGTAAATGAAGATCTCAGGAAAAGGTTGGTTTGGCTCAAGCCAAAACAAACTTTTTCCAAAAGTGAATAAAGAAACCGAAAACCAGATCCACAAATAGCCTCAGTCCCTTCCCCGCTGTTCCCAAAACTCCACTTCTTTTGGTGAATTAACTTTTTGGACCTCCTACAATGAAACAGCCACTGCCGAATACGAACAGAGGAACCGAGAGCACGTTCAAATAAACACTCTCCTTGTGTATATTTGAATCTTTCATCATGTACTAAGTTTCTGTGTAGGACTTTTATTTGTATTTGTAAACTTTGAGATAAAGGTACTCAGAGAGTTTACTTCTTTCTAACATCACACATCCAAATAACGAGGGAGCACAAACCCCATACAGACCTGTTTACCTTCTCCCCATATTTCTCTTACTTCAATATCCTCCTGCCCAAAACCACCAACAACAAAGCAAACGAAGGAAATTGAACATAAACAACCTTGTTAGCTTGATGCCGGTCTGCAAAAAGTTCAAGGACTCAATCTACAAATCCAGCCATCCGACTCCAGAAACGATTGCGGGACTGGGAGCAGCAAGAGATTAATCACGTTTAATGATACTTTACTTTCCCCCCCCCCAAATTAATTTAGGTCTTCACGAATCATTTGATTTCAAAAGGGGTGAAGAAAACTGGCAGCAAGATACACCACAAATGGGACTGCTGGGGTCAGCGTCAGCCCACAGTCGTCGAGTTTACATCCCCATTTCCTCACATGGTGCAAAACACGCCGGCAGCCTGATGGGACGTGGTTTGGAGACGGAAGAAATCCCAAGCAATCACCAAATAGAGATGAGAGAAGGCAAAGTATGTCCATCTATCTTCGCACCATGAAATGCAAACTCTGAGAAAGACAGCCTGGTGAGACATGTCCGTGTCTCCAAATTTTTCAGCCCAGCCTCCTCTGAGATGCACACATTACCAAAAGCATCCCAAGAACTGTATCCAGTTACAATTTTACCTGTCAGCAGTGAAAAGGGGCACTTGTAACTTTTTGTCAGGACAAAAAAAATACTGCAGAGGACAAAGTCTGACAACTGGCCCAAACCGCAGGATATGTGCAGACCTATTTCAAGCGCTTCTCACCAGGGAGAAGCGATTTCCACCATTCACACCTCACCTGGGCGCCTACCAGATGGATTTTAGGGGAAACCTATGAGGTGCGGGCAAGGCACAGCCTCCCTGAGCAAAGGGGATGCTTAAGATCCTCCTGCAATCGACTCCTTTTCTGTTTAATAACGGAACAAGCAGAAAGAACACAGGGGAAAATAACCACCACATTCCTTCAAAAAACTCCTCAAAGAGTTTCCTTCTGAATTATATCCACAGAAAATCATTTGTGTGGGCTCTTATTTTATCAAAACCATCCCACTTCCTATGTCAATAAAGGGCCATTACCGGTTACATGATATTTCTGGCTTGTAACTTGATGTCTTGCCCATATTTCTTTGCACTGGAATCAAAAATGTCTTGTCTGTGAAGCGCGGGTCAAATAATCTGGGTTTTACAGTTGTTGGCAGCTCAGAGATTGGGTTGGTTTTTTTCTCCTTCACAATTGCTCGCTTTCTTAAACCAGTCAACATCTCTGCCCTTGGTTATCTCTTCTCTCCAGTAAAGCGAACCCCCCTAAAGAAAACCCTGATATTACACACCGCGTATCCAGGACAAGGCTCCATTGATTGCAGCAGGAGCCACGGGCACGGAAACCCACCCAGCCCTAAGCACTTGCAGGCGCTTTGGGGAACCGTCAGCAAGGAATATAACCAGGGACTTCACGGGTCCCAAGTGGTTTGCAAACACCTTGTATCAGGCTGAATCCAGGGTCTGACCCTGCCTCGAGAGACCGCTTCCTTCCTCTTGGGTACACAAATCAAGAGTAAGTTCCCCCAAACCGACGGGGTTATACGAGTGTAGGACCAAATGAGAAGGGGAAGAGATGCCCTGCTGCATCCCTGCTCCGGGATTAATTTTCTGACCGCTTCAGCTTCGCGATAGCTTCAGATCCTGGATGGCAGCTCCGCTATAGTGGAGCTTTGCTGGCTCGCAGCAACAAACGGGGCTTTGTCAGGTTTTATTAATTGCACTGTAACCACCTCCGCATTGATGTTTCTCTTTCTAGTGATTTCTTGGTCTCTGGGAGCTGCTGATATTGTGTCTCTCCTCTTGGGCTATTTGATATCATGATATATCTGATTCTCCTCAGCGCCTTTCTGTGCTTTTCCTGCTGATTGCGGCCCCTCCCATTGCCTTTGTAATTCTTTACCTCTGTGCATCAGCAGCACAGAGGCTTCCTCCGACTTTCAACCAAAGCCAAAATTGTCCTTGTCCAGCTGGGTCTGCCATTAGTTTTATTTTAGTTTCACATCCATCTCTCTCCGGCGGACGGGGATGAGGCAGATGCTTTGCCGTGAGGCTGCAGTCAGGCTCCCCGCTCCTCTCCTTCGCTTAGGAAGCACCGTAAGCAGGACCAGGTTATAAATTTCTCCAGATTGTTTTGAATCTGGAGGGGGAAGAGTGCAGAGTACTTGGGATCCTAGCTTTACCACCTCGGTTTACAGTTTAAGGGAGACTAAGGGCCCTTGTGTTTATTTCACAGCTCTCCAGGGGCTCTTCCAGTGCTACATTAAGTGAAAACAGATGAACTGAATACACTAACCTCTTTGGGACAGTGTCTCCAAACCTCTTGGAAGTCAACATCCTTGAAGGAGCATCCGATTCCCTGAAAGGTGAGGTTATTCCTTATTAATCTCTCCAGGGGAGCAAGAAAAGGGAGATGGAATTTTTGCACATGCAACTGAAAATCCTGGAGATGGCTTTTGGCTGGGCTGTGCTAATAAATAAGGACTAATTTTTGAGAGCATAACTCATGCTGGTGGGAGATAAGAAAGGAATGCAAGTTCCCTCCGAGACCAGCCTCGGAGAGAGTTATCCTCTGAGATCAGAGCAGAAATCATCGAGTCAACAGCAGAGGCCAGTCACCAATAATAAATCCAACCTCGGCAGAGCAGACCCCGAATCGGTGGAGCGAGGCACCGTCCCACCCGGCAGGCAGCAGGAAAGCAGGAGGCATGCCAAACTCTTGTCCCGGAGCAAGAGTTCGGTGTTTGCAACACAAACTCCATTTAAACAGCAGGCCGTTTATCTCAGTTATGAAGCGAATGCATTCCTCCAAGGTGAGGCAAGAGCCCCGCGGATGGGAAACGGTGCTAGTCCTTCCAGTAGTGGTTTCAGGGGCATTGCTGTTTGGGGAACCGTCAGGGAGTCAGGTCCAAGCGGTTTAAAGCTGGAGGGGCTCCCAAAAAGCCCAGCACTTCTCTGCACCCATAAGAGGAGTGAGCCTCCCTGCTCTCGCACAACTTCTGCTCTGCCCGCTCCTCGTTTACCTCATTTACCAAGTGATGGAGGTTCAACCAGCATTTTGAGGAAGCGCATCACTGCTTAGAGACCCTGGTATTTCCCCCGAAGAGCTACCTCTTCCTTTGCTCTCTTAGTTAAGCTTTGGGATTGATTCAAATTATTGTCCGCCTTGGATCTTGGAGATGTCAGGCAACCTTTATCCCACCACCTCCAGGCTTGCCTACATCATGCTACTGATGTACAATCCCCACCCCTGAGCGCTCAGTTATTCAGAAACCCTGGGTAACGTGAATTAACCTTCTCGCCCTTTCCTTCATGCTCTGGCTGCCTAAGTCTTCCTCTCTAACATTCACCAGAGGAAGGTTTTCACCACTACTTGTCTTAAATGATACTGCGATCCTGGCTTGCACAGCTAGTTTGTCCCACCCTATTCACTTATAACAATGTGATTCTCAATTATGTGGCTAAAATATGTCCTGTCTCATACCAATGTGCCCAGTATTCATTCTGTAATGGAAAAAATTAATTTATAGTTGGGAATCCTGACCCAAATCCTATAATCTGAACAGCCTAAAACTTGGGAAATTCTTAGTGTCTGTCCTGACCCTTCCAACCCCAAATCTGGGTTTTAAAGGAATTTAAGTCTTCTAATCCTAGGTACACACGCAAAAGCCTGCCAAATATGAAACGGCATCCCATCCATGGGTGTAACAAAAGCCATTTCTGCAGGATGTTTCCCATTCGCCGTGCTTTTCCACAGAACCCCTGTTTCCCAGCCTCTGGGGGCTGCATACACATCTCCCTCTCCTCATCTGCTGTGAGATTTTTTTGGCAGCCGAGCCTTGGCCACAGCAGGAGAAATGGGCTGACAGAACTCCTAACTCAGCCTGGTCCCTTCCTGCCATTTCAGGACGCTCCCTGGTTTCACTCTCGCTGCTCTGTGCCTCAATGTCACTGCAGCCAAGTGACATCATGGTCAGGGATTATGAAATACTCTTCCTCGCTGGCCAGGCGGGGCATGACAGCAGAGAAACACATATTATGTGGATAGAAATAAATGACAATTACACTACACAGCAGCAATCCTATTGCTGGCACCACTATAAATCCCACCAGCTACAGCAGAGCATCCTCACTCAACTGATGTATACATCCAGCCTCCGAGTACGCCACTTTGGTACGCTACCGTAGAAAACAGCTGGTTCTTGTCTCAGCTATCAAGTGTGGTGCGGACTAAAGGGAGCTACAGCAAAGCAGCGGCTCAGCAACACTGGAAGGGCCGGCAGCTTGTCTTGTTGGATGCCTCCTCCTTGCTCCGCAATGGAGGACAAGTGTCTCAGCTGCTTGTAGGATCCTGCCCAACAGCTAATAAGGGCTTGTTGACACAGGACACTAAGGAATAGTCATCTGAATCTTTCTGGATTGTATTAGCTTAATGGTATCAAACTTCTGAGTGGTATTATGTTCAAATCTTCATTTGCTTTGGGAAGCCTGGGGTCGCCACAGTCCTCTTGTGTGCTCCGATTCGCTCTTGGATTAACACCTTCAGTTAACTCAGAAAAACCTTTCTGAAAGTTTTGGCACAGGCAGGCCAAGACCTTTGCCTCCTTTACAGTGTCAGAGACAGCAGGACGCGCGAGGACGGTGCCAATCAAGCGTTAGACCTTGTGCCAGGTCAGACTCCCTCCCCAGCCGGATCTTCTCTCTGGTGGCAGCAGGACCGAGCTGCAGTGAAGCCACAGAGCCAAGAAGTCCCCATTTACAATTGGACACCCACCTATCAGGGAAGACAGCAGAAAGACAGTGCTGCTTCTGAGGACTCCCAGTTGTGCGGGGAGAGGAGGACTGGGCGGTTGCGTTTTCCTCCTGCTCCCATACCTTATCTGTACTGGGACAGAGGGAAAGGGACACCACAGACCTCTGGAAAGGGGGAACAGAAACCCAGCCCTTCCCCATGGATCAGACCATGTTCCTGGAGTGCTCGCTGCACCTGCTCTGTATTTATAGATCGCTTTAGTGGGAAAAAGTCAAGGCGATGGGACTGCGGAGAAAACACGGTGGGAAAATCAGATCTCAGCTATGCAACATTGCATTTTTCTGCAAGCATATTAAATTAAGTCTTCTATATTAAACCAAAGCCACATTGTTGAAATCCTAAGGGGCTAATCCAGTTTCCTATCTAATCCCGCATCTCCCCAGTGCATCTTCTAACAGCCTCACAGAGATGTGCTCTAAGTAAGTGGAAAAACATGAGAAAAATTCACAGCAATGCTTTAGCCCACGTGTCTTCAAAATTATAAAGGTAACCTTCCTTGAAAGTGAGCTATTTGGGGCTTTGCTGGAGCTTTTTACATATCGGAAAACACGCTGCTGTAAGACAGTTACCCAGCGCATTGTCAAATTGGCAAAGACAGGCAATTCTGCCACAGCGAGCACGGCGAAATCTGTTCCTGGAATAGGGATGCGTGTATTAATGAAAGTCACAGCACCTATGGAGCTAACAAATTGAGTTTCAGCATCGGCTTTCCCATTTATTGGCAACAATACCCTCTGCTCAACAGACAGTAATTGCTATCGGCTCAGTAATGTACTTGCAGGAATGGCTCATTTCAGTAGAAAGCCCAATGTCAGAGCAATGGGCTCTTCTTGGGACCTCAGCTCCCAGCAGTGACTCTCTGTGGCCAGATCTTGCAAGCCGTCAGTCAGCACATCCCAACCGATGGGAAAAATGACCTGCATCTTTTACTGCGAGAGCCATGTCTCTCAACAAGACCAGATAAGAGGAATAACCTCACACAAGAAGGGAAGGAGGACTCCTTGGGACACACATCACTTAAAGCATACCTTGGGCTCAATAAACCATCTTCCCAGTTTCAAATCCACCTTGTTAATTCCAGTGGGACTGTGCCAACGTGGCTGAGGACCCAACCCAGCCCGTTACCTGGACTCCAATGCCTCCAAAGTCACTTTTTCCAGAGACCCTTTTCCCCATTCACCACCCTGCCATAAAAAAACCCTGCAAACACCCAACATTAAAAACCTGCTGGGAACACACTGGGATTTGTAGCAGCAAACACCAGCCAACGTGACAGAGACATCACCAAATAGCTATGCAAAGAGCTCTATTTTTAAACCTTTGCCTTGGCTACCTATTAACTCCTTCTCCTGGGACGAGGCGCAGAGATTCCTTTAAGTTTGCAGAAAGCAACAGCCCCGATTCCTGCCTTTTAACCTTTACGATTTGTTTTCATCTCCAGGAGGGAGAACTGCACCCCCGGACTCCATTTCAAGGCCCGGCTGTGTTAGTTTTGGACAGGTCCTCAGCTGTTTCATACTTTGCACTGGCACAGACTTGTTATACCAGCTGCTTAATAACAACACACCTGTACGCAAGCTGGGTCTGGGGGCTGCAAAGTAACCAAGCAGCGGTCTTAATTATTGCAGGGTGACACAGTGATGTCGGCATGACCTCATGGTTTACTTTAGCCCGATGATCTGATGCGATGAAGAGCACATGTTTTCTCAGCCGTCCGTTGCCCCTCCAGGAGATCCGACCGACCTGTGGGCTAAACCTCTGGTCCGGAGGTGGACACCTGTATCTGTGGGAGCCCTTCACCCATCCTTAATCAAGTTGCATCTCTTCCCTGTTGACATGTAATCAATTTTCCTCTTGGAAAGATTTACTGAAAGTGGTTTTGCGTTTGGTTTGGCTTTCAAAACTGATGAAAAGACTTTAATTCTCTCTTTTGGAAATCTGTGCCTTACTACAGCTGCCTACAACGGGCCAGGAAGCTACAAACCCAATGGCATCCACATAAAGGCTGGGAAAACATCTCTGCGGCAAGCTGAAGGCTTGTGCAGGAAAATATGAGACACATTTACGTAATAATTATAACTCACACTCGCAGAGAACCTTTCAGCAGGGGATTAAAAAGCACTTTGCGAACATTATCAACCACAACTCTTCTACGAGGTAGGTATGATTCCTCCTTTCTCTACAGGAGGAGCCAAGGCAGAGAGAGGTGTTTTTCCAGCCCATATTTTCAGAAGGCAGCCTGCACACTTGGAGGCTTTGGCGTTTGGATGCTAAAAATGAAACCCCAGGAGGCCCGACTTCCCCGCTGGATTCGGCGCCTGCATTTCACGGAGGTGACAGCTGGGGTTGTGATGATCCGTACCCTCACAAACCAGCTCTGAAATGTTTTGAGAAAGGCAACTAAGGGGGCTCAGGCACCAAAGAGCAGTGGCCACTTTTGCAACTAAGAACATAAAAAGAAACTTTAAAATTAGGACTAGAGTCCAGGAGTTGTAATTACCAAAGCTTGGGTAGAAATGCATTATTTCAGCATTATTATTGTGCTAGCTAGAAGAAAAATAACATGGTTTTTCAGTCTTCATGCTTTAGGCAAAAATCCGATGCACTGTGGAGCACAGTTCACCCCAGCTTTACTGATGTTTAGATTAATAATTTTTGGCTCTTCCCCCAAAAGCTATCTACTGAAGTGGAAGACACCAAGCCACAACACACATAAAACCCATTTATAATGCTCTAGAAGATCATGTCCTTCTTCTTCCCTTGCGAAGAGGACTTAGTCTGGACAACACAGAAACCAGGAGCTGCCAGCAAGAGGGGAAGGAGTCACGACCGCTCTCCCAAGCCATCTCCTCCAGTCACGGCCATACCATAGCACAGGGGTTTTGAAAAGGTCCGATACAGGCGCTGGGGAAGGAGTGTTTATTTAGAGACCGCTCTTGGAAACCTTGCAAGGCCATGGGAAATCTGCCATTTAGACACATCACGGCCAAGAGGAAAGGTGGCCCAGAGCTTGCTGCAAGGGTTAATTCACTAGCCCTGCTCCTAACACAAACACGTACAGACCTCAATTATGCTACCCACGTTTTAAGAGGACTGTAAAACATATATTGCATTGGCAGATAGTCAAAAGCACCGCAGGGACTTGTGCTCTGAACTCCTTAAAGAGGTTTTACTTGATTTGATTTTTATTTTTCGGTTAGGTTTGGTTTTGTTTTTTTTTAACTTATCCAATACATCTGCATTATTGTGAGGTATGCGCGTAAGCTCTGGGAGATTAAAGAACTCCTATCTGTAAGTACGCTACCTATATAAATAGATCACACTGGACCAGAGGTATCATTTTCAAAATACCTGAGTATCTGTCATCCATCTCCCACTGACTGCCAGCACAGCATATGCTCCCAAGTCCCTGAAGTCGTGCTGAAATGAAAGCATGAACTCCCAACTCACCAGGTGCTTTTGAGAGCTTTGCTCTACACCACTCCAGTCGCAGAGATTTTCCCCCAATTTCAGCACAACTGCTCCTCAGGCATGCAAAGTAGCCTTAAAATGTGGCTGTATTCAGAGAAGTAACTGCATAAAAATGACACCTCATTACCACAAACATCTGCCCCGCAAGTTTCTGGTGAGTCACATTCGCTCCGTTCACAGAGCAGAAACACAAACACATGTTTTTACTCCTCTGACCAACACGGTGCCAGTGCAACTCGGGAAAAGCCCATGAGGGTCTCCGCTGTCTTGTGTTGTCATCGCAAAACGGTCGGCTCCGCAGTCCGCATGGTAACACAACAACAGCCTCCTTCCCCACACAACACCCTTTGGTCTAACAAATGCCGTTTTTTCTTTTACAGGTAGGGAGACAGAGGCACTGGGGTCCGAAAGGATTTTCTTAACATCAAGAACAGACTGATGAAAGAGCTTTTCATAATATTCAAATGACAACATCTTCAGCAACAGTGGTTGCAAAACTTCAGGTACTCTTGATATGACCGTCCCCTTCATAAATTCGCAACCTCAAGGTATCACTGCTCTAGGCTTAATAGTGTCTTATTGCATTAGGCTAAGCATGAATAATATGCTGATTACCTTTGGGAGCAGCTACTATTATTGCCATTTATTGAGTGGGGAAACTGAGGCACAAAGACATGATTAGCAGAGGCCCACTGACTTCAGACAAGTTCAGAGCTCAAGACACAGAAGTATCGAGTGATGTTAAAATACAGAACTAAACCTATGCACAAGCGCTTCTGCTTGAGCAGAAGATGCGACCTTTTCAATTTAGGTGAAATAGAAATCCAAGGAGTCTCATAATCCAAACTGCCTGACAAAGCCATGCTTCCCTGCACTGTGATGCAACTGAACGAGCGCTGACCCTTTCCCAAGTTAGGGAATGGATGGTTAATGGTATCAGAAACCAAACCGAGTTCCCCATCCACAGCCTGGCAACTTCCAAAGGACTCTGGATAAAACATAGCAGCATAACCCAGAGTTTTTGTAACAAAATGCCTTCCCAACCTTAATCTACACCATGGAGAGACCAAGGAGAGCAGACTGCAGCACAGATTGCCTTTGGTGAAGCTGGGAGATCTGCAAGGGAAATGGACACTCATCACAGAATCATTAAGGTTGGAAAAGACCTGTAAGATCATCAAGCCCAACCATCAACCCAACACCACCATGCCCACTAAACCATGTCCCGCAGTGCCTCGTCTCAAAACACGATTAGATTTATCCAGGCTGTTTCTAAACCTCTGCGCAACACAAAACTGAGGGCTGGACTCAGACCTGCAGCAATTTAAGTATTATGGGTTGGGCCCACCTTGCAACGACACCTCCTCAGCAGTTGCTTGCTGCTAGCATTCACGCCGCAGCGTTGCAGTCAAGCAGATGAGAGATCCTCTGCTCGAATTTAACAGAGTAATATGAGACTATCCATCACTAAAACGCATCCAAAGTGTCCGCTTCGCTCCTAAGAGGGTTTTATCTTACGGTGCCAGGAACTACAACATCCTGGAAAGAGCTTTGAGAAATAAGCTTTGTTTCAACAAAGTATTTGGGACCGGCAAAACAAGCCCCATACAGCAATAAGCACATCCTCAAACGCTCCACTGAAAACAAGCCTTCAAGTCGCTTACTAGAGCGCCAGCAGTGCAGCATTTTGTCACAGCTTAACACATCGGGTCAGCTACTAGTTATCTGTTAAGAGAAAAAACCACCCCCGGTCCCCCCCAAACACTGTGGAAAGGCTCCAGGACAGTCCTGCCCTTCACCGAAGGGCAAGTTCGAGCCAGGACGAGGCAGTTTTTCAGGCTGAAAAGGACTGTAGTTGAAACTCTGAGGTTCTTTGGACCTGCACTTCATCATGTGTTTCTCATTTTGACCCTTCCTAATGTCGTACCCCCCTCCACTTGCCATGGAGGGTGGTCACACAACCTCCGAGCTTTGATGGTATCCAGAGCCCATCCGAGATCATGCTTTGGCATCTACGTACAGTCTAGTCCAGCCAAAAAATGGCATGCAGGGCACAAGCTCTGATTAGGAAAAGCTGTTTCACAATGCAATGCAATTACAGGACAACTGGCGGATTCTGCCAGGAAGGGTTTGTTTGGGGTTTTTTCAGAACTAAACTAAACCAGAAAAATGTGTGATTTTTATTGCTGGTGAAAGGTGCTGGATTTGCACTCACAAAGGAAGCACAGGATTGTGAAATGGGCTGGGGAGAACCGATTTCCCTATCTGATGAAGTTTTGCAGTATCCTGAATTTCTTCACATCCACATCACAGGAGCAAGAACTCAGAATTACCTTTTTTTTTTAAGGATTTTACATTAGCTTTGTTATCGAAGTTATCAGATTCTGACTGTAAATCAGAATATCCTACTTAAGAATTGTCAAAATTGAAGTGTTCATATTCTGCCCCCAAGACTTTTCAGTAGAAAAACCTCAAGTTTCCTACAGGAATTTTCAGGGACTGAGAAACATTTAACCAAAATCCCTCTAGAAGAGGCTAGAAACCAGCATGTTAGGCAAGCCTCAGCAGGTACTGGATCCTAGTTTTACATCTGCAGATGAATACACCATGAAGAACAACTCACCCTTGGCTTATATTGTCTTCCCACCTCTGATGGTGTAATGGTTTGGGGTATTATCCCATAAGCTGTTAAATAAGCCCTCTGGCTTTAAACACCCACCACCCTACTAGTAAAAGGGCATCAGCTAATACGTAGTTTTTGAGAAATGGGAAAAAGGAAGCAAACTTCTGCACTGATCGTGGTAGAGAAGATGATAACAGAGGGAGGTGAGGTAAAGACAACCTCTAAATCCAACTCCCCTCCAGATAAAGCATCACTGGCTTCAACCTGAGAGTCTGCAACAGCAGCTTCAGCTCACAGCTCTAACAAATCGTGGTGTACACATGCATTTTAACTTGCCCTTCCATTACAGAGGCAAAAGAGCACATAAGCAAATCCTGTTCTATGGGAAGAAAAACAAGAGAGTGTTCTGCTGGGCTTTCGACACAAATCCTGCAAGTCAGGGAAGCGTCCCCCTCGCAGGGTCTCTGCCATGCCTTCTCCAACACCCATCGTGTTAGTCAACAGATGAGCACAGACCAAGCGCAGGGATCTATGGTTTCAAAGCAAACACACAAAGCTGGGGTTGCTTTACACCATCAGACAATGTTCTCTCCATCATTTGTCTTGGCCAGTGAAGAACTTGCACTCTTGATTAATTTTGCATAGGGGAGTGGCAGCAAATTCCAGGCCACAGTGCTCCGATGCAACGTGTGGATGGAAACCATCGTTGCTGAGCACGCAAGTGCTGCTAGGAAGTCTTCTTCAGAGAAGTCCCTAGAACTGCTGAACCCTTCCCAGGGCGCAGCTGGTTGCACCAAAGCTTTAACATAGCCCGACAACAGCCGTGCTGCAAAGAATAGGGCTGGGAAAGGGTTTAGGCGGTGCCAGGATGCAATCGTTCCAAAGAACTCAGAAACCACAAAATAACTTCCCCAGTCATGTACAAAAACAATCATTCTGGAAGAGCCTCCTGTGAGTACATATACTCATTTACACTCTGTTGTTATTATTATACATGTTATTCTCCATTGGTGATGAAATCCATATGTCTGCTTTTCCCTTCGTTCTTTCTACATTACTATCTGAGGCTTTGATTTATTTCCTGGCTTTCTAAATTGATTATTCAGAGCCATATAGGAGGGAAAACATGATACTAGAGACACAGAGACAAAGTCATAAGCAAAAACAAAGGGGGAAAAGAGACCACAGTGCCAAGTATCACACATCTGTAGTGTCTCTCAACAGAGGTGGGGGAAAACATCGAGCTGTTCTCCGAAATGAAACAGAGAGGGATTTATTGCAAAAACAACGGTAAACTAAACTTATTGGGCAAGGGTTAAGAAACCAAGGACCCGATCTTATAAACACTAAAGCACATACTTAACTTGATTTCGACATCAAAGACGCCTCACGTGAGTAAAGTTATTGAGCATGTGTTTGCAGGGCATGAGGGGTTAGCGTCACAGTCATAAAAGTCTGAAAAGGCTGGGATAGAGAGCGCAAATAAGCAAGGATTAAAAATAACCAAAATAGAGAAAGCTGGCAAGGAAATCTTGGCAGCTAAAATAATAATAGTAAAAACCCCACATAAATTAAAACATTGTCAACATTATATATGCAGGGGATACTCAAGCCGTTTGTTTGCCAGACCGAGCAATGAGATGGTCTTGCTGTTGGGACCTTTGTTCTTTATCATCCCTCTCACTGCACGTCTAACCTTGGAGCCTCGTACATGAGAAAACAGCTTTATTTGCTTAAATCTTCTCACCCAAATAAGACAGCCTGCAGAGCAGGATGGCTGCAGGATCAGCACTGATGGTTAAGTCTTCCCAGTAGGACCTTCTCTTCCTTGATGTGGCGTTTCTGCTGTAACAGCGCCTGATGCCAGCACATAGGTGAAACAAAAGGTCGATAAAGCTGACGACTTATCCACATAGCAAAAACCAAGCTGACCACCAGTCCTATTACCTTTGCATCACTGGTAGAGCACCTGCAAGTTCCCATCATAGAGAAGGACCACACATCAGCCAGTAACCTCAGCTCAGACCTAACTGAGCAAGCCTGAAATGTTCCTGCAGGTACCACAACACAGCCACCCTCAGCCACCTTACCCTTTGAGACACAAGTTCCCCTCTTATAGAACATCTCGGAGAAATAATATGTTGCAGAAGGTTTATCATGGTTCAAAAATGCACTTTCAAATGGTGGACTCCTGCCTATTTCCAAATGGCTCTCTCCAGCAGAGAGGAAAAGCCTCACCCATTACTGCCCTTGCCCAACTTCTGCCAGCTCAGAACAAGAGTAACACTTGAGTAACGTCAAGCTTGAGCCGGAAGGAGTTAGAGACAGCAAGAAAGTGAGGAAAAACCCAGTTACCCACAACTTGCAAGTTTCCTGTGGGAAAATTAGATTTTTTTTGTGGAAGGCTGTCAAAAAAGGGATTTTTCCCATAACTTACTCTCTTTCAGGGGAAATGCTGGAGTTGCAGCCAGCTCTATTCTAAAGCTCTTTGGTTTCCAGTATTAGGCTGGGAATATAATAAAAATAAGCTTCTTTGGAAGAGTGCTGGTATTTCTAACTGCAATAGAGCTGATTTTAGGACCAGCATGAACAGTGATTAGTAGTTTTTAGAAAAAACTGTCAATGGGAGATACAGCAGCACAGATGAAAAATGTCAGTAGGAGCTTTGGAGTACAGCTTAGCTCCCGTTCCCTTCTCCAAGCTATTTCCTCTGCTGAATTTCCCAGAGAAATTATTAATTATTCTCGCAGAGATGAGAAAGCTTTGTAGGTGTCTCTGCTGTTCAATGTCCACTTAAAGCACGGTCTACCAAACTTTGGCCGAGGAGCTTGATCGCTTTGCTTCTTCAGCCACCTATTCCTCCGCACCGCTCCCTTTGCTCAGCTATAAACACCTACCCCAAACCACTCAGCACCAGATGTCCAAAAAAACAACCCTGACGTACAAGTCCCCTCTTAAGGGAAGCAGTGGGAGCTGCTCACTGTTCTGGCTGCCGGCAGCAACCGCTCTCCTTAAATCATCCCTGCTCCTTGTTTCTTTACCCCATTTCAGACTGAGGGGAGGTCCCACCAGCTCCACGCTGGGCTGGGAGAGATCTGCTACGGACCCCTTAGAAGGCGATTTGCCCAAGAGGCAGCTTCTGCTGGTTATCACACATCAGCAATTGCTGTTCCTGGGCCCTGCTCCTCCACCAACTCATTCTTAAATACTTAAAGTGAGACTTGCTGCCTTGTTAAGGCAGTTGAGGGATAAAACCCTCACAGCTCAGATAATAGAGAACAGTCCTTTCCATTGCTCCCGCTGAAGATAAGGAGCACGCTAACAGAGCAGGGGTTGACCAG
This sequence comes from Gavia stellata, assembly GCF_030936135.1. Lineage (NCBI taxonomy): Eukaryota > Metazoa > Chordata > Aves > Gaviiformes > Gaviidae > Gavia > Gavia stellata. The sequence continues at coordinate 6,130,735 of NC_082619.1, read as the reverse complement.
AGATCCCCCATTTCCTATATTTTAAGGAAAGTCACATCACTGTGCTAGGAATTTAATCAAGAAACTTCTTTAGAGGTTCTTCCCCACATCTGTTCATTGGAAAAAGCTAACAAAAGTAAGTGGAAGAAAGCAAAGCTGGCCGCAAAAAGAAATTAGGGTTTGTTAAAGTCAAAACCTTGCTTTCCGGCAATAGTTGAAATGACTACGCCACAGCACTGCCCTCCAGTAAAACCCAAGGCACGTTTGCTAGAGCAGTCGATCTCAGACAGTCGATATCTAGGGACTAGATCAGCACAAACTACATGCAACAAGGAATGTGGTGCCTTTTTATCCCCAACTTCTTCCAGCAACCATTAACTTCCTTCCTCTACTCTTGAACCGTCTGGGTTTTCAGCATTTGGTACCATATCCCATACTCTGAATTGGCAGGAAGATTAAAGAAGTCTGTAGCTCTTGTCTTCACGAAGCATTGCAAAGGGATCATGTCACGGCTAATCCCTCCCCCACCGCATATCACTCATTATTACAAGAAAACTAAATTGCCTTGGAACCAGGAAAGTCCTTTTTTTTCATCTTAAGATTGTCTCCACTTACAATCTACAGCGTAACGTTAAACCTCTCTCTCCAGTAACGCTAGCCCCGCTGGGCATCTGATCTCACCAGCAAAGAACCATCCCACCAGAGCCGCGGAAGTGCCGGCAGACAGAAACACAGGATCCAGACTTCGGCTCCGCGGGACAGGGAGACTACCTCGCGCTCCGATAAGACACAGCAGAAGGAAGAGAGAGCCTTAGGGATTTTCAAGAGCCGGTGAAGCCTTACAGCTGGATGAGAGAGAGCAAGCGCGAGGCTCGGTAGTTAGAGCTGAAGAGATATTGCGAGAGAATACATCTCTTTGCCTTGGAGATACCATCTGGGCCAATAAACAGTAACCTGAGAGGGGCTGTGGTTACTGAACTACGCTAGATAACACCCTTGTACTGTCACCAAGACCTAGACCCACCCTTCTCCAATCACTTTCCCAGAAGTCTAACCTTTTTCCGGGAATTGCTTTATTTTTTGCAGAAAAGTTTGCTTGCCATGGCCCTGCAGATAGTTTGTTGCAACACACTTTTGTACCCACACCAACGAGGGCATCCTCTCTGCTCTTTGATTAGTGATGGCCATTTGCAGACACCCTGAAAGAAACCCCGCAGCATCCCTTCGCTTCTCTAACCACTACAGGTATAAAGCAGATGGTGTTGGCAGTGTTTAAGTTTACCAACACTTACCAAGGGAAGAACCATGGCTAGATACAAGCTCGGGATAAATAGAGGGAACCTATTTGCCCTCCTGTTGCAATGCAGAGGCACGAGCAGACACCAGGGACCCCGACTGCCAGCTCTGTGGTCTGTCCAGCCTGGGAATACCAGTAATTTTGCCTGTTCCGTGGCTTCTTGCCACAAATCAAAACGATCACGCTTCAGGGGCTGCGCTCTCTTCCCATAGAGAAGCTGCCTCTGCACATTCCCAAACAAAGCATTACTCTATGTGAAAAGAAGGCACAAGCCCTGCAAAGCCCATCCCGCTGGCTAAGACAGGAAATATCTCCCATCATCTCAGCTAATCCTCCACCAATACAATGAGAAATGATGTCCAACAGCCGCCAAAAGATTATTAAGTGAATAACAAAAATACTGCACCGCCCATTGCAACAGAGCCAAAGGCAATAAAAGGGGAAATACAAACTGCAGCCATTGGCTAGAAGGAGGAGGGGGCGAGAAGCAGCAAAGAGCAGGCAATGCCTTCAGCAAAGCCCCAACGCTGGAGTACAGGTGGTTCGAGGACACAACAGCTTAACCCCAGCTCCCCAGGATGCCATATCATCCTTTTCGCTGCACCAATGCACCCGTTTTGCTGAAAAACAGGCTTACATTCCTGACAACTTGACAAATACACAGGAGAGGGCAAGACCACCAAAGGCCCACGCCCTGATGTTAAAGCAGAGCGGACTTGAGCATGCAAAGCTGCCGAATACAAGCCAGGTAACCAGAAAGGTCTCCCTGGTGTTGCAAGCTCAGGTAACCTTTCACAGCCACACACCAGCTTGACATCGCATTTTCTGCGTGCTCAACACCTTCTCCCCTTCGGCTTGGCTACAATGAAAGGACACACAGCCATGCCTTGAGCTCATGGTACACCCCAAGACCTGCCTCCAGCTAACACAGAGCTTCTAGCAACACACGACATCACTAGCAGGGTCTCACCAGTGCGTCCTACCACAGAAACACTATTTTTCCCCTTTTACCAGCATGGTTGACTAACAGATTGGCTTTAGCTGCAAAGATGCAACTAGAACAGCCATTTGCAAATACTTTGCTAACTACATTCAGCAAGCTGACACTGCTTACCTATTTCTGCACCAGGATATTAAGAGCTCTGGGTTACCTGGGACAATCACACATAGCCCAGTATTAGCATGCCGGCTCTTTTAGGAGTATGGCATTTGGATGCTCGGGACAAAATCCTTGCAATACCTCCCTGCTGCTCCTTTCTCCGGTGCTCGAGGTCTGTGAAATTAAACAAGGCATTTGGACGGACAGCACTGAGGGAAACTTGGCACCTGCTTCAATACCAGCCTCCAAAAAGCATTTCCCAGGTTGAAAAACTTGTTTTTAAAGGCAGTATTCCTTGAGATTTTTTTTTCCCCTAACAAGTGCATTTAAGGCAAATAGATTTAACCCTTGCAGAAGCAGCATAAATAAGCCCCCTTCCCTTTGCTACCTCTTGGAGAAAATCTTCCACTTCTAGTGTTTTTACAGAGTTCACATACACAGTCCCATCATGCTGCTACCATGGGAAATCTTACTTTGGGGAATTTATCCGGGAAAAAATTACTCCACCAAGAAGGTTTAGACTTGATTTATTTTCACATACAGAATCATTAAGGTTGGAAAAGACCTGTAAGATCAAGTCCAACCACCAACCCAACCCCACCATGCCCACTAAACCATGTCCTGCAGTGCCACGTCCACACGTTCCTTGAACACCTCCAGTGACGGTGACTCCACCACCTCCCTGGGCAGCTTATTCCAGTGTTTCACCACTCTCAGGAAAGAAATTTTTCCTAATATCCAGCCTGAACCTCCCCTGGCGCAACTTGAGGCTGTTTCCTCTTGTCCTGTTGCTTGTCACTTGGGAGAAGAGACCAACACCCACCTCACCACAACCCCCTTTCAGGTAGTTGTAGAGAGCGATGAGGTCTCCCCTCAGCCTCCTCTTCTCCAGGCTGAACAACCCCAGCTCCCTCAGCCGCTCCTCATCAGACTTGTGCTCCAGACCCCTCACCAGCTCCGTCGCCCTTCTCTGGACACGCTCCAGCACCTCAATGTCCCTCTTGGAGTGAGGGGCCCAAAACTGAACACAGGATTCGAGGTGAGGCTTTTTCCACGTGACAAGAAAAATAAAAACCTCGAGTTTTGTGCTTGAATTCATATTGTCAGTTAAAGGCAGTGTTTTAAAGTTTCGTGTTTTATCTCAGTAGGACACATCCATATTCCGAAGTCCACCCTTACCATTCAGATCTTCCATTTGACCTTCCCAACACACCAAAATATCGCTCCCACCCTAGACAGCAAATTCTACCCACCACTGACGGCTACGCTGTCCTCACAGCCGGGGAGACTCATGAGCTGACAGTGCCAAGTGATGCCAGATGATGAGGTGCTTTAGCCTCAATCACCTGCATAGCTCTTAGTGACAGGGAATATAAAAAAACATTATTTTTTTTCAGCCTACAGCTTGCAGACACCCCCCAGATACCCTTGCACACCTAATATTTCAACAGCTCTTCTGTATCCATGCTGGTTTACACTTATCTTCCTTTAGCCAGCAACTCTTCCCCTGCCACAGCGCAGAGCTCGGATTCAGAGGAGAGCCGTGCTCCGCAGCGGTTTGCCGTGACAGAGCAGTGCCGCTTGCCAATCCCCAACAGCTGAAGCCAGACTTAATCCCCTGTATAGACAAAGGCCTGGGAAGCAAACATAATTGGTTTTAATTTGTTGTCTGCTTACATTTTTGATAGCGAACACAGATCTCGGCACCCTGCAGAGCACAACCTCTCCTTGGTCAGCTTTTCATTGCTGTCTCCCATTTCCATGCGGGAATATTAACTGATCCCTTCGCTTCAGGGAAACCTTTTGTGTGCTTTAGAGCATGCTAACTCATTTCCCGCTTCGCAACACCACCGAGCATTCACGTTCCTCCAAAACATTTGGGAACACCTATGGATAAGTTTGGGCTCAGATGCGGGGCAAGAGCAATGAGAAATTAAGACTGATGGAGTCTGCATAAACCACACGCTCCTGCCCTTAAGTAGTGCCTAAATCTCACCTCCCCAGGCAATTTGAGGGCAACCAGGCACATTGCATTCAGTTTTGCAGTCAGATGCCTGCAGAAGCATTTGGGGAGACCCAGGGGCCGATTGTCTTTGAGCACAATAAACGCCTGGGTCTCATTTTCCAGCAAGGCTGAGCTCCCATTGATTCTGGTTAGAGTTGCACATTACTGAAATTTGGGCCGTTTCATTACAGTTCAGCAAAACACATGAATATGTGATAAAGTCTGTGACCGGGCCCCCTCGGTGGCACCACAATTATGCTAATAACAATAATAAAAAGAGGATGTTCCCTCCCAGAAAGTTTCTAGTCTGAAGAGACAGCCAGACAAGACTGGAGCAAAGGATTATCATTATCACTAGTTTCTGTGACTCAGAGGAGCTTACCCAGAAGTCACACGCAGACTGCAATAGTGCTGGGAAGGAGTTCAGCATCCTAATTCCCACACCCATACCTCCCACGTGCCATACTTCAGCAGCTCTTCTCCTTACACCTTCCCCACTAGTGGGACCCTCCAGGTTTGGAGACTAAAGCTATCTTTTAGAGGGAAGAGTCCCGCTGCTGCTCAAGTTATTATCAAATCCTCCAAACAGATTCATAAATACCCGAGATACTTGACATCAAAGTCTGGTTTATGACAACTCCCAGCTCAGACATCTTAATTTCTGCACACAGGACACTGCGAATTGTTCTATAGCACATCGTTAAAATCCTATGGGAACACTAAAGCGATTACACCAAAAATGGAACACCCCACACCTTCCAGGAAATCTTAAAGGTGTTTCCCTTCAACATACTCAACAAATCCTTTGCAACAAAGAGTGACCTATTCCCCTGTTTGGGTATTATATTCCTGCTGTGGACCTATTGCCAAATTTTCCACATGAGTAATACTGAGTAGGTGGCACAGAGGGAACGCACATCCTCGCTTCTCATCGGGCTTGAGATCTGCCGCAGGCTCCAAACTGGCACACTTCCACTGTGCCACTGAAGTCATCTGCTCTCCAACAAGGCACTGAGCAAACTGGAGCGTGTGCTAGTCCTCATGCTTTGGGTGCTACTGGGTAACTTCATTGCTTGGGACTGGTCTGAGTTCAAATCACACATAACTACATCCTCACCTAAAAGCTGCTGTTACTGTTAAGCAGAATCATTTTCTCCTGGCGGTCTTAGAAAGAAGGTGGTTTCCAGTGGAGATTGCTCCTATTAAACTGTCACAGTCATTCCAGGGCTTGCAGCAGTGAAGTCAAGTTTGCTATGTGGGGATGGCTTTTATTCAAAAGCCTGATGACCAGACTCCTCATGCAGAAGCTTCACCAGTTCAAAGCTCCTGGAGGAGTCGACGGAGAGAGGTAAGGTGCTGCCAGGCAGCTTTGTTATTCTCCATCACTCCCTGAAGGCACTTGTAGGTCTATAGAGAGCCTAAGGTGCACGTATTCCTGACTTGGACACGTGGAACACACAAAGATAACCCCCCACCACCCCAGCAACTCCTACAAGTGACAGCTGAGAGCAAGCTGATGCTGAGTTTGAAGGCTTGCAAGAGCCCTGTTTATACATCCCAGCACGATACTTATCTTTTTTTCATTTGCAATAGAAAACCACCCGTGACCCAGGCCTAGGTCCACTCCAAACCCTCCCAGGCAGAGCTGTTAGCTGGCCAGTCTTTCTTCCTCCTCTATTTATGCACCTGGTGATTTATGGGCAAACCTCGTCCATGACAAATTATATCCAGGGCTTGTTCCCCACCCAGAAGGAAGGGTGTTTCTCTCCACTGCGACAGTCACCTCAAATGCTGATCGCTTCCTCCGGCAGGCTCACAGCACCTCCCTGACCGGCAGCACTGACACACGTCTTCCCTCTTCCATCATCCAGAACCTCAGGGATTATGAAACACTTTGGGTTTGAGTGGGGTTTTTTTTTTTTCAGGCCTGGCAAAATCTCACTTAATAAAGCTTGCTGTTTTGGCAGCGAACCATTAACAACTGTTCTGTGTCTGGTTTTCTCCTGCTTACATCTACCTTTTCGCAGCAGCCTCCAGACTGTGTTTCCCAAGTTAGAGAAAGGTCCACAACATAGTGCCAACAACCTTCAAGTTGAAGATATACAAGTTTACTCTTCCCTATCCTCCTATCTGGTTACCCATCAGGAAAGGCAATTAAATTACCTGGTTGAGAATAAATCACCAGTAACAGCCATTATTCCTTGACATTGACTTGTTTTCTTCTATGTCACAGCAAGTACTTAAGTAAGTATCAGGCAAACAACTACATAATTCAAACAATCAATTGCAAAAGCATTTCTGGAGTCCTCACAAGTAACACAGGTCACAGGGGTAGAGTTTCTTTGCATTGATACTGCCACATATTTATTTGCAAGATGCTCACAGGGCAGATTTATGTGAGTGGGGCTCTATTGGTGTTGAACTTGCCCAAAATTTCTCACTCTGGATCTATTAAACAGGCTAAACCCTGGGGCAGCAGGTTTTCATTTAATGTGGAATCAGAAAAGCCAACAGAAGCACCTGGACATTTTTTATTCCCAAACCCAAGCAGCTCACCTGTTGCGCTGTAAAGCTTACCATCTCTATGTATGCCTGCAGCAACGTAAAAGGAATTGGCACACAGGCTACTTTTAAACTGTCTGAAGCAGAGGGAAAAGTATCATTAGAGGAACCTGGAAGCCACCTCTGTGTATTATTGAGCAGTTATTGAGCTCCCATCCTGCGCACAGTTGCTTTTCACCTACCAAGACTGACAGAAAAACATCTCCCACATAGAATAGAGTACTCTGTTTCAAGAGATTCAGAAAATGACTGTAATAAAACATAAGAAGTAGCAACAGAAGTGATCCAGCAGATGTTTCTCTATGATACTTCTCCAAAATGATGCTCATCTTTAAACAACCACCTAACATACGGACAGAGCAGTCACCCTGCTCACCAGTTTGCCCAAACAGTATCAGACACCAGGTAATATCCTACTTCCTATTTCATGCAGGAATCACCGAGTTTTCCATGACTCGAGACCAAAACACCCACACCGTACCGTTTTGCCCACTCGCTCCCGCTCCCTGCCTGTGGCCAATGATTTTCTGCATTCCACTTCTGCAAATCTTCCAGGACATTGCAGTAACAGCTAGGTCAAGCTCATACTCAGACATGCAATGCCAGTTCCTCCACTGGTTAACCAAGCTCTTCACATCCATGTGGTAGCAATTAAAGGATGACTTCCATTCTGCCTCTGTTTTGCTGTTGCTTCCCTGGCTTTCTGCTATATCACTGTTCCTTTGCTCCCCTTCTCACCCTTTTATTTCCATGTTAGTAGCATCTCTCCAAGGAAAGCCTCCATGAGACTTCCTGCAGTGCTCTGGGTTAGACTGGTCTTCTCTTTGGTTACCCCTTCTACACATGCAGATGCTTTCTCTTGGGCCGTGACACACACAGATCTCACCTCCATGCCATCCCAGCTAGCCTTTTTGCACCTCCTGCCTCTACCCCGTCATTGTCTTGCTGTGATCTGAGAGCCCCTTCTCCTGGGGGCGTACACAGCCCATATCCCACCCTAACATCTCACAGAGGTTTCCTGAGCCTGGAGATGAATGCACCCTCCATCCTCCCGCTATACAGTATTCTTCACTGCAGAAAAGCTTCCTTGCCCCTCTTCCTTTCCCCTCTGGCCCCGGACCTACGCTCTGTGCTACGTACAGTGCCTCACCTCACAACACTGTTATCATCTCCCTGCCTGGAAACAGGGACAAGTTCTGCATCATTCACTTTGGGATAGTCGCCTCAAGTAACTCTCAAGGAACAACCCCCCCCAACAACAGCATTGGCTCAATGCAGTAAGTACCACCACAATCAGCCAAGCCGAAAAGGGGTATGTCCACAGCTCCAAGGTATTGTAACCATACGAGCAGCCATTCTGTATTTGGGAGAAAGCCATGGGATTTATTTGTATCATGCGATGATGAAATAGGTTCTAATCCAACAGTAACTAAGAAGGATGTTAAGCCATAGCTAGTAAATGAGGTATTTTGAAATCAGCAAGCCCAGAGAACTTGTATTCGAGATTTAAAAGGGACCTGGCCAAAGAGTGCTCTGGATCATTAATGTTGACTTTTAATAAGTCTTTGGAACACTGAGGGCTGGAAGAAAGCTTATGTTGTGCCAGAGTTTTAAGAGGATAGAAACAGGATGACCCACATAATTATCCACCTGTGACCCTGACTCCTATCCCAGGTGAAATAATGGAACAGCTGTAAAAGAACTTCATTAATAAAGCATTAAAGGAGGGTAACAGCAAATGCCAACAGCTTGGGTTTATAGGAAGCAGATTTGTCACTAAGTTGAGAAATTTTTTTGGAGTTGAATATGTTCCTTAAGCTTGCAGGCTGGATGTAAAAGGAGTACAAAGTTTATACAATTTAAAGCCAACTGAGGCCTTACAAAAACTTCAGCCTTCCTATCCCTGTAGAAGGACTACCAAAACAAGTTACAGAAACCCTGATGCAAGCCAGGAAATTGTGGAGTAAGATGGGCAAGCAATCCTTGAGTCACCGCGTGCTGTGGAAAGGCACAATCGCCTGAGCAAAGAGAAAGGAGCAGCCATCACGGGAATTTCCCCAGTGTGAAGTGCAGAACATTGTCACTCCCTGCTCTGGATTTCCTTGGTTCAACGCTTCCACTACTGAGAAGCCCATTGGCTTCTAATTAGTTTTGTCCTCAGCGCAACATCGACGTGACATCGATAAAAAATTCACTTATTTGAAACCAAATCCATAAACTGAAGCGCAAGCATGAATACCAGAGATGCTTCCAGGTACACACCGAAGATGTGCCTCTGACGCTCAGAAATGGCAGCAAGAGCCAGAACAGAACAATATCCTACTGGTAAGGGACTAGTAAAGTCATTACACATCGAAGGCTTTGGGTCCTTGCCCAAGGGTAAGGAGAGAAGTGTGGGGGGAAAAAAAAAAGACTAAAGTTGCTGTTCGTGTCATCTTCTGGTATGAAGCAATGGGTGATGAACAGCCAAACTGCCTAACGCTTTTGGGTCCGATATTACACAAAGGATGCGCTTCATCTCCAGCAACATCTCTGCCCTGCCTGAGGCTTAGCGGCAGCCCTCCTCCCTCGCCCCTTCCTGGGAGGTCAGCTATGGTGTGACCTTTACGAAAAGGCCAGTTTTCCAACCCTGGAGCCAAAAAATCTTCAGCCACAACCCTGTCATCTTCCCCTTGATTTATCCCTGCACAAGAGTCCCTGCCAGCTCCAGGTGGAGCAGTGGCCAGTTGGGGAGAAAAGTCATTCTTCACTCTAAAATTGTTAGCACACAGCTACGCACATCAGATATCACTCCCGCTCTGCCAAACAGCTGGGCCACCCTGGGCATCTCAGGGACAGATAGAGGGTCTGTGAACAATTTCAAAATCCCCCTGATGGTCATTGCTGAGCCTATATGACTTCATCTCAGTTACTGTTATGTTTTCGAGAGTCAAGAATAACATTCATTTTCCATATCTTGTGGTTTTTGGAGGGTGTGAATAAATTCTCTTGCTGTGAGTTATTTAGGTATCAGTAAACCCAACCCAGCAGTGGTGAAGCCATTGAGCAATACAGAAGGGCCATGGTGGAGATGTGGCAGGCAAAGACTTGCCAGTATGACACATCATGAGGTCCTAAGCATCAAGTCAGAACCATCAAGAATTGCAGAAACTTCTTACGGTCATGATAGGTCTACTCAGAGACGTTACCCAAATTAAAAACTTGTGAAAAATGAATTTACCTTTCTTTCCTATGTTTTCGTTTCATACCTTACACATACGCATGAACACAAAATGCCAAAAGACAACAGCCTTGTGTCCCTTCAGACCACCAGGAATCAAGTAACCCCCCAAATCCTTCAGAAAAATAGCTTGTTGGCATATCAACAAGAAAATCTATGCCTTGTGATCTCCCACCACCATGCTGTCTCTTCTTAAAGATCTATCTCAGCCGGGGCTTTGACCTGAAGTGTCATTGGTCCAATGGTCGCTTCAAGTTAAGCACAGCACAGAAGGACTTAGAGTTGGTCTCTCATAGCCTTATTTGCCTGATGTTGTCCATGTTGCCTGCTTGAACTACAGAGCAGCTAAAAGCTCGGACTACCTGTTAGGCCATGTCAGTCAGAGGACTACTAAACATACTCTGGAGAGCCAAAAATCAAAGCTGGTTTTGGTCTCAGGTTTCATTCCTCTCATCCCCATGTTTGGGACTCCAGTTGGACCTATTTTCACCAACGGATCCTTGTGAATTCTCATGGTTGGAAGAAGCAGGGAGGGCACAATGAATGGTGTATCCCAAAGCTTGAATGTTTCCTGAAGGCCAACCTGCACCCACAGTGGTTAAGGCTCTTTCCTCCCTCACCTCTGAGTGTCCCTTCCCAAAAACACCTCGTTTTTTTCATGTGTGCTCCTCAGCTGAGCTCAAGCCCGCAAAAAACACATGGAAAGCCTCCATTTTACTCAACGGATTTTTGAATCCAGCTCAAGAGGAACGTGCCTCCTACATGAACAAGTGCAGGAAGAACAGGAGGAGAAGGACAGACCTCGTTTAAGACTATACAAGGGGAAATTGCAAAAAATTACCTAAACCTTTAGGAACATATTTATATTTTGATTTCATGTAATATTACTTCCTGGTTTCCAGCACATATTCCCCTGGCGTCCCCTATCAAATATCAGGCAGTATTAAATCACTGATCCCTGATCCCCGTAGCTCTCAGAAAAACATCTGTACTAATTTGTTGGTTTTCCTTAACATGAGGGCCAGATGAACTCCTCCAGGGCTCAGCCAAGTGAGATCGCTGACAGATGCAGAATAGAAGTGCAAAGATTTTTCCTTTATTAAAAATAAGGTTCCACACTGCAAGCCCTGAGCTTGTCGTTTGCCAGAGTGATGAAATGACACGCGGCAACCTTGATCCAACACTGTTGTGGATACAAAAACAGGGTTCTTACCTAATGCTACTCCACTAGCAAATGATTTCTGACAGCACATCCAAATTCGCACAGGCCAACAAGGTGAGGGGTCTGGCAACTGGATACAGCCCTTTTTTACTAGGGGTCTCCAAAACGTCTCAAAGGCATATAGTTATTTAAGTTCACCGACCTGCGAATGCAGCATATCTGGCACCCTGCTCACCACTTTCAGGACCCCGACTCCATTTCTGACAAATTTGGCCGCAGCAGTTCAACATGACGGTGCCTTCTTAAGAGGGGCAGCAGACATGAAGGTACACGAGCTCTTTGGCCTCGCTGTTCACAAGGCAGCAACCCAGTCCACATCACCAAAGGCTGGAACAAACCGCAAAGCCCCAGAGGGATGAGCTAGCACCATCTTTGGTGGGCAATCCCTGACACCTTCCAACTCTCTCTTTCTATGCACGTACAGCGAGTCAAACTCATGCTAAAGGTGTACCAGGTAGCTTGCAGAAGCAAGCAGTCAGGAATTAAGAGGGCAAGCTCTAGTTTGCTCCTATCACCTCAGCCACTATGTTTTGCATCAGCCTCATGTACCCCAGCAAGGTGTTCACACAGGCATTTATTAACAGACACGCAGATGTTCTTCTCAGCAACTTCCATTTTCGACCGCAACAATAAGCAGATCTAGCCACATTCCTATTTTGCAGGTGAAGCTGTGATCCTCTTCTACTTTTGCCCTGGCTTGGGGAAGGCACTGTGCTCCAAAAACAGTTAACTGCAACTCAGTTGAATAACCAGCCTTCCCTTGAAACAAAGAGTAATTTTCATAGGAAAAGCTCCTTTCCATGTTCAAAAGAGTCCCAAGGGAAGGTGCTGTCTGCACACAAGTAACAGTACGAGACCTCGGTTTTCTCCCCGTTTCATCCCTGATGCAGATGCTTCTCTTCTGCAGAAGAGCTTGTACACTTCATAAGGGATGCTGAAGAGGTATGGGAGGCTGCCCTTGCACTAACAGGAACATTAACCTAAGTGCTAGCTAGCTGCCAGGGAAAGACCTACTTGCATGTATAACCTCAGGCATGCATTTAGCCCCAAAAGACTCACCGCAAAACTTGTCAGCACCACGTATCTCTGCACAGGAATGACTCGCGCCCCTTTGCCAATGCTGGTGGGTCACGGTGGGCATTCCCCCTGCAGGAAATTCTCCCTGGCCATGACCCAGACAAAATGCAGAAGAAACCCACAAAAACATCATCTCTCCACCAGAAGCCTGAGGACGCATCCCAGCCAGGGGCATTGGTCAGCCCATTGACAGGCTGTATCTGCTTTCAATAAACTTTTATAGCCTGTCAATGCGCTGAATCCTACGCAATAAAATTTGTGTCATAAAAAAAAGTCTTGCAGTGCCAGTGTCTCTCTTTTTTTCCTCTTTTTAATTTGAGGACAGCTGGGAGGGACTGATTCAGGGGCCAAGTTCATAAGATTTTTTTTTATAAAGAAAAATCACTTTAAATTACAATGGGAATTTTCAGACCCTCATTCTGGGGAGAGCAGCCATTTTCAAAAGTGACTTCATTTCCAGGGCTGGCTTACATCCCAGTATTTGAACAAGCAAGGAAAGAAAAGTTCTGAAAGCAGATAGGTTTCAAGTTTGGCTTGATTGTTTTCAAGGTTAACAGTCATAAACCAGCCTTTAAAGTTCCAGGCAAATTCTAGGGTGGTTCAGCTTATCAGGCTAAACTTATAAAGTCCTGAACTTCAGCTCACTGACCAGAAGAGGTGATCCTGCACAGCATTGCCTTCAGTAGACATCTTAATGCATAAATCTGGCGCAGACCAGGAACCTGAAAACCCTCAGCTGGCAAATCTGCAGATTTAACCCTGCAAGGCTTTTGCATAGACTTTTACTAGGGACCAAGGTCTGAAACCCTGGGTTTGCATCCCTTCCCTGGGATGCACTTTTGTGGCAGTCGTTAAGGGCCGTATTTCGCCAGTTTAAATCCCTTTCAAGTCCCCTTGCACCTAGTGAAGTGGGGTGCAGGGACCATTTAAGAGCAATTCAGAGACCCCAGGAAAGCACCAACTGGAGACACAGGGACCGAAGAGACTTTAAGGCAGCTAACAGTCTCTTTATTCCCTACCTTTAAGATGCAGATAACGTTGTTTTCTTAACGAGCATGTTAGGAAGATAAATATGCTGCCAGCGGTTAACAGGCTCCATAGCTCTCAGGATATACAGCCCAATTCCCAGTCCCACTGATGGCTGTTTAGGGTAGTCTTCACCCCAGCCCGATGGTTGTTTGTAATGCCTGGTTATCAGGCAGAGTTTTCCCTGGGAGGAGCAGGGCTTTGATAAAGCTCCTGCAAAAACCTATGAGTAAGCAAGAGGAATTTTCCCTGCTCGCATTGTTTGGACTGTAAGGCGTATTTGAGTAATACATGAGCCTAGGAGCGAGCTGTAAATACCATGCCCCAGCATGTGTCTAAGGGAGGGGGATTCACGCATGTAGGGTGCAAACAGCTGGAGCTACAGACAGCTGTTCTCCACCACAGCACATTGACTGATGGGGTCTCTCACCGAGATGTCAGCTTTCGCTAGTGTTTTAGGAAAGATAAGTCGCTAATGACCGCTGTTTAAATGATTCTTGGCAGGAAGAAAAACACAGAGGTCCTTTATGAAGAGTTGCTCTTTATCTGTCAGAATAGCAGCGCCAGTTAAATTTTTTTTTTTGTTTCCATGCGATATGTTGTCTCTGGGGTGGGTTGGGGGATGCACGTGGGGGAAGAACTGCTTTCCAAGTCTTCTAGACTAGATGCTCATGTCTAAGACATGATGGACTGCCTGTTAGAGTCCCACGGCTGTATCTCCTAATATCACCTCTTCAATTTTTAAGCGCTTTTGTTTCTGGTGAAAGGTGGGGGATTGACAGCAATCAGTTTGAAAAGCCACAGGAGAGGGGAGGAATGCTGCTCGGGTCTGCCCTGACACAGAGGGACCAGCTCAGACTGCCAACACTGCCTAGCAATCCATCCCAGAAGGGTGATTTATACTGATGCGTTGCCTCTGGTCGGACTGGCTTCAAGCAGGGTCCCAAGCAGCAGCTCTTTGGGGAGTTCTGCTAGCAATTGGGCTGGTCAGAAAGCAAATTAAAGAACATAATCGATGCCTATTCTCCAGGTGGCATCACAAGAAAAAGCAAATACAACAAGCCATACCCCGGTGACAGAAAGCTTACTCCAAACTCGCGTGACTTCAGAAGTCACTCGGTTTTGCTTTTCTATTTACCCTGTAAGTCTCATACCACTTTGGACTTCAGCATCCACAGTGCACAAGCTTTTGCATGGCAGCAAACCCAAGTTGCACGCTTCTGGATCCAAACCCAGTACATGGAAGTTACCATTTGCCAGATCCCTTCATAAGGAGCAGGGGAGGTTCCTGTGAGGCCAGTGGCATGGTCGCAGTGAAAGGACACCGTGTAACTGCAACAGGGAGGGCAGGTTTGGAGAATCGGGGTCTAATCCCCTCCTGCGTGACCTCAAAAAGGTCCCGCTTTTCCTCTTCAGCCTCCCCATCTGCATAGAGGTGGGTAGCCAGACTGCCCTACCAAGTGGTGAGAATTAACTAGTGCCTGTAAAGCACGTTGAGAGACTCAGATGACAGGTACTATATAACTGCAAACTCTATTATATCATTCCACCATCCCCTTTGCCAAAAATCTGCCTTTGCAGAAAAGATCCAGACACCAAATACGTTATTAAGTGAGGATGTCTGACAGTAGTTCAGCTACGTAGAGATGTTAAATAGTAATAACAATGAAACAATACTCAGCATTTGAGGATGCTGTACATCTTCAAAGCACTTCACCAAAACATTAACTGATTATACCCAAAATAAATTGCTCACAGCTGTTCGAGATCCATGAGGCATTCAAAAGAAACGGATGGAACATCATCCATCCTGGATCATACAGGGGATGCGTGTGCTATAGAATAATCAAGAGCTCAAAGGAAATAACTTGCAGGGAGTTCAGCTTTTAGTGCTCTTCTGTTGTACACCTCAAAGCAGGGTTTATTGTTAGAAAAGAAGCACGGAGGCCAGAGCTACCTCCTCTCGACTGCAGAAGAAAGTTGTGACAGAGCCAAAGCCTTATTCAAAGTTCTATGTCATACTGTTAAAACTCCTATTTCAACTTAATCTTAGCAGAAATAGCTGCATGCCAGACCACTTAAGGCATCTATGGTGTTTTAGCCACAACCACGAGAACACAGATCTGGCCCTCTCGTAGTAAACACTGCAAGCTCATCCGACAACCCCTTTTGCACTCATCTGTCTTAATTTAAGCGTGGACCTCACTACTGTAATTCCACATTATGTTGAAGAATTAAGACTACCTCTCCCCAATCAGTTCACATCCACGGCTTATAAAAGCATCACATCCCTCTCCTCTGCCCACCTCTCCCACCCCCAAAGCAGGCAGCTGGGAAAAGCAATGTCAAGGGCATACCAAAAAGCTTGTTGCCGTAACTGCCTGGTAGCACACGTGCACCCAAAAGAGCACCAGGGCACTTGCATCTAAATAAGCCCAGGAGAAGTATTATTTCCACGTACAATTATTGGCTAG
This sequence comes from Gavia stellata, assembly GCF_030936135.1. Lineage (NCBI taxonomy): Eukaryota > Metazoa > Chordata > Aves > Gaviiformes > Gaviidae > Gavia > Gavia stellata. The sequence continues at coordinate 6,114,774 of NC_082619.1, read as the reverse complement.
CTTTCTAACACTGGAGCTAGTTCCTGGCCTGTTCCCTGCCAGAGCACAGCATCTGCCTAGGCAGATGCCTGGAAAGACACAAGCGGGGACCTGGCATCTGCAATAACCATTAAGGTATAAAAGGTTGTTTGTCCACAGAGCTGCAGACTTGCTCATTTACAGCGCACGGCTGAACGCTGCCATGGCCCGGTGTTTGCCACTGACCCACTTTGCGGCTTGCCTGCATTCTCTCGCGGTCCCAAAGGGCAGAGCTCAGAAGAAAACAAGCCCTGAGAAGCCCAAAAACAACTACTGATTTAACACCGCTTTACCACAGCATGAGGCTTGGCCTGTTTAGTCTATTCCTTCCAAAAGCACAGCAGCCCGCTCAGGGCAGCGTGAACACCTGATCTCTCTTCATCTCACAGCAGGAGTGCAGCACATCAGGGCAGATGTGCTGTAGCACAGCAGCAGAGAAAGGGTGGAACACGCCCCAGGTCCAAGGTGGAATGCACTCGGAGCATCATCCTTGATAAACCTGCAGCAACCAGCACAAATCAAACCTGAGAGGTCCGGCAGAACTTCATTTTGGGGGGATGAGGCTAGCAAAGGACAGAACAGCAGTGTCACCGTGGAAAGAGCAGGCAAGATGCAGGTCAGGAATAACACACACCTGCCTGCACCACACAGGTCCAAGCCAGGAGCTTTCCCCATGCCAATGGCTAAGGTGAAGGCAGAGCAGCCAACCTTGCATCTGCACAGGATTGCAGCAAGCTGCAAGGAGCTTGTATCCAAAACCAGGGAAGTCAAGGCTTGCTAAGAAAGGGGAACAGCAGAGCGATAGCGAATACGCATTGACACAGCTCGCATCTAGAGGAAGGAAAAGCAGCCCCTCGTTTTCTTGAGTATTCAAGCTCACAGCATGCACAGTCTCACAGGAGTTTTGGTTTCAGCCTTTTCTACCATTTGCACACCGTGTACTGGAGATCATCTTGCCACACATCATCAACATCTCCAAAGGATCCCAAGGTGACTGCATTTAAAATGAAACCTCCAGTACCCTCCAGGAAAGCCGACATGCCCTTGGTAACGGAGACAGCAAGCTATTCAAAGATGAGCTATTTAAAAGCGGTAGCCTGTGGTACTTTGCCAACTCTCTGCACTTGAGGAGAACACCATTACACATTTCTCTGGTTTGCCACCAGTTCACAACACACCAACTCAGAAGCAGCAGTCCGGCAGTTTCCGCAGGCCAGGGGGTTTTGTTTTACAAACCACATTTTAGCAGGGGGTCACTATGTCTGTTGAGTGCTTTAGGCTCTACAAGACAAGAATCACGCCCTCACACTGTGCTACAACTTCAAATAATCTATATAGACCCAGTTAAGGGCACTGTTTAAACACCCTGCACCCCACATCGGCTTGAGTTATACGCTCAAGGACACGAGTGCAGAATAGGGGCTGAAAAGCTCGCCCCTGCCTTGTGCATGGTAGAAAATACCCTCATAAGATCACACAGCACACCAGCTCGAGGCATGCAGCATGGTCTGGTATCAAGGGACAGTGCTGCGCCGGACAGAAGGACACTGCAAGAGACCCTCTGGATCCTGGTCAAAAGAAACATCTTTAGCTGCAGCTCTGTCATTTAGGATCTGTAGCATAAAACATAAGGCAGGCTGTCAGCAGGCTGCATTGCTGAAGTCTGAAAGTGCAGCTTAAAAAAATATCTCTGTGTGGGGCATCAGAGGGGAAAGAGCCAAGACCTGCTGCAAAGCAGGACTGGAGTGCATTGACAGAGCTACGTGTGGGTTACAAGGGCAGGTGTGAGCTGTGCCCGGAGCCGAGCGCTGCAGTGATGGGTCAGACACAGGCTGGACTTGAGGTGTTTCTTGTGATCCCTCACCAAGTGCTGCAGGAGGGTCTGTGCACCCGCACGGTCAAGGGAGGAGAAACGTGGCAGGGCAAAGCACACACAGCACCTGCTCGGGCTGTGCCTGGATCCAGTCAACGCTGTCAGCCTCTCACTTAAAAAAACCCACCACAAATACAGTTTCTCCCATCCAAGCCTCTCTCCTTCCCCCTCTGAGCTCATTCATGGCTCAGGCTCCGGGACAGCTGCCGGGTTGCCAAGTCCCCCCAGCTCACTGAAGCACACAGCAACACGATCAGGATGATAGCTGGGCCAGCTGTTAGAAATCACTGCAGGACTCAAAACAACTACAGGAAAGACCAAGCCGGGGTAAAAAATAAACCAGCAGAAAGCCCCCCGACTCCTTTTCCCCTGCCTGGACATTGCGGTCTCATTGGTACCACCATCCTTAAATCGCCAAGTGAGTCCTGGCCAAAATGACAGCTCATTAAGAATATTTTAAAAAATATTGGCGACAAGGGAGCCCAGGGAACAGGGACCAGGCAGTGGATTTTTCACACCTAGGTGACTGTTTTGAATGCAGCTCAGGTCAGAAGAAGTGACCTTGATCCTGACTGGGACCAGTGGCAGCGGACTCCAGTGTGAAGTCCCCCCTCCCCAGGCATCAGCAGAGCCACACTGAAGTTCATGGTACTGCGGGAAAGTGAGCTGTGTGCCTGCAGGACCTGCTGGTACAGGAGGGCTCATATACATTTCTATAGAGGCTCTGCTTGCAAGCGTTGCCCAACTCCACAGCCTGCAAGCTTAACTCAAAGCCAGAATCCCCTCTCCACAAAAAAAACCCCTTTCTAACTACAGGGAGTTACTGTCTCCTGCAACAAAATCCACCGAACTCATTTGAAAACACCATTTTGTTTAAATGAGAGCACATTAAAGCAGGCAAAAACACCCTTGCCTATGTTTATGGGAAGCACGTTGTCTTCCCATGGTGACTTGCACAGTGGGCTACCAAATATCCTCAGCTGACACTAAACATCAGCAAAGAGACATTGAGAGGATGGAAAAGAGCAGGATGTCTGCTCCCTGAACATGTCAGGACCAGGAATAGCACAACCTCACCAGCTTAGCAAGGAACATGGGATTTTGAGATGCAAAGATCCACAGGACCCCCACTGACAGCAGTTGGACCACAGCTCTGACTTGTTCTCCCCAAGAGAACAAGGCTCAGGGGGCAGCTGATCAAAAATATTCATGCCCAAGTACCAGACCCCGCATGGGATACCCCTCACCAAGGAGGGGCAGAGGTCTGTCCCTGCATATCAGGGTGGGATGGGGCTTGGATGCCATAAACGCTGGTGATGGTGACAGAGGACTGCGCGGGAAGCTGAGGAAGAGCAGCAGCACTCAGGCAGCTAAGATCTTCTCAGCATATCACCTTATCACTGCTCCACAGCAGGTCTTCCCAGCCCCTCTGTTTTCAGCAGGCAGGATGAGGCCTTGCAGCTGATTTCAGTTCAAAGCCATCACCGGGGGATAATGTTATTGTCCCACTTTCCCTCTGCTCTCTGGCTGGCAGGGGCTGTCTCAGTGGCAGTGCTAGGTCACTCTCCCTCTACACCCCACTGCTTGCACAGGACCCAAGCCAAGACACAGAAGTCTGGGAATTTCCCTCAAGATTTTAGGTGCCTCTCTGCCTCTGGGGTGGGAAAGGGGTCAGGGTAACATGCCACTCCATCTGCACCACCACTGCCAGCCCCACAGGTGACCAGATATATCCTGAGCATCAGGACTCTTAAGACATGTCTCCACACCTCCTTCATGCTCTGCTAGCTCCAGAGAAATAGCAGAGCCCCAGTCTGTCAGCTCCATTTAGCTTTGCTGCAGGCACATCTGATGAAGCAAAGCCAGAGGTTATGCTCCCCATTACAAAACTGGAAATAAGGTTGCAAGGAAAAAACCCCAGAGCAGACACAGTTCTAAGCTGTGCCTGTCATCAAGATGCCTCCTGAGCTGTTTTTCCACCATCATCTCCCTAGTGCACCGCAGTTTTTCTGCGCAGAGCATTTCTCCAGCACTGAACCCTCCCCATCTTTACTCCCCTCTTCAGGGCAGCATACTATCCCCGGTGTGTGGCCTTCCAAAACACCCTGCCCCTCCCGGCTCTAAGTTAAGCATGGTGTTTCATGGGGGAGAGGAAGGGGACTGCACCTCCGCTGTTCAAGGCTCTTGGCTCTTCAGAAGGAGCAATCATTGCACATACATTTCAGCAAACCCATGGGCTCCCACATCCTCTCAGCATATTAAGAAACAGCTGACTAGTTAGTTATTAGAGAGTCTGGTCCAGATGAACTCCTCCCTTCCTGTCCTCTGCCTTCCAGAAAGCTGGTCTCTCCCTTTAGAGAAGTCTCTCACCTACAGCAAAGGCTTCAGCTAGAAAGTCCAAGGGTTTGTCATTTTTGGTGAGAACAGGAGCCTCTACAACCTCTCTCCTCCGATTGCTTTTCTTCACCAGCCTCCAGCAGAAGCATCCTGACAGCTTGCTACACTCATTTCAGCCCCAGCTCTGCACCGCTTCTTCCCATACCACAAGCTCACCCCCACTGTCTCCAGGTGCATAATACAACCACGTTTCTGCCGAAACACTACTCCTGGGCAACTGGCTTCTTTCTCGTCCATTCCTTTATCCTCTGAGGCTTTGCTGCCTGCACAGAAGACAGGACAGATGTACAGGCTGCTGCAGCTCAGGGTGCCCTGTGGGACAGTAATTGCAGGATGAGGTAAGGCAGAAGGAAGTGGGTGCTCCAGGCTGACGGGAAGGACAGCTGTGGCTGTTCCCAGGATCTGGAGCAAGTTAATTGATAAATACCAGAGTTGGACCTGAAGGAAAGCTGGGCATTCACAGCCAAGAAAACCGAACTGCTTTGGAAGGAGCGCTGGCCTTTGTTGCACAATCTCTATGCAAGGCACTCACTGTACTCAGAGAGCAAGAGGCAAACTAGGGATAAGCAAACGCACACCCCCTCACTCGGTCTTGTACAGCCCAAAACGCAGCTCAGCACCGGCCTCCAGCTTCCCACCTACCAAAAGCCACAGCCTCCAAAAGCCAGCACTGCAGCATACCCTGTGCAGCTACATCTAGGGAACTCAGCGTAAGAAGCAGCAAGATTTCAACCTCCCTCAGGGCTCAGAAAAGTCAAAGGCACACACCATCCTGTACAGCCACTTTCTGTAACTCTCAGTGCTTGACGGCCTTTGAAACCTCAGGGGAGAGTCAGCAGCGATGAGGACCTCAAGCATTCCTTCCAAAACAGCATGAAAAGTACAACCAACTGCTAGGTAAATAACTGCAAACCCTTTAGTTTGAAGCTTCACAACATTCAGCAACGCAACCTCGCGCTTCTCTGGATGCTTGCAGTTGACAATTCATTAGAAGAAAACTCCAGTTGGTTCCCACCATCCCATAAATTCACCCACATCCTACCTTATCACACAAGCGTGCAACTCAGGTCTAGCCAGGACTGTCTCCTCTGCCCCAAGCTGACACATGGTAGCCCAGCATGCTCTGGCTGTTACAGAAAGGGCCTGGAAACAGGGAAAAAGAAAGGTGTAAGTCCTCAGAAAAATCAGGGCATAACACTCTCACATCCTCCTTACTACTCCTCAAGTCTCTAATCTTCTAAATCACTGCAAGCCTCTTACCATAAAGAGGCCATCAAACATGCCAGGAAAACTACTTCTCTCATCCCTTCCCTAAAAAAACTCAGCCTCACCTGAGCCTGATTTATATAAACTCCCTGCCCTCACACCCCTGCGAGGACAGGTTAATTGGAGTCACAAGGTTGACCTCCTTCTCTTCTGCAGGTGGGACAGTTTACTTTAGCCCTCTTCCTCCTTCTTCTTTCCCAAACAGTAGCAGATGGCCCAGGGAACTGCCTTTTACATGTGCTTTAAAGCCTCTGTGGCTGACCGATACTGGAAGACGTGGGAAGCCCTGTATTTTTCCACTATATCTAAAAAGCTTCATAAGGCTTAGAGAAAGCATGAGGAATTACTGTGCAAGAGATCTTATCCGAGTCACAGTCATGCCCCTAGAAGCACACGCCTAAACCACCTGTACAACGTATATACATTAGGCTTCCCTTCTTGTATGTGCCAACACATCCACAAAATTACACGTTCATTCCAAACAAAAATCACTGACGTGCACTTCCAGCCGCAGCAGTGGGATATAAACAAAGGATGCGTGTATACGCACACGCATGTGTACACACACACACAAAATACATGTGCACACCCTTGTGTGCAAATTATCTGTCTTCCGTTTGTATTTGGCTTGGCTGCACAGCCTGCTCTCCGTGGGCTCGGCCAGTAGATATCCAGGCTAAGATAAACAGCAGACAGCTGCTGGGAGCCAGAGATATTTTGGTGATTAACAGCTGTGTGGGGCTCTACAACAGAGACCCCCCCGACCCCCACGATCCCTCCAGAACAGGCTGTTTCATTCCAGATTTCTGTTTGTCAGGCAAAGGCTGGAAGCGATTGGAGGACATGCTCTGCAAAAGGCGCAGGTGGGAAACCTGGCGAGGAGAGGCCGTTGCCCAAAATCCCATCCCTTTCCTGGCACGCCGGCCGCGGCAGCCTGCCTTGGCTTTACCCAGCGCCTCTCGCGCAGCACTTGCAGCCACCACTGCAAAAATGCAATTGCTTAGTTCAAGGTTTCTTGAATCCAGGAAGGAACAGCAAAAAGCTTACAGCGAAGCCTGTTCTCGTGGCATTTATGGTTTAACATAGCCAAATACTTTGGAAAAAGACCTCACTTTAGGCTCTTTGCAAATGGGCTCTTCTCTTCCAGTACAGGCACGCAGCAAGTGACAGTCTTGTCCTGCAGAAGGAGAAGTTGGGAAAAGGAGAAAGACATGGGCTTTGGAATAAGAATGGGGCTGATACATGGGGAAGACAAAAGAAGTTATTATTACCCCTTCATACAAAGAAGGAATGGGGTGCACTGATCATTTCCAAAGAGCACAAGGGAATTCCCAGTCTGACTTTCCCAGTTAGAAAGGGGAGCCACAGCCGGGGCAGGACTGCTGAATGGAAATCCATCCCGAGCAGCAGCAGTCTAGGACACCTTACATGCAACTGCGGAGCCAAAGACGTTTTGACAGAGGAAAGGGCAAAAAGTGGGAAGTTGCTCACAATGCGACTATAAAAACAAAGTCTAGGGATTAGTTAATAATGTGTGGTCTGAGAAAACAAACACATCTCCCCATAAAGACCCTAGTTCAAATAAACTGGTGCTGTTGTCATTAAAACCCACCATCTGCATGTCTGTTTTCCACTGGGTCTAGTGTGAAATTTAAAGGGACCACTGCGTGGAGAAGTAGTCCCCCAACAACATCCTTTGGGGCACTTCAAAATCCAGATGTGGCTGAAAGACACCATGACTTGGACTCATCCCTGCGCAGCATTTGTATTGAAACTAAACGTATATAGCTGCAAGGCCTAAAGCTTTTAAGCAGGAAGCCTAAGTGGGACGTGCCGAGTTACAGCAACGGCTTCTTGTCTTCAAAACGATGAAGCCCACAGACCCTAAAAAGCCAGCAAATGTAGGTGTGTGGAAAGCTGGCTGGTTGTGCCTAAGGTGATGGCATGCCCCGTGGACTTCTCCTCCTCTCCCTCCTTTCCCTCTCTGCTCCCAGCTCCCTCCCTGCAGTGCAATAGGTAAAGCCCCAGACCTGAGAAACTAGATCTAGTACTAAAGCCCACCCGAGCCCAGTGGGGGAGTGGAGACCTCCCTGGCTCTGCTCAGCTCCCACTTTCATGCCTGATTGCAGCTCATCAAGGCCCAAAGTCCAATAATGAAACGACCGAGGCCGAGAGCTCCCTCTGACAGCTTAACTGATGGTTGTAATTAGGGACTAGCCCACACAGCTTTTCATTAGTGCACCGCACAGCACAAGACTTGTTATGACTGATGTAGAGAGACTGCGCTTCACGTCCAGGAAAAAGGCATCAAGGCTCTCAACCTTCAGGGAAAAGGGGAGCAGAAAGGCTTGGTGCAAATAAGGAGCGCTCTGTGCTCTTATGGATTCATAAATGGCCATCGGCGTGCATTTTCAGTGCAGAGCAAAATTTCATTTACATGGAGTTTGCATTCTGGGTACATCCAAGCACATTTTTATTTCATTGCACGTGGCATATTCATCATTTTTTAAACTTCTGCGGCAACCCAGATGTTGGTGACTGCACGCAGTCTCTTGAGCCTCTGGTTCTTTCTCTCCAGACAATCTACGTATCCCTAGATGAGCCTGACCATCTCTTCCCTTAGTCCATGGGTCACTGCTTTTGGCTATGATTCACTTAGCAGCCTTCTCTGAGTACCGCCTAAGATCTCCCGCCGCAGTTGTGGTCATGCTGGGTAGCTGGGGTGTCTATATCACTTCCTCCGTTTTTCTTCCTGAAAAATTAAAAACATTTTCTTACATAGCAAAAGACTAACCATACTAAGAAATACACTCATTTTCTAGATGATATGTAGAACAGAGTCCTCTAGGGTCCCTACTTTCTTCCTCCCTTCTGCCTTTTCAAGCAGAAGCTGCTTCTCTCTCCTACACTGCAAACAAGATTTTGGGCTTCATCAGTTTGATTCTGCAGCTTCAAGTTTTCTTACTCCTGGGCAACGTCTGCTCTTCTCATAGCTGTTTTATAGAAGAACTTGTGATTGTAAATGGCAAAGTGAAGGAAAAGGAAGTAAACTGGTTATTGTGCCAGAATCACTCCTGGCACTCCTCCCATTTCTATTTTCTCTTACATTATAAAGCCGGAATAAATCAGAAGTGAGCAGTACACCTGTAAACTGATGAAAGGGGAGCAGAATCAGCACTCTGGCCCCTTGCACCGGTATTAAAAGGTGTAGTCCCATGCAGGCAACAGTTATCCTGAATTACAAGTGGTGGGGAAGGAGAATAGACTCAGAGTGTTTATTAGCAGTCATAACCTTAATCAAATAACACTCAAGGATATGTAAAGGAATCCATTCCACTGCAGCCTCCCAAGCCAAATAAAGGAGTAAATGGGACTTCTATCAAAAATACCTTTTAAAACTCATGCATGTTGGGTTCTAAAAAAAAAAATATCCCAATTTCTTGGGGAACAGCCAAAGCTCCAGATCAAACCAGTGGCCCATCGCGCCAAGCTTTCAGCCTCCTGCTGTAACCAGCTCCAAAGCACTGGAAAAAGGTGATGCCCCAGGGTGAACCTGGCCGCCTGGGGAACGGTGTCCGTGTGTGGAAGGAAGAGGATGCTCTCCCCAAAGCATCGGCCCTACAGGCATCTCCCAGCTCAGAGATCTCAATCCACCCATTTCACTTTGCATAGCAGGAGCCTCATTCGCTCCCTCTCCCCCATCTATGGGACTGCTTTAGTCAACATTTGCATATTATGCAGAATTACGTGGGGGAAAAAAAAAAAGAAAAGAAACAGACTCCGTGTAATAGAGGTGCATGTAAATAATCACTGGCCTAATCCCCTTTGACAATGAAAGATATCCAAGCAGAAAATGTTCACGTCTGTAACTCAACCTGAAATTTAAGCACAAGGAAGTCGTGTCAAAAGGGGACTTGGGTTCCCATAAAAGCCTCTCTACTTCCAGACCCTGGGCCCCCTAGCCAAAAAACCAGAGCAAACTTCCAGACATAACATCTGAGAAGTGCAGGCTAAGGGCCTTGCTAACCTCTGCTGGAGAGACAACCACCAGGAAAACAAGCAGAGCGAAGGAAGCCTTCAAGCCCAGATGGAGTCCCTGCCACGGGAGAGAGGCACGCTTTCCATCACAGATCTAGCAGGCTGTGGTACATCATCCCACGAGGGCTGGTGAAAGCCCTCTCAGGGGAGTCATTCAAAACCAGACTGGACAAAGCCCTGGAGAAGATTCGTGGCTGGAGTCTGTTCTCCTCCGCTCTTGCGCAACTCCCCTGAAGTTGATGCATGACAGAAGAATCTAGCTTGGTGTAGGAAGAGGAGTCCCTGGGCAACGAGAGGTGGAATAAATAACCTAATTGTGTTTTCGAGTCTCTTGCTTGATCGCTTCCATCACACTAAGGACATACAATGCGTGAGGTCCACCAGCATCGCATGGGCAGGACTGAAAATCTTCCTGACAGCAGCACGCATCAGCTGGGGAGCGGAGGGCACCTCCAATGGAGCGGGTACTCATCTTTGTGTGAGGATGCCTGAGGTTAATGCCTCCTTTGCAGTCAGTGATGATATTAAAGAAGAGAAGCAGTAAGAGCCAAATTTTGGGCTACTTTTAAGAGGAGAGGGACAGGTCAGGTCCTGGCTTCTGTTTTTTTTCATGAAGGAAGAGAACCCCTAAGATGGCATTGTCTTTTCCAGGGCAAGCGGCTAGTCTGCTATATTCCCTGCCTCCACTAACCCTGCCTTGCCTGCCCACACCTCAGCAGCTCCTCATGGGCTGCCAGAGCACCATGCTGCCAGAAACCCAGATCATATTCTTCCAGCCACAAAGCACCCAGGCAGGCACCTGCCAGGGTTGGGTCAGAGTCCACCCTCACAGCAATGTCTCATGGTCCATCAGAAAGAGCCCTCGTGGGGGCAACAGCTTGTTATTGCTCTAGAGGGACCCCAAACTTAAAAAAGAAGAGCTGTCTCCATAGCACACACAGATATTTCCTCCAGCCTGGTTAAGTCACCGGACTAGGGACTGGCTGGGGATATGTGACCACCGTAACTCAACAATCGGGTCTGTTTGAGAGCAGGTAACTTGCTCGTCTGAGTTTCTCCCATTACCTAGAACTGCATGGTCCCCCTTTAGCTCAAGACCCCTACCAAAGGCAGGGTGAACCACTGGAGCTTCAGCTTGTGCTCCCGTTGCCTCCATGCCCCTAACAGGTCCTGCCTGTGCTGCCTCTGGTCTGCAACGCTTGCACGCTGCACCCTCTGCCTGCACAGAAAGCAGCGACACCCTGATGAAAGAGAAATATTAAGAGGGAAGTGTTGGGAAAACGGGCAGCAGGCTGCAGAGAGCAAAGCTGCTCAATCGCAGGACTTCACGATTTCCCCTCTCGCCGTGAGTGGTGCTGGCTGCATTTCGTCTTTCTTTACCCAGAGCCTCCAGACATAAGACTCCGCTGGTATTAAATTCCCGCCGCGTGCGACAGTATCCCTCCCCTGATACACTGGGGAGTTTCTCTTTGCTGGTTGGGAATTTTCCGATGAGATGGTTTCTCATCGGAAAATGCCGATACACTGAAATCAAAGCCCTTTGTGGGAACGTACCAGTTTCAGGGAATCTTTCATGGGAAAAATTTCTTCAAACCCAGGCTGGAGCTTTCTGCCTGAGAAGCGTGAGCAAGGGTGCTCCGCATCCAATGTCCTCATCACCTGGCAGAGCTGGCGTTCCCCTGGGATGGGGACACCAATACCCCTCTCTGTATTTTCTTCTCCCCATCTCCCTACCCCTAGGACCTCTCACTGTGAGGTTCATGTCTCTGCAGACTTATTTTACCCCTTATAAATGCTGTAACCCTCAGGAACACAGACCCTTCAGCTCTGTGGGCAGGACATTATCTCAGGCCACGGGGAAGGGCAGATCTGCATGGGAAGCCACGCTGGCCGGCACGTGTCTCTTCTAGATGACTTGTCCACCAGCTTTTCCTAGGAAAAACCAGGCAGAGCCTTGGGATCACCCTGAAGCGGGCCTGGAAAGGGGCTCAAATCTGGGAGAAGCTCCCATCTGGGAGCTGGGCCCTGTCCTGCACGTAGCTCTAGCTTGTGGGGTGGTGTGGTGGCGTGGTGGGGTTCACCAGTGTCCCCCTGCCACGGTGGCTTTCCCGTGTCCCTCGCAGGCTCTGCAATGGCTGAGACAACAGCACCATCTTGTGCTTCAGCTTGGCTTGGGGAAAAAATTTAAGGGATAGTCCCGAAGCTCCCTCTCGCGGCTCCTGCATCGAGCAGGTCACACCAGCCGGGAGCAGATGTTTCTCTGCATGTCCCTTGTCCCTTGATGTGCAGGGTTGAGTGTAGGTGTGAATGCAAACCAGACCTTGCAGCTTGCCTGCTCCCCAAACCAAAGCATTTCGGAGAAACCACTCCTGGGCATGGCGGGACATGGCACGTTTGTGCCCTGTTTGCACCCAACTCCATCCACAGCAGCTGGAGTCCACGCGAGGACGTGTCGTGCAGACAAAGGTTTATCCTCTGGGTGGGCGAGTCTGGGTTTAATAGCTCAGACCTGCTGCTGCAGAACGTGGCGCATTATTTCAGAAGCTAACAGGTTTCACTAAAATTTGTTCCCCAAAAAACATATGAAGAGGTGCGGTCTTTCAAGAGATGTTCAAAGCCAAGGGAGGCGTCCGCCTCTGTGACCTGCTGCCACAGTGCTGGGGCCTGTTAAGTGCTAACCTAACAGGCGGTTTAACTTAAATTGCCGACTTCTTTGGCAGTTCAAGGTTGTTTCAGGAGGATGCTCGCTGCAAACACGCTGTCGCAACGTTGACAGTGGCTGCAAGGCTTTCAACACCTGCGGTTTCAAAGCTGGCACCTTCAACCTATTCAGTGCAGAGTTGGGGGCGATTTGCTCACATGAAGTTGTCCCTATTCTTTCCCAAGTGATTTCGTCCTCTACTGCAACTACTTTTTAATTTCACATGGTGATGAAATCGGGCCCTTCTGATGTTTTCCCCCAGAATGATCCAGAGGGCTGACAGATTGCAAAACCTCCGAGTGCCGTCTTATCTGCCAGTGCTTGTGCCGCACTCCAGGCTAAATACAGCTGCTGCCAAGCAGAAAAGATGAACTTTTTCTTAAGGACAATACAATCTACAGACTAAGCATAAGGAGTTTTTTAAAAGGTATTAGTAGCTTTAGATGTAGCTTTAGCTCCATCTTTGCCCCCGAGAAAGGCAATGACAGTAGTCCTGTTCCCTCACGCCCATCTTATATCTGGGTGTTTCAGGGTGCCTGATCTGCATTCCTCTCTCTCACCTGCATAATCTTCTACTCAAACCACAATAAAATTGTGCATTTTTCAGCCCCGTTTCCCTTCTTCCCTCCATGCAACCCCACTTTTTCACTCCTAACCACTGCGCTGCGCAACCATCCTCAGCCCTTCTGCGTCCTCTGCCTCCCACAAGCACGGGCCCCTTTCCTACGCTGCTCTCCAACTTGACGGAGGTCCTTCACCAAGGCTGCCAGCCAGGATCTTACCACGCTTGACTAGCGCGAGCTTAGCATTGCGAGTTAAGCCTGCCTTCCCGTGTCCCTCGCCACGCACGCTGAACTTTCCAGGGAATATCGCGCCTGACGGCATGCCAGCCTTGTTGTTCGCTATCGATGAGATAATGTCTCTTAAATCTGGATCCCTGACATGAAGGCGTTCAAACCCCTTTTGCCTGTGGCTGCATTCCAATTTCAGGACAGAAATGACCAGGAGAAATATGAGAGGTTAGTGACATTCTTGGCTTGGAAATCATCAGCCTGTCGTAGAAAGGAATGTGATCAAAAAGAGACATTGCTGGTGTTTACTTTCAAGCCCTTGATGTGTGATGCACTTTAATACACACTGTTCTAATGCAGCTTTTGAGCTTCAGGTGAACCTTGCCGAAGGGGGTGGAACAGGTTATTTTTGTTGGCGGAGCATATCGGGTCAAAAACAGCCCTTAAAAAGGATCGCAGCGCATCATGCCTATTTATACCCTGGACGCTGTTTTCAAGGCAGGAGAGCCAAGGGATGGACAGGCCCTGCATCCTGCTTTTCCATGCAGGTGCTGGCAGGAACGTCACCAAATGCCGTTACGAGTGCCTGCCTCAGGGGATAGGGGCATTTTCAGATGGTACATAGGGGCTGCTTTGGAGATGCACCTGAATCTGCGATAAAGCTCTCAAAACGTGCAAGGATGTGTTTGTGCTGAAGCATGGGGAAAATGACAGCTAGTTTATTAGAATTCGCTTGCACGGACAAAAGCAAAAGCTTAATACAGCTTGATGGAGTGTACGGAACCCAGAGCAGACTTGGTTCAATAAAAGCACATTGCCTTTTGAGATAAGGATGAAGTACAGTGCTGGAAAGGCTCTTTACCAGTCAGTCACGCTGGGAAAGCTCTGGTCTCTTCGTCTTCATCACTTCATCACAACAGCAGCAACAAGAAGCAATCTCCATCCTCTCAGAGTTATTCAATTGTTCCAACAGCACTTTTTCTAGAGGAGCAACTTCCTCTCCCAAGGCCATGTCTGGAGGGGCATGGGAGGTAATGGGGGTGAGAAATAAAGCACGCTGTTTGTGTGCTGGCGTTTGCAGCACGTGCGTGCTGGAGATGAGGGAGGAACCCAAGAATTTTTATTGGCCTAATGAGACGAAAATGTTGACGAGATCCCTACCGGCACAGGAGCACGCTCCCGTCATACAAACGAATTCCTCCAGTGGCCCCGACTGTATGGGCGGCAGATAGCATCAGAGCATCTGTCGAGAAGAGGAGATTACAGAGTGCTAATGCTTTAAAAGGCCTCAGTTCCCCCAGCAGCTGCAAACATGAGCAAACCAGAGAATATGTTGCAGGCAGGCCATCCAGCAGCATTTTTGCAATAAACAAGTCACAACCACTGTCAGCCATCAGATGGAGGGCACTAGCTGTCAGCGGGAAGAAAGCCCAGCTGGATTCGCTGCATCAGGAGCAGGGCGTCCTGCACCCTGTGCCAGCCAGCCGCAGAAAGGATGAGCCACCAACCTGACAACCCGATCTTAAGTAATACAAGCTCAGCTCACGTGGCTCTTTCTCACCATGCTGTATTGCGATAGCTCCCGCGGCACCCAGAAATGGCATCGATTCTCCCGGGGACAGGGCTCACAGCTGCTCTTACGGCGCTGTGCACATCACCGCGTTGCAGCAATCAAGTGAAGCTATTAAATATCAAGTACTTCCCATGAAGCTGACATTTCTAATCCCTACGCTGCCTTCCCTTTTCACACACTGGGGGCTGGGGCCTTTCCCCACTGCGAGGGGCTTTCCCGCCCCCCCCATCATTTCTCCAGCCTTATTGCTCCCTCCCACTCGCAGCTGAGAATTAAAAGACATAATAAAGAGCCCTTGAACAAGAGGGGGAGTGTCTGGTGGGGGGCAAAAAAAAAAAAAGCAGGTCCCTTGTTTGAGCCCGGGATTCATCTGCCTCTCCCCGCGGAGATAAAGAGGCCCTTTCACCCCAGCAACCAGAAGGTTGAAGCTGGATATGTGCTTACCAGCGCGTCCGTGGCTGGGAGCTGCCAGCCTGGGGTCTGACGGCGGTGACATTTCTACCTCAGATTAGATGGTACGGTGCAAAAACGCATTAGAGTTGCTGGGGAGACTGCCCCTTCATAAGGCTGCACGCTTGGGAGCGAGCCGCTGTAGCTATGAAACCGGGCCACAGCGTGGCTTCAGCCCCTTTCTGCAGATTAAGGTTAATAAGAGCCTCCCCAGCCCGCCGTGCCCACCGCGCTCTCCCAGCGGAGAGCAGACCGGACGGAGGTGGGAGCCCAGCGCCTCTAATATCCCCACCGGCGAGCGCGCTGTGCCCCCGCTTTTGTTCTCCGCTTCTGCCCAGTGATTTTCATTACAAATATCCTCTTATCATGCGCGCATGGGGGGAGAGAGCGGGGGGACCGGGCCCACACAAAGAGAAAGAAAAGGCTGCTTGCTGGAAAACCAGTAATTACAGGGCTCGGGCTTTCCTTGTGGAGGATTCATACGGATTCGACATGGCAGTGTTTCACACGTAGGGCCCCTCCGGGGGCGAGCTCCTGTTTCGATTTCATTATCGGCAAGCTGGGCTGCCAGGGGAACTTTTGCCCCGAAATGAGTTCCCAAAAGGGGACAGTTGCACTTCTTTTATTATTTGCTTTGAAAGCAATTTCGCTGCTGCCCCCAGAAGCCTCCGCGTTCGCTTGGGCGCACGATGGGAGAGCACAAATGCCATGAGTTGGCTTGTCACCGCAGCCAGTAACTATGGGAAATCTTCTTATATGTGGCCACCACCTATTTTAGCAAAAGCTGGAGGCGTTGAATCAACCCTTCAAACGTTTTCTAACCCCACGCAGGACTTGTGAAGGCTCTGCTCTCAAGGTCCTTAGAAAGATAAGCAAATTTTCTGTTTGTCCTTTTACAAGGGAGGTAAAACATAACCCAGGCATAAAGGGATGCAAGTAAAGCCCTGCAGGACTGAAACTTGACCTTTTGTACTCACTTGCCATAGGTATTGCGTGATTTTCTTCAGTTCATGCTGAATGGGTTAGCACAGTACCCAGAGCTTTGCAGCGTTAGGATGTCTGCACAGCTCTAGGTCAGGTTATCAACCTTATTTTACAGCTGGGTGAAACAATGGCTCAGAACAACCAGGTCAAATTCATACTAGAGGTGCAAAAGAAGAGGAAACCAAACTGCTTCCTCCCTGCTCAAAGAGTGTGTTAGCAACAGCCACCTCACCTATTCATTAATGCATCCTTGTATATTATACACAAACCTGAAAAGGGGCCTGTTTGGGGTAACTTCTCTGGGGAATGTATCTTGGGGCCAGTTTTTCAACCCTCCTCGGTGCTTCGCCAAAAACGCTGGGGCATTTGTAGGACACCTTGCAGCAGCAGGATGATGACAAGAGCCAGAAAACTCTGGAAGAAAGATGTTTCTACCATTAGCGCATGCACTTTTAGGCAAGCTACCTAGATCCTTTGTGTTTTTATGATGTGTACAAGAAAAGGACCAGCACATGAATCCACTCTGCAATCTCAGAGGTGAGGTACAATCATTTGATGACAAATACTAAGAAATCCGCTGTCGTGGACAGAGCCCCATAGTACTAGAAGTCACTCCTGTCCCTGAAAGCTCACAAACTCACATCTACCTGCATACTTCTAGGTGCCTGGATCCATTAATCTCGGGCCAAATGCAAAGCAGGGAGTTAGACTGTAGCGTAGGTTTTAGGTAACCTCAAACTGCTACTAAAAATGAGTCCCAGGTTTATGGTTTGGCTCCTCGCAAAGACAGGACCATTTGCAAAACTCAGACCCAAGCCTGGCATTTGGTTTCCAAACACGCTGATTTTTGCTTTGCTTCTGTCTCTTAATTCCCATCGTCTTTTCTTTCTCTCCTTATTTACTTGTTAATTTCCATGGGTCTTAATTTCCTGCACCCCGAGCCCCGCTGAGACCAGCCTCTGCCTACATGGGATTGCAGGCTACAGCCCTTCCCTCTTCAGGGAAAGGTCAGGAACGGAGGTTTAGTGTGCCGAGAAGAAAGGCAGCAGCAGACAGACAGAGAGCACTCATAAAGATCTGGCTGTGAGCCTCTCTGAGAAAATGTCAGGTTGGGGAGGCTATAATAGCTTTAATCTGCAGTACAAGGAGATTAAAAGACTCGTTCTCACAGGACAAAAAAGAAAGGAGCGGAGCGGAAGGAGCGGAACAAGGGGAGAATGAAGGCTGCAAGGGGAGGAAGGGAGAAAGTTAAAGAGCTCAACTATAAAGAGCATCGGGATTTAAAGAGCTCCGTCTTCTAGCGTAATAAATGTGAAGTGGCCTGCATGGAAAAAGGGCTTTAGCCAATGGCTTTGCTT
This sequence comes from Gavia stellata, assembly GCF_030936135.1. NCBI lineage: Eukaryota > Metazoa > Chordata > Aves > Gaviiformes > Gaviidae > Gavia > Gavia stellata. The sequence goes on along the minus strand of NC_082619.1, from coordinate 6,097,325 downwards.
TTGCTTTTTCACACTAAGCACACACACTTCAGCCTTCTTCAATCAAGGCAACTTGTTATGTTTGGCTTTGTTGATTTTCAGGGGCAAAGGAGTAGGAGGGGGAAACAGAAGGTTAATGAGGCTTTGCCAGATGTGACACTTGAGAGAAGCGGTGGGCATTATATTTTTTAAACAGTGGTTTATGGTCTTTGATCCTCACCCCTGCTGTCCCTCCTCCAGCACATCCCTCAAACCTCCCTTGTCCTCGAGGGCCGTGGAAGAGTGAAGGGGCCTGGGAACAGGAAGGAAGTATGCCGAATTGCGGGACGCTCTCCTCAAGTACTGCTTGAGGAACCTTTTCAGCTGCTCAGGCAAGGCCAGGAGATGAAGAGAGCGTAATTGAAAGGGTAAGGAAAGAAGGCGACTTTAAATACTTCTCAAAGGGGAAAAAAACCTCAACCTAATGCATCAGTTGCAGGAGACGTAAAGGCCAACAACCCACTGACACAGACAAGCAAGTTGCGCTCCAAAAGGGAAACCGGGGTACTCACAGACAGCTTTTAGCATTGCTTATGTATTGCAGGAGACAGGGTTTCTTAGGGTTGGATGCTAACCACAAATCAAGGCAGGACTGCCCCACTAAATTAGCAGGGAAGTTTGGATGTATTTACATTAGGACACTGGCAATATTCTCCTTGAAGACTGGAGGACTCTTCCCTCACCTATATGTAATTAAGGACACACTTTAGTCTTCAACATCTTTGAAGAAATGGCAACACGGGAAGGTAAGACAACCACCCAGGAGTCCTGAGTTTCCGCCCATTAACACACCAGCCTAGGGCACTCTGAGAAGAGAGAAGCAGGTTTCCAGCAGTCCGCTGCGTTCAACATGCCTGCCACATTTCCTCTGATCTTTTATGTTATCCACCTTCCCAGCTCAGCAGGCTTTCAAGTCAGGAGAGATGCTCCAGGACAACACCAGGCACAGGCAAATGTCTAAGACAGGTTCTCTCAACTATTTTAGCAGCTCAGTATAGTGCTGGGAGCTGGAGAGTGCTCTGTGCACAAGTTGCACTTGGAGGGAAAAAAATAAAAAGACTTTGTAACATAATAAGCAAGTTCCAGACAGGAATTAGAGTATAGCATATCCAGTGGAGACAGGGGGCTGGAGTGGCATTAAGGTAGGAAGAATATAATTACCTGAACTGGACTGTGGCCAGGATAATGGTATTAATTTATTTCAAGAAAGCCAGAAGTGCCAAAACCTGGATTTTACATTTAAATCCAGAAGATGGCAAATCACAGCATCCTGATTCCATTCTTCCAGCTTTTGGCTGGGAGCAGTCTCCTGACAGGTTTTCACCCCTAATGCCTACTGCCTGTGGCCATGATGGGAAAGCTCACCCTCAGCTTCGTTTGGGAAGCCTGATGCCATCCCAGCGCACAATCCTGTAGCTACCAATGCCCTGCTACAAGGCACAAGTCACCGAGGCAATGCCTGCACCTTGCAGTACAGGGAAAACATTACCCCACTCCCCTAACTTGCCCGCAAGCAATAAAGCCACAGTCACAACTACAGTCACAAGCAAGCTCTCTCAAGCACAGCCCCTAGTTCGATCTGGTATTCATTATCCACTGTTCTGCAGAGATAAATGCTTAATCCTCTGGCTGTTGATACTGGAAATAGACCAATCTACCCTGGGGTGGATATTATACCGGGGAACTTGGCTTCAGCTATGATCCCCACATCATGTGCTGTACAAATGTTCACTGGCTTGTAGGTAATGGATTTCATAGGGTGTATGGGATCTTTCCATGGCAGAGCTAATCCAGAATAATACATGACTCAAGCATTCATTGTATCAGGTTTTTCTTCCTCCCTCTATTTCTTTTTCTTTGACGTAATATTTCAAATTTCATGTGGAATTTCTCATTTTCAGACATTCTCTATTTCCTTATAGCTTACCAGCTTTCCTCCTCCAGGACCGATATCAAGGTGAACTTCCTAAGCAGCAGTGCCCAAGGGATGTGGAGATGGGTCTGCATAACCCCTGCTTCTCTGGGTGTCTTTCACTTTCTTCCAGGAGAAAGGCCAAAGATCTCCACATTGCTTCTCTGGTTTCACACTCCCTGGAAAGCCTAAATCAAGAAGTTCGTTTGTCAGGGAGAAAGAAGCAATGCTGATGCCACCAGAGATGGGGAAACTGCTCCTATTTCTGACCAAGCTGCTAAGGACTTTGGTCTTTCCCACATCTGAGCAGTCCCACTAATGCCGCTGTGTGTCAAGAGGGCAAACCACTGTCTCAGACCCATTGCCACCAGCCCTGCTGCCCCAGCCAGGTGTTTCGGGACACTTGGGGAGACGCCTGCTCCCCAATTCCCACGCCCACCTGGGCTTTCTTGCCTCTCCCCTACTTGCTCTTCCCTTCCCAAGGGCTGTCTTACAGGCAGTTTCTTAACAAAGGCAAATTTTAAACCCAAACGCAGAAACAAGTTTGAAACGCAGTATTATTGTACACAGTCAGAACATAAGTCACAAGTACTTGGGAGCACCAGTTTGCTCCCCATTTAACAACAAAACAGGTTTTCAGGACAGTGCTCTTCTACACAGACTTGAATGGCTGCACCCACAAATAGCTGATACAAGGAATACAGGAAATACAACAGGGAATCAGTGCACGGTGGCACTCTTTTTTTCCCCAAAAAAACAAGCTCTGGCTCAACACAACAACTACTGTTTAGCTTACGGTGGTGCCTTGAAGCTCTGTACCGCTGCACTCTGTGTTGTACGCACACACAGGAGCAGCCCCTGCTTCCAGTGAGCCTGCAGTCTAACTAGCCAGTGCTGGGGGAAACTGAGGCAGGAGGAAATGAAATGCTCTCCTCAATGCCACATCGTCAGCAAGCAGTGGGCTGGAAGCAGATTGCATACGTCCAGCAGGACCTAGAGAGCTAAGCACCCACCTGACGTGTGTGCTGCTCTATACCTAATAGGACAGAAGCCTGCAACTTTTTCTTGAGATCAAATGTGGCTGCTCTTACCACCCTCCCTTTAGCAAGAGGTGGCTCGAGCCTTCAGCACAAATTCCTGCAGAAAAAGGGAGCTTGCTGGCAGTACGACACACACAGAGTGAGTCAAAGTTTTTTTTGTTGGCCTTGTTTGTTTTACCAAAGCAGTATTTCTAGTCTTAGTCCAATGGAAATAAACTTTCAGCCCACCTGAATGCAAAAGTTTGCCACTGTCATGCTCAATTTAATCTGAAAATTATAGTGAGGCAAAGAACTGGCATTAGAAAAAAGCTGAACTTTTTATTGGATTTTGTATTCCTTAACAACAAGATACAAGAGGGGCTACTTGTTCCTACGCTGTTCCTGGGCAGCTTCACCTCGGCTGGGAGAATGGACTAAGATCTATGAAGGAGAGAACGGGAGTTTGAAGCCTAGCCAGTAAGAGCATGAGAAGGGGCTCAGCAATCTTGCTTTCTGTTTTCTTTGCTCTAAGAAGACAAAGGGGGTTCTGGAGATTAAAATGAGGATCTTGCAATCCAAACTCCTGGGGTCTGTTCCCGACTCTGCCGTTGACCTCAGAGCACGTGCAAGTAAACCTACTTCATCTCTCTCTGTCCCAGCTCCTCCCACATAAACACAGAGGAGATGTTGTTGCTTCACCACGTGAGCAAGTCTGCAAAACACAGGCTTTGAGGCCCCTGAGTGGAAGGTGCAGGGGATGGACAGACCAAGCAGTTGTCTGGTACAACCACGTATCATTGTTGCACCATCCCAGTGAAGCACCGGCTCTCAAGCTACACTCCTTGGAGCCCGCCAGTGGAAATAGCAAATTATTTCCATCAGAAGAAATTAATATTGAGTCATTCACACAATGTCAGAGGTCAGGGTTAAAGACAGGGATGCTAGGGCTCCCCGGCAAAGGAGAAGTGTAAGCTCGTCCTTCCAACGCCACATCCAGTGTCTGTAACGACTGTGCTGAACCTTTGCCCTTGTGTAGTGCCGGCAGGGCGCAGTTTGTAGTTCATCTCTGAATGATCCTTTTCAGCAAACAGTCTTTTAATGACATCCCTAATCAATGACAGATTACAGTCTTGGAGCTCCAAACTCGTAAAATCGATGAGGAAGCAATAGCAAGCAAGCACACCAAGAGCATCTGGGAAACGACCAAGCACAACAGGGCTATGATACATCAACCCTGGCTGACGGCTCCTTCTCTACCACCTTCTCCCACTCCTCAAGATAGCTGATGTAGTAAATGCAAGTAGTAGGAAAAAGAAGGGAAACAGGAGCCTGGCAGTGAAGGAGAAGGTGAAGCAGCTGCTCCAAGCAGATACTGTGCTTGAGGCTATACGGAGTCCTGCTTCCCAACCTGCTGTTTGGCCATTTGGGATTATCCCATATGGAGCATTCTCCAACACTTCGCCTAATCTACTCTTAAGCTACTTAGTGTACACGCTCCCTTCTTTTCCAAGCAGGTGGCAAGTCTATCATCTCAAAAGTGTCACTGCCGAGAAATGGCTCTGATAAGCGATGCAAAACTGCTTTGCTTCATTACATTGGATTCTGCCTAGTCTTGGGATGTCCTTGGAGGTCCCTAAAAATACACTTGCTGGCAGCAAGCTAATCCTTCCCTGTATTTTCACACAACACACACACACCAGAAACACGAAGAAGCACACACTGCTGTGTGCCCATTATTAAGCAGCTGCCTCTGGAAACAGCAGGATATGCTTCCAGTAGTATGCATGTTGGAGTTACATGACCTTCTCTCCAAACATGGCACAGAGCATCCAGCTCCAAGCAACAGCAGGCTATATGAAATGCACTGTTTGGTACTGTAACACGGAAATGAGCTGTGATCCTGCATGCTTCCCTCTTGCGAGATCTCCTCTCCTAAGCACTTTAATCTGTAGAGAACGCCAGGAGCAATATTCCCTTGATCAGCAAAGTCCAGCGCTGGTCAGCTCATACTTCTCCCAAGAAATTCAACAAAACAGGTCACCAAAACGGTCTGTTGGTGCATATTCTCCACGTCCATCTGCCCTGTCACAAACCTGACAGCTGGGCAAAGTAAGCTTGCAAAATCACTCAAGTCTTGGATGACCCGGAAAAGCAGCTGCCAAATCGACATGCCATTCTGTGCTGGGTGGCACTGGACATCGTGACCTGACAAGCTTTCTAGAGCCCTCTGCACACAGCTGTTGCAATAGCAGGCATAGTAAACCAAAGCACAGTGACATAGCAATCAACAACAGAGTTAAGGTGGTGCTCTCAAGCCCATTGCTCTGCTCTAACCTGCTGGCTGTCCATGACATGCGTCTGGTATTCCTCCCAGGCTCAGAGGTGCTCACCCCTCTTCCAGAGCTTACTGTGACAAGCACTTTTGTGTGGGAATTGATTTATTTGCTGTGTGTCACATGTGGGTCAGCTCCTTTTCTCCTGTGCCTTCCAGGTGACAGCCTCTGGGACTAAAATGTGACTCAGCAGGCAAAATACATGGTAATCCTGAAGTCCAGCTAAGCTACCGTTCCTCTTTAGCCTGGGGACAGTTCTTTTTTTCCAGGACCACAGTCTACCCTACTTGCATCCTACTGTACAGGCAGCAAAAGATGCCAGAACAAGCGGGAGGCAGCTTATCTTTTTCCCCTAAGGCAGGACAGCAGCTTTGATTTCTGCACTGCTTTCAACCTCACAGTTATTTGGGCAGTGCGGATGGGTCCCTGACGCTGACTTCAGGGCTATCATTGCATCTCCATGCTCCATTCTTTCCCCATTTTCCTTCTGGTAAAGTGGATGGTGCGGCATAGGCATGGGGCAGGCTGCTTAGGAGAGCAGGGACAGCATTTGGTCCTCCCTTCACCTGTCCTGGAGAAACATCTGTCAACAAGATACCGTCACATCAAGTCTCTGGATGCCAGTGTCACGTGGAGCCTGAGGCCACAAAAGCAAGTCTTGTGTGCTGGCTGCCTTTAGATGTTAGAGAAGTTCAGAAATGTGGGGCAAGACAACAGGGCCTGTGGGCAGCCTGCATGTCCTTCCCAGACTGTCCAGCTCAGCAGAGGTCAGGCATCTTCATTCCAGGCTCTCCGTCAGGTCAGCAATGAACAGACGCTACATGGCAGAAAAGCATCTTCAGCCCCTGACACTGGGTTTAATCCATCACCCAGCCAAAACAGAGAAGCCTGGAAGCAGCCTCATTTAGCACTGGCTGGAAAAATTCTTTACAAGAAGCTCCCAGACATGTTCAGTAAACACTGAAAAAAAATCAAATCATCCCCTGCCTGTGGCTGCTTCTCTCCTCCACTGCTGGCTACACCAGCCCTGGTTAATGTGCTGAAATGCCTGCTTTGTCCAGGCTACCAGAGGCAGACGGCGCGACAGCTGCGGTCTCAAGCTCATCGCTGGAGCCTTTCAGAACCAAGAACTCCAGCAGAATGTCCAAGAGGCAGAAAACCAGGTGCCTGAAATGGAGAGAAGACAAAGCTTAGGCTGGTCAGGCCACAGCGGAGCTGGGAGATCAGCTCCAGACACACAGAAGCCAAAGCTCACGCAAGGAAGAAGTATTCTGACTGCCGTCAGGGGAAAGACAAAAGATCTCGTACCCTAGAAGAAATGTTTTTTAAGGTATGGATCAGATTTTTTTCCACCCCCCAAACCAGTGGGTGTTTGAAGCTGCTGAGCAGCACAGAAAACACAAATGCATCTCCTGGAGTGAGGTGGCGCATGCATTTCTCTGCAGTTAATCACAAAAACATTGCTTTCCAAATGCACAGCGATGGGTATACAGAAAAACACTATCTACGCATATATGCAGCTCCCTAAGCTCTTCTAAAACCAACAAACTAAACCAGGATTTGGTCTTATTTCCTCTGACAGTCCCCTGACATCCACAAACTAAGCAGGCCCAACAACATAATTAACAAGACTGGCTCAATAATCTCCAGCCAGACTGAGGTCCTAGACGTGTACCTTCATAATAAGCAAGCCAGATGCCCTTTGATAGTATAAGTCTAGGAAAATTAGCCAGATATGTTCTGTGCCAAGAAGCTGGCAGCATGAATCTCACGGCGAAGCCCTGAGCATAGCTTACAGGCCCTATCGCAAAGGCTATGAGGGTAAAGAGACTATAATCCACATACCTGTTTATCACAGGCTGGCCCAGGGACTCCAGTACCAGATTCCAGCTCATCCGACATTTACTGGTTCCAAGGATTTCTTGGATCACATCTGTCAACGTCAAAGACTAAGCTTTAGGAACTGCATGTTTCCATGGTAGTAAAACAGGCTCAGTCTTCTGCTGGTGGGTACTAAAATCAAAGTTTGTGACGGTGCTCTGTGCCTGAGGCACCTCATGCCCAACATTACCACTAAAGAAAACAGCCAGGGACAGGACCAAATACCAGGAAAGCATTCCAGCCTGGAAGGGCATATACTGATAGTGGTTTTTCATCCCCAAAGGATAGTAAGGGCCCCTTACTCTGCAGCAAGGAGTTAAAAGTTCAGACTGCGCTCACACGGATTAGGCAGCAGCTGCTTTAACGTCAAAGGTCCCTGTGTCAAACTTCAGGAGAGAAATCCAGTGCAGCTGGGCTCATGATTTCAGTCCAGTGGAAAAGCCACTCTTTAGAGCGAAAAGCCAAAGGCTTTGCCTTACGACTCTTCTCAGCAATGGCACCCTTTGGCAGCAGGTGGGAGCACAGTATGGCACTGGCTTTCCTGAGCCCTACCTTGTCTGAGGTGGCTCAGTGGGAACTGCACCACCAGCACTAAGCACACAGTATGCGGCCAGTCTGCATCTAGGAATCACCAAGACATGTGTCCTTTCTCTCTGAGCTGTGCTGCTCCCCGAATGCTTGCGCAAACTATCTAGAACTGGGAAACTGTGGTTTTTGCTTGCGGGAAACCATTCAAACCTCAAAGGTCACGAACGTTTCCCACTGCCTTGGCACAAGCAGGCTCCATCGCTGTTTGTAACCACACTTCCAGAGATGCCAATGCACTGGCAGGTTCCCCAGCCTCCCCCCCTCTGCTCCTTTCTCAAGGGCAGCTGACACGTCCCTGGCACACACTTACTAGGCAAGATCCCCATCAGGCTCTGCAGGGCTTGCTCTTCTGCTGCTTTCTTCTGTTCCTCTGTCCTGGCTGGTTTAGGTACTGCTGGTAAAACTCCTCCAGGCCAGATGGATTCCTGCAGCAACTGGAGATACTGGACCCAACGCTGGGTGCAGGTCAGGTTAACCACCTGGACTTCCAGCCACCTGCGGACACAGGGAGAAGAGAGACAGAGAGAGAGAAGTCAGGAAAAGTCAGGCTTGGTACCAACTCAGGAGCTTTCTGCTAAGCAGAGACGTTGGAGGGGTAAATCAGCTTGCTGAGTAAGTTAACATGGAGTTCTCAAGTCTATACGCCAAACATTTCCACAAGTCTTAATTAGCTGACTTTCCCCATGTACCAGAAGTAGGTATATGTTCCCTACCTTATAGGCAGGAACACACATGTAAAGTCACAGGGGAAAAGCAAAAGCCATGAAAAGCTCCATTGCTCTGCTGCCTGCAGGAAACCAAATGAGTAACTGGTCCCTAAAGGGAGCACAGCTAAGGGATATGACTAGCCTTAACCTCCTAAGTTATGTCCATGCACAAGCCGAGACAGAGCTGGAAGAACTGGTGTTTTAACTCTAAAACAACCCCCATGACTGACTGGAAAGACATGAGCATGTTCTGGCAACCAGTGCTCCTCTCATCAGTCCCTCTGCTACCAAAACAGTCAAGAGTGTCTCGCCTGGAGACCAAAATGCACGCTCCCAAGACAGCAAGGCACGAATATCCTGCTGCTTTGCGCTCCTCTCACCCCCCTGCTTCCCTGCTGTCCAGCCCTACTCAGTCCACCAGTGGCAAGCAATGAAATCATCGCTGCTCCCATCCAAAACCCCGCGCTGCACATGCATTAAAAGGAAAGTTAGGTACCTGCCAACAAAACTGCTGGTTGGCCCTCCTGCTGGGCCAAGACTGTGCCCTTTATACGGTAACAACCTGCAAATCCCGAGGCCACGGGAATGCCGCTCCACATAAGGGCTCGGAGGCGTTTGCAGCCTGCACGGGCGAGATGTCTCCACACCACCCAAGTGCTGGCCAGGGAAAGCTTTTAAATCAATCATGCAGACCCTCTTTCCCAGACGTGAAATCACTTCCCCGTGTAATAGCAAAAGCCACGGCCGTCAGTCAAAACTTGCCACTGCCTAAAAATCTTTCCCCCAAGAATCGGGAGAGGCCAGCAGACAAATCCCTGATGCCACAGAGGCCAAGAGGAGCGTCCCCATCAATTTAGCGAGATAGGGACTCGGTGGCTCAGCACCGATGGCGATGGCCTGCTGCCACCGTCCTCATCAGCAGGAGGCTCCAGAGGAAAGAGGGGAACATTGGGCCGGGGTTGGGGTAGGGAGAAGGCTTGCGATTTTGCCAGTACTTCAAGAGTCCCAGAGGAGAGGAGTCCACAAGCAGGGCCAGGAGACCCGTTCCTCTTGGCAGCTGGTGTTCGTGCTTGCAATTCCGTCACCACTACGCCCCGGCAGCTCATAGTACATCCAAGAGCATGGGCCCTGCCAAGGCAAACTTTATTTAACCTGCGCTCTGCCAGACTGTCTGCATTCTTCTCAGGCGAGGCATTCAGGCCAAGGGTGTCTTTCCCCACACAACTGGGACAATGCGAGCAGAGAGACGGGAATAGCAACACCTAAAGGTAACCAGGGGCAAAGGAATAGCAGGTAGCCATCATTGGGGCCAGGGCTGCAACAAGATGCTCCCTTCTTCAGCATGAAACGAGGTGCCTAGCTGCAGGTCTTTGAGGATGCCAGCTGTAAAAGTGAAGACCATTAAAAAACCTGAAAACGAGCCTTGGTGCAGCAGTAAGGCCTGTTATATCTCAGGGCAAGGTCTTACTGGAGCATGGGCAATGCTCCTGGTGATCCCAGTAACAGCACCGGAAATGGGGAGACAAGGTCTTTAGGTTCAGTCTCGCCAGGGACCCTGAGTACTGATGTTCCTACAAGATAGTGCCAGAGATCCAAAGCACAGCTTCTACCCGTCTTAGAGGACAAAAAGTCACAGCACAGTCTTGCCTGGGAAAAGGCCTTGTTTGAAATACAATTGCTTAAAAGGGTTTTTATCTCCAGCCATCAGTAGAGTTTAACACCCTGCATCATGTTAAACCCTCCAGCCATCCCCAGCCAAATTAAAGTGTTGAACTGTGGCTCCTCTAGGGGCAAGAGCTTTCATTAACATGGTTTTTCATTAACATGTTTTCTTACACAACCTGCTTTCCTAATTGAGAAAACATTTGACAAGCAACAGAAGTTCAGAGACCTGGGGACAGAGCTGCAAACAGTACAACCCTGCATCTAGGGAGATCAGATTGAACGTTGACTTGAAATTCATCTCTGCAATAGTCACTTACCATCCTTTAAAAGGCTGTAGAAAGCAAAGAACAAGCTTTCTTTTTGTTAGGAATGTTCCTGAAACAGCAAAAAAAAAAAAAAATCAAAATAGTGGGCAGAGTGAAAGCTGAACTTAGAGAAGACAGCGCACGTTTCCAGACAGCTCAAGAGCAGACCGAGAACTGACGAATGCTGGAAGGCCCCATACAAACAACCTACCATTTCTAGCTCATTTATTTCCATAAAGCCACTGGAGCTAGGCAATGAGGCCTAGAAATAACACCTATAAATCTGATCATGTGTGCACGCATTGCGATTATGCAAGTGCTTACAGGTCTTAGTTCCCACAGTTGCAAAACACCATTGATGGATTTATTTTTTTTTTTTTTTTTTTTACTTAGCCTGGCAGCTCACTGCCTTCCACTTTAGGAAGCAAAGGGCAGGATCTGACAACGGCTCCGTCTGTTTTGCCCCACCTGTGCTGACACCTGCCACAGCTCCATGCAAGCTCCTGAGAAGAAGCCCACTTGCCCCATGGCATGATGCTCAGACAGCAGGACACTCACTGCTAGGAAAGGGGGAAGAGGCACCCAAAAACCACAGGGCATATATATAAAAAAAAGAGGAAACTAGACAGGAAAGGGGACAAGAAAGAAGAAAGAGAAACCAAAGCTGGAGGCAAATGGAAGGAAGACTAAAGTCACTGTGCTCTGGGCTCATTTTGTCACTCTATCAGTGTGGGGACCCTTCCCAAAAGCACTGGGAAGAGAGGAACTCTCAGACTGGTCCATCTGGCTCAGCATCTTCCCTGGGAGAGTGGCTGATGCTCTCAGATACTCCAAAGGAAAACATCAAAACAGAGTAGCCTGCCTTTTCCTCCCTACTCTCAACCTGCACCTGTTAAAGTCACCACCAACGCCCACTTTGGGGGATGCACGCTGCATTTGCACAACACACACAGGGGTGTGCACAAGCAAGAGTTATTAAATGGTGAGGAGCAAAGCAATTCCTCAGCTCTCACAACTGTAGTTGCAACTCAGGGAGCGTCACACCAAGCTTTATTGAAATATCCTACCTGAGTGAAACCCAGATTTCTATGGCAAATTGATCTTTCCATCAGGCAGACTTGCTGCACCAGAATCAGGATTAACAGCTCACACTTCTCACACAGGAACTCCAAATACGTGCTGGTCCAAAGCTGACCTTCGCCAGCAGATCACAGATGATTTTTCGTACTATTAAAGGACTAAGCTGTTGAGATCCACATGCCACATTGAAAGCACACACACGCCTTCTCCCAGGTAGAAATAAGTCCAGCAAGAAACACAAATAGACCTGTGTTGTTTTTTTTTTGGATGGCTGATGAGCTACTATTTCCATTCTGCTATTTCATGAAGAAATAGCCTTAATAAGAAAGAAAAACAAACCCATCACTGAACCATCTCCTTACACTTAGGCTGAGACCAGAAATAGATAGAAAGTGACCTCCTGGGCTCAGACGTTCAAATGCTTTGATAATGCCCAATGCAAAGAGACAGACTGCAAAGGCTACAAAGTCTTGGATGTTAGTCTGGAGGTGCATAACTTGCCCATGCTGTAAGGGTCCTCTGTTTGAAATAGCTCTTGATGGAGGAATGAAATGGCTGCTAAAAAAGAGCTGATTTAATGCCATGGCTTTAGCTGGAACTCCAAGGTCAGCTGAAAGGGCCCATTAAGATGGGAACAGCAGAAATGCCCCAGGAATGAGAAACAAGGCCTGGGGGGTACATACCTTGGGCCCTCCTTTGGCACCTAGAAGCAACGAGGGCTGCTAAGACAGAGCAGCCTATGGTAAAGGCAGACTAAGAGTCAGGAACAGGTAAAACACAGAGTATGGACTTGGTTTTACCTGGCTCCTGCAAGCTGCATGCACTCACTTAAGTGGACTACACAGGGGGTTCACCTGCAGATAGAAAAGCTCAGCTCAGCAAGTAAAGGTTGGAGGGGTTGGATTTGCTTAGTCTGGAAAACAAAGATGGACCAGGAATGGACAAAAAGATATGGTACTCTCCAAATTTACAAACAGCTGCTAGAAGCTGGTAAGCATCTGCTCGTCCGTCAAGGTCAGGATAAGAACTGCTAAGTTCACCTGAGCGGAAGAATGGTTGAGTTAAATACACTGATTTTAATTACAAATCTGAGGCAACAGCAATTGTGATTCCCCCAAAATTGGGGATTTTAAGGATTTAGACAAACACAAACTGGAGGCCATGTTAGGAACAAGACAAAGACGAGAAAGCCTCTACTAGTCTGCTTTAGCTGTATAAATACAAATAGCTCTATAAATATACATGAGCTGTGCGTAACAGTAGCAAGTCCAGCTCAACGTCTACTGCTTCCCACCCCAGAACAAGGCCTCCGTTTCCCTGAGGTCAGTTAACACGGCATGGCTAACCAGAAGCTCAAAAAAGGCCCGTGAGACCAAGGCAGTGAAAAGGATTTAAGAAAAAGGCAACATCTGGAAATGCACAAGGCATTCAAGCATCTGACTCTTAGGAAATCAAGAAAGGCTGGTACTTAAATCATGAGACCATCCCTTCCTTTGCAGTACTTGTCCCCCAAATTCCTCCCCAAATTGTGCCTCAAACCACAAGAATATCCTTAACTCAAGGGCTCAGAAAGAGCAACATTTCAATGCTTTGACCGTAAAACATTTCTGAGCAAAGCTTGTAAAACCGAAGAAACAGCTGCAGCGGGCACAGTTAGAAGGATGGAAAAACACAAATGGAGAGCTTTCACCCCCAGGCTGGGCTTTTAGCACCTGCTACTTGAGCCCACGTTCAGTCCACCTTCTCCACACCGCCGCCAGCAGAAACACGTGCAGCCGACTGCTAGCACGCTCGGCTCAAACACCTTCAAAGCAAACTCACACTTGTCCAGGCCGTCGGTAAACCCTTCGCAGAGGAAGGAAACAGGAAAGAAAAGAAAAAAAGCCCTCCATAAATCAAAGAATACGAAGCATCCCGAGTCCTTTTAAACTTCTGGCCAAAGACACACACGCAAAAAGTAAACTATCCTTCTCGCCTTACTGGAAATGTTCCTCTCCCGCTGCCCTATAAAAGGTTTACAATTGTATATGCTATGAACAATACGTCCTGTACCCCTGCCCGAGCACACGGTAATGAAGTGTTTGACCAGCGAGGCAGCGGCCCCGTGGCCGAGTGCCTTCCCCTCGAACAGAGTGTCTTGCCAGCCTTGCACCTCCCAAGCACAGCTCCGCTGAGGGCAGTTGCACTGAAGGAAGCAAGAAACAAATCAAACTGCAGGGAGTTCACGCTGGTAGCATTTGCATCCGATATGCCTTGATTAGACTTACCCATGCCAAAACCTTGCCAGCATAGGGCAGTGGGGTTTTTCTACCTGCCTGACCCAGGCAGCGAGAGGTGGAGCTGGCAGAAGCCCTGCGAGAAGTGGGTATGCAGGACAAGTGGGTATGCAGGACATTTTACTGTTGGGCAGAGGGGAGGAAAAACAGATCATCCCTACTGCCTGTAGGCATGAAACCACACCTCAGTGTTGGGATTTGGGGCACTGCTCTATGCTGCTCCCTCCAGACCACACCTGCTGCAAAAAGAAATCGTGTAAACACAAAGGGCTCCAGCTCTAACATCTCCTCCCCCCTGGTGAATTAATCGAGCTGCTCTGCTGTGGTTTTTGCTTTTCTCAAGTTCTATCTCCCTGTGATGCCATGGGGTTCAGAAAAGGGGGAGAAAGCTACATAATTAAAAGAAACCGTCCCAAAACCCCCTTGATTTTTAACAAAGCATCTCAGCTTTCGATAACATCTTCATCAAGTATTTATTGAGCCAATTAAGCTCTCAGCGGTGCCCCAGGGAGAGGCCAGGCTGTCTCAGCCAGGTCCTGCTCAGAGCAGATTGCTTCATTAGCCCACTTCAGAATCAAAATACATAAAAACACCATTAACCCTTCACAAGCCAAGCAAAACTACAACCAACAAGGAGACATTATTTTCTCTCAATCCTTTTCTTCTTTGTCTCTTCTACTTGAAATAGGAAGTTGTTGTGGTTCTTTTTTTTAAATCTGGGAAAAAAAGTTGGCACATATCTAATTGCTGAAACGGACTCAAAAGAAAAAAGAGAGATGCAGTTAAAATAATGTTGCAATTGTTATCAAAGCACAGAGTGCTTGCTTCATTCTAGCGGCTGTTTTTGGAAGAATGCTGCTTCTAGAAGAGGAAAAAAAATTTTGTTTGGGACAGAAATTCAAAGCCGGATCCAAAATTTCCAGGTGCTTGGAGACAACTGAATCAAGGCCCATTTCCAAGTCAATTTTTATTTAGTTTACGTACACACACGAAGACACACACAGTCCTGAAGATCGCTTTTGCTGACATACCACAGGCCTGCGATTTCTACCGCTCCTTGCAGCTACAATACAAACAGCCAAATCCAGAGACGAGGAGGAAGATGCCATAAGGTTGGTTCCCTTATACACAAACTCTGTTGCTGGCTTTTAGGCTGGGGTACACACATGTACCACGATGGGAGAGACAGGACCTTTGCTGCCACATACCCAGGCCTGCCAGCACAGCCCCTCGATGCGCGGTTGCGAAGGTCCTTACTAAACGTCCCCAAATCAGCTCCCCCAGGTAACAAGCCAGAACAACGAATGGATTTAGTTGCTCCAGCTGCATTGACATTGCAGTTTTGGCAGCTTGCTTCTGCCAGCAAAACCCAGAGGTGCTGCCCAAGGCCGGAGTAGTAAGCTACCTGCCAGCTATGAAGCCAAAGGAAAGTGGGAGCAGCCACACGGGGAACAGCTTTAGCATAAGCCTTCCCAGCTTCTCCTGGTGCCTGAAGAGCATCAGCCAACCCTCGGCTTTAAAGTCTTTTTCAGAGATAACGCATGGAGGGAATGGGGAGCCTCCGCAGCAAACACCTGCCCATGCACAGCCACGTCCCACCCCAGGATACCCCCTACGCTGGGTGACACACATACAGCCCAGCTTTGTGCCAAATCCCGGTGCAACTCGGCACCGAGATGAGGTCTAGCTCACCGTCTCGGCTGTTGGACGTGGCCCCTG
This sequence comes from Gavia stellata, assembly GCF_030936135.1. NCBI lineage: Eukaryota > Metazoa > Chordata > Aves > Gaviiformes > Gaviidae > Gavia > Gavia stellata. The sequence continues at coordinate 6,081,822 of NC_082619.1, read as the reverse complement.
GAGGGCTCCAGATGGCCAGGGCTGGGCAGAATTGCTTGCCCATGGGCAGCACGTTCCCAGCACGCCCAGGGCTGCAGGTGCTTGGCTGCCCGAGCAGGCAGGTTTACTCAGGGACATTTAAGAGGGTCAGGCAACACTACATGCCGGTGGCACTTTCAAGTCAAGAGAATCAAGGAGGCTGCCAAGGGTCTTTGTTTTTGCCAGTTCTGTTGGCACAGAGATCAAGGAAAAAGAAGAGAAAAACCAGGGAAAAAAACACCCAGCAAGCAACTCCCTGAAGCTATGAGCTCCTTGACTCACACCAGCAGTTGCACAAGTGCCCGCGACACCTGGCCGGACATCGGCAGGCTCCGGCACAGAGCCCTGAAGCCAAGAGGACAACAAGAAGGCAAGGGCAGCCTGGGGTTGCGCACGGGGGTAACCCCAAGCAACAGCCCACCCGAACCCATCTTGTGCAACAGACGGGCACCATGTAGCATCCCTGACGAAGGAGGGATGGGGACGTGCCGCAAGAGCAAGCTGCAGCACCCTTTGGACCAGCACAGATGTCCGGACTGCCGAAGGGACCCCAGGCTTGGCTGCAAGGACCCTTTGCTGCCCCATTAAATCGACAACCTTTGTCAAATCACAGGCCACGGATATCGGTCCGAGAAGTTCTCACTTGGTGGGGCTGGAAGCTGAGCAAGCCCCCAGCGTGAGGGCTAGTGAAAGCAGCCACACTGCTGAACAGTTACCTCAACACACGCAGTTAAACAGGGATGGGAGGGACATGAGACCTGATGGCAAGGAGAGCTGGGAAAGGACAGAGGAGAGGCCATGGCAATGTGACAGTCGCCCTGGAGACTGGAGGCCCTGTTGCTGATGGTAGTTCTTACCTTTGCAGGGAGCGACCTCCATAGCAGCCAGCTCTGAGACTGCTTCAGGGGCCAGGGAGGCATGTCCTGTTCCCCCCAGCCTTGCATCTCCTGTCAAAGGTGCACTGAATGCATAGGACAGTGTTGGAAAGGACAAATTCTGGAATACCCCACAGCCCTGCAGGCTCCAGCTGCCTGCACAGGCTGCAGCACTGTTCACATCAACCACGTCATCCCTGTACCTACCCCGGAGCGTGGCATTGGCTTGCTCCACATGCCGTAGCCATACCTTGCCCAGATCATTTCCCTAGGCAAGCAGGGCTGCCTGTGTCGAGGCGTTTGCTCTTTAGACTGGGACCTAGCCAAACTGTTTATCCAAACCCTAACAGACTGAAACGCCTGCCAAAATCTAGGCTGCAACAAGAATTCAGATGCTCCAGACCTACTGCTGATAGGATGAAGACTATCTTGCCTCTGTGGCCTTGCCTGGCTCTTGACCTCCACCAACGCCTGGCAAGATCTAGCACCTCAAATCGAAGACAACCCCTTGCTGCTACAGCCCTCCTAGGACCACTCAGCCTTCTTCTAGTGTACGTATTCAAAGCCTGTCCTGTGCATTGCCCAAGTGCCCCTTCTCTCCTCTGCTCCCACTGCTGGGCTCAGCATCCCTCACCACAGCACCCAGGGGCCAGGTTCCCTGCAAGACCACAGCCCAAGACTCAGCTCCAGGGTGGATCTGAGCTCAGATGGACTTTCCTTTCCCATGCTAATTCAGCAGTGGCTGAAACCTTGGGAGAACCAGCTCAAGAGAGAAAACCATACAAGGAAAACAAGCCAAAGCTAGCCAGACTCACAAAGGGAACAAGAGCTAGAAGAATTTGCAAGAAACAGCTCTCATAAAAGCCTGACGGTCATCTCTAATCACTCTCAAAGCGTCCCTGGCCCTCCAGCTACACCTCACACAGACTGGAATGTCACCTCCCCAAATCTGTCCGCTTTGCTGAGGAATGACAGGACAGGGGACAAAGCCTGGAGGAGCACTAGAGTGACACAAAGCGAACAGAAAGCCAAACAGTGCTGAGCGCTCGGGTAAGGCAGGGATGCTTTGCATTTATTTTAACTCGTGCTCGGTGGAACACGACACCATCAAAGCTGCCTGCGTAGTTCCACACACTCCCTTATATACACACAGGCGCTTCCGAGTCCTGGCACGGACTCTGCACCCCAGCCCCGCTCAGGTTACAGGGTGCAGACAGCCGGGGTGTGCCGAGACACCTTCGCTCCGCTCGGTGGTTTGCATTGCTGCAGCTTTCTGTTGCGATGCATGGGAAGGAGCTAGGAAAAGCACACAGATCTGGATCTGTATCTAAAATCCCCCCAGGTCCATCCCCGGGATCCTGGCACTCTGCTGCAGCTCTCCTGCAGAAGGGGAAGCAGATGTGGGCCTGGGAGAACCCCGGCTGATGGGCACAGCAAGCTGGTACATGGCGGCTGTCGCCCTGGCTCCATGGCTGCCCCTGGCTCATCGTGGCACTGGCAGACCCCTGACCTAGTGACCATCGTGCTGTCGGGGACAGACGGAGGGCAGGGCGCAGGGTCACAGCCACGGCGCAGTTTGCGTGCTTGCCGTGTATTTTTAATGCCGCTTTGACTCACGAGGCTCTAAAAAGCACACAGATTCTCCAAATGCTTTTTATCTCTTCCGGTAAACTCCCCCGGAGGCCAGAATAACCCCATCTACTCCCCTTTGCCAACAGGTCCCTGTTGCAACCTCCCCAGGAAAGAGAGGAGATCTGCGTTTTCCAGCCTGTGGGAGGGAAGCGAGAGCCGGACAGAGGAGGGGTGCGGAGCCGGGGCCGGGCAGCGGGTTTGTTTACAGGCATGGACCCAGTGTGCCGAGAGGCTGCTGGAAGCTCTCCTCGGCCCCGGGGTCGTCCCCGCTTCCAGCGAGCCTGCCGGCACCTCCGCCTCCCTTCCACCCGCCTCTCCTTTCGGCTCCAAAAAAGGATCACTCCCTGTTACATAATGGGATGAGGGCTGCAGGGACGCGGGCTTGCACACACGGCCTCCCTTTTACTTAACAATACCTTTTTCGGTCATACAGCCTTCCTCTCCCCGGTTACCATTAAACTGACAGTCAGGGGAAACAGAGAGCGCCTGGCTCCAGCTATTTCAGCTATGGAGAAGAGGGAAGAGGAGTGTGGTGGGATGCTCCATGCAGAGAACAGCAAATGGAGCAGGGCAGGCAGGTCCCATAATCAGCAACAGCGCAGTCACAGCAGTCACTTGATGTCACTGCAGGAGATGCTGAATGCACCGCAAGCCCAAGGGAGAAACTCCCCAAAGGAGAGGGGGATTGGCTCTCCGGAGAAGCTGGACCTTGTTCTTGGTGTTTCTCTGTTGATTCTTCCACTCTGGCATGAAGCACACTCGGTGCAGAGCGGTAGCAATGCCCACGAAAGCAGCTGTGAGAAGGCTGCAGGAGCAGCACACTCCTTACCAAATACAAGCTGGTGGAGGAGTATCCATCCAGCAGCAACCCCCTTCCTAACACCCAAAATACTGATAGGACACCTTTCCACCACCAACCACCTAACCCAGTCACTGATGGGAACAGCGAAGGACCTCATCTATTGAAGGGATGATGTCTATTCATACTTTGTGACCAGCAACGGTTAGAGAGAAGATGCATGCCCACCTGCTGCCCCATGTTTGTCTGCCTGTTCTCAGAAGTGGGAGCAACGATGCCTTAGATAGCACATGCTCCCAGAACAGCTTCTGGTATTTTCTCCACCTGTAAAGGGTACCCAGACGCAGTGCCAGCCAGAATGCCCATGCCAGGGCTGTGCCAGGTCTGGCTGAGCAGTGATCAAGTTGCACATACTTAAATGGAAGAGAAATGCCACCAAATCCACGCTGTGTCCCTGGATAGGCAGCTGGAGGCAGGTCTGAGCTAGAGACTTCTTGATCTGCTCAGGACAGCAGTGGCCACCTGGGCCAGCCATGAGTACAACAAGTCTCAGTCACCCTTCTGCATGGCTCAGGGAGAGAGTGCAATGGCAAGCCAGCATGGAACCCCCAGGTTCCCAATTCTCCTACTCTGTGGAGGTAACTACATGCCTCATCTTGAATGTCCACCTCGGGCACTGTCTGAACCCTGCTCTCATACCAGATCACGGTTTTCATGACAGGCAGAAACTGACTGCTCTCAGGGCAGTTCCTGCACCCACTGCAGTATCCTGCTGAGCCCCAGCCCTCCACATGGGCTTTCAGGATCACTAAAAACCTGTCACCCTTGATTCAAGGTAGGAGAACCTCCACCCTAACACTCCTCCCTTTCAGGAGACCCAAGTGCTGTCTCAAGCACGGCCTTCTGGGTTGGAGTGGCAAATGCAGTAGTAGAAACAGGGGATGGAAGTCTTCCCTGCAGCAATCCACGGCAGCACCATCCTCCTGGCAATGGGTCAGTTCACACTGTGTGACTCCTTCTCCTGTCCCCTTCACACCAGACCTGTGGACTCCTGACTGTCCCAGAACGAGAGCAGAGCCAGCGTCAACATGTAGATTTCAGCACAGACACGTACACAACCAGGGACACAGGGTTAGTTCAAAAGGTTGCATTTGCACCCTGTCCTGATCACGACACCAAGGAATCACGGGACTTCCCAATACCACCTCCAGCCAAAGGTTTGCCTGCAGCACACATGGGTTCGCCCAGACCCGTTGAAGCGGAGCAGCTACAAACACATTCACCCTCACGCTGCTCCACTAGCACAACTTGCGGAGCTCCTCCACCTTCCAGAGCCAGGCATGTGCTGTGTGTATGACAGCTTCTCTAGTGGAAAATACCAATGCCACGTGTCGGTGCTGCAGGCTCCCTGGGCGACCGGGACACAGCTTATTAGGAGGTGATGACGTGCATACTCAAGCCCTCATACCTCCATGCTTACACACAAGGATTGGGTTCCAGCTTGTTCCCCAAGAGACAAGAGCCCATTTTGGAGAAACGGGAGCAACACCCACCTCCTCCCACCCAAGGAAACAGACTTAGGAGTGATGGCCAACAGCCCCTGACCTCAAAGCGCTTCAGCAACCCCTGCTGAGGGCAGCTTAAATTACCAGCTCGGTTATAATGTGCTGCCCTGCACATTCTGACACTGACTTTGAGCGCCTGTGAGACAAGAAAGGGCGCAGGAGTGTGAAAAGCGCTACTCCAAGGCTCCCCCTAGCCTTAAGGGAAGGCTTTCCTTTTACTCCAAAGGACCATATCCTCAGCTAGTGATAGTCACCGACCTACACAAGAAAACAGAAATGCTCTCTGTTTGTGTGTCTTGGCCTGGTGCCTTACCACACAGACGCACTGGCCTCAGAAAAGCTTGGCAAGTACATACCAGCTGGAAAGGAAGTCCTTCCCAAATACATCTGTGGGTCACTGCCCAGGGCACAGGCACTACTGGCCCACCGCAGATCAGAGAGGGGTGCATCAGTGAGAGCAAAGGCTCTGGGAAGCCGCACTCCGAGCTGTTACTTGACAAGTCGCTATTCCCTGTGCCTGTTTATTGTCCTTTTGTAGAAAGAACAAGCTGAGCTCCTGGGCAGCGAGAGACCAGGAGACCAGCAGAAGCCAGTCTCTCCCTGGAGAACCAAGGAGCTGGGCACTCTTGCCCTTTCATGAGGCAAGAAGCCTTCCATTCCCAGGGTTGGATCCTTCCTTTCGCCTGTTGTTAAAGGGCAGCAGGCTGCTCACTACGAGTTACGTTGCTGCTTACAGGGAAAACAGCTCCTAGTGCAAATCTCCGAGACATTTACTCTACATATATGCACCATCTTCTTTACAGAACCTTGTTGCATGATGCAATGGAAAGCATTTATCTGCATTCAGGCAAGAGCTCCATTTTTGACTGTAACTGCAAAGGCAATGCCACCTCACAAAGCTGTGAGGTTGGTTGCTGAGGCCTTACCTTTGAATGAGGGTCCCGAAGAGCAGGTGGAAGACCTTCTGGATGTTCTCTGTGCACAGCCAGCTCCAGTGATCCATCAGCAGCAGACGAAGCACGTCCAAGGCCAGGTCAGCCAAAGCTGTCTCAGAGTCTGCCAGGAGGAAGAGGAGGGTCAGATGAAGAAGCCAACTCAGTGCCTAAGCAAACCTGGTGGAAAGCATCACCCAAAACTCACTCTTTTCCCCAACAGCCTGCTTCATGCTCTTCTCCCCAGACTAACACCTTGTGCCACACACAGATGACCTGCTGTGGCACAGCCAGCCTGGGGAGCCTGCCCTCCCAGGCTCCTGCCCCGATTGCTCTCATTTCCACTTTCATCCAAGAAGCCCCAACCTCCCTACCAAGGGGTGCACCAGACCAGAACGTGGCTGCTCCAACTGCCCAGTTCCGTCTCAGTTAAGTCGAGGGATTATCAAACCCCAGGCCCCGCACGGGGATGGCAGCGTGCCCAAAACAGGTGTGAAAGAAGGCAGTGACTGTAGCCAGGAGAAAGGTACACTGATGAGGACTATTTTCCCAGTCTTCACCAATGCTTTCCCCTCTTCCAACGTGCAGTTTTCCAGGCGCAGGACTCCGGTCAGTGTCTGCAGGCTGCCATCGTGTGGCAAGCCCAAGTCTCAGCAGGAAGATGGATGAATCACATCTGGATAAACCAGATGCATCAGTTAAAACAAATTCCCGCACACATGCCCACATATCCCTGGTGACACAGACCTGGGACAGCAAAACCTCTCTCTGACCCTCAGGAGGATGTCAAAACCTACAGCATAAACACATTCTACTTGCTAGAGAATTACTTTTGTGCTGCTTGGCTCCAAAGCATCATAGGTGTTATGCAGAATGAGCTTATTTAATGTGCCACAAACCTGCCTGAGACAACCACTCCTAGGCCAGCACCCCAACCTGAGGCTACTGCGTTGGCTCTGTTGGCAGAGTGAGCTCCTGTACAGCAGCTTTCCCTACTGTGACCTTCCCTGATGCCTGATCTTTCAACCACTCTCTACCTACAGAGAACCAATGAAACTATTCACACACGACTTCCTGCTGGAGATAAAGAGGAGATGGATTCTGGACCCCAGCACTTCTCCTTCCCTCCTCTTCCTCTCCCAGCTGCATACGAGCCAGACTAACTGACTTCAGGCTACTTCACTTGGAAAAGACAGGGCATGAGTGCATTTGGCACCTCTTGCTCTGGGCCATGTGTAAGTTACTCCTCACTTGCTTTGCCCTTTGAGACTTGACTTCCCTGTGCAGAAACTGGAGCAGGCTGTTTAACTTCACCATAACCCCATACAAACAGCATCATCAGCATGCTTTGTTTATTCCAGTAGCATCCAAGTCCCCTTCCTCGGAGAGCTGCTGGCCAACCTCTTCCGAGAAGTCACGCGGTGAGCAGATAGGGACACTGGTTGCCTTTTTAGCCAGCCGCTCCCCGGACATTAATTCCCCTCACCCTGCCAGACCAGCCTGCCCTGTCTCGGCTCTGAAGGATCACAGACCTGCAGGCATTTGACATCATTTACATTGAATTTCCTTAAGAGTGCAGCTAACTTGGCCTGCCTGTATCTCATGCTCTGTGCTGAGCACTGGCATCCGATTCCATCCCTGCTCCTCAGCGGGCCCGCTCCCCAGCAGCCCCAAAACAACCATGGGTGTGTGTGTTCAAAGATTATAGGCAAAGCTGGTAGCACAGGCTAGGTTTCAGAATACCAGACCCATCCTGTCACAAGCACGTGTTTTCAGTCAGAGCTTGCCAAACTTGAACCACTGGAGTGAAATTTTTGGAAAGTTCCAGCTGATACAGCTCAGCTATTCCAAGAAAAAGATTAGAGAACATATTTTTGCTCGCGTTTGGGATAATCTTGTAACCGCTCTGAGAAGCCGTAGCACCCCTGCGCTTCAGAGGAGGGATCTATAATCAGAAAGGGAACATCATTCCTTGAACCGGGATTACATATTTGCTGTTCCCACCAATCTATCCAAACTTAAGTGAATCTCAAAAGGTCCTTTTATAGTACATGGACATATCAAGGCTAACTTGAGACTACCAAGAAACCGTAATTTGGTCATTTATCAGTTTCTAAGAGCTTGATTTTACAACATTGGCAGTTTAGGCAGTGTGTCCTTAAGAAACTTATTTCTGTAGTTACTGTACTGGGTACACTAAGGTAAGATCTACAGTGGCACAACTGAGCCAAGACCCAATTTGCTTCCAACAGCAATAAAGACCAGAGCAATCGCCTAACAGGAGTGGAAAAACTCAGTTTGCCTTCCCTTTAATCAAGGTGCAACAGGCAGGAGACCAGGTCCTCATACTGAAGACCTTGCGAGCTGTGCCTGCAGATGTTGGAGCTGTTGCAGTACCAAGGGAGATACGGTGAAGCACTAATAGAGGGGCTGAGCTCACCAGCATCTGTGTCCCGATGTGCCCCCTTCTCCAATGTGCCCAGCCCATCCATATCCTGCCGCACGGAGCTTTCCTTAGCTTCTCTGCCTCCTTCGTCTTCAGGAGCTTTGCTGGGGACTGCTTCCAGCAGCTTCTCCTGCTTCTGGATGAAGGACTCCATAGCAGCCAGTGACAGGGTGCCAGAGACCTAGAAAAGCACCGGTGTTTTAGTACCACAGCAGGGAGCTGCACGCAGCCAATGCTGAACAGATAGACGAGATCTCCACTACCCAGACAGCCTCCCACCACCTGGTTTGCACCTTGCTGTAGCCAATAGCACAACTAGGGCTGCTTATTGCCTTTCTGCAAAGGCCTGGCATGCAGGAACAAGGCTGCAGCAGCCACAATCCCTGTGCACATGGATTATTCCAAGCCAGCACCCAAACAGGGCAATGATTAGGATCATAAAAGGATTGCAAGAGGGATCTGAACTTACAGCACTTCCCTCCCTGATAGAGTACACGATCCTGTCATGCGCTTCACTGACACTCAGCACTGGAGCAATTTTACTGGATGAGAACCTCAGCCTGGACCTGAAGAGGAAACACTGCACAGTGAGGGTTTTCTGCACAAGCTGTGAGCAATGAGTTTCCCAGCCTCAGCCAAGAACCTGGATCAGCCTCAGCCAAGAACCTGGACCAACTATCTTTGTCCAGCATCATGTCCAAGCTAAGAAGTCTGATTAGACGTAAAGTGGTTCAAAAAAGCATCTGCCCCCAGGATAACTGAGAGGTGGCAGTAAAACCATGCAAGAAAGCATTAAAGCGCTTTTCCTCAACTACACATGGGCCTAGCCGAGGCTTTCCAACATCTGTCACATACATACACCTTCTTCAGCAGGTATGTTGCATATAAGCTTACATGCGGATGTAGGCATTTCTGTTCAGCGAGGCCTGAGCATTGCAGCAGACACGGGAAAGTGTTCAGAAAAGCCTCTGAGATGAAACATACTCAGCAGGGTTGTGAAATCCAATTATAAACACGCACACAGAGAAAGGAGGATATGAAAGGGCAGTTGGGATTGTGGGACAAATTGTAAAATAGCCTGTTTTTCATTAAGGAATGTCCTTTTCAGCCAAGACACTTCAAAATTTGTACTTTTTTGGTTTGTCTTTTTGTCCAAAGCAGCTTTTTCTAGCAAAACATTGCTTCTCCGGAAAAAAGCCATAATCGTGCAGAAACCTTCTCTTCTTCTGTACACGGAGAATCAGTCACGAGCACAATGGGGCTCATCACCACCAGCAACACCAAATAAACACTTGATGAGCAACATACGTGCAATGACCTTAAACACTGCTCCTAAATAAATACGCAAACGTTTGCTGGGCAAGGTGACGTGCCACCATGTTAAACACGTGGGAGAGGGAGTAAACCTTCAGGCACACAAGTTATAGCTGTATTTTGCAGTGACTCACCACATATATAGGTCATGCATGTGTTTAAGGTTAAAAAGCAATTCTCCATGAGCATCAATGTCTTTGACAGCAAACGCCACCACCTCACAGCTCCCTCAGGAAGAAACACACGTTCTGTGAAAATCTGAGCATTCCGGGAAAATCCTTTACCCAAACAGGAACTCAAATACCCTTGCTCAGCATGTGAAAAAGAAAGCAATTCAGCTACAGTATGACAGCAATGTATTATCCACAACAGGTAAAGCACCAAGTCAGTATTTCCCCACAACAGAGTCAGTTTATCTATGAAATCCATGTTCTGCATAAAGCACACGGGAAGCTGAAGCAGCCCTTACTTGTTAGCTTTCTTCCCGTCTGTCTGCGATTTCCCATCCACTTCAGTCTCACTAAGATCCTCTGTGGGACTCTGGGGCTCTGACCTGGGGAATGCTGTCTTCAGGGTGTCCACAATAGCATTGACAACAATCTGCAAAAGCCAGCAGTGCCGTCCATCATTGAATATAACGTTATTCCTTGAATACGAATTAACAGTTTTCAGACTTGCACCCTATTTTCTATTAAAGGCCCCAGGTTCTTTGAGATGGGCTCTGACTCTTCCCAGCTTTAGGGCTTTCTGGGCAAGCTGAGCCCAGCTATACAGAGAGCATACGAGTTTTTTGGCTACTACTGCAGCAGCCATATACATAGACACCGAAGCCCAAGAGGCATGTCTAGGTGCAGTCAAAAGTGGTTCACATAACCAGTTTCTCACTTGTCTACCTTGTCTATCCTGGAGACAACGAAGGGCTTCTTGACAAACGCGATCCTGGCGTCAGTGTTCAGGGCAAGGAACTCCTGCACCTCCTCACTGTTTGCAATCTCAGGGACTGCACACAATTGCTGCAAGGAAAGATGTAGCTTTAAGTCTTTTTCAAGTCATCTTCCCAGCTGCATCCTGTAAAGCGCAGGTGGAAGAGATCTGATGTGCTCCACTGTCTGTCAGTACAGAGTTGTCCCGGGCACTGCTTTCTAGCTCACAGGGGCACACAAGCAAGTATCTCACCTTCAAGAAAGATTCTAGCAGACTTTTTCTGGCTTCCACTTTATCGCTGTCCATGTTTCCAAATGGGAGATCAGGGAAGAGTTTCTTTGGGCCTTTGATATCTACAAAGGAAACAAAGCCATTAGCAGGCTCGAGAAAACTCTAACCGTTGTTTTAAAATCTTAATGCTCTCTTGCTTTAGACTGGTACTACACACTGCCCAGCATCAGCCCAAGACAATACGCCCCTGAAAGCACGGTGGCTGAATCAGACCTTAAATCCTTACTGAATCTGTGTTCTGCTGATACCGTATCATCCTTGCCTTTAACATTAAAGAAGCAAGAACGCCAGTTTAGCGCAAGGACTCTAGATCACTTAAAGAGCCCAAAAATTCTTAACAAAGCAGTTTTCCAGTCAAAACCCCAGATCTGTCAAAACCAAAGGATTATGTAGGTACATGCTAAATCCAATGACGTTTTGTACATAAGTAGCATTAGAAGAAACACTGTTTTCTTTTTAAAAAAAGCTTACATTCAACACATATTACTCTACTTTCTTAAACGTAAATAAGACGCTTGCAGATACCAGTGTTTCTGTTCTTCGCTAAGGTGTAAAACTACAAAAGCAAGCGTTGTGATCTGAACACCAACAAGGGTGTTTTGAAACACCGGAATTTGCTGCCAAAAGAAATAAATTTCTCCTCTAGCCAGCTCTGCACAGAACAAGGACATGGGCATCACAAACAGCCCAGCATCCAGAGCTGCACAGGCAGGAGAGGATACCCTCAGAGCAGAGGAGCACAGACTGGGGTGGGAGGCAGAATTATTTTCTCAGGAAGCTAACGCAGGCACTGACTTTTCAGGAACTTGCGGAGCTCCGGTTTCTCCTCCAGTCTTGTCTGGAGGTTGAGGAACTCCCGGTAACGGCGGTTCACAGTGTGGTAAGCCATTTGCTGAAGGCTGCCTGCGCTCTCACCCTCCAGGGCTGTCTCATACTGAGGAGTAAGGCAAAAGTCAATAATCCCTACAGACCCCAAAACAATCCTATTGTGCTGTGGTTCCTGTTGGCCCCACAGTCCCCAGACCCCACAGAGGTCCCATCCAGCAATTCCTCAGATGGACCTTTCCTGAGGAACAGGGGCTGCACAGCACGCGAATCCCTCACAATGAAGAAAACGGTGAAAACGGGAAACAAAAGATTCAATCAGCCCCACACAACCCTTGGCAAGAGTGGGAACCCCTATCCCCCACCCGAACAGCTACAGGGAAAACCCTGTGCCTGATATCCCCCCGCTGCCAGGCAAAATTTGTTGTCAAGCCACAGGCAGCAACAAATCCTCATCTCCAAACACCAGCCCGTGCTCCCCAGGCAGGGCAGGGATCTTGGAAAAGGGGTGATCGCAGGGGGAGCCTTTACCTTGACAGTGTACAGGGTATAGGGGTGGAAACCAGTGCCGCTGTGCTCTCGGGCAGTGATGGTCCCGGTTATCCGCAGGTTCTGGATGACGACCGGCCCATCAGGGCTGCTGAGGGGCTCAAAGCTGAAGGTGCTGATAGAAGCCGTTGGGGAGGATGAGAGCAGGGGCAGAGTCTGCCCCGGATCTGAAGGGCTTTGTGGTGGGCCCTCCGCTGCCCCCAGATCTTTCCCCAAGCTGGAGGGCCTCTGCGAAGAGGACTTTTTGAGGACAGCTGGGCTTTCCTCTTCCTTCTCAACTGCTGGGTCAATCTGGATGTCAGGGCAGGAGCTCAGCGCAAAAGCAGAGGTGGGAAGTGGCCCAGTATCTGAGCTGGTGGCAATGCTCTCCTCCAGGTCCCCCACACCATCCTCTGAAGTGGCTGGTCCCTCCAGCACAGTGGAAGTGTCCTGGAGCGGTTCATCGAGGAACTCCCCTGCGGGCGATGGTGCCAGCAGGTCCATGTCCTGGCCTGCATCAGGCGGAGGGGACTCCAGCTCCAAGCCCTCACAGGGGAAGAGGGAGCCCAGGGCTCGGGGGCGGTGGAAGGGCTCCTCAGTGCGGCACAGCCCGCTTGTCGGGTCCTCTCCCTCCTCGCCAGTGGCCCCTGCCTCTCGCCTAAGCACCTCCGTGGCCCTCGGGGAGGGGGTCAGCCCAGCAGGAGCGGCATCTGTCTGTACCGTGAAGGGCAAGAAATCAGGCACCGGGGGTGCAGGGGGTGGCTCCTCACCCCGGGGCTTCTTGGAGAAAGCCCCGATGAGCAGCAGGTTGATCCAATCAGGATCAGCCATCTTCCTGATGGCCGGCAGCAGCACGTTGCAGGCAACCAGCTCCACTACCACAAAGCGTCCTGTCCGTGTCTCCAGGTGGGGCTGGGGCACCAGTGCCCGCAGCAGCATCTCCACAGCAGCACGGGCGTAGCCCACCTCAGCTGCTGGGCTGCGGAGGGCAGGGTGAGGCCCTGCCAGCCGGCTGTACTCCTGCCACAGGGTCCGGCCACCCTCCGGATCACCCCTCAGGACCTCACGGGCCCGCAGGTAGCTCTGCAAGTGATGGCCACAGAGGAGGAGGAGGCGATGGGCCAAGGCTTGGCGGTCCACTCGCCCCATCCGCCGCCTCAGCTCAGCAGCCAGGCCCGTCATGGCCTTCTCCACCTCCGCCTCGAAGGCCGGCTCGCTGCTGACAGTGCGGTACCAGGACGCAACGAAGTCCCGCACCACTTTGCGGACGGTGCCAGCAATCTCCCTCTCCAGCCGCCCCTCAGCTACCGGGCAGTGGGGCGGGGGCCGCAGAGAGCTGACGAAGCGCTCCAGCCGCAGCCGCCGGCCAGGGGGGCTGAGGGCACAGGGGCCCAGCCAGCCACCCAGCGCTGCCAGCACCCCGCAGAGCAGCCCCAACGCCCGCAGGTCAAGCAGCAACTGTAGGGCCAGCAGCCAGCCCAGAGTGACCAGTAGTGCCAGCAGTGCCCGACGGACCCCTGATGGCCCCTGGCCTGGCATGGTGGGACTGGGCAGGGGCAGCTGCCCCGGGGCTCTGCCAGCTGCTGCCTCAACAGCCACCACGGCCCAAATGGGTGTGTTAAGGCTCAACCAACTGGACTCCTCACAGAGCACCGGGGCTTGCCGGAGTTCAACCGACCATGGTCTGCAGCACGCACCAGGGCCCAACCGTCCGGGTTCCTCAGCAGGCCCTGGCTCCTGCTAAGGCCCAACAGACTACACTCCTTTACTGGGCACCGGGACTCAACTGACCGGGACCCTTGCTGGGCACTGGGGCTTATCAGGGCCCAACCGACCAGGCGCCTTCACCGAGCACCAGGGCCCAAACGAACGGGCTCCTCAGCAGGCCCTGGCTCCTGCTAAGGCCCAACAGACCGGGCTCCTTTACTGGGCACCGGGACTCAACGGACCAGGCCCCTCGCTGGGCACTGGGGCTTCTCAAGGCCCAACCGACCAGGCACCTTCACCGAGCACCAGGGCCCACACAAACGGGCTCCTCAGCAGGCCCTGGCTCCTGCTAAGGCCCAACAGACCGGGCTCCTTTACTGGGCACCGGGACTCAATTGACCAGGCCCCTCGCCGCGCACTGGAGCTTATCAGGGCCCAACCGACCAGGCGCCTTCACCAAGCACCAGGGCCCAAACGAACGGGCTCCTCAGCAGGCCCTGGCTCCCACTAAGGCCCAACAGACCGCGCTCCTTTACTGGGCACCGGGACTCAATTGACCAGGCCCCTCGCTGGGCACTGGGACTTCTCAAGGCCCAACCGACCAGGCACCTTCACCGAGCACCTGGGCCCAAACGAACGGGCTCCTCAGCAGGCCCTGGCTCCCACTGAGGCCCAACAGACCGGGCTCCTTTACTGGGCACCGGGACTCAACGGACCGGGCCCCTCGCCGGGCACTGGGGCTTCTCAAGGCCCAACCGACCAGGCGCCTTCACCGAGCACCAGGGCCCAACCGACCGGGCTCCTCACCAGGGTCGCTCTACAGGCACCGGAGACTCACGCTGCTGCGGGATAAAGAGCCGTACCCAGCCGGTACCGACACAAAGAGACCCACCCTGGCAAACTCACCGCCCGGGGCTGATAACCAGCACCGCGGCAAAGCCTCCCCGGCACCGGCCGCCACTTCCGGCGCCACTTCCGGTACCTCCCCCCTCCCCGCCGAGGAGAGCGGCCTGGCGGCGGCCTCGCTCCGCTCCACAGCGCCCCCTTGCGGGCGGGCGGGCGCAATCCCGTTGGGATTTTAAAAAAAATCCAAAAAGTTTGGAGCCCGCGCGAGGCGGGGGGGGAAGTTCCACACCCCCCCCACCCCACCCCTTTTTTTTTGGCGTGCATTGGGAAAAGCGGGCAGCCCTGCGCTGGGTTTCATTTGTAGGCGTTAAGAGCAGCAGTAGTTTATAGCGGCGCACAGTTTTATTTAGTTTTATTATTATTTTTTGCAGGCGTTAGGGAAAAAAAAAAGCCGTGGATTTATTTTGCCTGCGTTAAAAAAAAGAGGAAAAGTTTGCATCTCCTCAGGATTTACAATAAAAAGAGCCCGGGGGCGGTGTGAAGAGGCAGCTCTGCCGTGTGCCCTGGGAAACGCCTGGGCCGCGTTAGGCCTCGTGGAGCATTGCCCCCAAAAAAAGAAGGAAAACACGGAAAAAAAGGTGCCTTGGGGTGAAATAGGGGTGGGGGTGATTGCCCACAGCCTGCAGCCGGTCATTAATTGGGAGCAAAGCCCGGTGATGCCGCTCACCTGTGCCAGGGCTGTGGGCACAAAAGGGGCCGGGAGAGCAGGCCCCTTTCTGTAGGCACGGGGGGCTCCAGCTCCCACTCCCACCTTGGGGTTGTGCTCAGTGTTGGGACTGAAATGGTTTGTGGATATTAAAAAAAATACACCTGGATTTCTCCCTGTCGCAATTAAGGAGGTGCGGAGTGCCTGGGGACCCCGCTTTCCCTGTACGAGGGGCTCCCTGAAGAATCCCGGGGACGGCCCACGCGAGAGGGGACGGTGGCCGGAATGAGCCCCTTCTGCGAAAAGGTCAGAGCGATCTTCAAAATCCTCTCAAAGCTGTGTTGGGTGTGAGCGGGGGGGCTTGGAGGGGTCCCCGCTTTGTCATCGGGGACCTGGCTGGGCGCAGCGGGGTTCGGAGCATTGCGGGGAGGTGTTGCTGTGAGATTTGTTTGCCCTGAGCGATGATGTTTGTATCGGGTGGTAAAATATTGAAGGGCCGATAAACTCCCCAGTTGCAACGCACAAAATCTGTCAGGGTTTTTTCTGTTTCTCCTTCGTGTGCGGTTGCAGCTCTTGGGCTTGTGTGAAGAGCCAAAAAAAAAACCACCCCAAACCAACCCGGGAGGCAGGGTATGTTCCTGCACGTGGGAGCTGGTGCTGGGTGGCGTTTGGGTGCTACAGGGAGCACGGGGGTGGAAATTGTTTGCTCCTGGGTGGAGAATTTTCCAATATTATAAAAATTACCTAAAATATGCTAGTTCTGAGAATGTCTTTTAGCCGTGCGTGGGTACTGCAGGAAGAACGAGCAGCAAGGAAAGCTTGGTTTAATCAAAACCTCTCTATTTATAAAAGCATCTTTTGGAAAAGACTTTTAAAGGGGCTCTCCATAGCTTGAATCCCCTGGGAAGCAAAGGCGTGATGCTGGTTTTTGTATTGGCTCGGTGCATCCCTGGCATCACCGCACGTTCAGGGGTGTTTCTGGGTGCTGGGGCTGGTTGCGCGCAGCGTTGTGCTGTGCCCCTCGTTGCCTGGCTGGTCCCACCCCTGCTTTGGTGTGTCACGGTGTAAATACATGCGTTAAACAAGCACCAGTGTGCGGTGCCATATGTTAGATGGGTAAGAATAAATGATGAAGCAGGACTGATTTTTTGAAAGCGAGTGAAACACGGGTCTTGCAAACTGTTGCTGCCTCCTAGGCATGCTCCAAAATACACATATGCAAGGGAGAGTTTGAGATCTTGGTGTTAAGAAAGCTGACCAGCGAAGCCCGACTCCTCCTGCTCCAGCCTTGAACCTGCAAGAGGTTTACAACCTCCTCCTCTGCTGGAGCACACCGCACTCGTCACATTGCAGTTAAAGCCTTGTGCCTCAGTTTCCCCCTTGCCTTCAGCCCTCCCCATCTGCTCCAGTTCCCCTTCCCTCTTTGAGGAAGATTTTGGGGAGAGGAGTTTCTGCAAGCTGTTGCATGGGCTGAGCAGCCTTGCCCTTACATTAGAGTAACAGAGCTGGAGGGTGCTGAGCTGCCGGAACGATGTTAACATGTTTTAATCGTGATGCCGGTGGTGACAAACATCCCAAACTGGCTTTTTTTATTGTGGGTGGGAGGGGGGCGGCGGGTTCTTTCGGCAGGTACTAACTCTTCGGTGCTGTATAACGTGTGGCATAAAGGATCCGTGGGGAGCTATTGTTCCGGAGTCGGGCTGGGAAGCACGGCCAATTAAAAGAGATTAATTTACAATGGGTACGAACCAGGAATCTGACAACTTATTATTAATGGATAAATGCAGAACAGAGCGCGCGGAGCAAAGCGCCTTGCTGATCTCGGGAAGTGAGATGCTATGTACGAACCAGCTCCCGCCTGTCCTTGGGGATGGGGGTCTTCCCGAATGGCTGGTATTTGGGATTAAATCACCTGCCTGAGATGCTTTGCCTTCTTCAAGCACCTGGCTTCGTTTGGATGACAAATTTTCCTGCTTGCAAGCACGGGGGTGGGACAGGGAAGAATTTTTGGGGTTCTTAAATATTTATGCCTGTCTTAGTTAAATAGTGCTTTGCTTAACGGGCAGCTCTTGGGAAGGGCGATGCCTCCGCGAAGATGCTTTGTGAAAGTTACAGCTGCCTGGATGTTTTAAAGGGGGTGGACGTAAATGATGCAGGAAAAAATGAACTGGCTCAAGTGTGCTATTTCCTGGAGCTCCCCCCAGGAGGGAAAATATCTGCAATTCCCTGTTTTGACAACAGTTTTCTATGTGGGAAATAACTTAAGGTGCGATTCCTCTTCTTGCAATTTGGATGCAAAAGAGGTGATGGCGAGGCACTGCCAGAGCAGGCAGCTTCATCCCCGGGCTGCTATCCACCCTCTTCCCCACCCCCAAAAAAAAGCAGGAACAGTTTGATTAGATGGATGGGGAAGGCATGTCACATAAAACCCATCCTTGATAGTGAAATTGGGGCTGTTGCCCATGTTGCTGTGCTGTTTGGAGGATGCATATCTCACGAGTGCAGCATCGCAGTGCTTCAGCAGTCACGTCTGCCTAAATATCTGCAAATAAATGGACTTGTTCTTTAAAGTAGGAACTAGGAGATCAAGTACGGAAGGCTTAGTTACCCGACTCGTCTTCTGTGGACTTGAAAGAGGGGTGCGTGAAGCTGTTGGGATGATTTTCATGACCTGAGCTCTGACGTGAGCTGTAAAGCATCCCCAGCCCAGCCCTGGAAGGCTGGTTGTAAGGTTCTTTAGGTGCCCACGCTGAATACTGGTGTTTTGCAGGACCTTCCCCTAGCTGCATCCCTCCCTGCCTAGGTATCAGAGCAGACTGGCTCCTTACGTTTGATTTTGTGGGTGTTTTTCTTCTTGTTTCCTGCCTCTTTGGGAAGCAGGGTTATTAATGTGGAGACAGTCTGTACAGTGTCTGGAACAAAAAGACCATGGTGGGACCCTAGTTGCTATAGAAATGTAATTTGGAAGGTCCTTTGCTTCCTACATGAACCTTTAAGTGAACAAACAAGTGTGTTGCTGCTTTTCTGCGATGCTTAGCCGGCTTTGAGCTTGGCTTTGCGCTTTCTGTCCTGTGATGTCGATTTTGAAGGGCCTCTTGGGCACTGGAAGCTATTCCTCACACAAATATCCTGAAGCTGGGAGTCTTTCTGCTAGGGATGATAGCTCTGATCTACCTGGTTGATTTAGCAGTGCAGCATTCCGCCTACCCGGGAGCGTAAGGCAATAAAAGAGCTGTTGTCATGCCGAGATGCTCAAGAGTTGGCCAGCCCTTCCCAGTGCCGCTTCTGGACTGTACAGGCTGAAGATGTCCCTGCGCATTGCTCGTACCTCTTGGGATGGTCTGTGCTGATAGATGAGTTTGCTATGGAAATGCATCGGGGCAAGAGGGGAAGAGTCTCTTTGTAGCCAGTCCTGACCCTGGAGGGATCTTGAGGTGTGATCAAGTTGTCCGGGTTTGAGATGAATCCTGTGTTGGAGAGGCAGGAAGGGGCGGGATGAATGTTCCTGATGCTGTCCAGGTAATACGAGTCCCCCTTAAAAGATTTCTGGTGGTTTGATGAGCGTGGATCGCTGTTGCATCCAAGCTGGACCATGGCTTGGAGTCCTTGCAGACATGAGCCACGCAGGGGCCACACTTTATTGTATTGCATATCCCTGCTTAAACCCTCCACCCAGGCTGTGCCCTGCTGGGAGGCAACATCCCGGCTGAATCCCGCACTTGGGTTGATTAACATACTCCTAGCTCATAAATCTAAGAAAGTGGATTTGGGGAAGAACTTCCTGCCTCCAGTAAAACTTGCCTTTAAATTATTTAACAAGCTGCTTAAGCAACTCAGCCATTTTGCATGGAATTTGTCAAGGCTCCATCAGCTATACACAGTGCAATGTGACAGCCATACTTTTATTATGAGCAGCGTATTAATCTTGGAACAGTGCTATTTGTTTTCCTCTCTTGCTTTTATGGTGCTTAAAAGCATGTATCTTCTCCTGAAAATCAATAACTAAAGCTATGAATAATAAAAAACACTGCAGTGAATGGCTCATAGAGATCCTATGGATGTAAGTTGCAGCAGTAATGACTCTGTTTGCTATCCATTAAATATGTGAACTCAGAAGAATTATGCAGATTATAATAGCTGTATCAACATAAGTATGTTTTGCTGATAGACTTTCCTGATTGGATCCACGGGATATAAGCCTGCTAATCCCCTGTGCAGAGGACCTGATTATGTTAGAGTGCTCTGCAGATTTGCAGATAGAAAGTTAAGAAACAATTAAAAAAAAAAAGTTGGCCAGTGCGTGGGGTTTCTCAAAAGCGCTCAGGTTGCTGCTGTATTCGGGTTTTTCTTGAAGCAGACGTGCGTTTTCTCTGTGTCTTCGCTGGAAGCCAAGAACCCAACTCTAAGCCCTGGTGAAAATACAGACGTGGATGGCTTATGTACAATAAGTGAAATTTGCCCCGCGCTGAGCCTTAAATGTCACAGCTGCTTTGCACTGCAACTGCTCAGCCTGAGGCTTGAGCAGCGATTTGGTGCTGGGAGGGGACCTCAATCACCGCCTGCCTGGCGTAGCCTTGGTAATTGCGCATCTAAGTGGCCAACTACCCTCTCGCACGCTGCGGGCATGTGTAGCTGTTAATTGCACGTAGATGTTAGATGCGTGCCTATGGACCCTTTTTTACTCCCCTCCTCTCCCGCAGCTTTCCGGTGATTTGTTGGCTGAAGCTAATAATGGAGAAAAAAAAAAAAAACAACCCACCACCCTGTAATTAAAATAATCAGCTTGCTGTGCACTTGACACAAGGTTAAACGTCATGCAATTTTGTATGCAAAATTTTGCATGTGAGATCTGCTTATTAATATCACCTCGCTAATATAGCATGTCACCTCAGTAGGTGACAGTATGCTCTTAGTAGATGACAGTATGCTCTACAAAGTCTGCTCCACTCTTCTCTTTTTTACAATGCTTCAGCTTGCTTAAAGTTGGGGAAACTGAGGCTGTGCCACAGGGAAGTGAGGCATCCTGCTTGCATGGCTCATCCTTCCAAGCTGCGCTGCTTCCCTGATGCTATATAATGATCTAAACCAACTGAAATATTTCCGCGAGGTGCACGGCCACGTGTAATGTGCCTAAATCGCCCACTCACGCGTCCGCTGAGTCTCCTTGGTCCCATCATATCTTGTATTGCTGTGGGCTATTTGGTCCCGGTGCCTGCCAAACACCTTGGCTCCCCTCTGCCTCTTGCATCAACGTTTAGAGAGACTCCGGCAGTTGCTGACGTGAGTGGAAAGGAGGTCGCTGCGTATTAGGACTCAGCAGAAAAAGATCCCCCCAGTCAGCAGAGATGCATACAAAATTTAAAACATGCTTTTTTTTTTGTTAAGCGAAAAGATGAAAGCACCTTTCCACCAAAATCTCTTCCAGCATCTCTGCTCCATGCTGAGTGATTGCCTGTGAGGTAAGGGAGAGCAGCACCGCAGCTCTGCGGAGCTTTGGGTATCGCAGCGGGGACTCGTTTACTCGGTGAACTGAAAGAGTCCGGGGCAGCGTTTGCAGCAAAACTCCTTTAGTTGGGAGGAATCGGACCTGGGATGGATGGCTTCAGCCATCCCTCAGTGTGGGTGAGCCTTGCAGCCAGCAGAAGTAGTAACCGGAGCGAGATTTTTTTTTTTGTCCTGGCATCTGTCTCTTGGCCAACAGTCAGCTTGAACTTTTTCCTAAAGTATGGCCGAAAAAGGAAGTTTAGGGCTTGGTGGTGCCTCAGGATCCATAGGACAAACATTTATAGTTTGAATACCATATGGGATGTGAATGCACTTAATTTAGGCTTCCAGGCTGTTGGGGGAACTATAATGAAAGGTTCTGCATCTATATGGTAACATCAGCCATACGATTGGCCTCAACTTCCCCATACAGAGAAACTGGAAATGCCATGGTATGGTTTGGGTTAGCATAAGGAATTTATCAGCAATGCTGGTTATTCTGTGGTTGGGGAACCCATTCTGCGTTATGCCACCCAGACCGGGAAGCTGTTGCCTCGTGCAGCCGCAGCAGCCTAACTTACACGGGCTAGTATCTCATTAGCAAATAAAATTGTTATTTTCGGGATAATGCTGCGAGTTAATGTGATGTGCACATCACGAAACCCCAAACGTTCTGCATGCAGAATTGGGTGAGTTGCAGTGATGAATGTCATGCAAAACTCGGAGGCACTAATTGAAGGTGGTTTCAACAGAATATTCAATTAATGCTCTCTGCGTCGCAGACAGTCTGGAAAAGGCGCTGTTTTCTCCCGAGGATCTGTGTTACTGTGCAACAAACAGATGAAAATGAACCGTTTTACGGCCTTCTAATTGAAAGTCGATGCACTGGTTTTATTAACATTTTCATGGTGGGGGGAACTGGGTGCCTCAAGGGCCCAGTAACGGGATGAATAACCTCCTCCTTCTCTGCTGCCTCGCATCCAGCCCCGGGCAGAAGCGACTGAAAATAAATGCCTGAGAGATCCCTAGTGGGATCTGTGGCTTCGGCATCTCTTCTTGTCTGCACAGATCCATTTTCTCTCTGTCCACTGCTCTTTTGGCGCACCCTCGAGAGGAGCAAGCATCCCTGGGAAAAATTGCTTTTATGGAACCAAGCAGGGGACTGTTGGGTGAGGAGAGTGGAACTGGTTTTTCCCACCCCTCTTTGAGGTGGCTACATTTCTACTGGCTCTGAGTCTTTTGCCCTCTTTCTTGGTGCCATCGTGTCACGTGCTGGGGAGCTGAAGCTTATTAGTAGGAGGATGGAGCAGACGGAGCTTCTCTGCTCTGCCCCGCCATCTCTCCAGGGCAGGCTGTCCCTTAGGGTGGGGAATGAAATAATTAAATGAAGCTGTTTTTTTCCTAGTCTGGCCTCCTGTCATCCTGCAGCACACCCTGCTTCTTTGCATTTTGCAGCCAGTGTTGGCTGCCTGGGTATCTGCATCTCTTCCCATCCTGCCTGTGGAGTCACGGCAGCTCTCAAGGGCACGGCTGGGAGTGATTTGTTTCTTCCCTCCTTCTTTTTACCAGCTCCTCTGTTGCCTGACCTATCAATTCCCAAAGGTTGTTGGCATGAAGTTGCTATACAGATGTATTAAGCAAAATGCCCAGGGCACTGTGATTATTGTTTCTGGTGCAGCTTCTGGCGCTGTCTGGGTGCTACGAAGCAGCAAAAGGAAGATGCTCTCCAAGCAACTTCCAGAAATCTGCGTGTTTCCTGACTGATGCATGGAAGGTGTTAGAAGAGATCTTCTGTGGCATTGCATATGGGTACTAATTTATGCTCTTGCATCCAATGATGATTTAGCTATTTTAAAGCATTATTTATGATGACTTCCTATACTCATTTTGCTATGGTGATAGTGTTGTGATAATGGGAATTTACAGTTCTCTCCGACAAGAGACCATAAACCAATCGGCTGGGTATTTTTTTGTATTCCTACAGGCCTAATTTGTAACATAAAGCACTTAATAATTGTTATTAATGAACCTGCTGCGGTCGGTCTATAGACCCAGCTGGAAATCACATCTGCTATCAGATTTGCAGCAAACTCTTGTGGGTTGAGGGAGATGGCTTCAAGCTGGCCAAAAGAAGTGCTCGTGGACCAATGGGAGCCGTGCTCGGGCGGTACGGTTTTGGGGAGGATCATGGAAGTATTAAAATCTGTTTGGCTGCTGGGTGAGGTAGCGGCATGGTCATAAAGAGGGGGGGAAAAAAATAAAACTGCTGGTTTCTTAGGGATGGGGTATTTGGGACAATTAAGTGTGTGCTGATAAACAATTGCCAGGGACTTTAGTAAACATCCTTAGGGATTTTCATACCCATTCCTCACTGGAATGGAAAGCAGCCAAGATTTTTACAGCCAGCTAGTGATTTCTGACTGGTTCCAGTTTCAGATATCCAACCTGGGATGGAAAGATAACGGATGCTTCTCATTTTTTCCCCACCTCTCCCACCGGGTTGTGTGTGACCTTGAGAAAGGCGTTTAATCTTCATGTGCCTCGGTTGCTGGCTGAAATAAGGCTATGTTGTAGTCCTCTGGGTTGCAGCCAAAATGGTCTAAAGATACAGGCGGCGTGAGCTTTATTGGCAATATCTTTTATTAAACCTTGCAAATCCTGCTCCTGGTAGTCTCTCCTGTTTATTTAGATTTTGGGATATTCACTGACTTGGGATAACAGGTTCGGATCTGGGTGGAGGCATCTTCATTACCGGCAGAGAAACGACAAATTAGAGTATTTCTTTGGAAGGCGTACAGATGCTTTCAAGCGATGATGTCAGTAATTAGATGACTTCAGAGGGTTTAAGCATCCAAGCATCCCCCAGCTAAGCCCTCATGTCCTGATTCACAGCCCCGTGCCTTGTCCACGGTGGTTGAAATGAGGTAATGCTTTGAAGTATCACGAGCAGATCTTTGCAAGGAGGATATTTTGCATAATTGGTTTCTGACAAGGCCTAAAATACTATTTAGAGTTACATGGCTGAGTGTTAATTTATGCCTGTACTCCTAAGCGTAACTTTGTTACATGAAAGTGTTATTTACGATGCGAGCTCAGATCTATTGTGTGTTGGTGATAGTGCCGTGATAATGGAGATATATAGCTTGTTGTCGCAAGAAGCTATAAAAGAAATGGGTAGATGTTTCTCTGCAGTTATGGACTTAATTTTTTAATGTGAGATATGGTAGCGATTGTAAGTGATGTGATCTGATAGTCAATAGGAAGCAGGATGGTAGAGGGGGGTTTTTTTGAGAAATAACTTTCTTCTGGAAGATGCTTTTTAGCTCGTGCTGAGTCTGATCACTTCTACAGCTTTTTAAGTCACTTGAAATCAAAACAGTGGGTATTGACTTGTTGCTTCTCTTTGTCTCTCTTAAATATAATTCTCACATTTAATTAAAGCTTAAATCATAAAAAAATTAATCCTGCATGTTTAATATGATAAAACTTAGCCTTGGAGAGGTGAAAAAAATTGGACTTTGCTGTAGGCATTTTGATGCTTCTTGACTGTTTCAAGCATTTCCACTTGGTGGAAAGGGCAACTCCTTTGTCCTCATCCAAGGCGTGAATTTTGAAATACATAGATATTTTTATGCCCTTCACTGGGAAATTCTGTCTTCAGCTGTGAGTTTTGATGACGGTGCCTTTGTTTTGAATTGGAGCGAAATGCTGGGTTTCCAAACTCCTTCAAAACATTACAGGCAGAAACATATCTTGTTTTTGCATTAGCTTATTTATGTCTTAGTTGACAAAGCACAACAGGAAACAATTGAGGGAAAACAAGTCTGAGGTGAAAGTTGTTTCGAAACAAAGAATGCAAATACCGGATTTTAAGCAGTATCAAAGCAGGATGATTCAAAGTTGTCGCATGTTATTTTTTCCCCTCTTCTGTGAAATGAAATTTCTGCAGAAAAAGACCTGACTCTGCAGAGCGTTTCACTTCCAACAAATCTCATTTCTCTGGCGGAAAGTGGTTCCATCCCAGCTTTTTCCAGTCAGACCTGTAACTTACCCTTTTCTGGGCCAGATTTATTCCTCCGCTCAACACGTTTCCTTGTAATCGAGACTGCCCCAAAGCTCTGGGAAAGGAATCAAAACAGCTTTGGGTACTTCAAAGGGTGGAAGTCACTCTGGCATGTCGTGTTAGATGTCCTGCAACAACTAATCCAGCATGCGATGTGACCCCTTTCCAGGTGTCCCTGCCTCTCTCAAAGACGTTGAAAAGAGCCCTGATAGACTGAACTCAACTTCTGCTTAAATCACCTGCCTATGATACTTTCCCTGTGAAAATGCAGGGGACTGGGGGACATGAAAGGCGCACGAGCCGGATGAAATGAGAAACAAGGGGGAAGCAAGCAACACGCTTGCTAACAATTTACTAACAATTTACTAACAGCCCCGCAGCAGTAAATCATGGTTGAGCTCAATCTGAATATAAAGAATGCTGATGTGTGGACTGCATAGGCAGCTCGGGATGGGGGAGAGATGTTTATTTGAGCAAGAAGGTTCACGTGATGTTAGAGGAGGGCAAATGGGCTAAATATATGTGAAACTGAGGTTCATCTCGGTTGGGTCCGTAAAAGGCAGATCATCGGCTTCATGGGACAGCCTGGAGAATGCAGTGAAACTGCTTGTTCTTGGCTTCCCCACAGGCTTTTCTGCATATTCATAACTTTCTGGGAGCTACTCGTGGAAGTAAAACTACATCTGTGCTTTAGTGTATTGAGGATTAGAGTAATGCCCATAAGAAATGGAAGGACTCTATTGTTCAGTCTTGAAATCTCATCCCTAGGTGATGCAGAGGATGCTTGTTAATATTCTCTGAAGGCTGTTCATGATGATTCTTCACTTTTCACATCGCATTTAAAAAATTTTCTTTAAACTGCTATCACTTAAAATCTTCTTAGCAATTATGGTTGTTTAAAAAAAAAAACTTAAAGAAAATCCCCAAGGTCAAAGCAGTCTCATCTTTATATGGATTGCAATAAATTACTTCAAGTCTATTCATAGCATAGGGAAGACCTTTTTATGTAGAAAGGATCATTATAGAGTTGCCAGGTCGTTAATTACATTGGGTTCTTCTACTTGCGATGTGAGTCATTTCCATGAAGCAGCTAAGATCATGGTGAGAGATAATGCAGTAAAAAGTGCATTAAAATGCTTCAAATGTCCTTTTGCTCATATCTGTACATCAGTCAGAACAGCAACTGATTCAAAAAGGGCACTGCCAATTTAAATCAATAAATTTTTACTGGTGTGGCTGTGGCCTGTATAGATATTTGGAGTCAAGGCAGGGGGCTGGTAGCATGCTCGTTGTTGATGCTCAGAAGTATTAAAGTTTAATAGACTCTCCAGTCCCATTCCGGCTGTCTGTCATGTTGGTGCAAATCCAGAGTCGCTCCACCGCAGTCAATGGTGGGATGCAGGTGTGAGAGCAGAATCTGGCCCTCTGTGCTTTATTTACCACTCCAACCACCTGCTTCAGGAGATAAAGCAGCTGCTATCTTTCTAGCTTTAAATGTGACATTCAGCCAGTTATATGCCTGGTCCCCTCATCACTTGAGATGCTTGTTGATTTTTCTTAAATGTCAGAAGAGTTTTTAAACTGCATTTGAATTCGGCTGCCAAGCTTCGGTGGCAGTGCTGTCACCTCCCGCGCGGCTCTCCCACAAGGTCTGCCGTGCGCGGGAGTCCTGTTGGCGTGTGGTTGTCTAATAAAATGTTGTGGTGGGGGGAAATTAGCCTTCTCCTTTACCTACAGGGAGAGATTTTTACTGTGATTTACCTCCCCTGACGCTATCCCTTTTTGTAGGCATTGGTGCGTGGCTGGGGATGGGCTGTTTTCACCCTGTTCTCCTTCCATCCCATGATGGCTGGGGAGGGGACCAGTAGAGAAGGGCAGCTTGGCTTTTTCCAAGGTGCTTGTTCTTGAAATGGTTGCCAAAATAAATGTATTTCAAGGGAAAACTCAGCCTGTTTTGTCTACATTTTTTTTTCTCCTTGAATCAGACTAATTCAGTGGTGGGGAACTGCCTTCACTTTCAAGTTGAGGCATGATCCTTCTCCTCCACTCACCTCGGTGGTGGTGGTATCAGGGGGAAGAGGAGGCTTCATCTCCCAATCTTGCTTCCTTCATCATGTATATGGCGGGGGAAAGAGTCAAGGGAAAGTTCTCTCAAGTTCTTATCTCGGTTTCTGTCCACGCTCTGTTTGGGTTAGGTGTCTCCTCGGGAGGCTGTGCAGAAATGCAGGCTGTCAGAAGGAGCATAAATGATTTTCAATTCTGGTTAGTATGAGAATGAAATAGAGGCTTGTCCGAGCATAGCCAAAAGGCAGTGTCGGACCATGGGGCTGCAAGGCAAATCCATTCTGGGTTTGGTTCCCCTGGGAATGGTTGTGTAAGGCGGCTCCAGGTGAACCCAGGCAGATCTCCTTCTGCCTCCATCAGCCCGGAGCAAGGTAGATTGTGACTGGGAAGGCAATCCATCCCGAGCCATGCTCTCCCAAGGTCTCTAAGCCCCAGTGGCTTGGCAAACCCTCATTAGTAGATCTATGAACCTAGAGGAGAAGTTTCCTCTGCATGGAAAGGACTGTTACCATCATCAAGGTGGCTATCTGGAACAGTTGACACTAAGATTATCGAGGTCCTTGAGACAGGGAGCTGATCAGTAGCTGCTCTAAACCAGCATTGCTTTGTAGGCTTAAAGCTTTCTATCAGATGGAGATCATCTCAAAGCTGGAAAATGGTGTTTTTTCTAGGGCTGTGAAGGCAGATGTGGGGGTTGTGAGTAAGGGGAGGAGGAAGAAACGCAGTGTCTGCCCGCGGCGTACCGGGCACTGCTCTTGTGCGGGCCAAGCAGCGTTTGCAGCAGCACCCAAGTGCCCGACCTGAGCTCTGCTCTCCCCTTTGGAAAGGGGCAGGGTGGCTGTGGGGCAGACACAAATGCGCTGTGTCTAATCACGAGCTCAAAGCCTTTGCTATCAAACCTTCAGCTCTTCACAGTCTAATTACAACTTGCCTGGTGCATTGGTTACGATGAGCAATGAAGATATAATCACTGCTGTTATTTGTCCTTCCCGGCTCCAGCTGCTAAAACAATTCCTCCTTCATAGCCCTGCCAATTTCATGGCTTTAATGTGTCCCCACCGCTCCCAGCCCCCTCCCGAATCCCGTGTGTGAGGAGTGATGCACCAGAATCTCCATGAAAGCAGCCTATTTCCTGCATGAAGCCCGTGAAATTGGGGAAGATAATATTTTCAGAGCTGCTGGTACCCTGATTGCATGTTTGTTTGAAATGACAGTCTATGTTGTCTCTCTCTTTCATTAGGAAGGTTCAGCGATCGCGATGTTATTAACTAACAACAGCACTCACTGCATATAAACATGATTCCGCAGAGACACTCCAAGGAGCACTTGAAGGCAGAGGGGAGGGAGATGGAGAAGGAAGAGAGATGTGATGTTTCTTGCCTTTTTTCTTTTTTTTTTCCCCTTCCAGAGGAGGGAAGGTTTGGAAGAGATTTTTAACTAGATTAGAAGCTCAGAAGAGTTTCATTTTGTACTGAATCCCCTGACAGTGAATGGGAAGCGTAGCACTGATTCTCCAGTGTAAGATGTCTGGCAGTTCCGGCAGCGCTGGACTCTGCCAGGGCTCGAGGACTTCCAGCGCTCAGGGAACTTGCTTTCTGCATAGATTTGTGTGTTAAAGATGGGTCAGAAACGAATCCTTACATCTCCCAGTGCTTGCTGCTGGCAGGGCACTGGCTCAATGAGCCACTCGTGCCCTGAGGGTGGGGAGATGAGGGTCTTCCTGTTCCCCTAGCAGACACTTTCCAGACTAAATCATCCTACAAAGGGGGCTGAGCTGCACCTAATGAGATCCAACACACCTGTGGCAGCTGTATCTACCTTCCAGTGTCTGTAGCATCTCCTGAAGCAGGCCCTGCTTCCACCTAATACCCATCACAGCTCCACCTCTGCACCAGGCAAATGCTGTCACTTAATTAACAGACCATGACTACATCCCAGGCAGTCACTAGCTGAAGCCTCATCACCAGCCCTGTGAAATCCCCTGTGACAGGGCTGCTTTGCGTGGTGTCTGTGAGGAAAGCCGGGACTGCAGGCTTGTTTTCTCTTGATACAATTTAGAGATGGGAATCAGCGTGGACTAATGAAACTATTGCTTGGGTGGGGGGGTGGGAAAGGAGGGGGGACCTTTCAGATTTTGAGTTAAGGACATTCTTGGATGCTGAGTTGCTGGAGTTTTCATGGACATAGGCTTCTGCATCCAAAATACCCTACTCAAAGCTGTAGCTTTCCAGGGGTGCCTCAAAAGCTTCCTGTCCCCCAAGCCTTGCTATGCAACCTAAGGGCAATTGGGCTGCAAGAAGAGCATCTTCCCTGGGGTCTGCTGGCACCATGGGCTCTGTGATAAAAAAATAACCGTGTCTGGGGGCTGGAGGCTGATAGTGAGGATGAAACGAAGGTGTTCAGCTATGGCAATTGCCTTGGGAAATACCGGAGAGGCAGCCCTAACAGTGGTGGCGGAGCAGTAGGAGCTGCATCTGTTGCATCCCTTGCTGGGGTTGCTGAGAAAATAGAGGAGATGGTTATACTGTCAGGACTGGGGATTGTTGGAGGGGTTTGCGCTTGTATCTCTCCTGTCTGCATGATGGAGGAATAAGATGAATAATCGGTTTGGCGTGCGGATCGGCACCCATCCTGCATCGTGGATGTGCTGCTGATTTCTCATGCTGCTGGTGCTGCCTCTTATTAAACATAAATAGCTGTGAAACGGACTGCGGGGGGGGGGGTTATCTAACCCGAGGTATGGAGCTTGCTTTAAATGGAGCCAGCAAAGTTGCTTATAGCTAAGGCTGCCCATTATAAGATCCTGTTTGCAGCAAGTTAACTGTCTGCCAAGCAATAATTGTTCAGGCTAAAAATTTCCACGCTGTAAGTCTGCCTCGGGCTATATGAAATTGGGGAAGAGGGGATTTTTTTGGTCTGTTTTTAAAAAAAGGAAAAAAAAGTAACTCCATAACGGAGCTGAACAGATCCAGTCTCTCCATGAGATGGAGGCAGAGACTTGGAATTTGGCAGGGGGATGCGAAGGCTGTGCAGAAGCCAAGATTCAGCGGTGGGTAAGAGCAGGGAGAGGAGCAATGGGTCTAGTGAGAGGTAACTGTCTATTTTCATTACTACCGACCCGTAAACAGGAGGCTCTGCTGTGGCTCTAATAGCTGCTGTCTTGTTCATCCCCGTATGGGCTGGTTGGTTAATGTGGTTCTCCTGGCTAGATAGAGAAAATGTTCGTGAGAGATTGTTAAAGGAGCATGATTAAAGGTATAGCAATTTAGGAAATAGCAGAAGGCTTCTCATTCAGCCTTAATTTGGCCATTTGCATGGGTTTGTTCACTGTGATTGTTCTGAATGATGTAATTGGGTGTTATTTTCTCTATGGGAGCGCTTTATCTATTGCGAGGAAGTGCTAGCTACAGCGCAAACATCCCTCTCTGGGTTCTGGTTTGTCTCTGTCCTGCCTGTGGGAATAACCATCGACAACAAAAAGACAAGGAGAGGCTGGAGACATCCTTGGATGCTGGTTTCCAGAAACCTGTGGGTTAGGGTCTTTCTGAGCTAGATGTGTGAGATTCTGCTCCTGTTCCAAAACCCTTTTTGCTCTAAATTTGATCTCTTACTGACCTTGACCACACTCCTGTCTTTCACAGCACCCTGTTGCAACAAGTTTGAGGAGCTAATTGTGTGTGTGTGCACGCAGAGGAAAACACTTGCTTTTGGTTTGGCACTGAACCCTGCAAAAGCCACTGTCTGAACTTCAGAGCTGCTCATCTCCTATGGCGCTAGTGGAGAGAACCAGCGAGCTGCATCCTTTCCCCTCTTCCCTGGGAGGGATGCGGGGCTGTGGTGGTGCCCGAGGCCCCCTCCCCAAAGGCGAGGCAGTGGGCTGGCGCTGCTGCGGTGGAGCTGGGCGGTGTGAATGCCTCCCTGCATGTGCCAGCTGATTAGAAAGCAGAAGAATGGCAAGAGAAAATGAAAATGGGAAGGAGCTTGACAGCCCATGGAGAGGTATTTCAGCTGCAACACAAAACATTTGGTGGTAATTATAGAATAACCTTCATTTAAATGCAAATAAGCCTGTAATTAAGATAAGGGCTCTGTCATTTGCCAGTATTCCTCCTTCCCTCTTTTGCCAGCCATGGGTTTTGAGATGTTCCCCATCTCACTGTGGCACTGCCTGTTTGTCTGAGGGCTCCTATGGCGAGGGACGGTGAGATGAGCAATAAAGGAAACAACTTCTGCTGCACTTTGAGCCCATCCCAGCCAAGCAGAAGAGTCTGACGTGGGACTGTGTGTCCTCCTTGGACCCTGTGGCAGACAGCTTTGGCCAAAACCCTCAATCCAAACACTTCTCAACTCTCCAAGGCTTGAAAGCTGGATTTGAGCTGTGCTTGGATATTGCTGGGATGCAGGTCTTCTCCATGGGCCATGCGCTGGGGTTGTGATGCCCAGCAGAGGCTGCAGGAGCAGAGCTCCTCTGCTGTGTCCTGCTGTGTCTGGGGAGAGCTTGGGGGATGAGCTTGGAGCCTGGTTTAAATCAAGGCTGGGGTTGTCCACGGTTCCCATTGCAAAGGTGAGGTGCAAGCAGCGTGGTGGAGAGTACTTCCAGCCTTGCTTGTAGCTAGGACTTTCAAGAGACTGGTCTTCACTGGGAGAAAAAGATGTTACCCTTGACCTCAGCCAAGACACTAAGAACCAGATAAAGACGAGATGGTAGGTTGAGTTGGAGTGAACTGCATATGTACATCCACACAGGGCTGGCGGACAGGGTGTAATAATGTAATCACGTCTTGGCACTCTGTCCTGGAAGTGTCAGTGTCACATCACTGAAAAAACACAGAAGATGACTTGCAATGCTGGCAAAAATGGTGAGGCTGCATCCTGCCATTGCTTGCTGGGAGCACTTGCATGGGCAGCAGCTGGGCTTGCACCAGGTCTTGCTGGGGAGGGAAACCAGAGCGCTGGAAACAGCCATTGCTGGAAAGGTTAGCCAGCAACCTTTGCTTAAACTGTCTCAATCTGTATGAAATGTTATCTCTCTGCCTGACTAAAGATATGTGAGCTGAGGGAACGGAGATGCTCCCAGATTGTATTTATCTAGCCCTTTGAAAGGGCGTTTGAGGAATTAACTCAGCAGCTTAGAACTTTAATGTGTCGGTAAGTGGCTGGTGCCGTGTCTCCGCCTGCCACAGCATGACACCCGCGATGGAGCGTCTCCAGAGCAGATGTAGCCTGGTTAAGAGGAGGCAAACTCCTCAACCCAGTTGTGCAAAAGCTGCCAAACTCCCCAGTACCACTGGTGCCCCTTCCTTCCCGGGCTCTTTCCCTCCCGTCTTGCTGGGAGCAGGCACTGCTGTCTGGACCCATCCCTTGGAGCTGGGAGTGGTGATGCTCTGGCTGAACCAGCTTCCCTGAGCCCATCTGCATTGCAGATTCCCATGAAAATAATGCCTGGTATATTCATATATTCCCTTTTTTTCCCTCCTTCCTTCTCCAGAGGCTTCTGCAGGTGTCGGGGAGGAGGAAAGGCAGGCCTGACCCCATTGTGGTGCAAGTGGAGGTGACTCCAGCCTGCTCCAGGAGCAGGATCTGGGGTGCTTTCTTGGGATGATGGTGGGATTTAGGAATTACAGAGCTGAGACCTTGCAGCAGCAGCAGCAAGGTCCTGGTCAGTGGCTCCTGGGGATGGAGGCAGAAAGGCAACTAGAAGCAGTTGGAATACATGGTGGTGTAGATGCTTTCCTCTGGACTCCTTCGGTAATGTGTCTGTAGGGGGAGAGCAGAAGACGTTGCATTTCTAAGATGCAATGCTGAAGAGGCCATGTTGCTCTTAAATACTGGCCGCGGGATTTGCTCCTGAGACTGCTGAGCTGAGCAAGGGAGGCGGGAGAGGCTGGAATGCAAGTTTTCCTCTTGGAGAGGACCAGAAATTCACAGCCTGCTGGCCTGCATGATTTGTTGGGTTGATGGTTGGACTTGATGATCTTACAGGTCTTTTCTAACCTTAGTGATTCTGTGATTTCTGTGCTCCCAGCAAGGTCTAACCAGCCTCCATCTGGAGAGAGAGCGTGGGGGAGTATAAAGGTGCAATTAAACAGCGAGACATATCAGCAGGCCCTTGGGCTGCTCAGGAAACAGTCCAAAGGAGGAAAAAAGGAAAGAGCAATTTACTTGTGAAAGTGTTCTTGAATACACAAAGAATATGTCAATGTAACTCTGCTTTTAATGTTTGATACTGGCCTATGAATAATTCACCTAAATGCGCAGCCAACATAGTGAGCTCTGAAGCGATGCGGCATGCACCGGGGGAGCAGAGAGTGCGTGGACTTGGGATAAATGTTTTATAATGGTCAAGGGGACAAAGAAGCCCCGGGGGAACCCCCGGAGGAAGAGTCCCCGTGCTCTCTTCCTGCTGCCCACGAGATGGCAGACGGTCCCCACGCAGGCACCCGCACCTGAGCACCCACTGGCCGGCCAGGTGGGAGCTGGGTTGGTGGTGGTGGCACCTCACCTTGGTCCAAGCTGCCTGACTGGCCGAAAACTCGCACTGCGGGCTCTTTTAGTGCACCCGAAGTCGTGCATTGCTATTGCACCCCAAAAGGTGTGAGAAGCTGAAGCTCAGCGCTTCAGTCCCCTGTAGTAGGTGGGAAGGAGGGGACAGGATTAGTTCTAGAAGCTAATCTTGCTGCTTGGTGAGGCTGAGCTCCTCAGAGGTGCTCCTCAGCAGGAATACCTATGCTTGTGATCCTCCCAGAGACAGAAAGGAACCTCCATCAGTTTATTTTCTGTAAGATGGAGGTAATGCTCATTTCCTCTTCTAGGCAGATGAGCCTTTAACATGGTGATGGACGTGGAAGGGGAGCCCCATTCCCTTGGGGAGGCACTGCCAGCAATGCCGGGGGGAGGTTCCCATCATTAGCTGTCTAATTGTGCTCCCAGGCTGAGCTGAGGTGTCGGTGCCAGGCTTCTGATGCTTTATTGATTACTGCTGCTTGTAACGCTTCATTTTTCTCCTTTTTCTCCAAATCCAAGCAGCTGATGGGTTTCTTTTCTCCCTCCTCCTGTCCCTTCCGAAATCACTTTGAAGATTTATTGGCGATTTCCTATGTGTTAAATCTGTATTGAAGTTGAAAAAAGAGTCAAGAAG
This sequence comes from Gavia stellata, assembly GCF_030936135.1. Lineage (NCBI taxonomy): Eukaryota > Metazoa > Chordata > Aves > Gaviiformes > Gaviidae > Gavia > Gavia stellata. The sequence goes on along the minus strand of NC_082619.1, from coordinate 6,047,665 downwards.
GGACTCAACCCAGCATCAACCTGCAGAGGGGATGCAGGCAGGCTCTGCCTGCACTGCCAGGATCCACAGCTGCCTCACCTGGGGTGGGTAGGGGGGATATTTGGCTCTGCATGGTTTTCAGCAGGGAGGGGTTTGGGTTAGTGCTCCCTGTTAGTGCATTAGGGGTGCAACCCCATCCCCACCTCCCTCACCCATGCCAAAACTAGCAAAGGAGGCCACTGTCCCCTGTGCCGCCGCAGCACAGCGGAGGGCAGCAAGCCCCTGCCAAGCCAGCCTGCCCAGGTCCCCCCCCCCCGCCCCTTGCATTGCCCCTATTGCTCCAATAGTTCATGTGCTACAAACAGGCCCAATTACAGTATTGATCTCCTACACACTGGGAGCTGATGGTAGGTCCTTCCCCAGCTGCCTTGGTAAACAGAGCTCTCCATCAGCAGGCACTTCACAAATGTTACAGAGCAACTTTCTCATCATCTCTCCGCAGCTGTAGTGGGCAGAGTGCTGTAAGAAAAAGGCGAACCGCCTTGTGAGGAATAGAAGAAATTGGGTCACCCCTTCCCCAGCCACCATGCGTTTTCGATGATCCTAAAACTGGATTTGTTTGCCAGAAAAACACATATGGGGGGCTGCAAGCAGTGGGTGGAAGATGATGTCCCATTTAGTTTATGGGGCTTCCCATTTTCCATGGGTTACTTAAATGCATTGCTAAAAGTGAGTGCTGCCCACCAGAGAAACTCTTCCTTTAAAGGTGGGAAGGCTGGTCCTTGCTTTGGCTCAGGAGGAAACATGCTCAGGCTTTCCTGTAATGCTGTGTGTTGCTAGGGGTGTGAAAAGGGGATGTGGTCCACAGTCCAAGTTGGGGGATCCAGCTTTTTTTTTCCTGCATCATGTACCCAAAAATGAAAGGATTTGCTCTGGCCTGAAGGGGTTTCGTCACCGTGAGTCTCATGTTTGCTTTTGTTTTGGTGAGGAAGGGGGAACACTGAAAGTTGGTTTGGTGTATGCCAGCCTTCATTGCTTTCATGGTTGAGCCAAAATAATCCGTGACTTGCAGAGCCTTGGCTGCAGGGCAGGTCCCTGAGGATGGGGGAGTTAAATATCCTTCCTGGAGTGCTTGAAGTTCAGAGCAGACATGACTAGACAAGTGTGATGTGTAATGATGGGTCATGGGTGGATGAGACACACATTTCTTTTTCTGGCATGTAATGCAATGCATTGTATGGAAGACCGTTACTGTGCAAAACCTCTACAGCGTATGGGGCATATTAATTTGCCAAGCCTCTAACTGGAAAGCCCGTCTTGTGCTTGGGAGCTGGACTGCAGCTCAGGAGGGTGCTGTTGTCTCTGCAAGCTCCGGGCAAGTGATTTTTCTCATTTTACCAATCTGGTCACCCCATGCTGCTGGTATGGGCAAAAATTAGGGAGTGCAAAGTTTGCTTTAAAGCAGTTTCCTTGTACAGGTCGTCCTGTGGGAAAGCTGCCTCCCTGCTTTGTCCCCATGCAAGGGACACTGTGCTGAATGAGTGAAGGTTTCGGAGGTGGTGTCCAAGCTCTGGTGGAGCTGATCACATTGCATTGACTATGCATCATAACCAGCAAAAGCCATGTCCATTAGGAAATGGAGTATAGAGTATTCTTTTCACTGACTCCAATTAGAAATACAGTGGCAGGGCCCTGGGGCATCCTCCTCTCCTTGGAGTGAGATGCTTGAAGAACGGAGAGGAGGATGCCCCTGGATGTATCTACTGGTGGAAGCAGCCTCGTGTCCCTGAGCTGTTAATACCCATTATCTGAGTGTTTGCACACAAGGTGATAAGGACAAACGGTGCAAGGGATGGGAAGGCCCTTGGTTTTGGCTTGTGGGTGTGCTCTTGCATCGGCTGAACTAAGTGGTCCCCAGCTGGGCTGTGCAGTCCTGCTTGGGCATGGCATCCTCATCTGGAATGAGTTGAGTTGACCTTAGCTTGACTCCTGGTATGTGTCTGGCTTAAATTATTACTAAGCAACTGTGGGAAAACTGTCACAGTAGGTGTGGGATGAAGTGGGTGACATGTATATTCATGTTTGCTTGGTAATGAGGTTCTGCTCAAGCTCCTTGGGGTGGGAGCGTGTTGGTGGTCTTACTTAAAGCATGTTGTTTCCTACCTACCAGGGGGCGCAGAAGACTCTGCTCTGGCTTTGGAGGCTCCTTGAGTAATGACAATAAGAGCAAGCCAACGGGACAGCTCTTTTTTTGTGGGGGGATTTACCAGGAAGGCTAGCAAGCAAGAAGGATTTAAAACTCTATTTGTATTCATCCAGTGTTGCAATTTGCAGCCAAATCATGAGTTGGATGCCGAGCAAAATCCATAGTTGCCATAACAACCAACAAACTATAATTAGTCAAAGAGTTGAGGAGAGGGGTCCAAAGAACAAATGGAAAAAGGAGCCGCTCTTTGAGGATGCTGATAGAGATCAGAAAGCCTGGTCACAAGTGTGTTACGGGAGAACTAATCTCTCCAGAAGCCATTCAGTCTTTAGGCCCCCAGTGGAGTTGCTTGAAGCTGTATAAACTCTGGATTTTCTGATGTTTCTACTTCTAGAGGACAGAAGGATTAGAAACACCCCATGTGTTGAGGCTGTTGCTTTTGAGGCGTGATTGGGTTGCACTGGCGGAGCCGTGCGGGCTGATAAAGAGGTTGCAGAGTTTTTTTTCTTAACCTGGAGAGGTGGGGTGTAGGATGTGAGGAAGAGCAGAGCTTGAGGAACCAGGCTGAGTTGCAGAAAGGACTCCTTTAGCTTGGCAGACAGATGAAGAGTGAAGGTTTGACACTGCCGAGTAACCGCAACGCATGTTCCTGCACGGCGAGACAGACTAAACTCTCCGTAGCACAAGCAACAAAGCTTTATCCATGTTATTTCAAGCAGTTGGTTGAATGCATGCTGGAATAGTTGAAGTGTGCGTGGGTAGGGGAGGAAGACACAGCTCATCCTCTGCCCGCTGAGCCTGCAGCCGTGCACGCAGCAAAGTACATCCCACCCTCTTGCACAGGGCTGGGTTTGCAAGAGGGATGTGACTGTAGCTCTTTGCTTCCCGTGGGCACCGTATGTGGCTGCTGGCTTGCCTGGGGAGGCTGGAGGTCCTGGGGTCATCGGTGCTTGTGTTTTGTGTGACCTGCTCTGTGACTCAGCTCAGTCCTCCTCAGGGTGATGGGGACACCCTTCTCGCTGGCTCCTGCAGCCGCACGAGCCTCTTGCTAAAATCAGGTTTAGTATCCTGGTTTAGCTGGGGAGGTGGACTGGGGTCCGGCAGGGCTGGTGGGCTTCCTGGGCTCTGCTTCACTCTCCTACCGCAGGCTCCCGGACCCTAAAACCCACTTTTTTTTCTTTAAAAACTGCTGCTCCTCTTCAATAATGCTCACTTTTGGACTTTGCTGTTGTGAAGACTGAAAATTGTTACCGAAGTTACAAGAAGCACTGGCAGAAATGGCTTTTAGCAGTGGAAAACAATCCTGTGGCCATTTAGGTCAGGATTAGCAGAAAAGTCTTTTCACGGGCCCTGGGACAGAAATCCCCGGTTGCTTTTTTAGTCTTATTTGCAGCCTGGCCTGGTACGAGCCGCTCTGCTATTTGGTGTCCCAGTTCTGCAAAGGGAGCACCGGCAATAAAACCATGTGTTGTGTGGGGAAAGAGAATTAGTTCAATCGCAACCCCAAGCAGGGCTGCCCCAGCTCCCTGCCCTCTTACCCCTTTGCTCGTTTCTGAGGAGGCTGTTCTCATGCATGCAGGGGCAAGAGCAAGGCAGGCAGCATCCACGTGGAAAAAGTCATGCTAGCATGAAAAAAAAATACCCATGGAACACCTCACAGACAATATAGAACAAAAAATATATTATAATATGTCTGGAATACAATAGAAGCAAAATCTCCTGGCAGCAAACATTCATGCACTTGACTGCCAAGAAAAAAGGACCTTACAGAAGATGAGACATGAAAGGGATCCCTGCACAAAAACTAAAAGTCGAAGCACAATAGTATATATTTCAGGCATATGAAAAGGAAGTGCGACAGTAGTACTAAGGAGACAAGATACTCTAACAGAACTGGGAGCCGAGGAGAGAAGAAACTCAATCAGCAGTGACACAGGAGGCTCAGAGAAGGCAGCTCTTTGAATAGATTGGAGTCCTTTTAAAAAAAAAAAGCAATCTTGCTTATTTATATTTTTTTTTCCTGGGAATTAATCTTTCTCCATTTTTCTCAGCTTGTACAGGAACAAGGGAGCACATGAATAATACATTGCCAAGACCAAAAAGATACAAGGGGCTGTATGCACGGGAGCTCACAGCGTCGATAAAAGTATTACACCATATGAGGATTATGCCGCTGGCTTTTGGCAGTGGCAAGGGGTGCGCAGGCGAAACAGGAGATGAGGGGTGGGTCTGCTGCTGGGTGGGCTCCTTGGGGGAGACTAGAGGAGCAGAGCAAGACGGGACTGGGTCCAGGATGACACAGGAGCTCACGCTTCCTTCTTGCCTGGGCCGGTGCCTATCAAAAACAGGCTTATTTCTGTCAAAGATTTGCAGTGACTCTTATTGCGGTCCCAAGGATTTGACATCTGTGTGGGGCTGGCAGTGATGCCTGCAGGAGCCTTTCCAAAGGAAAAGGCGCCGGCGTTGCTGACGTTGGTGCTGGGGGTACCGCTGACGGTGCTGCGAGAGAGGGATGCTAGGAGAGAAATCCCTGAGCTACTTCCTCGCTGTCATCCCGGTGACAAGGAGGGAATTCCCAGCTGGGCATCTTGAACATCTCTTCCCTGTCAAACCCTAGCAAGACTTTCTGCCTAGCCTTAGAACAACGTTTTGGTTTTTTTTTTTCGGTGTGCATATATTTAACGAAAGAGATGATTTTTGTCTCACTGGTGTGACTTGAGCTGGTGCTTCAAGGGGAGGAACTTATTGCTGAGCTAAAACTGCAGGAGTTGTCAGTGCCTTGACTCTCCTGGTCAAATGAGTTGGTGCCAAAGCTGTACAAGAGCTCATTTTTTAAAATTAAGTATTCAAATACAGCTGAAGGGCTGAAGCCTGGAGTTTTTCTGTCCTTGAAAGGTACGAGAGCCCAGAGGCAGAGACCAGGGCTTTCCAACAGTTTGATGGCTCTATATGAGAGGCTAAATTCCTTTTTAATAGGTTGTTCTCTCTAGCCAAGATCAGAGAGCTCGCCTTTCCCCTTGCTCATCTCTGGCAAGGCCCTGCTGACTGCAGTTCAAGCACATACATTATTTTTAATGATGTCCTGTAACTAGAAGCCTCCCGCAATCATCCCGTTTAGATCTGGAGCCTCTAAAGGATGGCTTGGAAAACCTAAAGTGCTGAAGCACCTCGGGAAGAAACAAAAACCTCTGCCAGGCATTTCTGTGCTGTGGCAGTACCGGTCTCGCAGCTGCGAGATTGCAGCCCTGATGCCACAGCTGAAGGCTGGGAGGGAGCATGGATTCGATTACCTGTGATTTTCCCCAATCAAGCATCGTTTTGGAGCCTGGAGGGCAGCAAGGGAGACTTTTGGTCTGACCCAGCACGGCTCTGCTGATGCTGCTAAAGCAGGGATTTGGCTGCAGTCTTGTAGGCTGACAGGCCTTCAGAAACAAAATACTCAGTTCAGGGTAGCCTTTTATTATTATTTTTCATTTGTTTTGCAGGGAGTGAGTCTTCAAAAAGAAAACTTTGGTGCTATTTTAGATAAATTTACCCAGCAGGGCAGGAGAAGGATAAGTAAGGAGGAAAGAATCGCATTCCCAGGCCAGAAATTCCCAATATCTAGAGCTAAATTCAGCTTGTCTCTCTAGCAGTGGGCTGGCTGGGGGTATAATCTTACGCAGCTCACGCTGAAGATGAGTCTGCAGAAATGCAAGAGACTGGCAAAGGCGAGCGCAGCTTGTACGAGCATCCCTTCCCCGGGGATGTGCGGGGAAGGGCCCCATCTGCCAGCTGATAGCGGGCTCTTCCCATGCCGGAGGGGAGCGGGGAGGACGAGGGGCTCGGGGAGGACGGGACCTTGTTGATTTGCCTGGCTGTTACTTTGTTTACCTGTCCTGACGCTTTTTATGGGGCTGCCATAAAAAACACTCATTAGACAGTGTTGATTTTCATTAATGTTGATTCACCAAAAGCTTAATCAATCTTCTGTGACCAACGACCCGGTTCCCGAGGGAGAACAAAGCTGTTGAGCAAATTAGCCTTACAGATTGGAGGCAGAGCTTGCAGATGCGACAGCCTGGGTACCAAAGCGGGCGGTGTGTGGATTCGTGTAACATGCCCAGGAACAATGGCACTCAGCTGCTTTCTTTTTTCTTTTGCTTTTTTTTTTCCAATTTAAATCTTGACTGAAGCGTGCTGGCAAGGCGGCTCAGCCCTTCTCTTGTCTCGCCTTCTCCGCTACGAGCCCTGCCGTCTGCAAGCGCAGGGAGACGGAGCAAGGAGGAGAGTTGTTAATGGACTCGGCTGAAATGCAGACACTCTCCGTTTGCTACCTGGCTCCACCGCAGAGTCCTGCAGTGGTCGTCAAGTCCCTCGTCTCTCAGTGCTATGGTGTCTTGCCCTTAATGATGAATGCGATGCTTTTCCACATCCCGGGGGGCTGCGAGGGTATAACCACATCGATTGAAGAGGGGTTGGTTTTGCAGTGAGAGGTTGTTAAAAACAGCTGGCATCCAAGTGTAGTCTTCATCTCTGCTAGACCAAGCTGCTTATGGCGTGCCCGCTGGGAGAGGAGCATAAATGCTTTGAGTGTTTTCCGTAAATGGGAGGGGATGAGATGCATCTAGGAGGACAGATCCAGACCCCACGCTCTGGGAGCGAGGGCCTGCAGCATTCCTCCTGGCAGAAAGTGATGGGGCTTGGTCATGGGGAGCTGGAGAGGATGCTCTGTCCCGCTCCCCCTGGCTTCATGACATCAAACCGGTGTTGCTCGGAGGCTCTGCAACCCATTCCTCATGCTCCTCGGGGCTTGCAGACCCACCGACTCATTTCACACCGGCTGGCACCCGGCCATCAGGTTGGTAATGACTTTCCTTCTCCCTCCCAGGCTGGATTTGAATGGCTGGTCTGGAGGTGAAAGGCCCCCATTCCCATTACCGAACCAATTTCCTGGACTTTTACCGGGTAGATAGGAATTGCCAGAGCGGAACAGCCTGATGGGCCATCGAGCCCAGTGTCTCCTCTCTGACAGCAGCTTGTGTTTGGTGTGTAATTAAAAGCCTTTGTACTATTTGACTTGTAATTTAATATCACGCTGCCACATACATATCTCATTCAAGAAAGAATAGGTCCTGGCATTTGCAAAGACAGAGACAAGCCCTCGTCCTCGCATGCTGCATCCGCGGAGTCGGCTCTGCATCCACGCTGTGCATGGGCAGGGACTCCGTGCCCCGAGCAGGTGTTTCATGCAAGGTTCAGCATACTAGCAGGGATGCTTCTCTCTGGCACGGGGGAAAAATTTGGGGAGAGCAGAGTTTGCAGGGAGCGGTGTTGTGGCTGCCGGTGGGGTAGTTGCTCTATGATTTATTGGGTTCTGTTGCAAACACTGAGATTAAGGAAAGCACCTTAAATGATCCTTAAAAGCTGGCTTTGGTGGAGGAGATGAGCCCGTATGATTACACCCTGTCTGCCGCGGCACGGGCTCGCTTGAGCCCCTCTCGGCTGACGTTGCCGCCTGACTTTGCGCTGGAGCAGATAAGGAGAGTGCACAGCCCTATCCATCAGCTCTGCCGCAAGGGCAGGACGGGGAGCGGGAGGCAATACCCCATCAAGCCACGCTCAGAGGGTTTGCTGGCAGATGTGTGCCTACTGCCTTAGCCTTAACAGAGGGATTGGGTTGCTCTGCTGTGCAGAGATAACCACACGGGAGATTGCAATCTCTGGGCTGTGGGTAATGCGAAGCAATGCTGCTCTGTAGCATGTGCTCTGCATGGTGCGTTCCCTGTAACTTGCCCTTTGTTCTGCTGATGGGCCGGTGGCCGCGCTCCCCGGAGTGGCTGTCGGTCATAGGAGATGCACATCCAAAAATGTATGGGGGTATGGGGCAGAGGGACCACTTGAGTCAGAATAAGACAAGTTGGGTGCAAAGGACTGGATTCAAAAGCCTCTGAAAGAAAGCCTTGCAGGTCTCAAATCACTCTGCTTTTGATCAGAAGCAGAGAGAATGTCTGAAACCCAATTTTAGTGGGACCGAGATGATGCTGAAAACCTTGCCCTGGTTGTTTTGCAAGGATAAAGCTCACCTCAGCAGGGATTGCTCGGTGAGGGTTTGCCTCGGCCCTAGGGCTTGCCAAGTCCTTCGCCATAGGGAAGCTGTACTTAGGACTGATTCATTTGCCCACCTGAGTGCTATTCCCTCTAATTGACTGAACCTACAAGAAAACAAACCTGGGCTGATCAATAGAGAAATAATTTTGCAAATTGTGGGCATAAATCATTCCCGATCGGCATGTGCTCACGTTTGTTAATGAATAAACCAAACTGAATCAATTTTCTTTATTAAAATGCAATTGTTTCATCTATTATTACTTTAGGCAGGTGGTGTGAGGAGGGGGAGAGTGGTTGCTGACCTACAGCACGTTTGCTGTGCTGGGATATGATCAGGGAACCGCTGGTTCTGGTGTGTGCATCGCACTAGCGGGTGCACTGAGCCTGTGGGATGTGTGCGTACCCTGGGCAGGCAAGGAGAGCGGGGAGCATCTTCTTTTGGGAAGCCGTATGCCCCGCCAGCCAAGTGTTGTGGACTATTAATGAGCCTCGTTACTGGGGTATTTCTATCTGCAAGGAGGAGATAAAGGAACTGGGTGCTTGTGTCGGTGTTTTGTGTCGCTGCTGTTGTCACCCATCGCTCATGCTGCAGTCACCCAGCCCCTGGGGTGGGAGCCCAGCGGGATCTTCTGGCTCTGATCTTGGGTGCGGGGTATTGCGGGTGGCTCATGCTGCTGCTCCCTTTCCCTCCAGGAGATCTCCCTTCTTGGTCTGTGCGTTTTGTTGTTGTCAGAGCTGGCATTGGCCAGCTGGGCAATTGATGCCTTGCTCTGTCCTTGAGCCTATCACCACTATCATCAAATAGTGGTGATTTCCCCCCCAAAAAGCACTTTCAGATCCGGAGGGGCTCTGATCTGCATCTGGGCATCCAAATCGCTGCCCTACTTGGAGTTGAAAAGCAATTTTCTATTCCCTCAACAATAGGAGAAGGATCAGGGCTGCTTTGTGTCCTGATTTACAGCCTTTCTGGCCAGGAGGAGAGTTGCTCTGGGTCGTTTGCCTCTTGCTGTATGTGGTAAGAGCCTTTGAGAGCCGTGTGGGTGCCCTAAGTGTCTTCTTAGAGAGCCCCATCTTTTTTTTTTTAATAGTACAAATGAACAAATAACAGTGCAACAATAAAGATGGGGGGATAAATAATCTGGTACTTGGCATGCTCAGCTGAACGGGGTTGAGTGAAATGCAGTGCAGCTGCCTGCCCGGAGAAGGTCAAGTTTTTAAATCTAAACTGGAGCTAAGTAAAATATTGGCTAACTAACTGGATTCCAAAGCTCATAAAATGTTGATAGTGCTGAATGTCGGGTGGAATATATTTCCTCATCTTTTAGATGGGGAGCCGGTGCTTTCCTTGATCTTTTCTCCCTGGGGAAATGCTCCTCGGGAGCAGAAGGGAGCCTGTCAAGTGGCTTGTTTTCCTCCGTGTTGGCAGGGCAGAGCCAGAAAGGTCGCTCAGGTTAAGAGCAGCAGCAAAAGCTAAGCTACAAGTGGTGCTTCAAGTTGCCGTGCTTTGATTTCTTAAGCTGAGCCGTGTGCTGGGATGGTTGCAGAGGATGCCTGGGAGAGGAGCCTTGGGGCTCAGACCCTGGCTGAGCATTTTGCCACTGGTGTTGAGCTTAAGGAGAGCGGGTTTGGGTGCCGGCAGTGGGAATGGGTGTGCGTGTCTCCTTTCCTGGGCTCTGGTGTCCTCCTCGATGCGTGAGAGCACCCTTGTAGTTCACGTCTTGGACTTTGGCATGGACTTACCATGAGGATGGATGTTGTTCCAGATGAGGTCTTCCACTAGATCATTCATAAATCTGAGCGTTCAGGTTGACGAAGAAACAATTTGTGCCGCCCCTTCTCTACCCCAGCAGAGCTCACCAGCTCCCAGGGAAGGGCAGGTTGGTACCCGAGGGACCCGCCGCTCACTTGGCTGCTGAAGCGGTGTTGGGTGCACCAGCTTCAAGCAGCAGAGCTTGCAAAGCTTCAGACTGGGGCCTGAACCAAGCTGCTCCTGCAGTACAGAAAATAATAGTGCCTACCACAAAGAGGTGTTGGGAAGACAAGTCAGTTAATGTTCGTGCAATGCTTTGAAATGGGGAGGCTTTTGAAGTCGGGATTTGGTTCTTTGCTTTTCTTTCTTCTTTGTTCCCTTCAATGCTCTGTAAGGAGTGTGGCTCAGTGGTGTGCCGGTATCAAGGTTTGATGGCCTCTTGCTCCCCAGGAGAATTACGTTCTCCCTCGATGGCTTCACTTCAAGGCAGCGTGTTCAATTGGTATTCTCTGTATGGCATTTGCTCTTGCACATAGTGCATTTTTATTCAAATAATGGTATTGATCGTTGAAAATGTAATGGAGAAAATAAATGAAAACAAATAAACACGGAAGATTTGTACTAAACTTTTTCAAGGTCTGGTTCTGAAAGTCAAGGAACCGTCTGTGTCCTCCGTAGGAGCCGTGACTGGTGATGCAGCTGGTACATTCTTTATTAGCGCGTAGTTGCAAGATGCCTATGGCAGCAAAGGGCTATAAATACACAAATGGTTGGGGCAGGCACCTGCTTGTAAATACCAATTACAACCATATGTGTTCTACCCCAGTTAGGAAGATATCCTGGCAAATATAGCTAGCAAGTGAGGTATTGCACCAACTCAGCTCATGGGAGAGGAGGTGGACTGCTGCATCTACTTGCCAGGGTACTTTGTATGGTCTGCTTGGCCTGGTTTGGCCAGGCTTTTAGCTTGCAATAGCCTTGAAAGTTCTAGGCTTGTGTTTTGGGTCGTGGTCTGTCTTCTATCAGTTATTGACTTGAAAGCTGGCATAATAGCCCTGCTTTTGCATTTGATGCCAGGAATGTCATCAGCAGTTTGAGGCATCAGAAGCATCATACCCGTCTCATACAAGTTGAAGATGATGACTTCAGCATAGAGCAGAACTACAGCTTCAAAAATTACTCTTTCCTCCCTAGAACAGACGTTTCACTGATATTTCTTGCTCCTTTGAGAGTTTTGTGGCGGGGAGAGACTCTTATTATTTATTAGAAATATTTCCAGGCCTTGTGGTTGATATGAAGGCAAAAGGCATTGTCTGAAACAGTTGAAAGGACTATAATTTTAAACTTGTTTGTGGATTTGGTGTTTTGTTTTGGTTTTTCAAACTAGCCTGTCATGGGGAGGGTGTGTACACCGAGTTGCTTCAGCAATACTGTATTTCTGCACCTAAGGGATAGGACTTCCTTTCTCATTTGTATTGGACTAAATATTTCTAGATAAAAAAGCAACCAAAGAAACAAAAGTGCAGTCTCTACTCAAAAGCACCAGCTGGGTTTAGGGATGCCCTTTCCCAGCTTGGTGTGGAAAGTCTGCTGGGGTACAGGGGCGGGATGGCGCAGCCAGCAAGGAGCAAATGCCCCAAAATTGCACTCCAACCCTTCCTCTAACCTGTTCCCCAGCCACGGGGAACTGTCCTCTCCCAGATCAGATGTGGCCTTCAGGTGGTCCAGGTGGGCATTTTACCAGGGTCTTGTGCGTGGCTCCCGCAAGGGTTTGCGTGGCAGCACGTGAGTGATGGAGTATGCCGGGGGAGCTGGCCGGTTCCAGCTGACAAGATAATGAACTGCCAAATAAAGCACGGGAGAAAGGGATATCCATGATAAATCCACCTCTCATGTGCCGCAGAGGAGACGGATAAACTCCTTCTCTCTTCCTGACAGCGGGATTTTTCTCTCCTGTGCATGCTGCAAGAGGCGTGGCGAGGATGCCGCTCCCATTGCTGCCCCTCAGTGCCCTCCTCCGGCACCAGCAGACAGACGGATGGGCACCTCTTCCTGGAGGGCTGTGCATGGTTGGGGACAGCAGAGCTGTCCCCAGCAGTGCTGTGTCCCTTCATAAGGCTGTGTCTCCCTTCAGTCTTGCTGAGGGACTGTCAAACCCTTGTGCTTGATGGGTGACAATTAATGTTGAGGCTATGGGGCTCTTGTTCGCCTCCTTTTGGGGTATGGGGGGGTCCTTCCCCCTCTCCCCTCGCTGCATGGTGGCTGAAACTGCTTCCCCAGCTGGATGCCACGAGGTGCAAATCTAATCCCAGCTCCCAAATCCAGACCCTGCTGCTCCTGCTTCTTCCATTGCTCTCTTCACGGGGATGTGATGTAGTCTTAGATTTTCTCTGCAATCAGTGAAACGCACGTGCTGGTGAGATAAATGGGGGTCAGTGGAGTGTTTGGAGGTGGAGAGCTGGGTGATTTTGGGTGCAGGTCGCTCACTGCATAGGCTGTGCTGGCAGTGCATTAGCAGAGAAGCAGGGCAGGAGATGAGGTGCATCAGAAAAGCAATTCAGCGCGTGGGCCACAGACTGGAATAACGAGGGCGGTGGCGGGTGGGCATTGGGGTGCGTCGCTGGAGCCGAGCAGCCCCCAGAATAGTGCCATTAGGGGTGTCCTGCAAAGCGGGACGGAGCCGTGCTGCCTGCCCGGGCTGGGGTCAGGCTGGCTCTCAGCTCTCCCCAGCTTTGCCCAGTGGCTCAGAAGAGGTTGGCCTCTTATTTTCAGTGCACTCGCTCTCCCAACTCTTTTTTCCATGTCTGATTAATAAATCATGAAGTTTGTCCAAGAGTTCCTCCGTCCCCACCCAAATACAAACATTCCCCGTCACCGCCACCTTGCAACTAGCAAAGCTGCTCCCTCTGACAATCAATTACCCTCCGGAGATGAAATTATTGTTTAATGGCTTTTGGAACAGGCTCCTGCTCTGACATTCATCACAATCAATAATGCATCAGCAGGGACAAAAGAAATTACCTGCCTCCTGCTAAGTGAAAGAGTCCATTTGTATTCTGCACGGCCCCTTCACGCCCACTGAGCCGGCAGCCACGGGTGGATCGTGCCGACGGCACGGAGGGCGGCTGGCTCCTGGTAAACTCCAGCAAAGTTTGCTTAAAGTTTGTTGTTGAGCTCTTGCTGGCAGGGCTGGGTGTGAGAGCCAGGATTAGGTGATGGAGGATGCCTCGGGGTGGGGTGTGCAGATGAGGGTAGGGTTTGGGACAGGCTTTCCTTAGGATAAGATTAAAATTTAGGTTGTGCCTTGCTGAAAATACAGCTGGGATGGGAAGCCTCGCTGCCAGACTAATGAGGGCATCCATGGTATGGAATAAATGCATTGGGGTAGGGTGAGGGGGGGGTGCTGGGGTGGGAGGACTGTGGAGGCACTGGGAGGGCTGGAAGGAGAGAGGACCGTGGTGGGGGAGCCGAGGAGGCAGCAGGTATCCCTGAGCAGTGGAATTAATCCTGGCCCACGTTGCCTTTCAGGCATCCTCTCCCTGCGGGCATCACTGCTCTCCACGGCTGTAGTTCTGTCCTTATCTCCAATAAGGCAGGAAGCTGCTTTGGTCTTTGCTCAAAGCTAAGAGGGCACAGCGTCCTCTGAGGGTTAGCTCTGATCTATCTAACTCATCTTCTGAGATGTGGTATGATATCAGCGTGTCCCTGCAAAAGGGATCGGTGTGATCGATGCATCTGCAATGTGAGCAGCGTGTCTCTTAATGTGTCTGAAACACGGTGTGTCTGCAGCCAGGCCTCCAGGTTATTCAAGGTCCTCGGTGGGGGGGGACCACCAGGTCTGGTGTGTGTTGCTGCAGCATTAGGGAGCAGTGCTGCATCCTGGCAAACCCAAAGAAACCAGTTGTTACAGCAGGCTGGGTGTCTGCAGAGAAAGTTTTGCTTTTTCTGCATATGAATGTTTGGATAAAAAGCCCAAATACTCAATAGGCAGAGGATGGTCCTGGTGCTGCTTCCCTTAATGTAGCTTTTAAGGTACCAGGTCTCCAGCAGCACCAGCCTCCCCGCGTATGCCGTGGCCCGTGCCCTGGATGATCTCACGGTGATTAGGTAGCATTGTTTTATTTTAAGTGGCTGTCCCAATCAGTGATGAAGCGGGGAGCCTCATCAGCTCCGCGCCTCGAACACCGCTTGTGTTAGAGCCACTTGATTGCTATTGTTTGTTTTCCCACCTCAGTTGCCGCTTTACCCAAAGCGTAACTGTGGGAGCTGGGATCCCGGTGGGATGGAGTGTGCCGGGCAGGCTGCCGAGGCTCCCTGTTCCCGCAGTGCTCTGAGCAAGGCGATTCCCTGCTGTTGGTCTCAGGGAGGGAGGGAAGAAGCCCCAAATTGCCTAATACTTTCTTTCATTGCTTGAAAAAGAACATCTTGGATAGGCAGCCTGTTTCCACAGAGAGTTTGAGAATTTGGCAGCCTCTAGGGCTTCCCAGGACATAAGCTGGCTCCCACTGGGGGACAGCGTATGATCAAAAGCACTTTACTTCTCAGTTTCCCCAGTCTGGCACTTGCATTGGCTCATTGTGGGTCTCTTTGCTGCTGGTTTCATCACACAGGCACCTCTTCTTGCATCAAGGGCTATAAGCCCTGAAGAGCATCCTGTGCAGCATCGGTGCTGCGTGGTCCTGAGTAACACCATGCTGCTACAAGGGGAGGATTGTACAGCCAATTGGGCTAGAGAGAAGCCTTTCTAGGATTTTTGGGATCCCGAATTGGGTCCTTGCTGGAGGTGGGTTGAGCAAAGAGGTTCGCCTCCCCATTCAGCTCCAAATGCATTGCTCGAGGGGTATCTCATGGTTTTGGGGCTTGCTGGTGATCAGCCCTTGCTCTGTGATTCCTGGCCAGCAGTGAGAGGATGTCAAGTGAGGAGTGAGCAAACACTGAGGCTGGAGAAGGGGAGAGGAGGTAACAAGAGAGGCAGACGGCATTCACACCGGCACTGTGTTTAGCTGTAATCTAACATGACTTTCCCCTCTGTTGGCAAAGGGGCGCACATGATGTTAACATTCATTATCATGTCATATTCGATTGACTGCCAGAACGCATTACGCTTTCTCCCGTAATGCGCTGAATGCTGACAAACCCCATTCGCTCGCTCGGCAAAGGTCTGTGCCTCGGAATCGTCGCGGCGTGCCGGAGAGGTGGAAGGCCATCGATACAAACGTAATGAGTGTTGTTCCCGGGCAGAGGGGTCCCCCCCCACCGCCGCTAGCGGGGGGGGGTTACTGCTCGGTTGGGATGCGGCTGTGCAGGATGGCTCCTTTGCAAAAATAGAATAATAATTATAAGAAAAAAATCATTAAAAGATAAGCAGTGTGCGGCAGAAGAGATAACACTGGGCGTGTGCGCGCATGAGCGTGCTACCGGACTGTGACTGGTGTGGAGCAAGGCAGGAGGGTGATGCGGCAGTTGGATTCCCCGGGCTCAGTAATCGGAGATGTCGGCTGTGAAATGCCACCTGCAATCCTGGAGGACATGCTGCGTTTTGGAGCAAGCTCCACTTAACGCTTTGCCCCTGTGTTATCGCCTCTGTGCCCCCACGGGAAAACAGGCGCTTGCAAAGGGAGGCAAAACCCTGTTTGCTCCCTGTGCAATAGGTGCTAGGGAGTGAAACTCCTTTTCTTCCCCCAGGTCAAATTTAAACCCGGCGAGGGGGAGCACATCCCTGGAGTTGGCTGCACAAATGTTATCACCGGGGGTTTTATGTGGATGTATACATATATGCTTACACCGCGTGCAAGTACCTAGTGACTCCTTCTGCACCTTGCCTGCCTAATGCTTCTCCCACCGGTCTTTCCTTCAACCTGTGGCACCTACAGACTTGGGTTTGGTCCATGCAGCAGATATTGAGAAAGCCAAAACCTCCAAAATCCCCTCTGGTGTTCCCCCTAGTGCAGCCCTATAAAATAACCACCTTTGCCCTGTTTTCTCCCAGGCTGAGGTTTCTGCAACTCCACAAACTTTGCCCAAACTCTCTATTGATTGACTCGGTGATTAAGCTGTTGAATCAGCGCTGCCATATTTGTAATGTCTAACTGTCATTTTTCTCCCAAGATCTTAAAAGGATTTTTAACTGTCAGCCATATCCTGCATATTTGCTCCTAATAATCAATATTGATTTTCTCATAATACCGTCCATCTAGATGCCATGCCTTATTTGTTGTAAGATTAGAATCTCGATGAGCTTATAAAATAAAGCACATATTTTCCTCATGCATCTGCACGTGTGCGTATGCAGGAATACCCTGTTAAGATAACTATCTTGATTCAAATTTTTTTCCAGCAGAAGCATGCTCTGCAGCTGCAAAAAAATATCTGGCTTTGGCCACTTTGCTCTTGCTTTAAGGTGACCTGTCATTAATATATATATCGAGAGAGAGATCCTGGCCCCGGGATGCTGCTGCCCGTAGGCAGGGAGCTGGTCAGGGATGCAAGTCCTGCTGCTGTCGTTGCGGTTTTCTTGTATGTGTGATCTTGTCCGGGGAAGATGTTGGCTGTTAGACTGCAAGAGCAGGGTTTGTAAAGGCTTTTAAAACAAGATTTTTCCCTCTGTGAAGGGACTGGTTTGCGTAATGATCATCTCTGACATGGAAGCCTGCTGGAAGTTAGCATTTCTAAGTGGGTTTTGTTGTTGTTTCTTTTTTTGCAATGGGCACTGGTACGTTGTTGTTAGAAAGCATGGAACTGGGTTTACTGGTTGTGTTTAATCCCCCCAGTGCCTTGGGACTGGCTGAGAATCAAACTGTTCTGCTAGGCAACAAATATAAGACATAAACACTATCCTAAATATGTGGCTAGTATGTTCTGCATGGCATTACCTGACTAAGCAATAAGTGATATTCTTATGTTAGGTGGGTTTTTTTTTTTTCAGGAATCTTATTAGTGTTAATAATATCTTATTTAGCTTATTAGTGGTTTTGGTCAGAATATGGTAGGATTTGACTGGAGACAAACTCCCGTTTCCTAAGCAGGAAAAGATTTTCTATAAGGAGATGCAGCAGAGATAACATTAAAACAAAAGGGGATTGAATGTGACTAAAAAAGTGCCTAAGAAAATAGAGTTTTACCCAAACTGTTGGAAGAAAAAGTCGATTTTCCCATTTTTGACAGAGGACTGCCAGATAAGATGCTTCAAATCGGCTTATTGAATTATAAAACGCCGACATTTCGAAGCAGAACGCTTTGCTTTGAAGTGAAATGCTGAGATTTTTCATTCTGACATTTCCCAGTTGATATTTTTGGTAACTTTCTGCACACCTGGTAAAAGTGAGGTTGGGGAGGGGGGAAATGCAAGGCATGAAAATAACTGAGTTGCTGAATGGGTAAAAAATGCCATTCTCTGGATAATTCTCATTAAAACCAAGCTGTTCGGTTTCTGCCTCATCTCTCCATCACTATTCAGAATCACGGCTCAAAGTACCCGTCAGCCTGATCTTTTTTTACCAAGTGTGGCAAAGGTCCCATTGAGTTTTGTGTCTCTGAACCATTGGAGGGGCTTTCTTGAATATGAAGATTTTTCTCTTCTTTTCCACTCAAAACTTCCCGATTATTGAAATTAACTCTTAAGGATGGGGGTGGGGGAATCTCTTCCACTTTGCTAGGGTTCCATATTCCATTTTTTCGGTTGGTATAAAAATATTGTCTCCCTTTGGGTTTGCTGAGAGGGGGATTTCTGGGACAACACTTGATAAATATTCTCTTTTCCGCACAATTCAATTTGGAGTTAAGCAGGATAATAAAGTTGCTGCTCTTGCCAGAAATAGCTGTCGCAGTTGAGGCAGAGTTGAATTGCTTTGGTTCATTTTGGGTTTTTTCTAGTTCCCTGATGTTCGTCTAGGATGGAGGGGGCAGAGCACAAAATGGGGGTCACCACAGAGCCTGGAAAGTATTTGGGGGAGGAGAACAAATTGGAGATATCTCTGATTCCTCCAAGTAGCCCATTTGTGTGTGTGTTTGGTTTCAAAATCTCTTCCGGCAGAGGATGTGCAGCTGTTTCCCACAGGGCATGTTTAGACTTGGTCTTCTCTAATGCTCACTCCTCATCACCCCCTCTGTGGGCTCTTGGCCATGAGATGGGATTTGTCTCCCCACTTTCTGCAAGAGGGATGCTTTCCGCAGCAATCTAAAGAGGGGAATGTGCATGGAGAGAAGGCTGGAGGGCTGTATGTAATATGCACCAAAAAGTGCCTTAAAAAAAAAAAAAGAATAAGTAAAACTAAGGAGAGAAGGAAAATTAAACATCAAAAGAAATGAAAAGGCAACGAAAGACTAAGTGAGGTTCTGCCTCTCAAGCGTCTTTTGTGGTTCTCTGTGCATCCCGCTTGGATTTCCTCTCAGTTTGGGGGCTAGAGGAGGGGGCAGAAAGCTGTGGCTGAGCAAAGCTGAGCCAAGGATGCTTCGTATGGTAATAACCCCTCCTGAGAGTCCCCGAGCGCCGTGCACATGAAAGCCCTGCCCCTGGCACTGCTGATTATACAGCCTCTAATTGTCTCCCATGTCTGCTCACAACATAAATACTGGAGAAGAGAGAAACCTAGATACTGTTTGCTGAGCTGGCCAAGCCAGCCAAGTTCCTAAAATAAACCCCCGTTGCATTTGGGAAGGAAGAGTCGGGTACAAGTGAGCCACGGGTCCTTCCCACTCAGGGATGGACGGGTGGGCTGAGCCCAGCTCGGGGCTATCAGTGGTGATGCCGAAGATCTCCCCAGCCCGGTGCCTGCGGGGAGAGGGACGCGTGTTTGGGTTAGTTTTGGGTAAAGCTTCAGCTTAGCCGCATGTGCTCAATAAAGCTTTTAGTTCAATAGCTCTTAATGCTAAGCCTCAGTGTATTAACTCAAGACTTCCCCGGGATTGGGGCATAAACATACACGAGCTCTTACTGCAAAGAAAACATTGGATGCTTCCTTCAATATATGATAGAAGTGGGAGATATCTTATCGTCTCCTTCTGCGTATTGTCATATAATCGAAGCTGCCCGTTTGCTCTGACTCATGTCTGGGACCTTTTTTGGTCCCAGGAGGACCAGCATCGTCCCGGCGGTGGGGGGGTACAGCCCTGGGGGTGATGGTGAGGGGGATATTCCTAATGCTGCTTTGTCCTTCCTCGCTCTCAGGGTGCGTTTGCAAACGCCTAGCCAGACGCTCAGCTCTGCCTGACAAATATTTCAGGCAAGTGTTGCTCTCGTGTCGTGTGCGTTTGCAAAGGAGCAATTTATCAGAGCGATTTTTACCCTCATTAAGGCAAATTAAGCCTACAAAGCTGGCAACGGAAGGGGAGAGGGGAAAAATAATAAAAAAAATTGGTGTTCATGAAATATTTATTAAAAACAGCCATTGTAATAAATATTTGAAACCTGGTTATTAACATTAAATCATATCGATGTCAAGCGTGCGTTTCACATTGTCTGTTCTGCTAATTGGGTGCAGAGGTCGCCAGACCCGTCGTACCGCGGGGTCAGCCGGCGCTGCGTACCCGGTGCCGACGTCGATACTTTGCTTTCGGAGGGTGCGGGCGAAGCCTATAAAGCAGTAGATAATAGAAATGAGTGGAAAGAGAGCAAGTCCGAGGGCTTGCTGCAAGTGATGTGGCTCCTCTGCACCCGTGTCCCCGCCTGCAAGCCCCGATTGTAACCCAAACGCCTCCGTGTGAGAGCTGATGATTATTTTCCAATACAGTATAAGCACCGTGGCTCGCCAATGGGGCGAGATAATTATCTAGAGGAGGTGTAAAATAAGGGCTTGTGCTATAAACCACCCGTCTCCACGCCATGCAAAACAAGAAAATAAATCTCCAAACTGGTATAATAACACAGGCAGTAAAATCAATATTGATTATTAGAAGAGGGGGCAGGAGGCAGTAAAACTCGCTGCGAGGCGAAGGTAGGATTATTGTGGATAGCCACTGTTTAATTGATGAGCCGCGCGGGGGGACAAGGGCTTTTCCCACGGGACGTGCATGTGGTTTGGCTCTTTATTGGGACCTTTATCATGACGCATGAGTCCGTCAAGGATGGTGGGGTGGAGGAAGGGGTTGTGTTAGACCAAGGAGGCCCACAGTGGATTTGGGGTATCTCCCACTCTGCAGCGGGATGGGCCGGCATCGACCCTTGGATGCGGCTGGTGGGAACCAGGTGAGGCTTCTCAGAGGGAGCCCTGCAGAGGGGAAATCCCAAACTTTTTTGGCTATTTTGCATGGGTTTCCCCCAGCTGTTGATGTCTGGGAAAAAATCATTTTTAAAAATGCATAAAAGCTTCAGTTAGTAACAGAAGCAGTCTCTGGTTTAGCTGACCTTTTGTTTGAAACATCCTTTATGTTTATTAGAAAACTGAAAAGCGATAAAAGCCTGAAATACAAGCAAAACACTTGGTTGAATCCCAGACTCGATTCCCATCTTTCTCCTCTTTCTTGCAATAGCTGCTGCAGATCGAGGTGCCTTGTAGCTGGGGCTCGTGTGGACATGAACACGCTGCCTCGAATGGGTAGGATAGAGACACGGGCATCCTTTGCTGTTCTTGTGTACCTACCACTGCCTTACTATATGGCCTTCGGCAAGTAATGTCTCTCCGTGCCTCAGTTTCCCTGCCTCGGAGGTGGTTATTTAATGCATAATTATTCAGAGGCTGGTGGTAATTATTTAATGCATATTTATTCAGAGACTAGTGGGAGCATAAAGCATGCTAAGCAGCTGGACAGGCACCCAGGAGCTGCTGTAATGAAGCTCCCAGCTCCACATCAGCCCGGTCCCACTCATCCCTCATGGGCACTGAGTCGAGGAAGGAGGATCCCGCTGCTGGATCGGCTCAACTCGGTCTCCTCCTGGTGCAGGTGGACCCATGGTGGCTCTGCTCCATCCGCTCCCCTTTGTAAAATACATTTTAGTGATGCCAGCCTTCCAATCTGAGCGGTAGTGGGTATTTTTTAAAAAAATATTTGAAGTGAGCAAATAAATAAATGGTAATTTAGTCGTGGACCCAACCCAGTCTCTCATAAAAGCTGATGCAGGCCAGATTTACAGCACCGTGCTGAGATGCTTTTATGTGAAACAGAGCTTCAGAGGGGAAGCCATCTATCAGGCAAGGAGCTGGAGTGAATGAGATTTAAAAGGCAGCTTCCTTTTTTTCCCTAATAGGTTGGACACTTTGGTGTGAAAGTGGGGGAGGCGGGAAGGGGGAAATCAGAAGGTGTTGGGAATGACATTTATAATGGCAACACTACGCACCTATTTTGATAATAGGCTTTAAACATTTAAGAAGGTGAATCCTCTTATTTCCTGTGTTTTTCTCCGCTGCTGTAAATTTATCAGTTGGGGTCGACTCTGCTGCAAGCTGTGAGGAACCTGATGCGAAACGAGAGACCCCGGGTCCTCCTTAGTGCGGGGAACCTGTAATTTCCCAGGTTGCAAATCTCCTGTGTTAATTTGAGCTCGCTTTTTAAACTTACTGTGATCGCTGTGTAGTGGCCACGGGCAGCTCTTCTCTCCAGCATCCCGGCTCTCCTCCCAGTACTTGGCTGGGAGGTGAGAACCCTCGGCTGAGCACATCTGGCACCTCGCACCGCTGATGCTCTCACTATCTCTATATCTGGAGGCAGGGGCTGGGCGGTGGCCACCACCCTCACCTCTCGGGTAGGCAGCCTCAGGCTGAAATCCCTGTGCTGGCAAGCTGAGGTTGGGCTAGACATCCCCCAACCCCCAAATTTACCGGTAAAGCTCCTTTTCCTGCCTTTTAGCTGGAAATTAGGGAGCTATAGCCTCGGTTACCTAAAAACTTATTTTCCCTTGGGAAAACCAGGCCATTGCTTTGCCTCATTTTTGGGCTGAGGTTCGGGCAACGCTTGTTCCCCCCTTCCAGAAGCCGCGGTTGCTCCTCTCCACGCATGCAAATGTGACTTGCAATGTCATTTGCACTTGCTACAGGCTTTTTCCTCTGGAGGAATACAGGCCAGTAATTCCAGTCTGCCAAAGAGAGGGGGGAAAAATCATTAGCTTTAATCTTTGTGAAGGGAAGAGCAGGTGAGGGAACAAAGAAACGGGGAAAGCGGAGAAAGAAAAGGGTGGACAAGAGGGTGTGGAAGGAAAGTCGGCACGGGGAGAGATCAGATGGGAGAGACGGCTTTCAAGGGTGCAGACATGAGGAAGAGGACAAAGGGTTGAAGGCGTGAGGGGAGACAGAGGGCTGAGCGGGAGGCGCCCGGGACCTCTCATTTTGGGGGAGCTCGGTGCCATCCACGTGGATGTCACCTTCTTGCCGTGCCCAGGTCCAACCCTGGCTCCTTCTGCCCTGTCTCCATGCACAAGTCCTTTCCTTGCTGGCACGTCCCCTCCTGGGTGGCACGATGATGAGGACAGCATCCCCTCCTCCTCGCCCCTGGGCAGCCCTTGCTCCGGCTGGCTCCTCCCCAGCGCCAACGGGATCCAAACCCAGCGGTCACAGGCATTGCTGGTGACTCAGACAGACCTGTTATAAAGCTGTCTGTAGGCTGTAATTCTCTAAAAAGCCTGGGCTCAAGCTGGGGCTATTTATCTCTCGTCCCCTGCTAGAGCTGAAGGTTGGGGAGGAAAAAAGGAGTGGGTGTTGTGGGGAAACTGGGATCCTATAGAAATTGGAGGCTGTGGCTGTTGCTGATGGGGTTTTGTGCTTTTCCTGGCAGCAATACGCTGCAAACGGAGCATCTTGCTTTGCTGTCAGCCCTCGGGATGGTCCTAGCAGAGCTAGGTCCCCCGGATCCCTCCCTCCTCCGCCCCAGTGTTCAAGCAAAAGCAAAGTCTGCTTAAGCACAAGCATCATGCCCGTGTACCTCTCCCCGAGGAAGGGACGGGAAAACCAGCGTTTCTATCGGCTGTCACGTAATATCTAAGGCATGGCTGGAAGGTGCTCGGGTGCTTCAGCAATAAGTGTGTTACAAGGGACTCTATTAAGGGGAAAGTGTACAAGATCCACTGGGAAAATAAGTTGTCCCTACAATGCGATCTCCAGGTGATTCAGATTGACACAAATCAGCCCCCTGAATGAAAAAACAGTTTCTAAAAAGACAAAATGCATTGGCTTTTTTATTTCAGATTTGAAATGACTCAGCAGTGCAGGTGGCTAGTTTTTCCATGCTGGCTAACAGATAAAAAGAGAAAACAAAAAGGTGGTGGAAATGCAATGTTTTGGGGCGATCCGTGGCTATTCCCTGCTGCCCTTCGTTTTGCCCTTCCTCCCCGCTTAGACATAGGCCAGAAAATATTATTTTTGCAGGAGGACTAGAAGAGTTGCCTGGTTTGGGACATCTCTGCCCTGAGATCAGGGTCTCTGATGGGGAAGCAATTCCCCATTCAGCTCAGAGGTGTAGGCTGGAGCAATGTCTGGAGCGAGCGCTGGCTGAACGTTTATAGGATATGATTTCAACTATTATTGTAACTATCCTGTATTGTATTGTCTAATAAAGACATCAATTTAAACCCCTTACAAGTGGCAATTACCTAATAAAATGCAGTAAGGATCTTCCAACTTGGCAGTAAAATTAGCATTACCGGGTTTTAATTAATAGCCCAAGCCTGAATGGCTCTTCTATGTCCTGTGCAAGAGGAAGGGCTGCATGATCATGCATGCAGACGGGACAAGATTAGGAAAAAGAAGTCAATTAGCCCCAAAAGGACTCCGTGCCCAGGAGACAGATGGGTGCTGGAGGTGTCACGCATCGGAGGGGACACGTGGGGTCCAGCTTGCGGTACTGGAGCGAGTGATGGGACTGCTGTGCTGCCTCTGTGGGTCATTTGCTCCTGAGGCCGCTTCCCCATGGACTGAGCAGCAACACCGTCGGCATCGCAGCCCCATCGCACGGGAAACCTATGCGAGAGCCCAAAAGCTCCTTGCAACTGAGCCAGTGGCTCAGTGCTCTTTGCAAAACACTTGTTTGAAGAGCCGCGTGGCTTTGCCATCACCCCTTCTCCCCGCTCCAAAGGTGGTGGTGTGGTCTTCCAGTTATTTTCCCCAGATTTGTCCAATATCGTGCAGCTCTCATCCGGGCTGGGTGCCAGCCGGGTCCCTTCCCTGCCGAAGCAGAGCTGTGCCACGGTGGCGATGCTGCCTCTGGGGAGCTGGGTGAGATCTCCCTTGCCGTTACAGCGGCACGCACAGACAATACTTGATCCAGCGTAAAACGGGCTGCTACAAAGTCAACCTGTCAAAAACCGCTGAACAAATTTGAAATGGCAGGGTGACTTTATACCTCGCTGGCGCTTTGTATTGTGTAACCACAGGATTTTTGATGCGGTACAAGAAGCCTTAGAGCTAGGCTGACTTGCGCTGTCAAGCCCCAGTCTTCCCTGTCCTTTTTCCTCGCTCCCCATCCCGTTTTCCTCTGCAAATTGGTAGCTCGTGGCTAGCTGGCAAGCTGCCTGGTGGAAGCAAATGGCAGGGGACACTGCGCTGATGGAGGGAAGGACCCCCAGTGCGTTTCTCAGGAGGGTGGCTCCATCAGATGGAGAAATCACAATGCTCTGGCAAGATTGCTTTTCTGGGGCGGGGGGAGAGAGCGCGCAATCTGCCTGCAAATGTGCGTGTTGGAGAAGGGAATATCAAACTGCTGTGTTTAGCAAAGCCAATTTTCTCTCGGACTGGGAGGCGGCGGGGTGAGAGAAGCAGTGGTTCACATTGGTGCTTCCTGATCTAATTGTATTGACAAAATAATGAAAGTATTTGTATGCACTTGTTCTTGTTGTATATAAACTATAGCAAATAGAAATCCACAGGACTTTCTTTTTTTTGGTATTGCTATTCTCAGGCAATCTGGAGCTGGGAAATGATGGGAATTCGCTGCGCCGGTGGGTCAGCAGGAGACTTCATCTTCCCCCGTACTCCTGCCCAGGGATGAGCAGGGGGACGGAGATACGGGGTTTAGTCCTGCCTGTGCCACCGCCACGCCTCGTGGCCCCGCAAAAGTCTCACACCATCTGTTGTCTCCCCCGATGCGCCTTAATTTAGAGGGTGGCTTTTGATTAAGGAGCACGAGCCGGGTTGGCGCGTTGGCTCTGAGGCAGAGTCCTGGTGCGGCGGTGAGCAGCTTTCCATGCCCTCGGGATCTGCGCGAGCGTGGGGCTGGCTTCTAGCAGAGCTGAACGAAATGCCATCCTGAAACACATGGCTCCCGCACCCACAGCAGCTGCGTGCCTTCCCTCTGTCAGAAAACCTGGCCGCTTCTGCTGAGTACGCACTACAGTGTGGGTTTTTTGGGTGATTTTTCTTTTTTTTTTTCTTTTTTTTTTCCTGGCAAATGTGCTCCTTTAGCCGTTTTCCAGCGCAGCGTGGGAATCCCTCCCCTTCGGCTTCCCTTGTTTTATAGTGGTTCATCACATGGTTGTGTGTGAGCATGATGATGCGGAATGGTGCTGTGTGAAGAGTAATTGCTTAACATGCTCGCTGATGCCAGATCTGGCATCAAGCTGCCCATATTCAGGCAGTTTGGAGCCGGGGACGGATCCTGCATCTATTTGTGGTCAGTTTGGGGCTGTGCATCGCTTGCCATGTGTTACCAGAGCTGCAGGTGTAGCTCTGTGGGACGGAGCCTGGTGTCTTCTGCTCATTCAGGGTTGTGGAGCCCAGACCTGAGACTTCTGGGTGCTGTTGCAGGGTGAGACAAGGGATCTGCTCCGGGAAAGCCTTGTAGCTGCTTGAACAAGGGGGTCACTGAATATCTCTGCTTTGTGGAGAGAGGGATGGAGAAGAGGAGCTCAATGCCCTGTGCTGCTTCTTTCCAGGCACCTTTGCAGTCTTTTTTGCAAACCCTCAGCTCCCTCATCCTTTGCCAGGGCTATGCAGGAGGGAGCCCCGCTGCTGAACAGCCCTTTCAGTGTTTCCAGCCGCCCTCGCTGCCCGGCTTATCCAGGGCAGCGCTGGCAGAGGAGGGACCGATAACTTTGGAGACAGTAAAGAGAAGCCAGGAGCCCTTCATAAAGTGTCACTGATGTGGAAATATAGGATCAAATGAGTAGCAATTCGTGTGTCACCGCATGACAGAACAAAACCCTCTACCGAGGAATTAAAGCCATAAATATCCTACAGGGCCCCTTCCTGCTAACATGTTCCTGACATCTGGAGTGGCAGCCCACTGGAACCTATCTGCTGTCAAAGAGCTGTTGCAATTAAGTCGTGAATGCAGAGGGGAGAAGGGGGAAAACAATTTTTTAAATGACTTGGCAGGTGATGGAAAACCAAAATACCCTTTTCCATTAACGCGAGCAAATTTACCTTAAAAGGAACTGGGTTAGAGACTAAGTGAGTTAATTGCCGGAGTCATTCAGTCAGTTTTCGGTCTCCTTGGGGCCGGCGCGGGAGCGATGGAGGGTCTATGGTTGGGTTCCCACCTAGGTCTATGCTGCTTCAACATTTAACGCTTTCTCGGGCTTCTGTGCTCTGCCACGGCTTGACGGGCACGCAGTGGTGTGGGAACGCAGCCGTGTCCAGCAATGGGGAGGCAGGTGAGGGTTTTAGTGAGGTGGTGCTGGGGTTTGCTGTGCCAGGCAGGAGGTCCTGGGGTTTTTGTTGTGTGTGGGGGTACTGCCTGGTGCTCCCATCCTGTGGCAAAGGATGGGGGTGCTAAGGAGATCTGCTGGGTCTGGATGTTGTTAGCTGGGACTAGAGGGGAAAGGGTATCAGGGTGGTGACTTGTGGTGCAATTAGCTTGAGTCGTGCCCTTAGGAAGCTGGAGGAGCATGTCCCTGCGTCTTGGGCTCTCCAGGGGCCTGGTGGGCGCAAACAGCAAAGATCCAGGGACCCCTCTCTGGGTGAGCATCGCCCCAGTCCGTGCTCTGGGGGAGAGCTGAGGCTTGGAGATGGGAAGGGCCTTTGTGCTGTAGTGCCTGCTCCTGAATTGTTGCTCTCAAAATCAGTGGGTCTTTTTCTCGAAGGAGGTGCTATGCAGTCCCTTGTAGATGGTCCCCACCCTGCTGTCCCTCCTGCACTGCAGGATTTCAGATGCCTCAACCAGGCATTAACCACAGCATCCGTACAAACCTTTACCACCCTGCAGAGCGTCACGAAGACGGTCCTGTGCAAGCGGGGCGTGCCAGGCTGCCTGTTCCGTCCCTCCATCCCGGCCATCGCCAAACACTGCAGCAATGGTGCCTGCAAAGCCTCATTTGAATTCTGCGTGGCTGCTCGGTGCCATCCCGCTCACTCGCCTTTCGGTGCTCTTTGCAGAGGTGGGACTGCACTCGATGCAATTTGCATTTCCGGAGTTTACAGGAGGTGTCACGAAGCAGATATACTGGCAAGCTGTGTCTCGCAGAGAATTTATTTTGTCGGGGTTTCGCTCCCTCCTTTCCAATCTGGCCGGCTTGATTTCGATTAAAGCATCTAGCTACTCCGGTAGATTAGAAGACACCAACCCAACAGCAGGCTTTGTGTTGGGCTTGTGTTTTCTTCTTCCTTGCCCCGCCGTTTGGCTCATCTCCAAAGGGCCATCCGTTGTGAGACTGCCGCATAGATGTCTTCACTGGAAATTTTTCTCACTGGCCATCTAAAAATCAGGAAGCAGAACTGATCCTGTATGCCTCGGATGACCAGGCTGAGCTCAGAAATAATGAATCGCAGTTAATCAGAGGCTGAGAAGTTCAAAAGTGCTTCGATGACTTTTTCTCTTCATCTTATTTAAAGTACCTGTAAATGGACCTGGTTTTCAGAAGGGAAGTGCCCAGCCCTGTCTGAAGATTGGTCCTTTTAAGATACTGAAGTGGCTGTTTGAAAAACGCCAGTCACTTTTGGCTGCAGTTTGCTAAACGTTAAATTATTCCGCCAGCAGCTTCGTCTTGATCAAACTGTTTTCAGTAATTTTTTTTTCCTCCCTGTAATTTGCACGAATGGGGGGGAAAAGGACCGAAGCTGAGTAACCTGCAGCAAGTGGTCAGAGCTGCTCTTGTGTTCACTCCCTTTTGCTTTAAAAGCGATGGTATTTTCTTCTCAGCCCCGTCTAATTCAGCACGTGCTCTCAAGGACTGTTTGGGAGGGTTGGGGTTTCTTGGATCCCAAAGAAGCACAAGGGCTGCGGCATTGCCTGGAGTGGAGGGTGGTTCTTGTTGTCCTGCTGGGGTTGGGTCCATCTCCCAAAGGCGAAGGAGAAGCCCATCCTTTCTCCTTGAAGGAGCTCCCAGCAGTCCTTGCCTCTCCTTCCCTGCTGCCCTGCAGGCAGCTGCTGAGGGCTGATGCGTTCTGGACGTTTCCATTTCCTTTAAAGATGGGCAAATTGTGGCCTCAAAGAAGTTTCTTGGTGGTTTTGTAGGAGGAAAGGGGCTAGAGCAGCTCCGACTAAGTCCTGCCATGCATGCATGTGGCATGGAGGGGCTGAGCGAGGAGCAGGGATGGGGAGAAGAGAAGCAGCGTGCTTTCTTGCCAGCTCTAACAAGCAAGGCGATTGCAGGCTCGCTGCAGCAGCTTCAAGGGTAAAGCTTCCATTACACACCATCCAAGCTGTTCCTCGCCGCTTGCACCTGATCGCAGGGTCCATCTAAGCTCAAAACACCCACCAAAATCAAGCAAGACTTTGCCTCCTCTTCAAACCTCACCTTGCAGAGCCTGTGCTGGAGCATCATCCAGGTTGCCCAGGCTACACGGTCATCCTCTTGTTTTATTCTGGGTAAATAATGCTTAGTTTCTCACTCGGAGCAAATGGCCTCTGAGTCTGTGCGGTAATTTCGGGCCAGCTTGCAGTGTCTGGGTGTTTAACTCTCCAATTTGGCCTGCAGCAGCGCTGGGCAAATTGCTCGCAGCAACTAGTTTACTCACCCCCAAACGTGGTTTTGTGCTGACCCAAGCGGTCTACTCAGCACATGTTTTCAGCCAGGAAAAAAGAAATTAGGAAAAAAAAAAAGCAGCAAATTGTTTCCAAATGGTGCGTGTTTTCTATAAAGCCGGCTATACAGAATTTTTTTTGTAAGGGATGGTGAAGGAAAAAAAGCCATCTGAAAGCAGTGTTTTTCAGCTAGTTCAACTGTTCTAGTCATGTTTTCAGCCCTAGAAACACACATACATGCTTTTAATTGACCCGATATGTTGGTTGCTTGTTCTTTTGAGTTTTATCAGGAGGCCAAACATCCTTGATGTCTTCCCTGTATGGGAAAATTGAGGGGAAAGCGCTGAACTAGGAACTATCTTATTTTGCACATGCTGTCGGAGAACCCTGTAGACTGATTTTAGATTTAGATCTGCATGATGCAGGGTCCCTAGGCATCATTTTGAAGATTTCTTTCAATGTGAAGAACCACTGGCTTTTAAGGAATAGCTTAACCCTTTCCTCCAGCTCCAAAGACTGAGGTCCATCCCTGCTCCAGCTGTTTTCCGGACAAGAATCTGCCTTGACTCTCTCAAGGTCACTGCAGCGATGGTGTTGAATGCTTTGCTTCCCCAGGAGCCAGCTTTGGATGGCTGTTTTGCTACATAAAGCTGAAGGGCATCTGTTTCCCCCCTCAAGCCCTCCTGGCTTGTATCACGCACCCGTTAGGCTGCTTGGGAGATTGGGAACTGGCAGCTCCCTAACAAGAAAGGACCTCCAAATGCAGAGCATGGGGACTGCGGTGTCTTGGCAGAGTTGTCTGGGCATGTTTATTGCACAGAGCCTGATTATTTATAGACAGCTCTGCAAGTCTTTCGCTACGTCTTACTAAGCAGACCTGATGTTTCCTCCGAGAAGGGCTGCTCAGACGTGTGCTCACCGTGCGCCGCTGCTCAGGGCACCTGCCTGCAAAATCCCACCCCTGGGCACACGCTCCCCATGCTGCGATGCCAGAGGGGCAGCCAGCATGTCTGGTCACCCCCTAAAACATCTCATGGCCACAGCAGCTGGCACTGGTGGCCTTCCCTATGCCAAAGTATCAAAAATAAGGCTGCGAACCCAGCTCCTAGGCGTTGCTCTCCATCCTAGGGCCATGCTTCGGCTTCAAACGCCGCTCCATGGGGAGTCTGAACCTTGGGGGGCTGCACCTTAGCATGGAGGGGGCTGCCTAAGCAGCGCCTGCATCTGCTCCCAAAAATTTATGGGGGTCCCATAGCAAACAGGCTCCCTGGAGAGAGGTGGCTGTGGAGATGAGGCACTTTTGTCGCAGTGTTTCTCTCATCGAACACAGTTATGATTACAAAAGGAGAGTGCCGTTGATGGTTTTGTCTTATTTAATGCTGACATCCTGAGGTCAAACTGTTTCTCTCCAAGGAAAGCACAGCAACATTAGTCAAACACAGAAATCTCTAGCTTTGTACTTTTGCTGCATGATTTATAAGCCACGGGGGTAAAAAGAAGTTTTTCTCTGAAAATACCAGGGAATATTTCGATCCTTTAGTTTCCTTGTTGCGTTCCCTTCCTCATTTTAACTTCAGTTTTATGACATCAAAGCGCTGGAGTTCAGCTCTCCTGGTACCCGTTTGCAGGATTCGGTATCCTACCACATCTGGCTGCTAGCTCTTGCCGATCGTACAGCAGTAATACATCACATAGGCACCATCCCACGTCCCTCTAGGTTTCTTTAAATGAGCACCTCCTGTTCAAAATAGATGGTAAAATACTCGTAATGTATATAACGTGTTGTGTCATCTGGCACAGAATCAAGAAATCCATCTTCTATCCACTTGGCAATACGTGGCATGAGCTTTGTCGGTGCTCAGAGCATGGGGCAGCTGAAATCCAGGTCTCTGCCAGAGGATCGGGACAGAGGATTATTTTTCCAGCCCTGAGGCCCTCTGTGGTGTTAGGGAAATGTCAGGTCACCCCTGTGACCATAAAACGTGTGTTTAAGGGACTAGGTGGCTATTGCCACGCTCGACTAGTCCTCGCATTTCAGCTTGGAGATCAAAGGGGACTGTGTGAACTGCTGGTCAGGTCAAAAAGTAAAACTCCCTTTTAGTAAAGATTTCAAAATGATGGAGGGCTTTGTTTCATTTTGCATTTGCAACTCTAATGTATTCTTCCCCTGCACTCCCACCCACTCTTTATACTTAACCCTAGACTTTCTATTCACTTGGCTATCAGTGTCACTTCTGAAACATGTCTTTCCTTGAAAATCCAGCTTTTCATCAATTAAACATTTTTGACAGCTTTTCTGAAACAAATCCTGTTAAAAAAAAAAAAAAAAGTCTTTGCAAAGTTTTGGTGGTTTTACCTTAAAAGACTCCAGCAGCCCTACTGCAAAGGGGGCTGGGTGATCCCAGCTTGGACAGCAAGATTTTGGGGCAGCTTTGGGCTGCTCCCATGGGTGCTGTGGGGCACAGCCCCATGCCTGTATTTTGTCACCGTTGCTGTTAATTGAGTGCTGCTTAATGCTTGTGCAAGTCACTGGCAGGATGGGTCAGAGAGGGCTGGCTGGGATGGAGGCACGTGTGCTGGGTATTTCTTTTGTGCGGCACTTTGATGTCCTCAGGGCCCCAGCTGGCTTGTCTGCAGGATGTTTTATTTCTCCCCTTCTCCCATCTCCTTCTTTCCTCCCCTAAAAGCCCCCCAAGTAACAACCCACCCACCCTTCGCAGGTAGCCAAACCTCGGGAGAGGTCCCCGTCCCCGGCTACGCACCTCTGGCAGTGCATTGCATCGCTGCTCTGGCTGGCTGGGGTCTGCCCTTCTCCCAGTTCACTGCTGGCTGCTTTTTCCAGCCGCTTCCAAGCACAGACAGATAAAACGTGACTGCGTCGTTTGTAACGAGGGGTGCACTTCTGGACCCGTGCTCCCACGGCATGAACCCTGTGCAGCACGGGCTGCAGGCGTGAAGCTTGTACAGGGTGTTCCCTGCCTTGGCTCTAATCGGCTGGTGAGCTGTTTTTCTCGGAAGAGCAGGTAAATCTCTTGCTTAATCACCTTTATCCTCTTCTGCTGCCTGACTTGAGTCCTCCAATGTGACAAAGGATTTTATGATCTAAAATCAGTCTCTCTTGAGTACATCCCCTCTGGTGGTTCCCTTTCTTGCTTGTGTTTGCAGCATCCTCTATTTAGGGAGCCGGGGCCGAGCATCACAGCCCAAACACGCCAACTGCCTTATAAACCATAAATGTGATAATCTCATCCTTTTGGTAAAAAGCAGAAGAGCTAGCAACAGATTTGCAAATGAAACCTCTGCAGCCAACTTTGCCCAGACCTTGCCCTTTTGCTTCAGAATAGGTCCCATATGTTGTATTTTCTATAAATGCAGTTAAAAACAGTCTACTCCCTTTCCCTTTACTGAAAATACTTGTCTTTTTCATACATCCTTCTCCTCCCATCTGAATCGGATTTAATTTTCTTGCTTAGTGGCACTTTGAAGCCCCTAATGAACAGAAGGTCCCATCCCTTAGCGCCAGTCATACAAAATTGGTTTTGTGGGCATACAAATGCTTAAATGATAAGACTGAACTGGCAGGACATGATGGCTTTGCAATGACTTGCAGACTCCTTTAATTAAGGTGAACATGTTTAGCTGGAAAAAAGCACAGTCCATGAAAGTATGCTAAGCATGTTGATTTAATTGGCAATTACTGAATTTAAAGTAAGCATTCAAGTGTAGCCAAACCCCTTGTAAGACAAAGTCTTAGCCCAAAGTCCTCTGAGGCAAGCACCAAGAAAATGAGGCAGTGAAAGATTAAATGCCTTGCCCAAGGTCGTGCGGAAAGATGTGCCAGAGCTGGGAACTGAGCTGGCTTTGGCTGGAGCAGGCAGTCCTGTGGCTGGCCGTCCTCCGCAGCATCGCCCGCATCCAGGGAGCTTCCTCCTGTCTCTCCATCGAACCGTGCTGCTCCGGCAGCATCGTAGAGCTCGAGGAGGCTTTTTTAACATAATCTTCTCTTGTAAGTTGGCTTTAATGGCTTGGTGTTATTCCCTTCCCCCTTTCTAGTGGCGCTGGGAACGTCATCGAGCAGCTGGCGCGAGGCTTGCGGTCGGTCTGAATATGGCTTTTGTGCCACTGGCCCAAAATGGTCTCCTGCCATCTTTCCCCCCCGAACGCATCGGTGTTTCAGTTCTGGGGCTGTGTCTGCAACGGCCACAAACCAGCACACTAAATCCCGACCCTCTTAACCTTAGAGGAGCTTTGATTTTTTTTTTTTCATTAACAGCGGGTGCAGAATTCTAATTACGCTCATTAGGGGTGTTTATGCTCCCCTCTATGTTCGAGCATCCTTCTGCATTAACCATCCCTCACAAAGCGGGCACTGCGGGCGGGGAGAGCTGGCAGTCACTTTCATTCCCTGTAACATAATTCCATTCCCCGCAGTGCGGGGAACCCGGGTGCAGATGCGATGCCGTGGCACCGAGCACGTTTGGAGGGACGACGTGTAAGGGAGAGAGGTTGTGCGCAGCCAAGCCGGGACAGTAAGCACCAGCCAAGGACCGACAGAGCTCGGCGGTGCTGGCTAGAAAGCGGCACTTGCGCTTTTTATTCAAATACGGATGGTTTTTTGCTATAAAAACGCCGAATTTGTGAGTTTTCTTGAGGTTTTGCCAGAAGGTCCTCCAAGCTCCCCTTTGGGGAGAAAAGGTTTCAGTAGGAATTTTTCAGGGAACCCCAGAGCTGTTATGCTGAACCCCTTATTTGCTGCAAAGGATCATTTAAATTATGCCTTTCTGGCAGGGAAATGTGCACTTTGCAGCCAAGCATCCGAAACAGCCGGTGCCTCCCTGAGCTTTGCAAAGGAGGAAAACTCTCCTGCAACAGGTACCCTTTACTCCTAACCGCAGCGATGCTTTCTGGGACCGCCTTAATGCTTGCTAAGGTAAATGTAAAGCCTTGCTGACGTACCAAGGCATGGGTCAGCTCCCGCACGCCTGCTCCTCTACACACTGCCGCCGGCTGCACCCATCGCGCTTCTGCACTCCTGACCTTCCCAGCTGAACTTCCATCGAGGAAATGCTGAGAAATCAGTTAAATCCAGCACCGTTTAAATTTGTTTTCTTGTGCCTCCAAACTGCATTAAGTCACTGGGCAGCTGGGGAAGGCTTTTTGCACCGTGAAGCTTTGCGTCCTGTATCTGGCGGAGTGGGAGTTGCAGGCAGTAGCAAGCAGGGACTATAGATAGGAGTTGCGGAGGTGGGTCAGGCTGATGCAGGGACAGGGGTGATAGAAAAGGCTTCTAAAGCCTAGCTACTTCTGCGATTAGCTACGTGGGACCTAGAGGAGCGAGGGATTTCTGTGCAAAGTGCTGACCTATAGAGGCACGGTGCCATGCGGGTGGAAGCCAGGCAGGCATGCGAGGAGGGAGAAGGGGCTTTGGGCAGAGATGGAGGGACTTCCAGCCCGGCGAGGAGGCGTGCCAGGGAAAGGGGCCAGAAATCCAGGGAACAGGGCCAGGGCAGGGTTATTATAATTCCTTGGAGGATTGATTTGCCAGCTACTAAAGCGAATGAAAGCAGCACCCTGAAATGGAGACTAGCTATTTTGCAGCAATTAGCTGTCGCTGCCGGCTGCTGCTTTTGGAGGGGAGCCAAGGGCAAGCCGAGGGGCAGGGGAGGCGAGTGCCGGCCTTGATTTGGGGTGGGCTGCTTGCACCCCTTGCTGACACGTCGGGGATGTCCATCAGACCCTTGTGCCATGCGGCTGGATGCATGCGTCGTTTGGAGAGAAGGGGGTTGTTGCTGCCTTCCAAAGTGCCTCGTGGCCAGGACCTGCTGTAGGGATGCTGGGGGTCCTCAAATTAATAAACCAGACCGTGGTTGGCAAGGCTGCGGGCATCACGGTGTGGGAAGGGACACTGCTCTCTGCCAGCCTGGGGGGCTGCCTGCAAGGGTTCAGCCCCTAAAAACAGGACCTGCAGCAAGCGAGGAGTTAAATGGACACATGCATTGCTATGAGGGGCTGTACCAACTGTGCATGATGTATTTGTCTATGTGCCGCTTATGTTTTTACATGATGACTGTGCGTGTAGCACGTGCAGGAAGGTGTGCAAGCCTTGCAAATATCTGCCGGGACGCCGGCGCGGTGCTGCGGGAGAGGGAAGCGCGGGACGAGTCTGCTGGTGGGGGCGGGAGGATGATGGCAGGAGTCTCTTCTTTTTACAGAAAGTGAAAAATCAATCCTTGACCTTTAAAGGAGTTTATGAATTCCTGGCTTAGGGATCGATGTGTATTGATTTTTGTGTGTCTGCGTGGGCTCGCCGTGTACGCTATCAGGTGGTGAAAGCTGAGTTTTGCTGAGTCTGGAGCGGGTAGAAGCAGGTGTTGTCTCTGCCGAGCTGCCAGGGGTGAAAACATTATTTTTCCTCTTTCCTCCCTGCCTCTTTCTCTGTGGCAGTGTGAGTCTGGGGGTTGAGGTCACTTGGAGATACTGCGTTTGGTATTTCGGTGACATAGCATCTCCCTGCCTCCTACCTGGTGGCACGGAGCCTCTCCATCATGCTGCAGCGCATCCAACAAAATGCTCCTTCCACCTCCTGTGTCCCACGGACCTGCCCAGGGATGTTGCAGGCTGTCTCGCCTCGTTACTTAAAAGGTCTGCAAGAGGGGGAAGCTGCTGGCTTGTCTTGGGGGGCAGCACTGCTGCCTGTCCTCCCGAATCATTCAGGATGGGGCCATGCCTGCTGGCTTGGGGGTGATTTTTGGCAGCGGCTGTGTTGTGGTC
The DNA here is from genome assembly GCF_030936135.1 of Gavia stellata. Classification (NCBI taxonomy): domain Eukaryota; kingdom Metazoa; phylum Chordata; class Aves; order Gaviiformes; family Gaviidae; genus Gavia; species Gavia stellata. The sequence continues at coordinate 6,012,047 of NC_082619.1, read as the reverse complement.
GTGGAGGAGAGGACAGAAAGCTGGTCCTGTGGGTGCATCGACATTGCAGAGACTTAGCGGCAGTCGGGGTCGTCACTCTTGCGTTAACCTGTGGATGAAGTGCCCAAGCCCAGGCTAGCAGAGGAGGTGCTGATGGCAACCCAAATTCTGGTGATGACCGCCTGGGTAGCAGCAAGCAAAGCTTTCCCATTTCTACCGTAATAGAATAGCAGTTTTTTCCAAAACTGCAGACTCAGCCAGCACTGAAGTTAGTTTAATGAATTAAAACGCCACATGGCTTGACCTCGGAGGTGTGACGTTCCTCCTTGTGAATGAGGATTTAAGGGAGGAGATGCGCTGGCAACCCGTTTCCCGACCTGCTCCCACGAGACGTGTGAGCAGAAGCAAGGCCCTCCTGTGCACATTTCTATATATATTTGGTGTATATTCATGTCCGCCCACTGATCTCCCGAGACGAAGCCGTGCGAGCTGACAGCTGCAGAGGAGCCGAGAGGTGCTGGGGGTGGGATGGGAACAGAAGGCTCCGAAGCCTGCTCAGCTGCTACGGGCTGGGGGGGGAGCAAAGGAACAGAAAGGCTGACGTGTCTCAACTCACAAATGTTGAAGAAGGCATGGCACGAAATATCGATGCCCAACAGCACAGGCTTGAGTTGAGTCTCTAGCGTAGTGTAAGGATAATTGCTGTTTTCTGCAGCAAGCCCCCGTTCTTAATGGGTCAAAAGCACCAGCTGATATTTAACGGGACTGTACTGGGGTTTGGCACAGATGGGTTCAAAGAGCTCATGAAGTGTGGGAAAATAAGGTGATGACGCTTGCTCTTGTAATGGGGAAACTGAGGCATGGAGAGAAGTAACCCAGGGAGTCTGCAGGAGAGCCAGGAGGCAAATTCACTCCCATCTCAAGGCATTTTTCAGAAGATCCGTCTTTTCCCTTTGCATCATCTCCGTTGGGGTATTTTCCAAGTCTTTGATCTACAGCAAAATTCTGTAGGAAGTGTACTCGCCATTGTCATCATAAAATCCGCCTTTAATAACTGGTAGCATAACGGGGTGCCAGAGGTGTCCTGAAATGTTGCAGCAATACTTGTTTTTAGCCATCTTTGATAGCTATGGTGGATCCGTAGTGAAATGCAGAGGCTCCCCAGCCGCCTCTCTGACTGTTTTCCTCTATCATGGTATGCATGACAAGAGGAAGATGCTTTCCTGTCTTCTGGTGGTTTTCTCACCGCATCCACAGATCCTGGCTAATGCACACGCCAGGACTTGGTGTTGGCAGTGTCATCCAGATCTTCTCCTGCAAAAAAAAAAAAACCACTGACTCCCCTGACTCTTAGAGCTGCCAGACCTGACGTGGTGGGAGAGGAGTGGAAGGAGCAAGTGGATCAGGAGATGGGAGCTGGATCCCGCTGACACCGGGGGCTTTATTCCACCCCCCCCAGGACCCTGCTGGTCCCTCCCTGGTCAGTGCTGCCTGGGCAGGGTTTGGGGGTCTGCAGGGTGGGAGCTGCGAGGGAAGACAACCCGTCTGGTCGGTGCCGATTCTGACGCCACTTCATTTAATCTGACAATTTCTCCAGCCTCTCCTACTGTCTCTTCTAATGTATTCGTATTTGTTTGATCTCCTACAAACTTCCCCTCTCTGATCTTCTGATGAAATAATAAATCTGGGGCCCTTGAAGACACTTCACGGCAGGAGGGTCTAAACGAAAAGCCTTTTAAGCATTTAGAGTTTTTTTTTTAATGTGACAATCCCCTCTTGCAAATGTACCGTATATACTGGATTGCTCGTGGCTGCACCCTGTGAAATACAGGGCCATAAAACCTTGTTATTGCCAAGGCTGGATAGGCTTCCCGGTCTGTGGAAAGACAAGGATGTGGAATATCCTCCTGCCACATGGCTTCACAGTTGATGAGCAGATGCGGAGGATACTCGTACTTACCTTAGGAGAGATGCGCATGTGTATCGAGGGTGCGATAGGTATAAGGTAGACTTGCCGTATGCGCAGCATGATGGGGAGAAAAGAGGAATTTGAGGGATGGTATTGCTTATTTTCGCTCCTTAAACTGCTTTAAAAGATAAAAAGCCCAACAAAATGATTAGGAATGGTTTTTCTGATACCTGGCTGGTGAATGAGAGGAACAGCGGTAATTATGGGCAGCTCTACTCATTATATATAGTGAAAACAAGCTGTGGTCTGATCTGTTTGCAATCCTTGCGACTCCAGTTGCAAGGCAGGAATTAATTAAAACCAACAGCCTGGGAACTGCAGACAAGTTGGATCCAGGTCCTGAGTTTTACTGGAAGCTCCTTAATGGCATAAAAGCTCTCGGAGGACCCACAGATGACACCGAAGTCTGCTTTAATTTGAGTTGAGACATTAGAAGGTGCCCGAGTATAAACTGATCGGGCTGCCGCACGCACGCCGAGCGCTCGGTGTCCTGCCGCAGAGCTCCCTCCTGCCCGCGCTGTGACGGAGGGCACCTCTGCCCTGGATTGAAATGGAGTTTAAATGATGCTGTTAGAGAGACGGCTCTGCGCTGCTCCGCCGAGGCTGCCGAAGCCGCGATCATTAGAGCTGCTGAGCGGTGACCCCAGCTCGAGCATTTTCCAGCACTCGGGCACGGATGTTCTGCAAAGCCTCTCCTGAGCCCCCTGCGCTGAGCCTGCAGCGATTTGCGGGGTCTTTGCAAGTTTCCTGCAAAACCTGAGCTTTTCCTTCTAGCTGTTCCTATAGGCACAGCCTGGGAATGGCTGTCTTTCGGTCTAATATTAATATTTCAGGAGTGTCATGCCATGCTGTCCTTGCGGTTTTCTCCTTATACCAACTCCGAGAAGCAAAGCAGCCATCCCCCTTGCTATTGCAAAGGTAAATGCTGCATTGTGTCTTGCACGGCCAGGCGCTGCTGCTGAAATCGGAGGGCTGTGGAAAACGCAGTGCCATCGTGTGGCTTTGCTCCTGGTACCTGCTTGCAAGGCAGGGACAGAGGCTTGGCGTCCCCACGCAGCTCCGCAGAGCCGGCCCCGGGATGTATTCCCCATCTCTTATTTCTTTACAGCACGTAATGATGTTTTGTCCGTTTAGTGGTTTTGGCTGCTGCTGCTGCTCCTCATTCTGTTGGATCCCTCAAACTGCAGTGTCTGATTACATCAGTGCCCGGGAGCCCCCTAATCGTGTTTGCTGGCGTTTAGGTTTCGTGGAGGAGGAGGGCAGGTTTGGGGAAGCCAGCAGCAAAAGAGCATCTAGTGCTGGGAAAAGAAGTGGTTCCGATCCAGGTTGCGCATTTTTGCAGGGCAGAGCCGCATGCAGGGGGTCTCTGGAGCATGAAGCTGCGTGCGATGGCAGCCCACGGGGAGATCCTGAGTCTGTGTTGCTTCCGTACTGTGGGGTTTTGGGCTGCCGGGCACTCAGAGGCTGATAGACTTTCTGAGCAGATCCTAGCTCTGAAATAGCAAGTTTGCCACGCACGGAGCTAGTGACATTGGGTGACTGACCCACCAGGTCTGCACCCAGAAGCCATACCCCAAAATGTCTTCAATGAAATAAAAATGGTGCCGTGCCCTATGGAATGATAACGTACTGCAAAGGCATCCGTAAAGCTCTCTGAGCTGTAGGGAGATGTCCTGCTGCCCTCTTTGCTGTAAAGGGAGGGGAGTAGCTCTGTCAGTCCCAGTGGTGTGGTCATACAGGTAGAAATGCCACCAAACGGCTTTAGGAAATCTGTCACGTGCCAGCTCGAGACCCTGATTCATGCAGGGCTCATGCTAACCTCTGCGAGCCCCTGCAAGAGGCTGTCCTCTTGCTGGAGGATGGCAAAGCCCAAAAGTGCATAAAATTTGCAAATCTTTCATTTCTAGCCAAGGGGAGGTACTTTTCCCTCCTCCTGCCTTGGGGTGGAGATGATAATTCCCTTTCTGGTGTGCTAATGGATGTCACTAAGTGCTTTGCAAAAGCATGCATGGCTGCAGAAGCACCAAGCTCTGTCATTATTTGCGTCCCAATGGCGTTGCGAAACTTCGGTCAAGAGCAAGACCAATTCTTTCTGCTGGATTTTGCACGCGGGCTGGCCACGTCTCTGCATAAAGAAAAAGGGGGAGGCAACGGAGATGGAGAAAATGCCTTACCCAAGGTCACTGAAGGAGAGAACAGTCCAGGTATTTTACTTCCAGGACCAATAGCCTTTCCTTGTGTTTCTTCTTATCATCATAGTTCTCCTTTTTTCTCTTTTCCAATGTTGGCACCTGCTGTTCCGATCCCATCCGTTGTGAGCGTTCGGGCAGTCAAACACCCGGATTGGCTAAACATCCTTAAGTGATTTTAAAACGAGGGGAAAAACATGAGCTAGGAAGAAAATAATGAAGTTGGTGGCTCTGAATCTTAAGCAGTCGCTTTGGTCGGGGCTGCGTGGTGCACACGGATGAACTCACCCCTTTGCAAAGCTTGCCAGCCAATTGGCGGTTCCCTCAAGCCAAGCTGCTTTATAATTAAGTGATAATTGTTTTTGCTGGGGAGCACACAAGAAAGATAAACAGCTTGAAGAATCAATAAGCATCAAGGTCATAGGCTGAGTTATTTACTGAATCATCTGCAATTTATCTCCCAACATTTCTGTACAAAAGAAAACAGTGACTGTTTCACAGAGGGTTTAGAAGTACTGGGGTGAGCATCGTTACTTTGAAATGAAACAAAACATTGCCAGTTTGGTGGCTTTGTTTGAAAAACCTTTGGAATTAACCAAAGAAGATTTGGGGCCAAACTGCCAAGGTGCAACAGAGTTATCCACGCACATGCATGCCCACATCCACACGTGCACTTGCTCTCTTACATTGGTTTAACCAAATCGATGTAAAGCCCTGCCTGGACACTTACTTCTCATTAGCTTAAAATTGTCCTTAATTGATGTAGACCAAACCGCAGTGAACTTGGTTTAAACGGAGCTGTGAGCAGCCCCTCACATCCATGGATTTGAATTGCTTTGAAGCTGAACTCTTGCTCGGCAGAGGCCAGTGTGCAGCGTTGGGCGGTCGATGAGCACAGCAGAGGGGTGGAGGGAGCAGGAGGACCTGCGCAGATCGACAGCAACGGGTTCTTTTTTGCTAACGGCAGCTGAAAGTGGCCCCTATGTGTGAGGGCTGTGTGGCGGTCCCAGCTTTGTTCTTGTCTTGGTCCAGTTGCAAATGGTGTTTATATGCATGCTGCCCTAAACTGAGAGACTGCTCCTTCAGGGTAGTTAATGCATTGATGCCTGTAGGCGACAGGTTTCTTGTCTCTTCCTTTGAGGTATCTCACATAGGCTTTGCTGGAGACCCCTCTGTATGTTCTGCAATCCCTGAAATAACAATTATGAAGTGCTTTCCGCTGGGGGACCTCAAATCTGTTTATTATCCTGATTTTACTTATGAGCCAGTAAAGAGGGCCCAGTGGGGGATTTAACTTGCTCAAGGTTATCTACTGATCCAGCAGAAGAGCGAGGACCCCAGGTTCCAGCCTTCCGCATTATCCACAGGGCAGCACTATCCCCTTGCACTGTGGTCTAAAGGAGATGTTCAATTTATACAGCCTCAAGTGAAGTGCAGGAAAGACTTTTCCCTGGGTAGTGACATGCATTATCCTCATTACCTTACGTGAAATCCAAATAATAGTGAGCTGCAGGACTGATAAATGAATAAATAGCCCCGATATAGGACCCACGTTTCCAGCACTCCAGTGCCTTGAGTGCTCCGGCTGGGAGAACATCTCTATTTAGAATATTTCCCCTTTACCAAGGGTTCGGAGGAAGGCATTGCATGCCGCTTCGCCCATGGCAGCACCGTGCTGTCAGCTGGCCCCGAAACAGATTAATGAGATCAAAATCAATCTGGCAGCTCGCTTGCTGGCATGGGAGGGCTTTTGCCAGTGCCGTGGTTGTGAGCAGCTCTCCTGCCGCGGTAATCTCTTCTTGCCGGATTCCACTCCCTGCATCTCGCTGTATTGATTAAGTAATGTCACTGCTAGGCTTGTTTTAGATAAAGTAGCTTTGTGGATGGCAAAGGGCTGGGTGGATGCAGGTGCTCCTGGCTGTCGTTGAGGCAGGGAGGTTTCTGACAGGGGTTTTCTGGAAGAGCTTGAGCCCAACCTGCTCCTTGCTGGTCCCTGAGCTTCGGTCTGCTGCAGGACCGTGCTCTGTGGCTTCTCCTTTGTGCGGGCTCCCTGCAATGCCCTCGGAGACACCGCTGGACCTTCTAAACCCTATGGCTTTTAGCATCCCTAATCTCTTGCCAGCTTTCCGAGCTGGTTTCCATAAGAGCATCCCTCCCCTTTTTCAGTCTCCTGCTTTGTAATGCCCTGATGCTCTCCATCACTTTGCTCCCCGTCCAACCTGCAGCATCCATTAGTCTCCCTTACATGGCTGCCAAAGCATCCTCCTATTTCTCTGTCCTGTTCCTCTGTGAGCAAAATCGCCAGAGCAGGTACTCGGAGCCTGCCGTGATAGTTTCCCCGTGGCATTGGAGCTGAATTTAAATGAAGGCTGGAGAGCACTGGCTCAGCGAGCTACCAGGTCCCCAGTGCTTGCGGATGGAAGTGGCAGGAGCTGGCAAGTTAGCGAGGACTATACAGCCCGTAGCTGGGTCGCTACCTACTGTCCCGTCCTCTGCATCCAGTCTGGACAGCAGAGCAGACTTCTGGCATCAGTTTTTAACACCTCTACTAGCTGCCTTGTGTGGTAGCATTTCAGACAAGGTCTGCGGTCCCCGTGACCTTAGGGGAATGATATTTCATTTTTCCCTGTAGTCTGCCTGGTCGGTGTTTCGAAATGCTTCCCATGCTATGGAGTTCACAGGTTCAAGTAGCCATCAGAATGATATTACTTGGCTATTTGTGATGGGAAAAAGTAAGGCTGCTTGACCCAGAGGTCCCTTCCAGTTCCCCGTACGACTGTCTTTTGTTCAGCTCTTTAGTCTAATGTAAACCCAGTGAGCCATGCCACAGCCCCCTTTCCTGCACATCTGCGCTTCGTGCCACCAGATGCTTTCCAAGTACCACGCCTGTTATCTTGGGTTCCTTTATCTAATGAATTTATCATATCAAGGAAGCAATTCACACACCTCCTTCACTCTCGGCAAAGGCTGGAGTGCATTACCCGTCATGCTAGCGTCCAAAATTACAACTTGGCATAGATCAATCCCGGCTTTTTAAATCCATTTAAATGGATGTAGCGATCTCCAGCGAGTGAGACTCGAGAGAAGAGATGCTGTGTTAATCTGTAATGAAACAAGAACTAACCCTGAAGGGAAAGACAAGCCAGGGTGAATGGGGCTCTTGTTGGAATGAGCATTTCCCGTGATGTTCTCATTCTCCTTCCATTTTTGCTATATACCCTCTATTTTTCTCTATCCTTTCTTTCTATGCGTTGCCTTTTTCTGTTGGAGATGCTCTGTATAATGATCCCATCGCTTGAGTTTTCCCGAACAGAAACGAGCTCTTTCTTTTATTTCATTTGCTCATGACCCTAAGAAATTTTAAATGGAGATGGTGTTAGCAAAATACAAGCTCTAAGCGTTGAGTTGACAACCTTATATTATATTTATAAAGTCTGCCTTTAGATAAGTTTGAATATACTTTCTGTACTTCAGGAAAGAAACTTTTGAAATTACTCTCCCCCATTACGATTAATTTAATTTCTTAAAGTTGAAGTGTTTGCAAAGTCAAAAAGTGCTTCCATTTGCTGTATCTCTGTGTCATAAACTTCTCTGCTTTACAACACAAATTAAATTGTTTTGAAGCTCAAGACTGAAATTTTCAAAAATGCCTAAAGCACTTTGATTAGAGCTGGCTGAAAAAATTTTCTAATGAATCAGTTTTCAAAATGAAAACACAGATTCACTGAAATCAAATCATTTTGTGGGGCCATCACCATTTTCTCATTTAAAATTTCATCAAAATGTTTTATTTCAATGAAGCCAAATCCCCTTGGTTCAGCGGATCATTTTGCATGTAGGCTATGTTGCAATTTGTAGTAGGAAACGGTATTATAAGAGGAAAACAAAGCCTTTGAGATTGTTGTGATATTGGTGAGGTCAACTTTTTTTTAAAAAAAAGTTGTTTTGAAGAGTTGGGACACTTGCTTTTTCTGGTTAATGAAGAAAACAATATAGGTTGGAATTTCCCAAGGACAAGAATGTCTTATTTGCTCCAGCTGTGGTCCGGGTGCCTATTTCTGTTGAGGTTTCTCCTAGCCCTGGCCCCATCCACCCAATGCTTTCCCATCTCCCGACTCAGAAGAGCTCAGCTGTCGCTGCAACTCATAAATCAAAATTTTTCTGCAGTGTAGCTGGGATGAGATTGCTTTGAAGATTAATTCCTTTGAAAGATTAGGGCTGAGGGCAAGATTAGGACCTTTCTCACCCCTTGAAATGGCAGCTGCGATGTGAAATGTCTCAAGGTCTGAAGGAAATGGCAGGGCTGGGTGGTTGTGGATGTGGTTATGGTTGTGTTTGGGGAGGGCTTGCCTGGAGTGGTGGGGCAGTGGGTCTCCAACGAGCAGAGGTTGTGTTGCGTGGTGGGTCACCGTTAGCTGTGCATGGATCTCCAGTATCCTGGTCTCCATCTGCTCTTGGGGAACGTGCTTCCATTAGAAGTTTGGGAATTGCATCCTGGAGGCTGTGCTCCCTGAACTCCCATCGCAGTACTGAGCCGTGGGGACCTGCTCTTCCCAACATGGTCACGTCCATCCTTACGGTGCTTCTCCACGTCTCTGCCGTGCTTTGGTTGAAGCCCATAAATGTGGTGACATCGGTTGTGCACCTCACAGTCTCTCCATATGCAAAGGCAATCTCTAATTCTCTTTAAATGTAAAATATTATTATCTTTTGGGGTACGGTCTGCACGATAGGACTCCATCTGAGGTGAAACCCTCCTGTGCTAGTTGTTGGAAAAAATAAAGGAATCATCCATATCTTGAGGAGTTTCTTGTCTAGTATGTGACCAAAGCATGTGCAGAGTAGTGGAAGGTATTGCAACCCTTTATCATACGCCACAAAACAGGGCTGAGCTGACTTAGAGAGAAGCCGCCATCCTAGTAAGACTTGCCGACTCTTTTCAGAGCTCGGCCTTGCTGCCAAGCTCCCACTTTTTGCAAAGCCAGTTCTGATACGTCCCTCGTGCCCATGCCATTGGTGTTTCCTAGTCTTCCCCATTTTTTTACATGATGCAGGGTTGGCAGAGTTGGGGTGAAAGCCCCATCATCGAGGTCCTTTCCCAGTGCTGCTTCCAGTGGACCTTGATACCCCTGTGCCGCAAAATCCCATGAGCGTGCCAGGCCGGCCGGCCAGGAGGCTTTTCAATTTCCCAGTGCTGGCAGGTGCAGCGCGAGGGTTGGGATTTAGGGCTTGGCCCAGCCATTTCTCCTGCCTGCTTGCCAATTAATCCCCTGCCGAGTAAATACATTCCCTATGCTTTATCATCCCGCAAAGAGTCTTAAAGACAAACAGAAAAGCAAGAAGGAAACAAAACAAGCCACCCGCCAATAAATTAAATGCACCGAGGAAAACACAGAAAAGACCAAGCAAACCCCAAGCAGCCCCTTCCTCTGAGTTAATTAATTGGAGCCCTGTTTGAGGACAAGCACCCTCTTAAATCCCCCATTGCTGAATGCAATTTTCTCAGTACAATCACTCAGTGTCCCTGACGGACAGGAGCCCAATCACTTCTCGACAGAAGGCGAGTGCTGCTGCAACGCCGGAGTGAAAATAATAGATTTTTAACACTACTGCAAGGCTTGTAAATACCCAAAGAGAAACAATTCCCACCGCCCCCAACCACCTCTCTGTCCCTCCGAGGAAGCCACCACTGACAGGAGATGTTGCTGGGCTTCAGCTGGTGTTTCCTGCAACAGGAGACAAGGTGGTGGTTGACTTGTCCCACCGGTGTTTGCAACCTGCAAAGGGTTGGGCTGCGGGATGCAGTAGATTATTTTTCGTGGAGGCAAAGACCACGCTGCTACCCCCTGCCCATCCCTGGGGTGGGAGGACAACATCTTGGGGTCTGCAACCCCCGTGCAAAAAGACTGGAAAGGAGAAAGGCTGGATGGGAATTGTGTGTGTGCAGGCGAATGGCTGGAGTAAAACCCTGGATGCGTTTCATGTAGCTCCGAGCGGCTTTTAGCTGTTAAATTGCTGGCTGCGTCCTTGACTATGAACCAGCCCTGAAGACTTTGGTGGCTGTATATGCGGCGCTGGCCAGCCGGCGTAGGTCATGGAGGTCAGCGCTATTAAAGGCCTAATTTTCGGGCACAAGGCTAACGACTTAACTATGTTTATAATATCAGCGAGAACCCATGTCAAATCTATTGTTGCATGATGTGACCAAATCCATTACTGCACACATGGAAATCAATTACTGCACATTAGGGAACATTTAACACTTGAGCCTTTTCCGCCGTGTTGTTTGCACGGCGTGGCTGGAGGAATAGTTATCTGCCACTCTGGAAATGGATTTTTCTTTTTCTTTTTTTTTTAACATTTGTAACAAATGCGCGCAGGTACGGAGCAAAACACGTGTGCAAAAGCGCTTGGTTGATGGTGAGGGGCTGAAGCAGAGCTGGTGCAGGACAGGGGCGATGGGTAGTGTACAAGCTGGCGTAACTACCGATGGCGCTTACCCCAAATGAGTGGGAATAAATGTTTTCCTCTGCCATGTTCTCACATACTCCTCTACCTGATGTTTCTGTCTCTCAGAGCCACCTCTCCCACGCAGGCACCAGATGTCCCCGTGCTCATTGGCCCACACTTCTGCATTGCTTTCATCTTCTCTGTGTATTTAACCAAAAAAACCCCTGAGAAACAGACAACCCTGCATGTTCGTGCTGGTGTTGCAGAGGATCAAGCAAGAAAACTGTGTTGGGACGTGTTTTGGTGGCAGTAGGTAGGGGAGAGCTTATGCTCGCTGGTGCTTGGGGAACTTTGGCTTCACCTTCCTCCTTAAATGCACTTGCCTCCTGATGTTTGCAAGGGCTGGGAAGGGGATTGAGGACACGGATAGACAAAAGGAATGCATAATAGCAGGAAAGGAGAATCCCCGTCCTGCCTAAAAGGATTGAACAGAGCTCTTTCCCACCCTGGAGCATCCCTTCCCATCTCGGGGTGGGGCCCTGATGCATCTCTCCTTTTGCAGCAGCCCTGTGCACCCCTCTCCTTGCCCCTGTCCCAAATAGCCAGCCCCACAGCAGGTTTTGCCTTTCTACGCCTGCTTGCACGTCCCACCTTTCCCCCGGCGCTAATGCGCTCCCTTAGCAGGCGCTCACCACCTTTCTTCTCCTGCACACGCACAGAGATGAAGGAAATGGATGAAGGTTAATTTTTTTGGTCCCTCTCATAATGACTCATCCATAACGATTTCTATTGGTTATATTTCCTTGTGTGACAGAAACAATTTACTGCATTCCTGCAAAGCCTATTTTCTCTGCATGATCTGCTTGTGTGGAGGTTTGGGGAAGTAATTTACAGATATTTTGCCTCAAAATAGCTCACAAAGACAAAAGAGTCCTGTTGACACCAAGGTGCACTCCTCATGAGCGAGGGAAACGGGATAAAACAGCTTAAAAATAAAAACACTTTATTATAGTCACTCAAAGTCAAATTCTACATCACACACTACGGTCAAAAGCTCCTTTTGCCGGTGGGGACTCAGGGAGGCACAAGGCTTCTCCGAGGATCACTTTCGATTCGGCTTGGGTTGTAGGAGGATCCTTGGTGACATAAATCAGCAGGAGCTTCAGGATGCTCCTTGTGGATCTAGAGCTGTATATTCTGCTATAGGGGACCGCCAGCCCCACAGCTGCCCTGGGCTGTGTGAGCAGAGTGCTCCCCAGCCTCCGTCGGGTACGATCTTAGTGCAGGATCGGGGCCAGAAGCCTGGGAGGAAGCAGGGGGTCATGAAACGATGCGTTTTGGCAGAGCCCAGGTTTTTTTTCTGTGTTAGTGCCCACCAGCCCCGCCGTAACCTGCCAGGCTGCTGCCTGCGCTTGCAGCTCTCTCCCCGCTCCGTGAACAATAAGCTCTGAGATAATGACTATTCAAGGTAATTTGCTCAGGCAAATGCTTCTGCTAATGTGCTCGATGCTCTCTGATGGATAGCTTGGTTATTTCTTGGGTGTCCATTACTCCAGGACCTAATCCCCCCTCCCCACTTGTTTCCGTTGCCCCACGGGCTCAGCATCTCCTGTGCCTAGCAGGGCACGGGAATCACCTGTGGCTGATTGAAATGGAAGCAGCGGGGGGAGCATTTCATGTTTGCTTCTCCATCTGCTCGTGCACTTGGCCTTGAATTTAGTTAGCAGGCGTGGTGGCAGAAAGGTGAGCGTTGCCATCCGCTGTGAAAGCAGGCAGGGTTTTGCCTTCTCCGGCAGTCACTGATGCAGATAACAAACCCCCGGGCTGAGAGCAAAGGCTACTGTCACCGTCACGCCAGAAGCTGTGCAGGGTTGGAGGCAGGTCGATGTGCCAGGCGCTGGGCGCCTTGGCCAGGCACGGAGGATAAATCAGAGAGGGCAAGAGGAGGGGGAAAGGTTTCTGAGCCACAGAGCTGGGATGCACCGATAGTTGAGGCTGGAGTTAAAAGGACACAGTGCACGCGATGCATTTGAAACCTGGGAGCCGGAACTAGAGTGTTTGGTGTAAGCCCGTGCTGGTTTAACTCGGGACAGGGAGCACAAAAAGATACCAACTGGCCTAAACTTCACACCTTGCACTGAGACGGAATCCAATCTGGGTGCTGCAATCAGTCTGTCAGTGGTATCTGCCTCCTCATTGTTTGGGATCTACTGGAAACTATTAATTGCCATTTTGCTTTCCCTTATTTCCATGCTCTGTTGGGTTTTTTTGGGAAAGAAAATGGCCTGTTTTGTGACTTATTTGGTGCTGTGAATCCTAAACCAACCAGAAATTTCTTAACACATGCTGCTTTAGCACATGATGGTCTTAGGAGAATTGCAAGCTAATTGTAGGTGTCAAGGTCAGGACAAGTATTGGCCATGTCTCTACGTGCCACTTAGAATGATCCATCGCTCTTCAGCCTAACCTAGGGGTGTATTTTGGAGGCAGAAGGATAAAGGGGCTGTGTGTCAGCAAGGTACAGCCCCTCTCGGTCCCGCTGCATCCCGCAGGGTTCCCCGTCAAATACTGTGTCTGGAGGTGGATGGAAACCAAAGTTTAGCTCTTGCGTGGAGCCCCCATATTTTTGCATAAGCTGTTGGTGTTGTGCTCCAAAAAATGGACGAAGACGAATGGTAGAGCTGTGATGCTCAAGCAAAGTGCTTCTGCTGCCGGCACTGCTCTCTCTGCGCCCTAGAAAGCCCAAGTCAGGGACCTGTGCATGGTGCCTGCCTCCTTCCAGCATCCGACTGCTCCTTGCTGTCCCCTCGCAGAGCAGCAGCACGATGCTGGGGTGTTGGAGGGGGTCAGAGCAGTCGCGGATCCGGGCGTGGGGAAAGGCAGGCGCTTGTTTGCGGGAGCGGGTCAGCCGGTAACACCGGCGGCAGCAAACACTGGCTCTTTATCCACCTCCTGCCCTACAAACACAAGCCCTCTTGTTGCTGCACATCGTGCTCGCAGCAGCGCCCGAGGAGCGGGTTCGAGTGCTGCTGCAGGCTCGGGCCAAAGGCTATCGTTAACTGAGCCGTCAACGGGCCCTTTGTGCGGGGAGCAAAGGCAGATGGCTGCTATGTGAAGCCCGTTGACCCTCTGCGTGCTGTGGGTGACCAAATACGATGTGGCTTTGGCACATCAGTCCCCACTGCAGAGTAAGCTGTGGAGGGATTTGGTTGCGCTGCGTGCCCGCAGCCCTGGTTGTGTTTGGTGCTGAACAAAACCTGGAAGAGCAAGAAGCAGCATCCTCACTCTCCATCTCTCCCCAATGTCACATTTCTCCTCCTTTTGCTCGCTTGCCCAGCTCCCTGCGTGGTTCTGGGAAGCAGCCTTGGGGAAGACTCGGGGCTGCTTTTGCAGCTCAGGACCATCTCTGGTTGTTGTCCTCCTTGCCTGAGGGCTGCCGAGCTGGGTTTGACCATCTCCAGGAGCCTCCTGGAGATGAGAAAAGGTAGTACTTCTCCTCCTGAGAGCAATGGAGGAGACTGCATCAAGGTTTTAACCCCACCTTGGTGAAAGACATATCGATGGACAAACGCCAGTCCGCGTGAGTGGCAACAGGAGAGGGGAATCAGCTGCTGCAGACAGGCAATTAAAGTAGCTTTATGCTTTGCTGTGGCTGTGCTGGTGAGCCGGATTACAGCCCCACTCTGCTCATGTACCTCTGGCGATCGATCCCCTGTCCTCATCTCTGGCTGCCGCATCTCTCATCGATGCTCCAAGAGCACCGGTGAGCGTGTGATGGTCTCTACCAGCACGTGTAAATAAGCTCCGTCCCTTTGAAGTCGGGGATCTGTTGGCATTAGGTACCATCAAGTGTGCCACCAAATCCAGGTTGAGGTCTGAAAGCAAGACTGGTTTTGACTCAAGTGTAACTTCTAATGCCAAGGGCTGGTTGCTGTGCTATTTTCTCATTTTTTGAGGGAAACTTATTTGAGGTGCTGTACGTTGGCCCAGCCCAATTAAATCCACTGTGGGCAATTAGGGAGCATAACTGGCTGATGGGATTTGGGAGGCATAAGGCCACAAGTCGCCTTTCTGCTGGTGTGTTCTGCATCAGAGAGAGAGCAGGGCTCCTGGTGTAAATCTACTGATTTGGAGTCCGTTCCCAAATTCCAAAGAACTGTCTGATCCCTGACACTGGGTGTCTGATGCAAGCCCCCCCCCCCCCCAAAGTTATAAGTTCTGAAAAGTCATTATCAGAGCTATTTGGACCCAACTTTCCTTGTGAAATATCAGGGGGTGATTGCCCATTATTTTGCTGATTTTTGAATTTTTAGACCATCCATCCAGCATTGATGAGAAACTCTCACCTGAAATTTTAGCTATTGAAATTTCCCCTTTTGAAAATATAAAGCGAGTTCCCTGGACGCTACACATGTTTCTTGCAAATGTGATTCGAGCACATTTTTATTCAGCGCCCTTTTAAAAAATCTCACACATATCTGGAGGATCTCTTCTTCCTCGAGCCATCCTGACCCGCTGTGAATATTGAGTTTGATCCTAAATGACACCAGACTTAGAGCAGGTATAGATTTCACCTCTATGCAGAGGTCTGCTCTTGTGCTCCTTCGCTTGAAGCATTCAGGGAAGGATTTAAGAGATGTACACACCTTTTGTGAGTTTGTTGGCAAAAGGCTGGATTTCTCCCCAATTTAGGCAGCTTTAACAGTGTTCAAGGGGCTGTGTTTAATCTCCTTTTTTCCCCACGCCCGTTGCAACAGGACAAAACCCCGAACCGCCGGCGTGCGGAGCAGGTAGCAGGGATCTTGCATAACCGAGCCCCAAAAGAGCAGCCTGGGCTGGCGAGGCTTCTTTCTGTGCTCATTTGAAATGAGGTGAGCGATGGCAAATTGAGTTTCAAGGGCAGCAGAGACAACTTGTCAATTTAGCCTCGGCTCCTCTCTGTCGCTGCAATCCTTAGGAGCTGGATCTGAAGCTTGTTTACGGCAGTGGATATAATAGCTGCAATCCCCCAGGTAGATTAAGCAATTTCTTCATTTAGGACTCTCAAAACTCTATGACATTTTGAGGGATTTTTCTTGACCTTGCAAAGCGTGAGCACCGCCTGTCCCCCGCCACCCTTGTGGCTTTTTCTAATGACTGCAGGGGCAAAAATAGAGCTTGTCAGGATGGAAACTGCCACGGGCTGGGGTTTGTTGGGGAGGTGTGGGTCTGAGCTGTGCTGGAGTGCAGGGAAGTCTTCCCATCACCTTCTCTGTTGGGTTTTAGTGATTGCATTCTCAGCCAGGGATGTGGCTCTTTGAGTGATGGGTGAACAGGTCCTGTCCTCTTTGCATGCCTCAGTTTCCCTGTCTTAAATTGCCCTTTGATTAAAAAAAAACTAAATAAAACCACTTAGAGATTTCCTGGCAACATGTGTTGGACAAAAGGAAGAAAAGATTATTTACTCTTGCGGTAGCATACAAAATCAAACAGGTGCTTTGTGAATACAGGAGTAGCCCCAGTCTTAGCAGCGGAACACTTAAAACATCAGACGATGAAGCACCAGGGGAGATGTCGAGGCAGTGGCAGTGTCGGGGAGAAAAGGCTTGAGCCAGCTGCAAAGACCATTCCCCCAGACGTGGTTTTGGAAAGCCCTCAACCCGTGACTTCAATCTAAAGCCCGAGTTTGTACTTGTTGAGCAAAAGGGCTTACCTGCCCCCCCCGGTGCTAAAGCCTGGTCCGTGGGGGTGGATAAGCAGCTAAAGCTGGAAGCAGCTGCTCACGTACTGATTTCTTGCAAGGTCTACGCGCTGGCAAGGGCTGGAGCGTGGTCGCAATGTAAGCTGTAGATTGTGTTTTAGCTTCTCCTGGGCCAAGAGGCAGCCGAGAGCTGCTGTGGGGGTTTGCAGGGGGTCCAGCGGAGCAGAGACATACAGAAATCTCAGCAGTGCTTGAGCAGGCGATGCATTTACCTTCTGCAGGGTTCCATGGGGAATAGGAGCTTCTGGCTTGTGCCATGTGAGAATCCCACCAGGCGACCAATCTGCATCTTTAGGTACCTAAACGCCTTTGCAAACCTGTCTCTCAGTAGCTGCCAGATCGGATCAGAGTGATAGTGCATCCAGCCCAGGACCCTGTCCGCCGTTGCAGTCACCCTTGGATGTCCAGGGAAAGGTGGAAGGAGAGTTTGCATGGGAGCAGGCAGACAATGTCAGGGTAAGGGGTGAATTGCCATGAGCAGGGGCGTTAGCAGGGTAAATGGGCGATGAGGAGTCTCTGCTTGGATGCTGAAACTCCTCGAGCAGAAAAAAAGCAAATGGAACTTTTTAAATTTTAAGAAAAAAAACCCTAACAGCAACCTGAAAGCTTTCAAGGCAGGAGAGCGGTTGGTGACATCCCTGCTTACCTCCCTGCTCCGCTTGCAGCTGATACGCTGTCTGATTAAGTCTCACTAGCATGAATGTTCACAGCTGCATGTAGGACATGGGAAGTGCTTAATGACTGCTCGAGCTGGCGTAATTCCTAAGTAGGTATGGCATGTGGTTGCTCTGTAAAGGATTTCGGGACTGACAGTCTGTGAAAAGTGATAGAGGAGAGAAATGCCAGAACGGAGAATTAAACACATGCACAGATTAAATGAACTCAGTACTGACAAAGTAGGACTGCTCTGGTATTGCCTGAGCCTGGCTTGGGCTTGTGCGGCTGGGGAGCAGCGAGGGTTTTGGGGTGCATGCATGGAAAGTGGGTGAGGGTGGTGTGGGGATGGGAGGGGACGTGCAGAGTGAGCCCTGCATGCACCCGGTCCTCGTCTTTTGGTGATGCTGCCTGGGGTTTCTTGGATGCTCTGGACATTTTCTTATGGAGCAGGGACCCATCGGCTGCCTGCTGCAGGCACCAAGCAGCAGCTTGCCTCCAAACAGCTTTTGGTGCCTTCTGAGCTAATATTTAGGGTAGAAAGGTACAGGATCCATCCCCCCAGCCTTTGGGCCCGGGGCAGTCTTGCCATACAAACGCTTGCTTGGGGGAATCGTGCCTTATAAGTCCTCTTCCCTGCCCATCTTCGCTTCTCCTGCTGTCCCACCAGCCCTCCCTCCTCTCCACATATGCAGCCTCTCCCCAAGTTTTCATTATGATAATTAGGGAATTAAAATAATTTTCAATATTTTTAAAGCAAATGATGAACTCACGGGCTGCTTTCGCTGCTGCCATATTGCTAAGTGTCTTAATAGGCCTATTTCCTATTTAAATATACTTCATATGTCATTGTTCAGATGGTCAATGTGCAGCAGGCACTCTAACCATTCCTGGTGATGCAGTGAGAGTAAGTGACCAGTTTGTGGAAGCCTAATAAAAGAAATTATCAGCGCTTTGAAACAGAAATAAATACCTGGCAAGGACCGTGTAGCTTAGGAGGACAGCATGTGGATGCGGTGATATTTTAGCATCAGGATGTTGGTTGAAATGCAAATGAAAGTGGGGTCCTCCAGGCTGTGCGTGGCCTTGGGGGAACCATCTGGGTCACTTGTTTTTATTTCTTGTACCCCCATTGGCAATGTAGGTGCATGGGGGAAACCAGCAGCAAACAGGAGATGAGCAGGGAGAAGCTTGAAGGCTCCAAAGATGGGTTCTTAAATTCGTGTTTTGGGACAGGATACTTCTCCGGGCTCTTGGGCTTGATCCCCAACGTTGGAAAAACCTCTTACTGGCTTCAAGGAGCTGCTAAAGCTTGCCGAAAAGCAGGAGGTTGGTTTGCTCCGTGGTTCCTGGGTGCTCCAAAAGGCAAGCAGGAACCCAGCCTGGCTCTTAACCTGCATGAAAGGGGCGCGGGTAGGTTTGGTCTCAGCTGGAGTAGGCTTTCTTCCATCCCTCCCTTCGGGGCTGGCAGGGCTATGATGAAGCAAATGAAATCAATAGTCCAGGGAAAAAAAAAAACCAACAGACTCCAAAAGAAGTGAAAAGTATCACAATAAAGTGTAAAGTGTTGGAATAAATATTATTAGAGCATCTTCAGCAGCAATAAAAAGATTAATTTGCTATTGCAGGAAAGAAAAAACCCAACAATGTGTTTATGCTAAAAATTGCTGCCAAGAATTGCTTTTCATCTAGTGCATTCTATTTGATTGGTTTTTGCCTTCTCGCCCTCCCTTTCTTCCCCCATCTCTCTGAGATATCTGTATTGCTGTAGGTGATTGTGAAGGTCTGATCTATTGGTAGGATTTCCCTCAAATGTCTTGCACGCATCTCCCCAGGGCTCTGCGACTTGGGATTTTACTTCTTTTTCCTTTTTTTTTTCCCCCCTATATTTTTTTCCACCCTGAAGAAACTGATTTGCCACCGGCTGCTCTAAGAGGGTTATGCATACTAGACTGGCAACATCTGATGTATGGCCACATTTGGAGCCACAGACTACACCAGCCTTAATAACATTCCTCTTTACGAAGTGCTTACTGTTAAATATTTATGAGACAATGCAAGAACAACCACTGCCATCGTCCACGACTGCGCGAGCATCCCTCCTCCCTGCGGTTTAATAGGCCTGTATTTTGGAAGGCAGGTGGGCAGCCTCCCCTTTATTATTCCTATATAGCTCTGGGCTCGCTGAGCCTCGACCCGTCCTTACTAATTGCATTTTCGGTGGCTGAATATTGGTCATTACAGATTTACTTAGGGTAAGGGACTGTGTGTGGAGTCAGAGGGCAGTGTTTTTTAAGTCCTCTCAACTGCTCCAGCCTGGTTTGGGTCCAGGGGATATGATTTTTTTGTTGATGTGTAGAGGATGGAGGCTCGTGGCTGCAGAGCAGGAAGAAATGGAGTGAGATGAGGTCCTGTTATGAGATGCTTTTTTTTTTTTGCCTTTTTTTTTTTTTAATATATTCTCAATGTAGGGTCAAACTCTTCCTCCTACCTTAGCCCCCACCACTCCCTGGGAGGTCTCCAAGGCTTTTTACACTTCCAATTTGGCTCTCATCCCACCCATAAGTCTTTTAAGAGCTCCGAGTGCCACTTAGGTGCTGCCAAAGAGTGGTTGAAGGGGACAGAGGTGGCTTTTTTCCACCCACGGGGAGAATAAAAGCGCTGCTGCCGCTGACTAACGATGCCTTTCCTTTGGGTTGGGAGGGTTTATTTTGACAGTCGCGGATCCTGGCTCTGTTCTCTGTGGTGGGAATGTATCATTGCTGGCAATTGTAGTGTTACTTACATGCAGATCATTAAAGCATCTATTATATCCCAAGGGGAGATGGTCTAAACTCAACATTTCCAATTGTTTTAAAGTTATCTGATTTTTATCCCAGCGATAACGATCTACAAATTGCACTAGTCATCTCCGAAAGCGGGCTTTTCTGTTATGTCCTCTTTGCGTCGGCTGCCGGGGAATCGCTTTAATAAGCATAACTAGCTCTTATTAGCATTTCCACCCGTAGGTTTGGAGCTTTTTTTAAGGAGGAGGTGGCTTCGTCACCCAGCGCCTTGCAGAGAGGGAAAGAGGCGCAGCCGGTGAAGCCCGCTGTCCGGGATGCTGCCAGAGCACCAGGCTGCCTCGAGGCGCGTTGGCGCTTCTGCCGGAGGTGCCAGCCAAGCTCCCGAAAACCTGCACGAGCGTGTGAAAACGCACAGAGCGGCTTTAACTCCTTCAGATGTTGCCTGTTTAATTTTTAACCTCGGGAAGGGGGGGGGGGGGGGGTGGTTCGGCGCCAGGCTGAGTTTCCAGTTGGCGCTCCCTTATTTTTATTTTATTATCTGAACGCTGAGGGGATGGAGAACAAGCATAAAGCGATAATGCTGCGCGACTGAAATGCTCTTTACCTCGGTAACTTCCACTCGATAATAGGGAAGGAGCTCTAAACCCGGTCATGGTGGCAGAGCAGTGTTTCCATGCAGCCTGGCAGTGCAAACCAAGGCGCCTTTAATAAAGAAATGAGATTACGGCAAGGAGGCTTTTAGGGTAGACAAATAGGGGTGATTCTTGAGCTTGCTGCTTGCTACCTATTTATTCAGGCAATGGGACGGGTCATGACAATTTACGGGGAATGTTGGATGCAGAGTTTTGCTGCCACCCCGTTATCTCTCCCTCGTGGCGAGCAGAAGTGGTCCCTTCGGATTGCCCGTGCTCAGAGGAGGTACACAAATACAGTCAGGGCTGAGCAGTCCCAGCTCCTGGACTATTTAATATGAAATCGTGGCTTTAATCTTCCCAGAGGAAGTTTTTAACCATTATAAGAGACAATAAGACGATGGCTATCAAAGGCCAACGAACAAGGACCATGGACTATGCATTTATGTACGCTCATGAGTTTTTATGAATGAGGACATTTTGGGCTTGGAAGACTTAGTGCATGTGTATTTATTTATTTCCTTGGTGTATCTGTAGGGATGGCGCATACATGGCATGCGTGTGTGTGATGTGTCGGTAACTCAGTGCCGTGGGATTGACTGTGCTAGAAGCCTCCTTCGCCTCCCAACATTTATATTACTGAGCCAGGGCACAGTGAGTGACAACCGGGGGATGTCTGGGTGGGTGAAGAGGGGGAAAGGGATGAAGGACCCAGCCCTGAGGCTGAACTATTTGGCGGGACACTGGTGCTGGAAATGTCATCTGGCTTGACGGTTGCTGCTGTAGGCTTGAAACCATCCCAGCCATTAGATTGCTTGTTGCTGCCGGGTGAACTCCCAGGATGTGCGTGTTGAGCTGTAAATGGGACACATAATATTACTAATAATTTCACAGACAGCTCTGTTCATTTCTGAAGTGAGAGGAGACACTTGTGCTATTCCGCCTGGCTCTCTTTATGGTATAATCTCCCATTGAGATTCAAGGCACAGCTCCGCTAATTAAAATGATGAATGCCAGAGGAAGGGTTTGGGTTTGGATTTTTATTTTTTTTTTTCCTTCTTCTGGTAGGTCTAGCTGGTATCTGCACATACAGAGACTGCTTCAGGCAGAGGATATTTGCTCGCTGGATGAGTACCCAGCGTTGATAGAAACGCTCCTGTACCCACACACAAATACTGGCTGAGAGATACCTGAGCCCCACTGCAAGCTTGTGCGAGCTTGGGTTTTGTGTGGGTGCACGCAGCCGTCGCCGCTTCTCGCACTGCGTCTTTCGGAGCCAGCCTTGTGCAATGCGAGAGCTGCCGTCCTGCAGCAGCGATCTCAACTGCCTGCAAGGAAGATGCCGAGCTTTGGGATGAGGTGGTTTCATGGGTTGAGCATCCTTCCCATGGTGACCTGCAGCTCTCTTGGGGACACCGGCCTCGGGTTGTGGCGGGGTTTAGGGCCACTGCTGAGCTGGGGCAGCTGTAGGGCTGCTGGCACCATGCCTTGGAGCCCCTGCGGAGACGGGGACACCTCTCCACTGCTGTCCCACGTTCCCCGAGTGTTTTAAAGAGCTGCCGTGCTGCTCCCTACTGGCAGCCACATGTTGGTGACATGACTTTTTATTTTTTGCAAATGAAGCTAGAGCTATAACTTGCCTCGTCCCAGTCCCTGGGGCAGAAAGCAAGGAGCACGGGCAGCAGTAGCTTGTGTATCGCTTACCTTCCCAAAGCACCGCTGGGGGCTTTACTTTCAGTTGCCCACCAACACTTTTCTACTTTAAATGTCTTGTGTTTTAATTAATAAAAAGACACGCTAAATTAAGAGATCTGATGGGCTCTCTTATCCTGTAATTAAAGCCTTTTTTTTTGGAGTACAGCCTTGAGTACAGGCATGGAGGCACTCGAGAACAGTGTTTCCATGCGGTGGGAAGATCTGGGAGCAGCTGTGTACTCCGGCGGATTGTGAGCGAATGGAATGAATGAGCAGAAACACATCAGGATGGGTTCGCGTGGGGGATTGAAATGTCTGTGTCATGTGTTGTCACCAAAGCAGAGCTTTAAATAGGAGCTCTCTAGAAGGTGCTTGCATAACCAGTGTGCTAACAATAGCTCCTGCATGGGGCAGGGAGGCTATGTGGGGAAAAGGGGCTAATCTAGAGAAAGCAGAATTATTTTTCTTGAGGTTGTTTTTTTCTTCTTTCCCCCGTTACATCCTCATTGCTCTCCCCCTGTTTCTGAACCGGAGGATGGAAACGATGGTCAGGTTGGACATGCCCCTGAGGGTTACGCATGCAAAGGATGGCAGGGAGGATGCCGCATCCCCGTGGTGCAGTACGAGCTTGTGCCAGCCGGGCTGTGGGGCTTGCTGAGACAGCCCCGTTGTGTGAGCTGCCCGGGGCATTCACTATTGTTTCTCCTCCCGACAAGGTGGCTCTTGTCCGAGCGCTGGTTCTCAGCTGGAGCATCCCGTATCCCATGTCAGAGGCAACCCAGGGCCGTGGCACTCTCCCCCCAGCCCCGAGGGATGGACAGAGCTGCCTCTGGCTCCCTGCCTGGCTTTGCCAGCCCTGGGAGAGGTTTGCATTCAGCTCCTTGCTTCCCCGGGACAGCGAGGGCTGGAAGTGTTTGCTGATTTAAGAGTAAAGTGCAAAGAAAATCATTCCTGGCCAGAGGGAGAAGATCTCGGTTTGGATCACTTGATCAGTGTCTGTGTGCCAGCAATTCCTCTGAGCATGCAAGGAAAGTGTAGACGTGGCAGTTCGGGACGTGGTTTAGTGGGCATGGTGGTGTTGGGTTGGTGGTTGGACTTGATGATTTTACAGGTCTTTTCCAACCTTAGTGATTCTGTGATTCTGTGAACAGGAGGCAGCCCTTGGGAAAGGGGTGACGTGCATTGCCCCAGGGTCCCAGCCCAGGGAGCAGAGGCGATGCTGAAACAGGCTTTTCAGCTCTGGTTATCTTCTGAATCGCATCCGAGCAGATAGCAACCCCGCACGTGCTTTACTGCTCAGCTCCTCTTAAATTCTGCAAAACCCTGGACATGGTGAAACTCGGGTCCTCCGTGTGCTGGTACCTAAGTCTCCCGTTGGGACACAGCTCAGCGTGGTGAGATCTCGTCCCGACGCGCTTGGGAACGTGCAAGCAGATAGTTTCCAGCTTCGGTCTAGTTTCCATCAGCCTTTGGCTGGCGATTTTGCAGCTAGCTCCTCCGCCTCCGATCCAAACAGCTGTGCTCGTGGGGACATGGGAAGGCATGAAAATCTTCAGGCAGATGCTCTGACTCGAACTGCTCTCTAATTCGGATGATTTAAATGGAAATCATGAGAGCTTACTGCGGGACGAGTCCAGCCGCTCCGCAGAAGTTGAGCGTTGTGCATTTTACGATCTGAGCTTTTGCAGGACTGGATTAGTTTGTTTTCATTTCTCCTTTTGCCTGCTGATCATCCAACTGTCTCAGTGTTTGGGTGAGATGCAAAGATGCTTAGAAATACCAATAATAATTAAAAATAACAGGCAGTGGAAGCAAAACTGCAGCCTGCAGTTTGGCTAGCGGCCATTGGAAACAGCTCAGTCCTGAAGCACAGAGATATAGGACCTGCATGAAAACCCCAAGTCCTGGGGGCTCTGGGTGGTAGTAGTGGATTTCGATGTATAGCAGCCCCTGACCCCTTCTCTAACTCTCCCCGGAGTGTGTGTTTTAAGACATGTAAGATGTATTTCCTACCTACATCGAGTCGTTCGACTTCAGTGACCTACCCTCCGAATCCATCTGGCTTTCTGCCCACAAGATTGTGTTATATAAACCACCCCTAAATGCAGTGTCTGGGAAAGTGCCTTTATGTTTTAATTTCCAAATAGGCAGGCAAAATTGAGTGCTCTGATTGGCATCTGCAATCAGAGCCCCATTCAGCGGGAGCTGTGAAGGGAGCTGATTGCAACGAGCGCTGCTCTGACCTTCTGAGGCCTCCGCCGCTGCCTCTGCTTCATTAACAGGATAAATATTTTTCCAGAAACAACATTTCTGAGCTGCCAGAAGTCATGACAGGGATGGGGACTATTCTGTGGCATGGTATGTGTTGAGGCAGTGCTCACACGTGCTCTACGGCTTAAGGTTTGGGGGATAAATAGGTATTTTTAGCAGGCTGGTGATGCTGCTGGGGACACCTGGGCTCTGTTCCCGCAGTGCCATCGAGTGGTACAGTGCGATCCTCCCTCCTCTCGCGCTTGTCTTGCTTCAGCAGCTTTCCTCCCTCCTTTTACACTGAGCTCGTCAGCGATGCAGAGCAAGGACCCTATTTTGGCATGTTTTGTCTATTGGAGCCTTGATATGGTCCCAGTCCCTTGGGATAATATCCCAGCACTTAGAGCGGCAATGATGGTAATGGGACAGTAAAGAGCAACTGGCGATGTGCATCCCAGGAGCATTCCTGGAGCATGTCAGGGACTTGGGCATGGCTGATAACCCCCCAATCCTGGGCTGTGACCATGCTGCAGTGCCCACGAGTTGGTACAGCACCAAATGCCACGGAGTGCCAGAGCCTGGTGCTTGGATAACAGCATCTGCGGCATCAGCTGAGCCCCTCCAGTGAGTTACAGCCTGGTCTCTGCTCCAGGGGCCTCTTAGCATCCTGCAGCCGGTAATAGATGTTTTTAATTCTCAGGGAATTATTGAACAAACATCAGGGAAATATGTTTTACAGTCCAGAGCCGGCTCTGAGCATCGTTAACATTGTTATTGGAGACGAGGTGGATGATTTAAGCAGGGACCTCTGACAAAAACGCACACCTGTCCATGAATAAAAGGCTGCAATTTAATACCCACGCTGTTAATTAAGAAGAGGATGAGGGTCAAGTGTAGCGCCCGTTTCAAAGGTCTCCCGAGCCCGGCAGGCAAGGTGACAGCGCTAATGCCTCCTTCGCCGCTCCTTGGCATGCCGAGCGGGCATCGGCTGCGAGAGGGGGGTCTCGTAAGGGCATGCAAGTGTCGGGCACCTCATGTCAGCTGTGGTCTGATGCCACGTAATCTCAGCACAGAGCCAGGCGGTGTGGCCATGGAAATGAGCAGATGCTGCCGGCTTAAAGAGCGGGAGCGCATCCCTCTCCTATCAGAGCAGAGCAAATGGCCCTTCTGGCCAGGCGCTGACAGCCATCAGCATCCGCGGCTCCGGCTGGCAGAAAGGCTGGCGCATCCCTTCATCACATGCCAGCGCCTTGGCGGTGACAGCTTCCTCCTGACCTGCCAGCCTGCCCCGATATTGAGGTTTTGGGGTTTCACCAGTTTGTTTTGCATTGAGCAAAAGACATCGCGTCGCTCTGCAGCTGTGAGCTCCTGAGCTCGCTCCTGCATCACCAGAGATGGTTCAAGGCATCTCACCAGTGCTGGTTCAAGGGGGATTTAGCTTTGCCTAAGTGAGGGGCAAACGCAGTCAGCTCTGACTTGGGCACCCACGTCTCTGTGCAGAGATCCTAAATGTGAGCAGTTGCATCCACGTCATCAATGCAGCACTGTGTGCAAGCGCTCAGGCCAGTGTGTACTCTGGCTGTTGAGAAGACACTCTTTGCTGTCTGGGTGGCATTGCATGGTCGCATGTCACTGCTCCTCGCTCCGGAGCTGGTCAGCGCTTTGCTAGGCATGACCGCGATGAGGTGATCGTGTCTCCCAAGTGATAGATTCTGACTGGCCACGGCTGCTGTTGCAGATGCAGCGGCGCCAGGAACGTTGTGCTTGTGTCAGTTTGGCGTATTTGGTATGAATTGTCATATCCCACGTGCTGGGGTGCTCCGCAGCAAGTGCCCCAACAGCCATGTGATGCCAGAGCAACATCCCTGTGAGCTGAATTCAGAGGGAATGGTGAAGTAGGAATTGCATCTTCATGCTGTCATGGGCTGGGATGGTAAAGGGAGAACTCGTGCAACAGACCTAGGGCCGTGGCAGGGAAAAAGCTCCATTTCCACTCCCTTTACATTCTCCCTCGGTCTGATGAGGTCCCTCCTGTTGTATTAGGGCTTGCACAGACTCAGCTGCGCTGCCTTGAACCCACCTCCTTTGGTCACAGTCGGCACGCACAAAGGTATGGTACGTCCTGCCCTGCTTGGTCCCGCTCTTCTCTAGTTGTCCCTGGTTAACATCTGTGCTAGTGACTGCAAAGGTTGATTAAAAAAACTGTGCTAGAAACACGATAATCCTAGGAGGGCCTCAGAAGCAGAAATCTTGTATTTTGGCTGTCAGTGAGCTCTAGAAATGCTGGTAAGCACTGATTTTGCTTCATTTGGATGCAGAGATGAGCCTATGGGAGATTTTGGAGAAGCAGAGCTTGTTTGCATGCATGTTTAAGCGCACAGGCGTAGTTGTACACATGTTGGCGTGCAGTTTGGTTCACTTCGCTTGCATCCCGCGTAGGCAGCCATGCAAGGAAATTACTTCTGCATCGGTTGTGTTCCTCTATTACAATAAAGGACCAACAGCTGGTGAGCTCCTACCGCTCCTCGTGTGCCTCCCCTCGGACCAAACAACATGTTTTCTCCAGCGTAACTTATCTCTTCTCCACCCACACATCTCAAATTGTTTTCAGTGTCCTACTCTACAGCTTTCCTACTGCACCTGGCTCCTAGGAGAGAAGGGCGGTGATGCAAATGCTGTATCCGCCATGGTGAGATGATGGGTTTTGATTAAGAGAAGGGCCCTGTCCTGCTGCCTGCAACATCTATGTTTCCTTCTCGTGCGAATGACTCAACTGCCCATCTTGCATGCGGCAGCGTAGGTTGGAAAGTCTCTGGCAAGCTTTTTGCAGCCAGATTTCTGGGGAAGCGGCTCCCATGGGGCTCTGCATGAGTGAGTCTGTGATACTTTTGAGCTTTTTCAATCAAATTGCGTCCAAAGGTAGTGGGCTTGGTGTAGGCAGCTTGGTGGGGAGGGGAGAAACCACCCAGTGAAAGCCGCTGAGGGAGGAGAGGCAGCGGCGTGAGCTCCTCCTTTACTAGAGCCTTGGAGGATCCCCAGATGAGTGTATTGTTATGAATTCCCCGATGGTGGGGAAAAACTTTGATCAGAGCTTGCACCTCATTAGACATCAGAGAATTGAGCCGTGAGACACCAATCCATAGGCAGCCAGGCTTCATTAGTTTTAATGCTCATGGGACTGCCTGTGTAAGGAACACGTAGATGCTACAAAATTGACTTTTGTTTTTAATTATTTTTATGAGGACTTGGTCCCTCCCCACGTTATTTTGCTCAGAGGGTTCTAGCGAGATCTTTGCAGTAGGCTTTGGGTGGCTGAAATTGGTATGCTTTGCTTCATCAAAGCAAGCCAAAAGTTGTCTTTTAGTTAAATATTAATGTGCGTATCTGTCTGCCGTGTCCAAGCTATCGTATTTTGGATCATCCATGCCCCCCATGGGCCAGGTTCCCAGCTTGGGCTCCCGATCCCCCGCCGCATGTCCATGTTTCTCCTGATACTGCATTGCAGGAACCGAATCCTGACCTGTGCTGAGCTGATGTTTTGATTCAGCCCAAACAGCCCAAGTTAAACACTGCAGTTCAAGAACGCCAGGCAGCAGAAATGTCAAAAAGAAACATTTCGACATTTCCCAACCAAACCTTTTCAGAACTTGCTGAAAACAAATAGATGGAAAAGGCAGAGGGACTTACCAGCACCGGTTCGGGGGCAAGCGAGCAGATTTCAGAGCAGCAGAAATCCCAGCGGGAATGAAATCTGGGCTGGCTTTAGCCATTGAGGCAGAACCGGCTGCAGTTTGGGGCTGGGTTTGGAGAGCTTTACATGATGGGGTTGCGTGAGCTGAGCTGCCTGGTTTCCGTGCTCAGCTCTGCCTCTGCCCTGCCCGTGGTTTCGGAGGAGCCTCTGCCTGAGCATCCCTTTCCACAGAGCGAGGCGGAGGACAGCCCCGAGCGTGCAAAGCATGGCGGCACGTCCGTAAGCGTAATTCCTGTAAAATTCCTCAGTTGAAAGATGTGGAGGAAGATAAATGGGGCTCTGAAAAGCCCGATTTGTGCCATTCTCCTTCTCAGCTGTGCTCTGAGAAGAGAAGTGGCAAAACACAGAAGCCCCACGTGCTACAGACGGACCCCACAGCTGAGGGGAAGGAATTACTTGCTCACAGACTGCATTCCAGTCGAGATCACAGCTCAGCGAGAAAATAGAAGCAGACAAGGTAGTCCTGCTACTGCCTCCAACCTACTTGATACAGAAATGGAGAAGAAAAGCTGAGTGCAGAGCAGATGAGAGAGACATTTGCCTCCTTGTGTGCAGGCTGACAAGAATCGGGGCTGGACGAATTCATTGCGGGTTCTCTGTCAAGTGGTGGAGGGGAATAGGAAGCCATCCAAGCTGATTAGTGAGAGGTCTCTCAAAGAGACAAGCTGGCTGGTTTTAATTCCCTAGTCAGCATTCCCAGTACATTGATCTCCTCCTAAGTAGAGGGGGGGGGAGCAGAGAGAGGGATGGTGGAGAGGGGGGAGAGGAGAGAAAAATAGGTTAGGAGGTGGTGAGAGAATGAAGGCAGAGAAAGAAAAATGAGGAGTGGAAGAAGAGAGGAGGAAAATGGAGAGGAAAATGGCAGGGATGCAGAGGTGGCAGGGATGCAGAACCAGCTGCGCCATCAGCCAGCACCAGAGCTGCCACATGCGATGGAGGCATTACTGGTGAATAATGAGGGAATCCAGCTTGGTTGTCTTTCAGCTTGGTCCTCCTTGCCCATGGTAGGGATGGGGCAGCCCTCTGTCATGCTGGTGGCCGTGACCGAGGAAGGGCAGGGGCTGCAGGAGCAGTTGGACATATCCCTGAACTGTCTGTGTGGGGAAGGAGGATGATCAGATGCTTACATATGTGCTCCAGAGCGTGGAGCAAATGCAGGTACCTTTATCATCCGATACCTCCTGCAACACCAGGGCTGGAGTTGGGAGAGATTAAGTCTTTGCAAGACAGGATCCCCCACTTGCAACAAGCATGAAGCTTTAATTTCTAGCCCCAGCTGGTTGTGAGATATTGGGCATTAAAAGTACATTATTCTGATTACTGTCTTACTTCTTTTTCCACTTTTATTCCTCACTTGGATTCCAGCTTGATTTTAGTGCGTACTCCCTCAAGATCCACCAGTGCCAGAAGTCAGTGCTGTATACCATTCGAAAGCTCAGCCTCCCAGCTTTCAGATGGTATAATTAAAGCATTAATCTCTTACTCCAGCAGCCTGTAAGACAGCAGCTGCTAAAATAACATGGAAGGACTGCTACAGAAAGGTGCTTTGCTTCCAAGAGAACTGCAACAACTTTTGGGGTCAGCAAACATCCTCTCGTGCTGGGGAGGGTCCAGGGGCAAGAACAGTACTGGCCTTTGAAACTAGAGGCTGCTGTTGAGTCTCAAATCTGCTCCTCCCTAAACAGTTGCAACCTGCTATAAGGCAAAATGTATTTGAATCTCTTTATGCTTTGTTGAGCTTGGGTTGGGCTGGTGGCTTCTCGCATCCAAACCTGCTTCACTGTAGTTGAAAGACTTTTGGGAAATGTAGCCTTGAGCTTGGCGTTGCTGGGAGAGACGGTGCTGTGAGAGTCGAGGATTCATGGCGATGCTGTTGCATGCAGTCTCAAAAATTGCTGGGCTTTTTCTTCATGGGGAAACTTAGATTATTTTCAATTTTTTTAATCATCTTTGTGGAAGCCCTGTTTTTTGTTTGTTTGGTTTTTTTTAAGATGCTGTTGCAAGTAGCTGGACTTAATCTCTGTGAAGAATATTAATCTCGGGTGATACTGAGCCTTAGGAGAGAGAGGGCTCTGATATCCCATGCGGGAGCTCTGCAATAAGGCATGGCTCCTTGCTGTTTGGCTGCAGCAGAACTAAAGAGTAGATAGCAGAGTGTGACTTTATCAAGATTACTGCTCACCTGTAAGGCTGGTGATGTTGCCACTTGACAGAAGGGTTACAGTGAGTGTTTAGCCTCGATTAAACACCGACTATTGGCTTCAGAAGTTGCCCAGCCCTAAGGGAGCCTGACTCCTCTCTCTCCTGTTCCTTCGGCATCCAGCTGCACAGGGCAAAACATCTGCAAGGTACAAGGGGAGGTTTGGGATCTTGACTCACCTTTGCGAATGTCCAGTTTGGGGCTTGTGTAAATATGGAAAGCGGAGTAACTCCGGGAGAAATGAT
The DNA here is from genome assembly GCF_030936135.1 of Gavia stellata. Taxonomy (NCBI): domain Eukaryota; kingdom Metazoa; phylum Chordata; class Aves; order Gaviiformes; family Gaviidae; genus Gavia; species Gavia stellata. The sequence continues at coordinate 5,981,507 of NC_082619.1, read as the reverse complement.
ACCCTGGAGCTTCTGGAGATGCCCTGCTTGCTTGCAGGCTGGGGTGGCATCGTGCCCCAGGTAGCAGGACCCATGGCTCTCGGTAGCAGTCCTTGGAGAGGAGCGAAGCCTCCGTTCATCTCAAAACGCAAGCGATGAGCTCTGGTAGGGGGAAAACAGACTCCTCCCAAGGTGCTGTGGCCTCTGAACCCAAGCAGGGTTTCTCTTCATCAAGGCATGAGCTGCCAATGATTTTCATAGCTTGATTAACACTGTTCGGACCGATTTCCATTGGCTGCTGCAGAGGAGCAGAAGAAGATGGATGTTTTCCATTACTTGATGTAATGACTGTGAGGCAGCCTAATGAAACCTCTACAACCAAAGTTTACACAGAGCCCGCAAACAGTGATCAATAGCCGGAGCTCCAGAGCAGAGATTAGTGGGGGCCGTGCTGCAGGAGACCAGCGGGGAGAGGGGATGGAGTCAGGATACACTGGAGCAGGGAAAGGATGGAGGAGGAGTGGTGTCTTGGGTGTGAGATGGGATATGCAAGGAGGGGAGGTGGGAGTCGGTGGGTTTTGTTGCTCCCTCAACTTGTGCCTGCTTTGTTCAGCTCCCCAGTCCAATGTCGCTGGCTTTTCCATTCCCTCTGGGGGAAAATTGTTGCATCTCCAGGCTCTAAATTGCCTGCACAGCTCTCTTGCTATTTTCCTTTAGCTGCAGTGCCCTTGAGGAAGAAGGAAGGAGCACAAAATCCTTGGGAATTGATAAAAAATTCTCCCAGAAGAATCAAGGTCGGTCTATACTGAAAAAGAGCAAACATCCAGGATGCCACATCCTGGGAGCCACTTTAAGCTCCATGTTGCCCATCCAACCCAGGGGAACCGTGGCCAAAAGCAAGCCCTGACCCAGGCTGCTCTGTGGCTCGGATGAGCCATTGCATCAGTCTCCTCTGTGTATTGGTACTGCCAAGTGAAAAAATTAGTGCAGCACAGCCAGTTTTAATTGACTGGCCTGTTGGTAGATGGACGATAACCCCAGGAAAGTGATCTAAGTGTACACTTAGGGCCATCCCTGCATACAGGGCTGCAACACGATGCTGGAAACTTGCTTTACGGACCTGGACTTCATTACACTGAGAGCAGGAAAGTGTGTTCCCTGCTGAAGAGAGGTTAGTCTGTAATTTTCAGCTGAGCAAACAGGTCGGGCAGGGTGTCAGCAAGACAGCATCTGTGTTAAGCAGGAGATGTCCTGGCTTTTGTTTGTTGCAGAAGAGAACTCCTCCAGGCTCCTATCTCCTCCCTTGTTGCTGGTGGCTCCCACCTGCGGGAGCCGTGGTGTTGGGAGGGCAGGGACGTGGCGCTGTTAGCATCGCCAGGCGCAGGCAGTAATGGGATCCACCTGCTAGCACGCAATGCTGGAGGAATAAAAAACGCTCCATTGTGCCTCTAGAATAGCTGCAAATAACAAAAACTGAGCAGCCAAGGGCTGGATTCATCTCACGGAGGCCATGGGAGACAACTTGAAATGTACCCGCAAGCACTGATCGGGGTCTCAAGCCTAATTAGCCCCCAGGAGGCACCCAGTTAGGATGCAAGAGTGACGTGGTGCGGGCTCCAGGAAGGTCTTTCACGCACAGGAGCATAGTGAGTCACTGCGAGGAAGGGCTGAACGCCATCCTCGAGATGCTGTCAACCCGCAGCTATAGCAAAAAGGGCACGTGGGTGGCATCAGAGCCTCTGCTGTGCTGGGCAAAGCCATTGCCAGGCTACCTGCTGCTGAAATGCTGCTAGAAGCCATCTCCAGCCCTGAAGATGGGCTTGGGCTGTCCAGGCTAGATTGCCAGGCTCCATCAAGCGTGATTATCTGCACTTTTGCTGGCAGGCTGCGAGCAGAGAGGCTCGCATCCACACCCCAGGACATGACCGCCCTGAGCCTCCCTCCCCGAAATGGGAGAGATGCCTCCACACCATGGGCAGTCCTGGTTAACATCAGCCAAGTCTATGAATCCAGAAGTGGCAGAGCTGTATCCAAGCAGCTCTCTATCCTCCTGGGAAATGGTGCTGATGTCAGGCAGAGCCCCTGGGGTTGTACTGAGGAACGCTGCGGGTTATATATGTTTCATAGGGACAGAGCAGTAGATTATGGCTCCGGACCTGTGTTTTATTCATGACTCAGCCATTTCCCCACCTACAAAATGAGGATAATGATACATTCTTCCTTTAGAAAGAGCTTGTCGTCTCCAAGTGTTTTAAAAACTCTAGCAACAATGCACGTTAATTAAACATTTTGACTTTTTCAAGTTCCAAGAGAAAGTTTTCAGAGCGGATAATTCTTATTTTATCTGTATTAAATACTGTGAGGTGCGTGGCGGAGTAAAGACGGTCACATCCAAGGTGGGAGGAGAAGGGAAGAGGAGAAAGGACTTTTTGGGTCCACACTCTGTTGTGGCGTTGGGGCTCAATGTGCTGAGCGAGCACTTGTAAATCAAGCCAGCAAAAATGAAAGGCCCCAGTAACGGGTTGGATTAATCTGCTCTGACTTCCATGTCTAAAAGTTAGATGTCAACATGGGGGTTGGTCGCCTCGAGCTCCCTCCTAGTCGGTGGAGAGAAATAGGTATCTCCAGAGGCCATTTATCTCTTCCCAGACAGGCTGGTTGGATGAATTGCCCTCTGGAAGTGCTGGTCTCTCCATTGACAAAGGGAGCTCCAGATACTTTTTATATATTTATAATAAAAATATACGAGGGGGGATGAAGGTGAATCCTGCCTGTTGGGATTGAAAGCAGACAGGTCTGCAGCTGTACAGGGACTTCGGGTGCAGAGCTGTGGGATGTTCTCAGTAGCTGGTGCAAGGCTATACCTAAAGCAAGGGGATAACCAGCCTTTTAGGAGTTGCCCCTTCCTATGCCTTCTGCATCCCCAGGACTGTTTCCCTACTGAATCTCCCGACCAAAGCTGGAGTTTCTCTTGTCATTATAGTCACGTATCCTTCACGGTTTGGCATGAAAACCAGACAGATGCCCCGCAAGCATTTGCTGCATAGCTGTGTCTCACACGTATAGGCAGGACCCTTAAACTACTGGTCTTTGTGAATATCAGCGAGCAAATAACACAGGTTCAACTAGCAAAGGTTTGCAGGTAGACTCTAGAGTGATGGGCAATATTATAAAATCATAAAACGGAGGAAATGGAAATACCGGGCTCCTAACTACCAAACCCCTAAGCTCTGTGCGTTTTGTATTCCTAAAAACTATTCCAGAGATGTCAGCAACAAACTACGCACTTTCACAGTCTCTCGTGTCCTCCTTCTGTATTTCAAATGAATAATAGATAGAGGAATCATTTTATTTAAAGAGAATGAGTTGAATGGAGTTTGCTTTTAAAAAAAAAATCCACACAAAAAAGCGCCGCGGCACTCGTCCCTGATTGCTATTATAAAAGGAAACTTCCCTTTTTCATTTATTATTGAAGTAAATTAGGTTGATTGTCAGAAACTTGTGCATAGGGTAAAAACGTTGCCATTGTGAGTTGCGGTGAGATGAATGCATTTAATTTACCCCTTCGCTACATTCAGCAGGCGGCTGGTGAGCGGCTCCGGTTCTTCCCTCCTCCTCCCGGCAAGGCCATCGCCAAGTTTCCTGGGGGATTTTCCATGGTGGGATTTTTGTCTCTTCACCGGGGGCATATTATCGCCCTGCCCTAGGGCTGGGTAGGGAAATAGAGGACAAGGAGACGTGTTGGTTTCTTCTCTCCTCCCTCTGACAGTGTGCCGTAGCAGCCAAGTTCTCGCCTGTTTTTTTTGGAGCCAGAAAACTGCTTGAAAGCTGCTCAAAACAGGCAGGAGTCAGGTGTCGCTTCCAGATTGCCTTGGCCTGCGGTTTCCTCCATCGGAGCTGTTGTCCATGAGGGAGCAAGGCTGCGTCCCCGGGCAAAGGATGAAAGGGCAGCTGAAGGGGGATGCAGGCTGGTGGTGTTTTTGGAGGCTCGGTGGCTACCATGGGTGTGAAACAGCGTGGTATCAGAGAGGCAAAAGTATTTCGGTGCCGCCATGGGCAGCCTGTGACTTGGTTGGAAGTCAAGTTGTGGATAAACAATTTTCGGCTTGGGACGAGGCACGACAGATCTGTTGGTAGCCCTCCAATGGCACTATTTCTGATCTTGCTTGGATCAGAGGGATGCTGCTGACTTCAGGCCCACATCCAGCTCTTCCATGGGTAAATGCAGCCCCCTCCTAGCTTGTGATGGAGAAGACATCACTCCTGTCTTCCTCTGGTGCTTCCAGGTGCCAAGAACAAGTCAAGAGAGCGTTCGCCTCTTGGAAATCAGAGCGGTGGGATCCTATTAAATGCACTGCAGGAGTGCAGAGGGTGTGAGCGGAGCTTCTGGCAGGGGCAGTGCAAGCAGAAGGGCACCCGAGGCAGGGAAAGCCATTCATCAGCCAGGATTAATGGGACTGATGGAGAGGGAAAACGCCGCTGTTGAGATTTCAGCCCCAGTGCACGGTGAAGGAGCCATTAAATTTCAGCTTACTGCTTGTTCGCCGCTTGCATTGTGCAGACCAGCCAAGCAAAGGCTAAATCTCTGCGTTTGCACTTGCTGCACGCCTTGAGTGCATGCAAATCCACGTCTGGGTCAACGGTGGTAGAGGCTGAGATAGGTGGAAAATTCCTGGGGGAAACCCAGCGCGGGAGAAGACATCGGTTGAATCGTGCGCTTTGCTGCTGAACACTGGCGGTGCAGGGAAATCCTTTGCTGGAAGAGCAAATGAACCCAGAACAAATGAAGGGCAACATCTTGAAGCAGAATGGGGGAGAAAGGGGAGTGGCAACCAGGTCTGCGCTAGATGTGGTTGCTGATATAAATCAGCAATGAAGGGAAATCTTAAGAAGAGGGTGATGCTGGGCTATACTCTCCGTATGCCTTAGCTTAATGTGCAGGTGAGAACCATGCACCATTTCTGCGTGTTTATGCTTGAGCATTTGGAACTCGCCTCACCCAATGCTGTGACCGTGCAAGGTCTCTTGGCGCCGTCCTCCACCCCATAGTCATGTCTTTAGGCTGTGCGGGAGCCCTGGGTGTTTTTCAGGTGGTGCACAGCGCGGTAACCGCGAGGTGAGCTACATCAAGCTCCAGTGACTTATGGTAATCACTGAGCATGAGAGCTCAGGGCAAGAGCAAATGAAGGACATCATCTTGGAGAGGAAAGGCAGAGAGAAGGAGCCACAGCAGACCTTGGTATTGGAAATGTTTGCTACTATAATATTGCTGGCTGGAAGCATGATTTCTCCCTCTGCCAGTAGGTCTACGCACACAAAACTTCCACCGTGGTTGCAATTAAACCACTCTAAAGTGTTTTTCTGTCATTGCTTGTTCTATCCAAGGAGCAGGATAACCTGTCCACGCCGTCTAGCACAGAACCACTCCTATGCAAACAGTATTTGGGTGCCTGGCAAAGCCAGGGCAGCTGCTCGGGTCGATTTGTTGTTTGGATTTGCAAAATTGGAGGCAGAAGCAACTTCTCGAGAGTAATCTCTCCAGTCGCCCTTTTGTCTTGATTCACACCAACAGTCAACTGCAAATGGGCAGGAGGAGAAGGCAAAGAGGGAGAAGGTTTGATCGAAACTTTCCCCCATTTCATTGTGTTTTGGTTTAGCTTGAGTTTCAGGCAAGGTGCCGGCAGGAGATTGTGATAGCAGAAACATAGCGAGCAGCTTCAGTGACAGACTTTGGGGTTTGATTTCAGGGTTGGCCGTGCAGGATTGTGCTTTCCAAGATCAATTGAGGATCAGCTGCAGCAGCGCAATGAATTTAGGGCCAGAAGGGACTTTTAGATCACATAAACAGGCCCCGGAAAGTCATTAGATACCTCTTTCCTGAGCCTAGGATTTTGTGTTTGTCAAACATAAATCTTCCAAAAAGGTGTTCAGGGTTGATTTAAGGATCTCGGGAGATGCTGAATCCAGGACTGCCATTGGTAGTGGATTTTAAAGGTTAATCACCCTTGCTGCTAAACATTTGTGCTGTATTTAATTTGTCTGTCTTTAACTTTTGGTTGTTGGTTATTGCTGTGTCTTTCCCTGCTAGGAGAAATCACCTGGCATTTTCTCCTTTGATCAAGCTGGACCTCCCTCTTCTCTCCCCCCCAGACTAAATTGTTTCTCAATGACCTTCAGCTCAGCTGTTTTTTATCACCCAATCTGTCCTCATAGCTCTTTTCCCTTCCAATTTTCTCCAACTTCCTTTTTTTAGTTATTTTTTAATATGAATACTAGAAGAAAAAAAAAATCTCAGAAGGGCTCTGCAAAACTGAGAGGAGATTTTGAAAGCCAGCAGGATGCAGAGGATGGGAGAGGGTAAGGTCTGTGTTGTGCTCCTCCGCCACAGAAATAGTCCTGCTAAGCGCAGGGGGAACCTGGCTACTGCTGGGCTTGGGCCAGAAACAGGGAGGGAAAAAGCTTTGTGTTTTTAAAAAATGTAATAGATTTTAAATTGCATTTCCTTTAATGACTGAGTCACCCAATTACCACAGCCTGAACACCTGTGCCCAAGAGTTGAAGTCTCCAGAGAGACTTTCACTTTTAACAATATTTATGATGATGAGTGTTATCGCATTAGATGGAATCGGCAAAGTAGGGAGGCTGCGGTCGTGGAGAGCATCGGGGTAGCGGTGTGTTATCTTCCCCCCAGATGCTCCAACGCTGCAGTGGTGCCACTGCCGTGTCTGGCCTGAATTTCCGAGCGTGCATCTCCCAGTGATGTCCCCAAAGCACTTTATCCCTTTCCATCCTGCTAAGCCCTTACTCTTACCCAGCTCTTAAAAGGAGGACAGGCACATGCTTTGCCCAAAACTCTTCATTTATTGGGTGGGCTGATTCCCCAGGACCATCCAGGTGGGGAGCATTTGCCTTTAGCTGCTGCCTGGGGACACCAAGGTCTCTTTTTTTCTTGGCTTAACAAGTGGGAATAACTCAAGGAGCAACTGTCATGCAGCTACATCTGGTTTAATGCCTGCAAAGTTGTGCAGTCACTGGGGAAAGGAGCTGAAGAAACCCGTATCTGCAGCAGAAACTCAGAGAAAGCAGGGGCTTGTCTGCTCAGCCGTTGGAGCTGCTGCTCCCTCATGGCTGAAAAAGCCTGTGGAGTTTATCAATAACCACAAACCATCTGAGCCTGACGTGGCTCGTTGTGCTGTGAGCTGCAATGCCTGTGATGCTGCTCAGAGGAATTGGCCTCTTTGATTAAATTGATTAATTGCCTCCCAGGTGTTAGGTGTTAGTGGGCCACCTCCTCCTCAGATAAAAAGCAGGCAGGAGGGGGGTTTGGACAGACATACAGCTCTTTGGGAGGCTCTGCTGCTGTCTGGGAGGAGAAATAACTTTATTTTTGGTGTCATGAGCTGCGCTCAGCAGCTTTGCCAGCGGGTGAGTTGGCCTCTCCCATTTGCTGTCTGGAGACCTGGTTCTTGCAAAATGGGAGATGGCTTTTAGGCATTAATCCCTTTCCTCATGGCAGGTTGCTTTTGAAGTTTTGGCCAGGTCTGGTGGCGTTGGTAGCATGCACTGCAGCACTTTGCAGTGGTTATCATCCATCTGCTCTACCTCTTCAGGTCAAGCCATAGCTCAAGAGATGCTTTTGACCCCGCTCGTGCCCATGCGCGGGCTGCTAGCCCAGGAGGTACCAAGATCTCCGGCTTGAGCTGTCGGGTGTGTGGCTGGGGGGGGGTCTAGGCTGAAGCGAGAAAGGACGGGGAAGGTGGACGTGCAAGGTGCAATAAGAGGCACATGCTCTTTGCTGCCCATCCCCTGCTAATTTTGAAGCACATCCGAGGCTGTGCTTTCTCCTGGGGCACCCCTGCAGAGCACGGAGACTTGGCTGTGTGTTTTGTGGGAGAAATGCTAGTAAAGCCAGTGCTTGGGGAAGGAACCCGCCCTCCCGGTGTGTATGTGCTACCTGCATTCTCTGTCTGTGTGCCATGCAGGCGAGCCTTCCCTGGAGCAAATTAACGTTGTGTCCCTTAAGAGAGCAGGGAAGGGGCTGCGATGTGCCGTGCCACCCTCTCCTCTGTGGTCCCTCCCACCTTGGGCAGCAAAAGAAGGCAAAGACCAGTCCCAGCTGGAAATATTGGCTGTTTCTTGCTTAGATGTAAAACTTCTGGTGGTGTTGGGAGGGGAAGATGTGTTTTTGCAGCAGCCAGTGCAAGGAAGCTGGGTGCCCGTTGGGGTTAGAAAACCCACACCTTGAAGGCGTGGGGGCTGAGATAGCTCAATTTTGACACCTCTTGCAAACCAGCAGATGATTTGAAATTAGATTTGGAATTAGATAGCATCTCTCCTGGTAAATTCGCATCCCTCCCACTCCAGCGTTGGGTGGGTCAAGGGCCAAAAACCCGTTGTGCGGGGATGGGCGAGCTGTTGCAGAGCATAACCCAGGCAGTGGGCTGCGGCCGTGCCGGCTGTACGGAGACAGAGGTATAATTATCCTGGCTCCCGTTGCTCTTCGTGCTCTGCCAACGCTTCTGCAGGCCAGAGGGCTGAACTGATGTATTTATGTACCTTCCCCTGTCTGTGTTTAAACAGCACCTTGGAAAATGCAGTAAAAGAAGCCACAACTCTTCTCCGTGTCCTCTAGGGGTTTTAATTTATTTTTATTGTGTTGGATGCTTGCTTCATTGTGTTTTTTTAGTGGTTTTTTTTTTCCCAATGCTGGAAGTTGGCTTTACTGCAGAGCAGAGGTGGTGCAAAGAAAGAGGCTACTGAATTGCAGAGTGTTAATAGGTGCGATAAGTTAACATGGAGGGATCTGGTAGAGCTCTCAATAAGCTGTGGGGTTACTTTAGCTCCATGTTTAATAGTGAGTCTGTATTTTTCCCCCGTGTTTATAATTGTTTTGGGCCCCGGTTTTCACCGGGGCACACCTTGAGTTCCCTGATCTGTTCTGCTGCACAGCCAGGCACTTCCCCTGCATCCTTGTGTACAGCTCCTGGTGCAGGCTGAGGATGTGCAGTGCTTGAGAACACTGTTCTCCCCCAAAACAACCAACCCAAAAAATTGCAGTGGAGTTTCTTACATTTTCCACCTCAGGATTGGATTGTGCAGTGGTGAAGGTTTCTGTGTGTTTCCTTAAGCCATGTTGTTACGCTCATAGAAAATTGTTAGAAATTGTTTTATTTTCTCCCCCAGTAACTAAACTAGCAAGAAACGGTAGAAGCCTCTGCACCTTGCGTGAATGAGCATCCTCTTCTCGTTGCAGGCAGGGCCAGCCTGACTTGCAGACGTGTCGACTCTCCTGGCCGCGCTGGACTGCTGCATCACCTGGAGGAGAAGACATCTCTGAGGTACCGTAGACTGTTTCTTTTTTCTGATTACAAGACGATGTAAATCTGTTTTCAAAGCATTGAAGGTGGTTTATTCTGTGTCTGAGGCATGAAGTTGCTCATACGGTGAGTTTTTGGGAGTGTGGTTTCATCTGACTGGCGTTAGGTAACCCTGCTTAATCCAGAACTGGAAGCTTCTGAAAGTGATTTTGCAAACCTGGAGATGTTTCAAGCTTTTGACCTGTCTCATTTATGCTTCCCCCTTGCATTGCTAAGGGAGAAGCTTAGAAATGGGAATTACATGAAATACGGTGTGAAATCTTTTGAGATATCTAAACCGTGTGCATATACACATAGGCGCTTCCATCTCCTTAAAACTTCGTCTCTCCTTTCTCAGTCGATCCATGCCTGGTTACGGTACGCTGCAGCACCTGGGGGCAGGGTGGGTAGGAGCAGGTGAAGGACGTGGACTTACGCTCCCCATCTCCCTTCCCCAGCAGCATCCTGCCTCTCTTTCTGCTTTCCTCTCCGCGTTCCACCGGGATCCAAACGCAAATTCCTCGTTCAAATCCTGACTCAGACATGGGGATGGTGGGATCAACCTCCAGCAGGCTGGGGGCTCTGTGTTTCTGAGGCTTACATGGGTTTTTTGATATTTTTTTTTTTTCTGTCCTATTTTGCAAAGCTGAGAACCATGTCAGAAAATGTCTGTTAGGCTGAGAAATTAATATTTCTTCCTAAATATAAGTTTCCAGAATCTACCTGGTTTTCATACGTGGGTTGTGTGCTCCTGCTGCTACTTTTCCTAGCAGACGCTTTGCTGTTGCAAGGCTCGAACCTGTTGGTCGTGCTCTGGATCTCTCCTGTGCTGCGCAGTCATTTTATATGGCCTTTGGTCTTTTTGAAAAAAGAAGAAAGCTAAGCGTATGCCAGGCGGCATTGGAAGCGTGGGGGTGCAGGTGGGCTGTGCATCATCTTTCCAAGGGTATTAGTGAAAAAAACAAGTCTGCAGTTGAAAGGGAAGGGAAGGAGGAAGGAAAGAGCCAGGAAAGGCAGAAAAAGGGCAAGAAATGGAGGGAATGAGCAAGGCGGCTTGAACAACTTTAATGATCCCAGGCTTTTCCAGTCATTCAGTGATGCTGTGTATTTGCCACCTAATTTCATCCCAAACACCCTAAACTGAAAATAAAGCGCTGTTTAATAAACAGCAGTCAGCATTTCATTTCCCTGAATGTTCTGGTAGCAACTGCTAATTATTCCAATGATTTCCCCCCACTGTAATTATTCAGAACCGACTATTCACAGATTCCTCCATTGACTTATATATCTGTACACGCGCGTGCTGAAATATGTATATATTTTGGTGTCCTATAGAAAATTCAATAGGATCCAATTTCAGCTGCTATTGCCTTCCCCCCGTGCCTCCCCTCTCCAATTTGCCGATGCTACAGCTGCACGATGGAGAAGAAAGGATGCAGCATCTAGCGCGGACGTAAACAGCAACGTCCAACTGAAATGGGGAGAGAAAAATTACTTCCTTGTACTACCACGCTCTTAACAAGAGCTGGCTCTTTCTTCTTCTTTTTTTTTTTTTTTCCCTTTTTTTTTTCCTTTGCTGCTTTTTCTACCACGTTCAATTTTCTGACTCTGCTGGGCAGGTTACAGAACTAATCTTGAACGTGCTTTGAGCTTACAGTATAACACCACAAGCCTTTAAATATTGGGGTAAGGGGAGAAGGAAAAAAAACATGCAGGGAATGCAATTAGTTTGGGGCAGCAGGACGAGTGGGAGAAGCTAAAACGGCAAATGCGGGTTATTTGGGGAAAATGAATCTCGTTCCTCCCAGGGCTGGCTTACCTGGGTTTCTTTTTTGGCAGCTGGGAAGTGGGAGATGTGAATTAGATGGGGAAAAAAAAAATCCCTAGACAGTTTGCCAGGGTCTCAAATGGCACTTTCATCACAGAAAGTGTTTTGTAACGTGCGCATTTATTTTTTCCCTCTGCCTTCGTCTGGAGTACAAAGGCTCTCATGTTTAAGGCCTGCCAAGGATTGACTGGTAATTAGAGGCTGGGCTGGTTTTGGAGGTGTCGCACCGGCTCTCGGAGGCAAAATAGGTGCTGGGTGTGTTTGAGCACTGCAGCAAAGGCGTCACCTCCGTTGTGCTGAGGCTGGCCCTTCCAGAATTGAGGATATTGGTCAATAAATAGCATCTGGTGGCTTTCCGTGTGTTCCCAGGTCCTGGTGAGTTTGCTCAAGGTGAGATCGCCTGCGACATCAAGGTGGCTGCAGGCTCCTTTATTACCTGCAAGCCAAACCGGTGTGCTGCGTCGCTGCTGAGCCCTGGCTGTCTCGCTGTGACTGCTAGCTTCAGAGGGGCTGGAGGCGAGCTGTGCAAGTGTTTTCACCCTCTGAAATTAATATCCCACTGTCAGTTTTGAAAAGATGGTTGGAAATGTAAAAATTTGAGAGCTCTGAGGGCAGGTATTTTAAAACCAGTATGTTTTGCAGCATCTTCTAGGACAGACCCAAGCAGCTGGCTGAGTCTTTGTCTTCACTCTCCAAGTCCCAGAAAGGGTGGTAGAGAGTTTGATGAGGAAAAAAATGAAGAGAAACGTAGGGACGTGCCAGGGCTGTGTCACCCTCAAGCCCAGAAGCACGCACGAGGTAGTAAACATCCTCTATCTCCCCGAGCCATCTGTTTGCAGAGTCTTTGCCCATGCAACTGTGCCTCTTCCCCGGGTGGACTTGTTGCCTCCTTGTAATCCATAGGTAAATAGACATCTAATCAACTGGAAAGCAGGGAGCGGAGGCGGTGAGCCGCGATAAGAGTCCGGTTGGGACGGGGACTAACGGCAGCATGTGCTCCGGCGGGTGGGATGCTAGAAAATGTCCCTGCGAAATCTTTGGAATAAGGAGGAATCTGATTTGTTTTGGGGGAAAAGAATAAATGAAGGGGATGGTGGGACCAAGCAGACTGTGGCCATTGAGCACCTCTCAAGAGGCTCTTACTACCTTGCCAGGTCAAACCCTGTTGTTTCACTTCTGTGTTGCACCATGCTTGAACTGGGGGAAGATTATCTTTTCTAGGTAATGCAGATGACTGGTCCTTGGTCACTAGGTGAGGGTACGGTTTTTAAGCGTGGTGGTGACCTGCTCCCTCTGAGCTTGCAGCTTTGAGAAGTCTGGGGACCAACCTGGCACGGGAAGGTGTGCATCAGAGCTGGGTGGCTCTTGTAGGGTGCCATCTCATGCCCAGGTGGGCACTTCACATGGCTGAGCCAGTCCCTTCTCCATCCACCCTTTCTTTCTGCTTCTTCTGCTGTGAAGATCATATTGTCCCTCAGCATGTAATTTGCCGTCATAGAATATCTTGAGTTGGAAGGAACCCATAAGGATCATAGAGTCCAACTCCAAGTTGAATTTTAATGGGAAACAAGATGTGCTCTGCACTGGAGCTCCTGGTTGCTGGGATTTTTATCTCCACAGGGTTCCCTGCAATGTGCTCCATCAGGACTGCTGCTTGGGAGAGCCTGCCGCCGGGGCTGGCGTGCGTTAGGCATAGCAGACGTGAGCTAAAAGCAGCCCTGGCAAGAGGCATTCATTTTGGGAAGGTGTTAACGGGGCATTCGGAGCTGGGGTGGTGACCCAGTGCCCTTTAGTACATGGTATTACCGTGCTTAATGTACTCAGCGCTAATCTTTTTCTAAACAGAAGCGATCTTGCTGAGTTCAGCACTGAAGGAGCAATAACCAATGAAGGAGATGAGATTAAGAAAACTCACAAGAATCAAATGTGCTAGAAAGGGCTGGGGAAGTGCCAGGGGCACTGCAGTAAATGACCTCCCTGGGAATCGAGGACAAATAAAATCCATGCCCCGTCTCTCTTCTCCCAGGCGCCTTATGCCGATGCCTTAGCCTTCCCCTCCCTGGTGTGACCATAGATGTTGCTTTCAGGGTTATTTTTGCACTGGAGTACAACAAATCCTCTGTGCTATGGGGCCGAGACGAGGATCCGTGTCGCTGCATTCAGAAAAACTAACCTCTCGAGCTCAAGGAGAGCTGCTTCAGTTGGCAGTAGCATTAGGTGCTTTATTCTGTCTGGAACAGCCTTGAGAGGGCAAACAAAACCTCTGTGCTGTGGCTCTTGTTTCCAAAGACGCTCTGCATGCAGGGCTGCTGGTGATTGTGGTTTGTTTTTTTTCTGCAAGCCAGAAATGGAGCCCAAAATTTGCCCGAATGCCATTGGTATGGGATGAAACAGGGTGCAGCAACCCGAAAGAATCAGCGGTCCCAATCTGAGCTCTGGGGATGTAGCAAAGTCTTCTGCTCAACTCGCCATGGAGCTGTTTGCAAATGCAAATGCTAAATGGGTGTTGGGGGGCTTTTTTTTGGGTAGGGTTTGATTTTTTTTTTTTTAATTTAATTTTTTTTCTTCCCCACCTGTTAACAAATGAAAGCATTGGGAGTGGTGAATGCCTTGGTGATGGGCTGGACGGGGGGGTTTTCCCCAGGGAGTTTGCTCGTCGCCAGCAATGCGAGGATGTCCTTCACGGAGCCTGGGCATCCCAAAACGTCTCGAGAGCGGCCGCTGCCTCGGATCCCTACCCCTAGCACCGTGCAGGCTCGGAGACTGCGAGGATGACTTGGCAGTGATATATTTACTACAATTACCATCTCTCTTCCCAGAGGAGGAAAAAATAGATGAATAATATGTTTTGAAGGTGTCATGGAGTGAAAGCAAGAGAGGAGCTTGAGCCTGAACTTATGAATAACTTATAGGCTTCCTCCCTTCATGCAGTCACTCCATTTGGGCTTATCTTTCTCACCCGTAGGAGGTGTAATTAAAGGAGCAAAGCCGGGCATCCACGCTCACGGCAGCTGCCTGTGGGCACTCGTCTGTCTGGCTCCGCGTGCCCTGCGTACGCAAGGGCACGGGAGGACCCAAACGTCTTTGTATGAAGACGTGGGCTGGGGTATGCGTTGAGCTGAAGCTTTACGAATTCCCCCCATCAGTTCCTATCCCTTATTAAGAAAAAGGGTATTTTGCACATAACTCCCCTTTGATGTTTTGGTAGAGCTGGTAGAAGCGTTCTCTTAACTCTCCCCTTGCGCTGGTGAAGCTAGGAGCAGAAGTAATCTAGGATGGGGAAACACTGCAAGAGGAAGGAGGCAAATCCTGCAACCCTTACTTAAGATTTGGGAGATTTTTGTTCAGTTCTTGACATGGCTGGAAATTCCCTTCCTGACCTCACACGGTGACTGAGCCTTTCCGAGTCTTATTTTTCTAGCCATAAAATGAGAAGTAATTTGCTCTTGTCTCAACACCTTTCTCTGCTTTCTCTATTTTGACTTTAAGAGCTCAAGGGAGGGACTGTTTTTTACTGGTTATACATACAGAGTCTAACATAATGGAACCAGGATCTTATCAAAGGCTTGTGAATGCTATTGTAATGCATATAGTAATTATAGGTATGTATATGTAGGGATGATGAAAAAAATCCAATGAAACATGGCATTTCCCCCTGGAAAAACGTTAGCAGAATAAAACCACGCCTGGGAGTGTGTCAGTTCTAGCAAAAAATGTCTATTAAAAATTATGCAGTGCTGTTCAGCAAGGTCACAACGCTCCTTTTAGAGCCAGTTAGAGGTTTCGTTTCAAAGCAGCATGTCACTTTTTTTTTTTTCCCCTGCAGACTTTTAGCTAAGGTGTTGTATTTTGGTCTTCTATTCAGATTTTGGGGACAAAACCAAAAAAACCTCATTTAAAATTTTGTGGAAATTTCTGCCAAAAGGGGCCTTCCACAGCTCGGTACGCGTGGAGGCATGGAGGCGCTTGTTTAACGCCATATATATGTGTGATTTCCAATGAATAACTTCTTCCCCCTGTCCCCCTATCTCGGGAGTGCAGCCCTGCTATCTGTATGTTCATATCAGCCCGGCACATAGATATGTATGAGTGTAATGGATATTAGGCATTTATTGCACGGCATTCTGTTGAACATCACCTGCTGTTCAACATGAAAAGTTGATGTTCCACAAAGCCACAAGCCAAAGGCTCCTTAAGAGCTGTTCTGGTGTATCGGGTAAATATACGTGCTCAGAACAAGCGCTGTGTGAATTAATAATGCATAGAGCAAATCTGTAAGAAGAGCAGCTACTGCATCGGGCCGCCTTATAAACTGCTCTCTCTGCTTAGGCAAATAGACAGGGAAGTTGTGTTTTTTAAAGCATAATGGGTAGGTAATAAACCAAACTAACCTAATCAACTCCTTCCAGCTGCTGTAAGTGCGGTAGCCAGCTCAGTGGCTGGGGTCAAATCAAGAATCATTGTGAAAGGGGATAAAAATTGCTATGTGGCATCTTGTGTTACGGTAGGTAACTTGTGTTGGCGGAGTAGAGGGGATGAAGTGGAGAGGATGAGACGATGTGATGGCGGTAGGAATCCTTACTCCTTACCAAGCCTCTCCCCATCCAAAATGTATCAGCTGCAGGTCGCTGGGGCAGCGACAGGTTTGTGCATCGCTCTGTTGAGCTGGAGGAAGAGCTCAAGCCGCACCATCACGAGGCGGGTAGGACTGGGTATTGAATACCCCAGAGCCTGTATTTGCTTCCAGAGAAATATCCTGCTAAACCGCAGGCATGCAGCCCAGGACTGGGTCATTAGTGGTACTGTGGTACTCTTCCCATCCTAATGAGCTGGGAGGCCGTGCGGGCACTAGCAGGCTGTAGACTGGTCATGGTGGTACCATAAAATGGTGGTGGAGAGCTCTGGATCAGTCGGACCTCCTCGAGGTCTATGGCTTGAGCCAAGCCTTGGGAGAGGAGAAGGAAGGAGAGCTGAAAGCGCTCTGCGTCAGGCCGCAGCTTTACGCTGGCTGCTGTTTTGGCAAGACCCCCGTGAAAATTGATGGATGATAGTTGTGGAGGTCTTGGAGAAAACCCAAGGGTGGTGAGATGCATCTCCTTCGGTAGGGACAACGTGACCCTTTGGCTGGCTGGTGGCAGGGACGTGCCGGCACCAAACAGCGCTGTTGGGGACATCCGACCACAGCCGTCGATCCCTTCCCGGCAGCCAGCTTTTGACGTGCGGATGGTTGCTGTCAGACCTGTCGGTGGGACTTCAGGAGAGGGACTGGCGCCTGTGGCTTGTCACCTTTCTTCAGCAGAACGGCTGGCCCAGGTCTGACTCGGAGAGTCTCTCTGGGTGGCAGAGATAGGAGAGAGAGAAACACAGCTGGATTTTCCAAGAGTTTGCAGCCAAATCTTCTTCTGAATCGCAAAGTGAACAGCTCAGATTTTGGAAGCCTCTGAGGAGGAATAAATACAAAAAGCCAAGATATTTTTTTTCTTGCTTTGTCATTTTTTTTGCCTATAATGTTGTTTTAAGGGGCTCTGAGTCACCTCAAGCAACAAAATGAGACATCCTTAGCACTAAGGAAAATAATGAATATTTAACAAAATATTATTTATTTAGGTTGTGTCAAATAGCAGTCTTGGAGTTCAGTGCCTCTAATATTCTCCATGTTGGACAAAGGCTGAAAAAAAATTTGAGGTTTTGGTTTTGAGGACCTTTTCTGTGTAGGCATGTTGGTGTCATGCTCTTGACGGTGGGTTGTGGTATGGACAGATGTGATGGTTTTAGGTATCTTGAGTTGGAGAAAGGTCTGTCTTGTTTCCGTTGCTGTGAAATAGGCACCAGAAATCGGCATGTGGCAAGGAGCTGAAGTAACGGGAGCGTGTTTGAAACTAAGCAGGGTGCAAGCGGCCCAGATGCCACTCAGAACAGGACATGGTCTTGCTGAGAGGAATCGGATGAGCGTGTTTATAGCACGGGGAAAAAAAGCCGTGATCTGGAACAAAAGTAGATTTTTTTTTTTTTTTTTTTTTGCTTCAAATTGAAGAGTTATTCCCTATCAAATTTGCTTTTAGAGCAATATCCATGGCGGGGGGGGGTCAGCCCTACAGGGCAGTGTTGGGGCTGTCCCCCGCGGACGCCAACCCCCCAAAGCAGGGGCAGGCACTGGGGGTGCACCTCTTCATTTCGGGCGAGGCGGGTGGTACGAGGTGTGTGTGTGTGGGGTGTCTCCCTCCCACCACCACACAGGTGGTGAAACTGAGTCACGGCACTGCTGCAGTCACCCGGGGGGGGGGGGGGGGGGCGGGTGTCACCCCCCTTTCCCCGGCGGGGAAGGGCAGTGCCGGGCTGGGGGCGGCGGGGGACCCCCGCGGTGCGGATGCCCGGGGGGGGGGGGGGCGGTTCGGATGCCGGGGGGGTGCGGATGCCGGCGCGGGGGGGGGCCCCGCAGCCAATGAGTGCGGCGCGGGGGAGGACTGCCTGCGCGGCCGGCGGCGTGTTGCAGCCGGGCGGCGTGTGCGGGCCGGAGCGGCGGGCACGGCAGCGCCTGTCCCTCGCACCTTGCCACCCCTTCCGACCCCCCTTTCCCCCCCCCTTTTTTTTTTTTTTATTTTTTGGGGTTTTTTTCCCTCCCCCACCCTGCGGTACATTTTTTCTTTTTTTTTTTTTTTTCTCTCCCCCCTTCCCCCCCCCTCCCCCCCTTTTCCCTTCCTGCGCTTTGCTCCGGGAAACGCTGGATTTTAAACCTCTCCCCGCCAGGCAGTGAGTGGGGAAGGAGGGGAGAGAAACGCAGCCCGCGGTGAAACATGGCCCAGGCGAAAATGCAGCACCCCGTCTCTTGGGTGATCTTCGCCGGGATGGCCGCTCTCCTCCTCTCCCAAGGTAGGGCCGGGCGGGGGTGCTGCGGGGGATGCAGCCGGGGCGTGCGGGGGGTGCGCGGCCCCACGGCAGCACCCTCCGGGGGTGGGGGGAAGCGGGGACCCCCCGGAGCGGGGGCAGAGCTGGGAGAGGGTCCCCAGCCCGCTGCTAAGTTACGGGGAGCGCGGATGCGGGGACGGCGCGGCGGCATCCCCCGATGCGTGCCCCCCCCCCCCCCCGGGCACCGGGTGTGGGGGAACTTCTCCCATGGCGCAGCCCCCCCCCGTGCTGATGTCTCTGGTTTTTTTGGGGGGAGCCAGTGCCGAACGCCTCGCCATCTCAACTTAGTGCTCGCAGGAGCAATGCATCCAACAGGCTGGGGGGGGGGGGGGTGTCGGGGCCCCTCTGTGCTGCCCCCCCCCCCCTTTGCATTGCCGGACCCGCCTGCAAGGTCGTCCCTAAAACTCGGGGCAGCCCCGGCTCCTGCCCGGCCCCGCCGGGCTGGGGAGTTGGGAAGTCCTTGTCCAGCCTGTCCCGGGCGAGCACGGCTGCCGCCCCCCCCAGGGGATGGTGCTTCGGGAGGGGGCTGTGCAAGAAAAAAGAGCAAAAGGGAAGGGGGGGAAAGGGGGAGGCAGGAGCCAGCCCCATCTGGCCGGGAGCGCCGAGCCTGTCGGCTTGCGTTAGTCTCCTCGCAGCCATCTGGAGGGGCTGTGGGAGCGGGGTTACCTCCCCGGGGGGAGGAGAGGACGGGGCCGCATCCTGCACGCGGCCGCCTGCGGAGCTCGGGCCGGGCTGGGAAGGGGAGGTGCGCCCGGGGCGCTGCATTGCACCGTGCCCGGGATGCGCCCGGCCCCATCGCGGGTGGTACCCGGGGCTCCGGCCGGGGAGCGGGGCTTGGCGGGGGATGCAGGCGCCCCGAGGGGAGGGATGCGCCCCGTGGGGGGGTGGATGGACCCTCCCTCTGCACGGGGAAAGGGAGAGCGGCCAGCGGCTGGAGGGGCTCCCGCTGCACTGCCCCGGTGCCCGCCGAGCGCTGGGGACGGGGTTTGGGTAGCTGCATGCCCAAAGCAGCCCTGCCTGGTCGTCCCCCCCCACCTTCAGCCGAGGTGCTCTGCAGCGGGACTCGGTGGGGTGTGAGACCCCTGCCTGCGTGGGGCCGGGGCTGCCCGAGCCGGGCTGGGGGCCGCTCTGCGCCGGGGGAGATGGCCAGCCGCCATCTCCGCTCAAACTTCTCTCTCCCGGGCAGGCTGGGCCCGCTCTTGCGGAGAGCCACCCCAACCGTATCGACCGACGAGGGCTGCTTAGCATGCACATCACACACCAAGGCATTTCTCCTCTTCGCCTTCCTCCCTCTCTCCCTCCTCAAGCTCTCTTCTCCTCCCAGGGTCGCTGCTTCCCGCTGGCGCTGCTCGGGATGCTGGCATCCCTGCACCCCGGCTCCCGGGGGGCTTTCCTGGGCCCCCTTGGCTGCCGCCCCTTCGGGGAGACCAGGTGGGGTGGTGGAGGGCTGGGGCTCCCCAGGAGGGGGGCAAAGCTGCCCTTCCCCTCCTCGTTTCTCCTACCCACAATTTGTGCTTGCTTCATTTTTATTTAATTTTGGGTTTTTAATGCTTGCTTTTGGCTCCTGACTTGGCTTCCCTGCGGTCTTATTCCCTGCCTCTGGTCATCCCATGCTTCCTCTCCCCGCTCCCATCAAAGCTTACAGATCAGAAAGTAGTTGTTTTTTCTTTTTTTCTATTCTCCTCGGCAGCAGAGCGGTGGGGAGGAACGCACTGCCGCCCCAAGTAAACCCCCCCCGAGCCCCCTGCCTTGCAGGAGTCTGATTTGGGTGCCAGAAGTCCCCGAGTCACTGCTGGGGTGGGGTGGAAGCAGGGAGCTGCGCTGCACCATGGTCCGGGGGGGACCCAGGGCAGAGTCGGGGGGTGCCGGACAAAGTATTGCACAGGGCAGCGTTCGGCGGCAAAAAGTTTGGGCCTTTTTTGGGCTGGGAGATATTGGGTATGCTGGGTTGTCAGAGGGAAGGAGTCCCCCGGGAGGTTTTCTTGCGTAATTGTGCTTAAAAGAGTCATTAAAGAAATAAAAACATCACCCAGCAAAACTTATTTTGCTTTTTAGCAAAACTCTCCAAGGGAGTTTTGAGATATTGGGGGTCATTCAGCCCCACAGGGAATATATAGGTACACATGCGTTGCCAGATACCAGCAGTATGGTGCTGCTGCTTCATGAACTCTTCTGATATTCACAGTATTATTTTGAATTTTGAACTTTTCTCCCTCGCTTGGTATACAAAAGTGGAGCTGGCTTGTGTTTGAAAATGGGAAAATCATTGTCATGCAGGAAAACTGTGTTTTTTGCACGAATCTACCACAAATAGCTCAAGAGATCTGTGCTGCCCTCTGCAGCAGTTTATCAATACTCCAGGTCATTTACCTATTTACAGCCAAGCAAACAATAAGAAAAGTGGTTTGTGAGTATGCTTGAGAGTAAAGTGGAGCGTGAAGTGGGATAATTCCCAAGTGCTTGACCATCTGCATTTGTGCAAACATCCATAGGTCCTCCAAGTTTTGCAGATTCACTGTTGGTTTTTTGGAAACGTGCTCCTGAAACGGGAGCTGTTGAGCATCGTGTCTGTTAGGAAGGAGCTCTCTGACCTGGACGTGTCCAGCGTGGTTTTGTACACGGCGGTGCTGCCATTCCCAAGGGAGCTGTTGACTACTGGGTGTTGGTCCTAGAGAGGAAGGCCAAGGCGCTTGCTTGGGTGCTGCACCTCCATGGGAATGAGATGCGGGCGCCCATCGCATCAGTGTGTGGGAAGGGCAGAGCCGGCCAAAGGTCCGGCCGTAGCTTGGGGGAAGGATCTGGGAAGAGGGGAGGCTATGGAGGGCTGGGATAGCCCCGGCCGTCGTGAAATGAGTGGTGGTTATTTGGCAACACAGCTCTCATTGCGTTTGCTATATTTTTTTTCTGCATGATTTTTAAATAGCGCCAATGAATATCTAGAGCATATTTAAGGACCCAACAGCAGTGTTTGCGCTTCCCTCTTTCCGTGTTTCAAAGCAGAGAGATGGTCTCAGGTGTGCTGGGTGTCCCTGACTCACACTCACCTGGATTTCTTGAGGAAGAGGAGGGCTTGTGCAAAAATCGCACCCCGGCACGTGGGAGTTGGAAGAGAGAAGAAAACTCTTCACTCAACCATGCGTAAAAGGATTAACCAGGCTAAAAGGTCGTAGAAGATTTAGCTGGGCCTTTAGCATCAGTAAGCCAAGAATTATGGGAATTTGATTCACAAATTAGCATAAAGACCTTATTCTAATAAGCATACAAGCTGAAATAGGTACGTAAAATAATAGCATATGTCAACATCATGCATGGAGCGTTCCTCATCCGAAAGAATTACTCGCTCGGTCGATGTGGCTGGCTTGCAGATAACTCCCAAACGAAAACACGGGCTGCGCTCGTGTGCGATGAAAAGGCTGGATCTGGCCTGGAGGCATGTCTATAGGGGTGAGCAGCCAGCTGCTTCCCCTCGGGAAGGGTGGGATTTGGGAGCATGGGTCGGGGCTGTGCATCCCGGGAGGATTTTTTCTCGGCGGAGGCGGGAGGGGAAACCTTCTGGCGGTTGGTTCAAGAAGGTAATTGCGCTAATGAATGTGTATAAGGAAAAATTACGTGTATCGACATCTTTCTGTGAATACCCGGATTTATTGTTCCCTGGGGAAAATATTAGATGTGGCTTCGTGGTGGTTAATAGTTACTGTGCAGGTCAATAAAATGTGATATTCACCCCAACAGTAGAAAATAGCTATTTAATAGGTAATAACAGTAATAATCAATACCTACATGATTAGATAACCCGGTTATATGTAGTACATAAAAGGAGGGAAATGCGCTCTGGTTACTCAATGGCCTGATTTGGAACTTTGCTGAATATCTGTCATTCTTGTTGATTTTAAGTGAAGCTGTAAGCAGGTATCCAGCACCTCTGGAAATCAGGCCACCGCATGGGATTAATTGGCACATTTTTAAGACTCAGCAGAATAAACAGGAACCCAAGCAGACTTTTGCCATTGGAAAGATGCTTTTGAAAGCAACACTGCATTGCTCAGAAACATGGGACGGCACTTAAAATGCTGGGTTGGCGCTTGGGGTCTCGGTTTGGTTGGTGGCTTTGCTGCGGGCGCTCTATGCAGCGTTGCACGGGGGAGGTTTTTGCACGTAGGGCATTGCTGCTTCCCTGGGAGCATCCCTCCTCCGATCTGGTCGTGCAGTGGTGGGCTGGTGGAATATAGTGAGGAGTAAACTCGTTGTTGTTTCTCTACGCTGTGTATATGGAGAGATCTCTATCAAAAGAGTTGTCGTTTGCGATGAGATACCTTATAGCACGGTGTGATGGGGAGCTGGTTTGTGCTGGAGCTACAATAGCTTTAGGAGCCCCAGTTGTGGAGTAGAGATGTGCGAGGTCCCATAAACACTGCCCTGCGTTTCAGGACATGCTCTTGCTTACTGTTCCGAAAATGCAGGCGTGAAGAAGGTGGCTGTGGTTATCTACAGTGGGATGCATGAGGAGGCAATGAAGCAGACCTGGGCTGCATGGCCAAGGAGGTATGGGACTGCTCAGCTGTCCCCACATTTGGGATGGGACTCTGGCCAAGAGGAGATGAGTATGAGTTTGACAAGCAGAGAAGATAAGGTGGTAGCTGTGAGCTTGGAAAAAAAACTCCTCTGGTAAAACTAAACTTCTGAAGCATCATAGGGACCATCCCTCTTGACAAGACTTGGTGGTGCCGGGCGCTCTGAAGGCTGCAACCAGTTTTGGGACGTCCTAGTGCTTAGCAAAAACTACTTTCTCCTTATCCATGTAAGCATTTTGACCATCATAGTAACCCTGGCTTATGGTTTTTCTGTCTTCCTCTTGTGCCAACCCTGACTTGTGCATGAGACGAGCGCATTTGATATTGGAAGTGTCTGCTTCATGTATTTTTTCTTGCTTTTGCTTAAAAATATCTGTATTTGTGATCTCCCCCCATTTTATTTTTTCCCTATGGGGAAAAATTGATCAGTTGACAGATCTAGGTCAAGTTAGCAAGCAGGGATTGCTGTTTTCTGTGATAAACCGGCATGGAGGTGGAGGGGGAGAGCTCACCAGCTTGCTTCCCAGGCAACTTGCAGTCAGACGGCGGAGGTGGGCTCCAGTCTTCCTCTGCAGCCTGCGAAGCACCATGTGGGGAGTATCTTTTTGGCCATGGGGATCAGAAAAGAACG
This sequence comes from Gavia stellata, assembly GCF_030936135.1. NCBI lineage: Eukaryota > Metazoa > Chordata > Aves > Gaviiformes > Gaviidae > Gavia > Gavia stellata. The sequence continues at coordinate 5,958,236 of NC_082619.1, read as the reverse complement.
TCTTTTGCATCTGTCTTTCCTTCCCAAACTTCAATAGTGTCAGGAAAGGGCAAAATTCTTTTTGCTTGTTCCCCAGTTGAAGGGATGCTTTACTAGAGCAAAGGTTTAAAGAGGATAAATATGTATGGTTTTTTTTTTTTTCAGTGTTACTGGTAGTGCTCCTTTGATGCACAGCGGCAAATTTCGCATTAGACTCAGTGGGACCCAAACATGATCCGTATCAGATGTTCATGGCAAAGGCTTGTAGCTGCCTTGGAGCTCCAACTTGGACTTGGGCTCTTGGTTTCAAATAGGGGCCAAAATGAACAAGGTGCCAGATTTTGGGATTTTGTAGTGGAAGTCCAAGCCATACTGCTGTCTCCCATCTTCAGCCAGCACCCTGCACCTCTGCGCATGGGTCTTTCCATGCCTTTAGTAGCTTTTATAGGCAAAACCCAAATTTTGCAAAGGATGACCTCTTTGTCACTGCATCCCAGCTGGGGCACCCTAATCCCAGCGGACTCCAGCCCTTTTGCGGGTGCTGGTGCACCCTCCGGGCATTGCACACCCCGTGCTCCCAGCACATTTGGAGCTGTGGCTGCTAGCCTGGAGGAGCTAGCCACCTCCCTCCCTCTTCCCGAAGCACGCACCTTGCTCTTGGTTAATAATAAATCAGAGGTGCTGACTCCGCCGTGCTCTGTTATCTCCCGCCAAGAAGGATATCATGGATTTTTGATGCGCTTACAGTTAATATGTCCAAGGCTGAAAGCTGTTGTAAATTAATTGACCCCTTGACCCCTTTGTCCCGTTGACTGCTCCCACTAAAGACAGTGTTCGGTTCTTGGCATCCTCCCCGCCCTGCTTTCCCTTCCTCTGACTCTTCTACCTCCCGCATGCTTCGCTTACTAATCAGGGGGAGCCGAAAAAGGCCCTCTGAGCAGGGCTTCATGCAGCCAAAATGCTTTGTAGCAGCCATGTGGGGAAGCCAGGATCCTGGGGACCCAACGTGCATAAATTACTGGTGGTTGGAGTATTTCCTTTAAAACGCTGGGGAGGCGGTGATGGGAGCTGGCACGGCATCCTCCGCTTTCCCACGGGGACAGAGCGATGTAGCTGCTGCCAAGCTAAAAAGTCACAGTGCAGCACCGAGGACCTTCTGGAGGTGGGTGGACCCCAGCATCAGTGGGGTGCTAGGGTGCTCAGCACCTTGCGTGAGGGCACCTCTATCCATCCAGCGAGCTACGGCTCGTGCCAAGCGCTTGATTTTGGAGCCGTGGTGGGTCTGGCTTGCAGCGAGGATGGGAGCAGGAGCTCAGCAGGGGTTTGGTGGGAAGGAGCAGAAAAAGGTGCTGGGAGCCTGGAGGTCCTGGGCTGGGACGTGGCTCCTGAGTTCACATCCTTTGCTCATCCTGCAGCGATTCGGGCTTGTTGCATGGTCCTTCCCCTTCCTCACTTGGCCACGCACTCCATAAGGATACCAGCCATGTTCCCCCTCTTTTCTGGTCTAGCTAACCTGGATTTGCCTTGAAAACGGGATCTTTTCCCCCACTACGTAAATGTACATTGCTGAGCATGGGGAAACTCTGGTTCAGCTTGGAAAGGAGCTTGTAAAATCACAAATGCTCAGCCCGTGTGGCCAGTTCGCATCCTTCCATGACTTGCGATGGGAAACAGCAGCTGCTAAGAAGTAGGAAATGCCACAGGAAATTGTGTAATATTAGAAACAACGCAGAGTGGGTTTTTTATTTATTCCAGAACAGAATAAACCAGAAAAATCGCAAATTCCCAGTGAAAGTAAATTCTGGGGAAAATAGGGATTGATTTAGAAGTATTTTCATTCCGATTTGGAGCTTGCAGAAGCTTTATGTACAAAGTTGTGAAGTGATTTCAAACAAAAAAAGAGATCCGAAGGCTGCATTCCAGCAGTATCAAAAGAGCTTGGAGTCTCGAGCCTTGTTACATTTTTTATTGTTATTTCTTTAAAATAGATCTTCTGCTAATGTTTTGATTTTGCCAGAAACAGCATTTTTGATTTAAAGAACTGGTTTGAAAGCCAAATCTGACCCGCCTCATTGGAAGCGTGACAAGGACTTGAAGCGAAGCAAGGTTCATTAATACTGTAATTTCATCTCGCTGTTTAAGTGGGTTTTCCCCCCTGCCTCTTGTAGGAGTTATCTGGTGAATAGCACTAAGTTCCTGGGTTGGTTTGGTTGTTTTGTAGCTTTATTCCCTTTCTGCAGGACAGATGGTATTTATAGATCAGAGGGTACCTGCGTTACTTTTTTTTTTCCTTGCAAAGTCAGTCCCCAAAGCCAGCACCGGGGTTTTTGATAGCGGGCCAAGGAGCGGGAGAGCGGCAGGGCTGGCAGGCAAGAGGTGAGTTTGGATTTAGCGTGAGTGACATCTCTCTTAATGAAGCCCTTTCTGGAACAAGGCTGGCAGGGAGCGGGATCCATTAGAGGCCGGGGTAGCGGCGAAGCCAAAGCCGCCTTGTCACTGAAGACAACATTTAAAAATTTGTATTATTTATTGTTTACCTTTTGTGCCGCTTTTCCGCACGTCAACGCTTCCCATTGTGTGTTTTGGGCTTCAAAACCTGACATCACATTAACAGCCAGCTCCAAAGCCCCCAAATAATGCATAAACTATGATTATTCCTTCTGATCCACTTGTGTTTATGTAAATGGCTGGAAAAGCGGTTTTCAGCTTATTTCAGAAGCTTAAGGGATTCATACCAAGTCTATTATTGAAAAATCAGAAAGTGCAAAGCAACTTCTGAGACAAGGAATTAGCAACTCAATGGCAGCGTGGGTACCGCTGGCTGTAAGGGATCCGGCTGTATCACAGCCGGGACTTTCCCCTGGGATTCAAAAATCAAACATGTGGCAACAGGTTGTCGGGCTCTGCGGGGAGGGGGGACTCGGAGGAGTTAATCCAGAGGGGCGAGGGTGCGGGGTGGGAGGCTGGGGGGCAAACCATCAGTGGTGCTGGTGGTGGTGGTCAGGTTTTTTTGGCTGATGCTGTGCAAGGAGCATCGGCGGCGGCAAAAGCCACCAGCCACTTGGCTGATAACCCCGGCTCTGTATCCCACGTCCGTCGGGAAGGGGCTGGCGGCGCTCGGGAACACCCATATGTCCTCAGTGTGGTTGTCCCCGCCATGTACAAGCCTTTTCCCTCTGTCCCAGGAGAGATGGGAACAGATATAAATCCTCTTTGGGGCACCGGCCCCTTCCAGCCAGCCCCACCGCAGCTCATCCCTCCTCTCCTCCTTATTTTCCCCCTGGTTCAGTCCCTTTCCCCCTTCCTTATGTTAATTTCCCACCTGAGCACCAAGTACTTTATAAATAGCAAATCTGAAATGAATTTCCTAGCAGCAATCATTATCTCCCTCGACAGCCATTAAACATTCACACAAGCAGAGCAAAATGACAAAGGGGATTGATTTTTACAGTATGTTGGGGGGGAGGTAGGAGAAAGGAAATATGTTGACAAGGCTTTTTTTTCCTCCCCCCCCTCTCCACTCTCCCCTCCCTTCCAGATCCTCTATCTTGAGGAATTTAAAATCACACAGTGACTCCTTTTTGAGCTCAGGTTGGAAAGGGGTGGGAGAGAGCAAAGTTGGAAATAAATAAAAATAATTAAAAAAAAAAAAAGCCCTATTCCCTCCTTCTTCAGCCCCTGCAAGATCTGTCGGCTGCGTGCGAGTGGTAAACATGAAGTTACTTACGCGGCCCCGGCTGTTGAGATGAATATGTCAGAGTTAATGCCTCCGAAGATGGAGGGGTGGGCTGGAGGGGGTGGGGGGGCCCAATCTCCGCAGCCTTCTCAGCAGAATAAATGTGTTGATGCAATAGTTGGGAGCCAGCGAGCGGCTGCCGTATGAGGCACTGTAGCTGAAAATTTAACTTTGATTTCAATTTTCATATTTGTCAGCAATAATTAGATTCAAGAAATGTTTTTGCCGCTGTTCTAAAATACTAATAAGTAGGAGCCTTTGTAGTATGGCTAATGGAGTCTTTTTTTTCCTAGTGGGCTAGAAAAATTCCATTAAAGGGAAAAGTCATACTATATTACCATGCTTCAACATGCATTGACTTTGCTGCCAGAGGAATATCTGCGCTGGGAGACAGCGGTCCTTGCTTTGAACCGTGGGGACGATGCCCAGGAATGGGGCTGGTGTCCCACGGTCGTGGTCTGATGGGGCTTCCCAGGAGGCAGGGAGGGCTGGAGGGGCCCCCCATGCCTGGCCGTGTGTGGGGGGTGATGCTCGTCGGGGCGGCCGGAGGCTTTCGAAGCGCTTGTGAGATGATATTGCAGCGGTAGCCTGGCTCTCGTCCAGTTGTCTCGCTTTGGCAGTTGTTTTTTTTGGTATTGCAAATTCCCGTGGGGTTTAAAGCCTTAAATCAATTAGGGGTCTCCCCTTGCCGTCTCTGCCAAAGGCAGAAAGGCCCTTCTCCCGCTCCCCACCCTGCTGCGTGGATTTCCCTGATGGCATGTGCCAGGTTTTATCCCAGAGCAACGCCAGGAAGGAAAGTGATATTAAATTTGCTGGCGATATGCACAGCAAATGGGGGAAGCTCTAAGTTGTGTCATTCTCAAGTTACTTCAGCCTATTAAGCAAACAAAAGCACTTGTGGAGTAAGAAATGGAAATGGCCAACGCTGCCCGATTAATCCTGGATGTACAATTCCATTAATAAGCCAGCTTTTAATAGGTGGCTCTTTCCAGGAGCTGCTGGGACTAAGAATTGATGCATTCACTGTAATTGTATTGCAACTAATAGGATATGAAGAAAATTGTATGGAGAACCTGTTCCTTTGCCACCGTTTTCCAATCAGTTGAAATAATGCTTCCCCCTGGAAGAACCCAGCAAGGTAATGATACTTAAATCTAAATAGTAACAGGAATATTTTTAATTTCAGTGGAGGTGATTTTTGGCTCATGCTTTTGCTTCCCCATGGAGTGGGGCAGAAGCTGAAACAGCAGTTTGCAAAAGTGCCGGAGGAAATAGGGATCCCAATCCCAATGGAAATGCCCCGTGGGTGGATACTGGGGCTGCTGTCCTGGGCTGGGCAATGGGATGTGGCTGCTGATGCAGAGAGCTATACCGGCTCTGGGAGCCTCCAGGCTCCCTCCAGAGAGCTAAGGGGGGGTTTCTGGGTGCCCAGGCACAGGGCTGCCCCTCTGGCATCTCACCCAGAGCCTTTTGTTCTCTTCATTGGCAGCGAGAGGGGCCTTCACCCTCCGCAGTCGATGCGATTCACTGGGAAGAGCTCATTAACGAGCCTGAGGTCCTCACTCCATCCCCTGTATTTATTCAGACCCACGATTCCAGGGCTCTGGCAGTTTGCTGATACTCTCTTTGCAATGAACTTGTGTTTTCATACCCCTGCAAAAACTCACCTCCTGCCTTGTGAAGCAAATGTACCTTTGTGGTCTGCAGCTCTGGGTCCCCGTGGTATTCAGAGAGAGATTTGGGCTTTTATCGGCGAGCATCTCTCTAAGGGCTCTCGCAAGAGCCGCGCAGCTGCCGGCAGCACGGCCGTGCCGTTGGTACGCGCTGCGAATCCCAGGTGGGCTAGGTGGACCAGCGCATCCGAGGCGATGCACGGCAGTTCCGGGGATGCAGAGCTCCGTAATATCAATGCAATTGTGGAATAATGCACATTAAAGAGAAGGAAACATTAAGCGTAAAAGCTGACTGATTCAAAATCCAGGCGGCCCCTGATTATTGCAGCCATTTCTTCGCTAATGGGCTGGGGAATTTGGAGAAGTTTGCAGCCACTTCTTGTCTGTTCATCACTGCTGGTTCAGGGTTGTTTGTTTTTCACTCCTCCTCCCTATTTGTATGCATGCTCTGACCCTTCTTTGGTAGCAGGCTAGAGAGTAAATATAAAGGGGAGGCTAAAAAAAAAAGCGGGGGGGGGGGGGAGCCAAGGCACGGTTCAGCTCAAATCCCGAAGGAAACAGATGTGATTGCCTTACAGAAATGGCTCCAGTAAGGCCAGAAAGGAATATTGCTTTTATAGCTTTTGGGATATAAAACATTTAGAAAATGTGATTGACTGGCAGGGCCTAATTTATCATTTACCCATTTCTCTCTCTCCATGCTTGTATCTACCCAAACACAGAAGTGTGCTCAGACAGACTCGTTTCCACTTTTTTGCTTTCTGTCTCTCTCCTGCACGTAACCACGTGCAAACCCGTCTTTCCTTGCACGCCGAGCCGTGTGCATGCACACGCAGGCACGTGTTCGCCTGTGCTCCTGACTCCTTGTCCCTCCGCCTGTGTCATGGATTTATCATCATTCTGCTAAGCACTCGAACTCCTGTGGCTATTTATAATTAATGCTCAGAAACCTGCCAATCCATTTAATGACACTAGGAGGTCATGGCCTCCCTTATAGCTTCCCATTAATCATCATTAGAACAGTTCTGGGTTTTTTACATTCTTTTTAAATGTTAATTCACCTTTATAATGCTCCTTTCAGCTTTGACTGTAAAGGGAGACTCTGTAGTGACTCCAGACTGTCTTGCAAGTGTGTGCAGGTGAAAGGCGCAGTGGGACGATTGCGCTTGATAAAGTCTCTTGGATGTCTCCCGCTGGAATGAATTACGCTCACAAATGCTGCGAGATGGGATTTCTTCACTGCCCTCTGCTGCCTGCTCCTCGGAGTGATGCTGGCACAGCTCTCTCCCTCCCGGCTCCATCTCTCGGGTACCACCGAGCCCCTCGCGATCGCTCCCTGCCTGCAGAGACCCATGCTCCGCTGGGAACCATGCAGCAAGCGGTTCCTGGAGCGGAATAAGCTCATTGATGCTGATGCAGAGCTTGAGAGGGCCACGCGTGCTCTGCCAGGTTGTGCTCGGGCACGCCTTTGCTGGGTGAACTTGCCTTGGCATAAGGTTGGCTCATGTATAGCTTGGTTTTACAGGGTTGTGGTTGTTGCATCCCCTTGGCATCTTGGTTTGGGTGGCGCGTCAAACTCATTCCTCGTGAAGGTCAACAAAAATCCCAGTTCCCGGAGAGCAGGGCTGCTGACAGCAGTGAGTCCATCTCCTCTTTCCTGCTGCCGCACTGGAAGCAGAAAACCCCGAGCCCTTTCCTCGTGTCCCAAAGCACCCGCTGTCATCGTCACAGCCCCAGCCCCTCCGGGAGCCGATGTGGTGGCACAGCAGAGGGGGCTTAGCAGAGATGTCAGGCGGCAGCTTGGAGGAAGGAAAGCTCCGGGTGCAATCTGGTAGCTTTTGGCAAGTAATGGCTTGCTGTCGGAAGTATTTGTCCCCTCTCTGAAACGGGTCTGAAGCAGTGCATGTCCCATCCGGACTCTGGTTTCGATTCTTTCGGGAGGGGTCCCTGGTGTGGTGGTGCACGGCTTTACAGAAGTCCGCTGCAACGTATGGAGCCATGTGAGCTGCTGCTCTGCCGGAGCTCCTGGAGACTTTTTGTAGCCCGGGGTAACGAACCTGCAAAGCATCCCGTGACTCTTGCTTCATAATCACCCATTGCTCAGCAAGATGGGGTGAGGCAGCCCCGACATCCAGCCCTTTCGGTGGGAGGCAGCCCCATGTAGGTTTGGGGTGGGCAAAGTTTCACGCTGGCTTCTGGTTTTGGGTGACACAGGATCAGTCCCGCTCCTTTGGGGCGTTCTGGTCTTGGTGAGAGCTGAGCCCAGCCCCATTTCTCTGAGTAAATACGCCAGCAGCATTTGGCTTAATGAACTGTGGCTTTTAATAAATGGCTCTTATCTTGCTGAAGTGCTGCTAAATTGTCAGGATTTAAAATTAGCCTAATAGATTTGCGGGCGATGTTTTATTCACTGGTTAGTTGGAAAGAGACAGAGAGAGGGGGAGAGATGGCTCCACCCAGTTCTCCCTGAATTATACAAGAGTTATTTATTTGTTTGGGCCGAAGGGGAAATGTTCTGGATTAATGTACGATGCCTCAGCACCTGACTTAATGAGAATTTAGAGACCTACCCCAAACTGATAGTCTCCAATTAATCACTCGGTGGCCCCTCTGATTTGCTGTCCCTGGAATATGTTTTTCGAAGTGGTGGTTGGGTTGTGGTACCCACTGCTGCTTGCCAGGAGAGGGGGACAGGGATGCACTGGGGAGGTTTTTGGGTGCTGTGGTGGCTTACAGGACCACTTCTTGCAGCTTTGCTCCATGTCGATATTGAAATAGAGCCCCTGTATCTCTATCTGTACCATATGTGTACCTGTGCAACTTGTTTTCTTGAACACAAAGTTGAGCTGGTCCTTGCTCAGCTTCTGATACATCCCGTGAACTTGCATTGAGCTGCTTTGTGCCTTTATGCCTTTTGGCAATGCGGAGCCAGTTATGATCCTGTTGACAGTTTGGAGACATATGGAGAATCAAGGCAGAACAGTGTTTTATAATAGAGTAATAAGGGATCTGTTTGGGATGAAAGATGCCAGGGAAATGTCAATCACTATCATTATCCTAACAAACTGCTGTACCTGCGGAGATAATAATAATATTCAGCAATTATATAGCACCTAACAAGCTCAAACAGCACAGACGGTTGCTAATTAAATCTCCCAAGACTTTCTTTGGGTGGGTGTTTTCCTAAGAGCGTGGACTGGCTTCTGCCCAGAACGTTTTGTGAGAAGTTAAATGTGCTTCTCCCCCATTTCGCAGGTAGGGAAAGGTAGCAATCCCGCTGAAAATCCTCGGTAAGGGCGAGCCTGAGCTCGGGAGTGGGCTTGCAGCGAGGGCAGAGGGCAATCTTGGCATTGCATTGTGGTGTTGGCTCCGTTTGCAAGAGTGTTGTGTGGCCTTGACTCAATGACCCTGATGGCCAAAGGTGTTCGGATGCTTGAATGCATTGGTGTGCTCGTTGCTTGTCCTTTCTGAAATCAGGGAGAGTTTGGGTGCTGGGCACCCGAACGAGGACCCTGCCAGCATCCCTCAGTGAAGCAGAGGTGGTGGTACAGAGGGTTTCCAGGGCTGGATGGTCAGCGGTGTGTTTTCTCCCCTGTCCTTCTGGCTTGCTGGGCTGCTGCTGTTTCCCCCCTGGTTCATCATTCTCCTGCCCAACCTGCATCTCATCTCTGAGCCGCATCCTGAAAAAACTTTCTGGAAGGTGATACTTCTCAACCAACGTCCCGGGTTTGGCTGGGGCATCCAAGATCACAGTGATTGAAAGCAAGACTTTTAACTTTTCCCCGTTTGTGTTCTTCTCACCTTGCCCTTTCTAGAAAGCAGCAGGTGAAATGATACTTGGCTGCTTGGATCCAGCCGGGATCCTCGACCCCTGCCCAGCAGTGTGCTCCTTCAGCCCGGTGAGGTAGCGGTCTCCCTGTGACTTTGTGAAGGTCAGCGTTCATGTCTGAAGTGGGGCTGATAGTAGCAATGCGTGATGCACAGTGTCAGCTATAGAGGAAATATTGTATATAAAAGATAAGTTTTTTCCTTTCTTGTGGTAGAGGAACAAGGCGCCGGGTTCATTTAGCATTCATAAAGTCTTGCTTTGGAAACGCCTTTAAGTACTGCTGAGGGAGACTTGAAGGAGCGTGTTTGAGAGTCAAATGCACATCTCCTTGGGCTCTCCTTTCATCTGCTTTAAAAAACACAATCTTTTTTTTTTTTTAATCTTTTTTCCCCCTCTGTAAAAATACTAATCTTCTCCAACAGCAGCAGACACCCAGGGTGCAGGCGCTCAGCAATTAGTTCAGTGAACAGAATAAGTGAGGAGCAGAGGGAAGGGGAGACTCAGCCGAGTACCGGGAGGACGGCGAAATGCAGGCTGCTAATTAGGAGGCAGCACAGCATGGTGCTGGGGGGACGGCGCCTGGTTAATTCAGGTGTGAAGCTGTTAAGTTGCCATGCGTGTCGTCTGCCCGGGTGGCGATGCCGGAGTCCTCAGGGATGCTGGGCTGACCTTCAGCAGACAGGAGCACTGGGCAGGGAATTTGGGTCTTGGTCCGGATTCAAAACCAAGTGATGGAAGAGCCCAGGGAGGATGAGGTGAGGATGAAGCATGCAGTTTGGCTACATTTACAACCTAGCAAGCCTATTCCCAACTCCAAATTGGCCACAAGTCTCTGTTGGGAGAAACATGTGGAGCTTTTGGCTTGAGTCCTCTCTGGACTCTTGGCCAACGTGGGGAGAGGAGTGGCCATCCTCTGGAGGCTGGGCTTTCCTGGCAGAGAGTCATCAAGTTGGACTTCGTGTCGGCGTGGAAATTCAATGGGCAATTCCTGTTATCATCGGAGGAGCTGAGACAGAAGGAGCAAGCGTGGAGAGAGGAGAAAGCAACAAGTGGTGTCATCATCCAACCTTCTTCAGATTGTGAAGAGCCGGGTTCACGAGAAGTGTCAGATAGGCAGAAATTCAGCTCGCCCCTTCTTTTGGCTGAAACTTCTTGTCCTTGAAATCTCTCTCCTCCGCTCTTCACTTGAGGGAAGGGAATTTATTGCAATGAAATATGTTGTCTTGTGGCTTTTTATGAAAACAGCACATGTCACTGCCCCTGTTTCCTGGAGCCAAAGGATGTGGCTGGATTTCAAAAAGAAAAGGACTGGATGATTTCATTATTGCTAACAACTGTTCCCACCAAGATAAGGACAGTCTAATCGCATTCCCTGTGCAGAAGTACCAAGGGAACCAAAAGGGAACATTTCCTTTTGATTTTCCGCGTTGTCTTCTGTGCTTTGGTCATCTTTGGTACCGTGCAGTGCCAGAAGCAGGCTGCGAGGCTAAATGGGTTTGGGGGAGAGTCAAGGCAGCGATACGTGGGGGAGTGTTATGGTTATCAGGGCCCTGGCGTCCCAGATGGGAGATGCTCTGCCAGCAGCAGCCTTCGTCCAACCTGATGCATGGATTTATTACCATTGACTGCCTGCGGTCAGGGCTTGAGCGCCACTGTCCCAAAGTCCTTGAGTGAAGTCTGAACCAATGACGGAGGCTCAACACTGAGCAGAGGGGTAGTTTTTCATCCCTTTTTTTTTTTTTTTTTGATTTGCACATCCCCCAGAAAAGTGCCACCCCCTGCATAAAAAATAAAAATCAGAGCTTGCTGCCAATAGGTTTGCTTTTCTTAATTACATTTTGCAGACCCCCTTTGCAGATACCCCTGAGAACCAATCAGTAGCTGAAAATTACCTCCCCAGTGAGCACGCTCCATCTTGTACTGCCAAGAGGTGACACTGACCATAGTGCAACCCAGGTAGAGCCAATTTGGCTCATAACTGCCTGCCCGAGACGGGGTGAGGACTGGGGGAGAGTAGAGCCAAGAGGTGGAAAGGTCGAGTTTCGGCTGTGCCATCCAACATGATGTTCTTCTGCCTGCACGGAGTTGGGCTGCCACGTGTCCCCGCTGAAAAGCTTCGTGTCGCAGGGAAGGAACTCTCTAGGCTTTGATTTGCCTTGTAGCAAGAGATAACATTATTGTCTCGTCCTTCAATGATTTGAGGACGGAATAGTTTTCACATCAATTTATCTATCTCGGTAGCCCTGACTCTGCTCTCGTGCTGCTGGCGGGTGGATGGTGTAAAAATTGGTGCAAGCAATGAAGTAACTCAGTCTTCCTCCCCCCCCTCCCTCTGTTTGCATGCCCTTGGCACTCAGGAGCTCCGTAAAGGCACTAATTGATCGGTCCCTTTAGCACAGTCGGCAAGGAATTGTCATTTGGCAAGCAAAGTGGGGGGCTCGCTTCTGGAGCAGAGGGTCACCGATTCAGGTCCCAGCAGCGACCACCCAAAGAGAAAAGATGACTTATAATTACATTCATAATTGAAAGTGATTAATGGTAGCAAAAGAACTTCAAGCGATTTCTCGTAATTAAATACTAATTTTAATTCCTTTGCAGTGCCGAGCACCATATTTGCTTTACTGGTGATATTTATGGCTGCGCCTTCGCACAATTTAGTGTCTTAAAAATACAAGCTAAGTGATTAACATTTTTTTGTAACGGGGTAAACAAGTAAATATCCATTAATTTGTTTACTTTGCGTCTGCAATTAGTGATTATTATTTCATAGTTTTGAGGATCTCTATTCTGGAGGATTTGTGGCTTTGAGTGGAAGCAGAGGAACCCTTGATTGCTCCCAAGCCAGGGGAGTCCTGATCTGTGCTCCAGGCTGCTCTAGCTGTGAAAAAAAGGAGGAGAAGGAGGCAGCGATCACATCTGCAATGGTTTAGGTTCAGAGGACATCTGGGCCAAGTTTTGAGCCTGCTGGCAGCAAAGCTTCTTGTGAGGGCTTAATGCAAGAGGAAGGAGTTGTCTGTGTGTAGCAGATGCTCGCTGGCTGTTGCGTGGTCTTGAAGAACAGAAGTGTCATGAGATCAGCTGCTTCTGCCAGGTTTTCGCTGTCTGTAAGTGACACCTTTCGAACTCAGCTGCTGCTCGCGATGCTGCGCGTCAAGGGATTCTCGGGGCTGCCCTCCCTCTCCCCTTGTTCCAGCCGCCAACCTCATCTCCTCCCCGCCGCCCTTTGGAGAAGGCATTTCCCCTGCCGATGCATGCCATAGCCTTGGCTCTGGGTCTTCGGGGATATATTTGCAGAATTTAATATTTCATCCTTAATACTATCATGGTATTTATTTGGTTTTGAATTTTGACATGGCAAACAGGGCATGCCACCGCCGGCCAGCGTGGTTCTGGGTTTGACCGTGGACGAGGAGCTGATGGATGCTGTTTTGGGCGGCTGTACCTGGGTGTGAGCGTGGAGGGCCACCGAACCAGGCAGGATTCCCGTCCTGGGGAGCGTGGAGTACGGCAGAGACCTGCCAGTGCCCAGGGAGAGCCACAGTGATCTGCTCTAACTGAAAATATCATCAATCCTGGGTTTGTTCATCGCCCGTACTAGCTGTACGGCTCTTTTTCAAGCGCTATAGGATGAGTGTTGTATGCTTAGATGTGCTCATGTCCTTCCTGCGCCTTGACAAAGTTGTTTTCGGATGAGCCAGGCTGGGAATCTGTTTCCCGAAAACTTGGTCCTGCTCACATGGCGACACACTGGGCCAGAAAGCACTTGATGGAAATCATGTCCCTTCCTCACCAGTTCCTTGATTCCCTGCTAATGCTTTTCATTCCCTCTTGCTGCTTGAGAGAGCTGATCGTCTGATTAAATTAAGACAGACACAAAAGCAGCTGGCCTGCCAAAGCCTAGGATTTTATTAAAAATAATATTGTTTACAGAGTTCTCTCCTTTTATGGCGCATATAAAACAGCGTGTTCCACCCGAGCAGCCGGCAGGCTCGCTGCAATTTACCCGGGAAGAGGGAAGAGATGGAAAGACATTAAACCTTGTCTTGATGGGGAGTAGGGAGGGCATGGAGGAGAGGAAGGTTGGGGATAAGAGACAGAGCATAGCTGTGACAGCAAATGAGAGGGAAGGAAATGCAAGGGAAAAAAGCAGAGAAAAGGAAGGATGGTTCCCTGTTCCCCACCTCCCCTTCTCCCCTCGCGTACCTGTGGTGAAACGAAGCATTCAAAAAAGAGAGATTGTGGAAGAGTGGAGATAAACTAGGCCAAAGAGCTTCAGCTGGGGACCCAGCCTCCACCCGAGCGAGGAGGAGAGCTGCTTGCCCTCCTTGCAATATTCAGGAGGCCTTCCCGGGCTATCCGTGAAGGTGGAAAGGCTCCTCCGCTCTGTTCTCAGCTCGTTTGAGGTCTTGCAGATGCTTTTGCGAGCCCTCGGGCGGTGGGGCAAGTCAGTGCTGGAAAGTCCAGCCAAGTGCCCCAGCCTACCAAAGAGTCCTCATGGTTTGTAAATCGCTTATTTGCAGTTTATTTGCACTCCAAGGGTCTGCCGGGGGCAAAGGGAGGGTGCGCTGGGTACGGCGCACAGCAATGGGTCATGGCATGAGGGGCTGGCAGTGAAGTGAGGAGAGACGAAGAGGTTTTTCCAAGGTCACAGAAGCAGCTTGATGTAGCACCCAAACTTGAACCAGGGCCCTCACCTCCAACACACCCTTGTGCTGGCTAAAACGCGTTTGTGGCTTGCTTTGGGAGGCACGGAGGAGCCTTGCTAATGCCCCGCCGCAGGAGTGCCCTGTCTCTGCTTTGCTTTCTCTCTTCTTTCTGTGTTGTCTTGTTTGTTTGTTTGATTTGGTTCCAAATAATTAATTGTAAAAACCCATGGCTAATGGTTTGAATGAAGGATGGATGGGTACTTTAATTAACTTGCGAAAGGATTATACACTTATGTTTTCAGTCTCCCTGACCCCAGCCGAAGTAACAAGGCTTGAACATCCCAGCGTTTCGAGGGAGCCAAGCGCTGCCTGAACACGGAAGCGTGCTGGGGAGGGGGGATCAGCTGGAGGTCCCCCGGGCGAAGCCACGCAGACTGAGCAGGGAAAATACAACTGGGATCCTGATTGTAATTAGTACGTGGGGATCACTCTTCTTCCCTTTGTGGACGGCACCCTGGGAGAAACACCTCCCACCCCATTTCCTTGGACCACTGACCCCGGTCTGCTCGTCACGGTGAGCACCTTCTCATGGCTGTTCACATGCTGGTTTTGACACCTTAAAGGGGTTCGGTGCAGGTGAGGGAGGTGTCCCATGAGTTGTACAGAGACTTTAGGGATTGAATAGACCTGAGCCATGTTTTGGGCTAATACATGTGAAATTTGGACTGAACATGAGCTGTCTGCCCCTTCTTTATAAGATGATTAGTGTATAAGCTTCCGAGGTCTAGCATGAGAAGAGATGCTATCTTACTTTTTACCCTAAACCAGGCAAAATTCAGTCGTTGAGTCGGGTTGGGAATAAGCTTAGCTCATCGGTCTTGGGGATCTGAAACTGCTGAGCTCCCCCGTGCAGGAGGATTTCTGCAAAGCCAGGAGGCGAGGGGATTGCTAGACAGAAGAGGGGCCTTGGCGGAGGTGGCCGTGGGTCGCTCCTTGCTAGCCTGTAGGCACGCTGAAGCTTGATGGGTGCCAAAACCTGTATCGATTCCTCAGTCTGAAGACAGTGAAAGGTTTGGGGCTATAGCAACAGGCGCTCCAGCCTTTGCAGCTCAACACGTTGCCGCTTCGTTAGTTATTTGTGTCTCAAGAATCGCTGAGTAAGACACTGAGAAAATCTTTGAAGAAAAACGCTGAGCTCCCGCCGTCCTCCCAGCCCTTCCACGCAGTGTCCCGCCCAGCCCATCCCCAAAGCTAACTCCTCCTGACAGCTTCTCTGCTTTTTAGGACAGTGATAAGAGATGAAAGGTGTCTCCTGCACAGACATTTTAATGAACAAATAAAATCGAGACCCGATTCCAGCAGGATTGGTGAGGGAGCAGGACTTTTGCAGCTCCTCTGCTGCATGGTTCAGAAAGTTGGGACCAGGCTAGGTCAAATAATTTTCTGAATGAGTCAAAAATGCTTTGAATATCTATGAGGGAGGGGGCCATAGCTTGCGTCATGCCACTGAGTCACCAGGCAATTTCCCATCCCTCCCAGTGCAAAACACTCCAGGTGGGAGCTTCAGCATGGCTGCTTAAAACAAGGCTGATTGGGCTGTTTCTGTCATGGAAAATGCATGAGAAAAAATGAATTTCCATGCTGTATTTTGGATCAAAAGCCGTTTTTACTCTAAACAAAGCCTTTTTGGCCTCCTTTCAGTAGTGGTATCTGCCCCTGGAATCCTCCTCACTTATCAGTCCCCCAGCAAGCCACTCTGTTTGATTGCTAATCTGCCTTATTATGTTTTTAAATGCACTTTAATATTTTAGTTTTAGTGACTTTTTTTTTAAGGCCAAATTCCAGCTTCTGAAGTACGTACCTCTCTCTTACTTCAATGGCAGCCTTTCACGTTTATCCCGAGGCATAACATGGTCTTTACGCTGTTTGAAATTAGATGCACTGATTAGAGCATCTCTCAGCCGCTGCCGCCGTTCTGCGCCTCAGAGGACGACTCAGAGAAGAGGCTAGAAGTTGGAGCTGGGAATATTTATGTGCTCGGCATGGGATTTCTTGGGACTTCACGCTTGTTGTAGCTCTCTTCAAGTGACCTGGAAATAGATGTCTGCTTGTAGGTCGTGAAATACCTTGGTGGTGGGGTTGATGTGTTTGGTAGGAGGTCTGTGATGTGCATGGCTCATGCCCGTGAGGACATGTATGATTAAGCCAGAGGGGAGAGATGAACACACAGGGTCAGTTGGAGTTCTTGCTTTTGCCCTGGTGGTTTTTTAGCAAGAATGGTGAAATACTGAGCAAGTCACTAAAAACTGTTGCACCTGATATTCTAGGTTGAGAGTGCTTCTGGCTCAGGTATTTAGTGTTTTCAGTTCTTGCCGAAGCCAGCAGCAACATAAAAGCTGCCGAGCGTGCTCGGAGGTGCTCGGCACCCGTTGCAATAGGGTGCAAACCCTGCAGAGTGCTGTCTGACAGTCAGAAATGTGTGCCTGGAGTGCTGTCTGAAGCCTAGTTAGGCTGCTGCTCTGATTGTAATCGCTCCTTGGAGAAACCTCCCTTTGTTTAACAAGAGTTAAGCATTTTGTTAAGGGAATTAATTCGGTTGTTTTGAGTTTGGTTTTTTTCCATTCCTTCCGCTTCAGTGTGGTCTTGGGGAAATCGTATGTGCCATGGAGGGATGTTGCAGATGCGGGTTTGAGCTGCTGCTGCTGGTACCTGGAGGCGCAGGATCTGTGCGGGGCTTGGCAGAGGAGCAATCGCAAGTTCTAGCAATGACATGTTTTGCTCTTAGAAATACTTTTCCTTCTCTAAATGCTTTCTCACCGGGGGTGGAACTTTAATATGTCAGCACATATTAAATATTTAATATGTCCACATATTCAGATAGGGAAGCTGAGCACCCCAGGGAAGGAGGACGTGTTTCACAGAGCTGGCTGGCTTCAGGAGCCACCGGTCCCGTTCAGCTTGGGTGATGGGGGCTCGTCTGGGAGGTAGGGCAGTGCCCAGAGGTCTGACCTGGGGTCTCGCTCACCTCGGGGTAAACGGTGTGGTGTAAGTCAGCTTGGACACAGGTACTGACCCACCACGATAACCTTTCAGCCTTTGAATCTTTGCAAAACAGATAAAAGTCCATCTGCCCTCCGAGGTGCAGCCTTGAAATGAGGGTGATTAAAACACCGTGGTGCTGGGGGATATGGAAATATGTTGGAAATCTCTATTGAATTCAAGCCAGCAGCTACCCTGCTCTTAATGACCAGCCATTGCTGCGTCTCCAGGTAGGAGTAATATTTGTCTGAATTGGTTTAGCTTCTTCAGTTTCTAGAGATGAACAGAAAATCTGGTCTGACTGAGTTGCCTCGGGAAATTTTCAGTGCTTCTGTCAGCATCTGAGACTTTGCTGTCATTTTTGGCTGAGCTTTTTCAATCCTCCCCTTGTCAGAACCCTTGAGTGGTGTGAGAGAGGGGACTAACAAGTAATGGGATGGTCACCCATGATGGGCTGAGATGGACAGGATGCCTCTCTAGTCAAAGCCAACGTTATTACACTGGACAGTGGTAGCACCATGTAAAGGGGGCACGAGAGCTGGGGGTGAGTAGAGAGGAGAGACTATGATAACTCTATCCAGCCAAGCGGGTTGTCCCTGGAAATAGAACATGAATAAGTAATCTGGATAAATAATGGAGCTGTCTGAACTGTAACAATAAAGAATAAAAGTGCTGAGTGTGGCTTGCTGTGATTTGTGGGGTCGCACTGTCTGGACGGCGGAGCCCTTCCTCCCAGTGGTGAGCAGGTGCTCGCAGACGGATCTCATTGACGTTGCAGAGATTACTTGTACGGAGGTCGCTTGCCAGCGGGAGGAAATGGTTTCGTGGTCCAGTCCGTTGTTACGCCGCCGCAACACATTTGTGAAACCTGAAAGCTTGCTGTGTCTTAGTCTGCTCCTGAATAACCTCTGTAAGATTACGAAACTGTAGGGCTAGGCGGGATCCCAGCTGACGTTGCCCTGGAGTGGAGTTGGGCACACGTGGGACATCCTTTATGGGCAACTGAGCTGCTCTTGGGTGATGGAGGTGGTGTAGCTTCCTGGAGACCTTCTGCAAGGGTTTCACGAGCCTGAGTGAAAGTTATTCCAAGTACCCAGCCAAAATCTTCTCTGCAGCAAATTAGGCTGTTTTCTTCCTCTGCCTCCTCGAAGGGATGTGACAAATAATTATTCACCGCTTTGTTCATATGATATTTATGTATGGGAAGAGCGTTGTAATGTCTTACTCAATCTTTTAGTGACAAAGCAAACCCCAGCATCTTTCATCTTTCTCTAGAGTTGTCTGCATCTCTCACCACTTTCATCGCTATTCCATGGACTCACCCCCACGCGTCCATGGCTCGGATGTGCAATCAATTGAATTGCATTAGTTAGAGATGTGTGTCTTGCGCTGTGGCAAATGCAGTTTAGATTGATCTGAAAAGAAAGGAAACCTCCACCTGCGGGTTCGGCAGAGCCAGATGTGCTGTGGAGGAAGAAGACACGGTTAGTGCAGGTCAGCGGGTGGGTGCTAACATGTTAAAGCACAGTGACTTAACCTTTCGCTTTCTGAAAGCGCGATGTCCATGTTGGGATGAAGTACTGCAGCTGAGGCCTTGAATTAAACGAAGCGGAGCAAAATAATTTTCCTTTGTCCTTCTTACAACACTTAGGTTAACATAAGATTTGCCATCTTTTGTAGCCTGGTTGATTCCTTTGTAGCTTGTGGTGTGCTGTAACACCCTGGTCCTCTTCTGCACGTGGTTCCCTAGCCAGTCTTCGTCATTGTTGTACGTGCATTTGATTTCTCCTCCCTAAGTGTATCACATCACGCTTGTGATCAGATTTCCTATTGCTTGTTCTGGAGGTGATTTGAGATTCTGGTCCTACCCCCGGAGCCCTTCCAGCCCTTCTCCTCCTCCTAGCTTGGCATCATCCACAAATTTTAATAAGTGTGCTCCTGGAGCCGCAATGCAAGCTGTTAAATGCAAATTTTGAAGAGAGCGGGGCTCGGGACAGACCCCAGAGGAATCCCACTGTAGGTTGCCCTCCTAGCTTGGTCATAAATAATAAATGAGCACTCTTTGAGAGCGCTTTGTCAACAGGCTGTTATCCCTCCTCCCCTCTGCCCCCAGCCTCAGCGATTACATCCAGACCGTGTTTCCTCAACTTTCCTCGGAATGCGCCGTGTGGGACTGGCACCAGAAGCCTTATTAAAGTCAAGGTATATCATGTCTACAGCTTTCCTCTTATCCACCAAGTCCTAGTTATCCTGTCAAGGTGGAAATTAGGTTGGTTTGACATGATCTGTTCTTGACAAACTCATGTTGGTGGTGGTTGTGGTTTTTTTTTTTCCTCACTTTATTAAATTCCCGGGACTTACAAGCTGTGATAGTTTCATCGTTTGTTTTAGTATCTTCCCGGTGATTGAAGTTGAGCTGATTGCCTACAGCTCCCGGCTTTTTTTCTTAAAGATATGGAGATTTCTTGCCCTTTCTGCTGGCCTCCACGAGCTCCCAAAGAGCAGCGCTGGTGGCTCAGGGATGATTCTGCCTGATTTTTCAGCACTCTCAGGAGAGCTTCCTCAGTGTCTGCCAGTTTATTTTTTTTTTAACCCTCTTCTTTCTCTCCCTGCTCTGGTGTGAATGCCCAGCTCCCTGTTTTACATGCATTTTGGAGCTGTCTGCTTACCATATACCTTCCTTTATGCAGATACAACCAAACACGGCAGTGAAGGTCTCTGCCGCGTGTTTTCCTCTCCTGCTTGGTGTAATGGACCTAACCTTCCTTTTCCTCTTCCTTTGAACACGTCCAAGGGCCTTTTTGTTCCCCCCTCGTGTCCCTCACTAATTGAAACTTGTTTTGCATGTTAGCGCTGCCGACTTTATCCCTGTATGCTATTGCGATTCTGTTATACCCATTCCTAGTTATGAACCCTTGTTTCCGTATTTTATTTCATTTTTCTATGGTTCCTTCTTTATTTCTAGGTCATTGAATGGCTCCTGATTCAGCCATAGCAGCCTCTTACTATGCTTCCTATCTTCCCTTTGCATGGGGATAGCCTGCTATTGTGTATGTAATATAGTCTCTTTCAGCAACTGCCAGCTCTCCTCTTCTTTGTACCGTAGATTCTTTTCCCAGGAGACCCCATCTACCAGCTCCCTGAATTTGTTGAAGTCTGGCTTTTGAAGTCCGTTGTCCTTATTCTGCGGCTTTCTTTCCATCGGGTTGTGAACTTTATCATTTCATCAGCACTCTCGCCCAAATTGCTTTCCCCCTTAAAGCCTGCAGTCTGTCTTTACTTGGCACACCCCAGTCTCAGCCTTTTCCCTGCACCTTCCCAAACGCTGAGCTCCCTTGAACATAATAGCGGCTCAATGGACCACGTCCTGCCATGTTGTGTTTGTGCTTTAAGTACCGTGCGTCCTTCTGTCCGTCCCTTGGTTCTTGGTTTGGTGAGGGCTTGCCAGGGATGGAGCGCCCACGCCCTTGGCTTTCATCGTCTCCATGCTCTCCCTGTCTCACGCTTGCACGTGGTCGTTTTGGGTTGGGGGCTCTCCTGGTTGTGTCCTGCTCCAGCTGAGGACATTAGGCAGTTTGCAGCCATCACCTCAGCTGCTTGTCCAAACCGCGGAGCACATGTCTGCGTGCGTCCAGTTCCTTGTAGGAAGGACTGGCTTCTCTGCTTCTCTTGTTTCTCTGCTGCTGCTCGTGCTGGCAGAGCCTCCTGTGTCAATGCCCGGCGGCTGTAAGGCTTTGGTGGCCGTGGTAGACGCCGCGGGGCTGTGATGGGGCCCCAGGCATGCTTCTTTGTCACCAAACTGGTGACTGTCGTAGCAGCCGAGAAGGCAAAAACAGCTTAGACTTGACCCTGAACTTTAAGGCGGCAGACTTGGGTGAAGCGAATCCCGCCCTCCATAACAAAGATATGTGGGGCCAGGTTGGCAAAGACCTTTAAATGTCAATAAAGCAATTCTGCACAGCCCACAAATCTTGGTGGGGAGCTGACAGGGACTGCAGTGCTGGGCAAACTGTGTGACTCCGGAGCAACGGGTCTGTCTCGGAGCAGCCTCTGGCAGAGACGAGACCTGCGAAGTAGACGCGGTTGCAAGCCAAGGGGTCGCAGCAGGGTGCACTGATGGTTGCTAGAGCAGATCCCTCTGCTTCAGTGGTTTCTGTGGAGATAGCGGGTGGGAATCCCCTTTCCCACGGGCTTTGTGGTAGCTTTTTTAAAGCAGGCAACGCCAGGCTGTGGCAGCTCAAGCGTGGTTCATGCAGGGATTGGATGCACACGTGGTTATGGTGCAGAGTGGCTGGATGGTGTCGAGAGACACCCGGCAGACTCTGGGATTGCAACAACAGACCCAATCGGAAATATCTCAGGAAAACAATCCTATTCCTTTCAAGTCTAGGGTGAGAATAAGGGCAGGATTTGCCCATCCAGCAGTGCCCGAGAAACCACAACCGTGTATGCTTTGCTTGTGCAAAATGCTGGCACCAAGCGTGGCAGAGTTAAACCCTGCAGAAACCCCTGGCTGGCTCGTGCGCTGGGTTGGTGTTAAACACGGGGGTTTCAGGGCTGAGCCTCCCCCCAGCTGCTCTCTGTCTGGATGGGGCACGGGAGGCTAACGCCTGGTTAGCCACGCACAATGGATGCAATTTGGCATCTCCTCGGAGGTCGCAGCGGGGTTGTGTGTGCCGCAGCAGCGTCCCAGCGTGCCGACACGGTGGTAGGGATGCCTGCGGGCTCGTTGACGGAGATGCCTTCCCAAAACAGGCTGTTGTGTCCTCAGCCCGCGCTCGGGGATGTGTCACCGCCGCCCGGCCGCTGACAGCTGGATGTGCTGCTGCAGAGAGAGGCACAAATGCACAGGCTTGGAGCTACGCTGCAGTAGAAAATACATCCCCCGCGCATACAAAAGCTCAGACAGACGTGCCGTGGGATGGGTTGGCAGTGCCTGGGTCCTGCAAAGCCAGCCGGGACCTCTCCCCTCTGTGCATAGGGTCAGAGAGATGCAGTCCTTCTCAGTAGCCCATGAGGATATTAAATTTAATGTGTTGATGTCCAGGGATTAGCATATTTGGGAAACACTCATTAATCTCTGTCTGCCTCCCTGGGTTTTATTGTCTTCCCTTTTTGCGAGCCCTCCTCTGCCGTGGCTCTTGCTCTCATTTCATGTCACCTTCTTTCCACCCAAGTTTTGTCTCCCACCCCTTTTCCCCTCCTGCTCGGCTCCCGATGCACCTCTGCACCCAGGGAAGCTCTTTGCAAAGTCTGCGTCCCAGAGCCCATCAACTGCAAACTGAGAGGCAGGGGTAGAGCTTTTTAGATATATCCATACTTTATTGGTGGTTATTTTTATTGCTTTGTAAGGCTGCAAGAGCAGAAGGGGAGATGGTTGATAGCTTGTTGGTCTGGGCTAGGGGCAGGGGTTGGCGAGCATCTCTGTCTCTGCCTCTCAGCCTGACCTTGAGCATTGCCCACCGTTTTTGGCGTAGGGATGCTCTTCCACACCATTGGCTGTGCCTCACTGGCAGCACTTTGTCCCCAACCTTACACCACAGGGACGGGTCCCTCCTTGGTACTGCTGCTTGGTTGCTAAACCTGCAGCTCTCCACCATAGCTCCAACCTAGCATGCATGCTCTACTGCAAATAGACAGCATCTCCTGTCCTCCCATCTATCCAAGCCCTAAATGAGCCTGGATTTCTCACTATCCCACCAGATACACCATGAACTTTCCCTGCTCCAATGGACAGCGTGGTGGAGAGCATGGTGAAGGAGAGAGGACTTTCTCCTGCACAGCGAGGTGAAGGCAGTAGCCGGGGCTCCTGCCGCCTTGCACCGCACTGGGCCCCATCCCTTCCCCAGAAGTTTCCCGACTGCTAAGCACGCTGATTTGTAGAAGTCGAGCAAAATAGGCTTCTTAACTTAATGAGTAAACTAATTTGTCAGGCGGGCGCTGTTCTGTTTCCCTCCGCAGTGCAGGTCCTCTCTGCCAGCATTGCACATCTTGACACGCCGGTTACTGTACGGCTGGGAATAGCTCGGCCCCATCAGCAGGGCTGTGATTTGGCACAAAGGCTCTTTCCACACAAAGATTTTTGTTTAATAAAGCATAAGACTGAACAGTTTGCTCTCACTCGTAGGTTCTGAAATATGCATTTAATTTAGGCTTAATGAGGAAATTATTGTATATAAAATGAAATGCCTTGCAATGGCTCTCCAGGATGGAGCTTCTGTGGGATGAGAGCTGTTGGGACGAGTTAAGCTGGAAGATCTTGGGGATGGGGATGCTGAGGGCTAGACCTGGAGTGATGAGGATGGACCTGCAAGGCAGGAGGGAAAGATGCTTGTGGTGAAACCCTAGGATGGGAACGACTGCAGCAAGGGAGAGCAAAGAGCTGTAGAGAGGAATGACTTGAATCTTCCAAGTCCTTTTACATATGGGCAAGTTTCCTCGTGTAAATGAGCCTCGCCAGCGTCAGCAGAGCTATTGCGTGAGCACTGTTCTCCCTAGTGTGCGCGGTCTGTGGGTCGCAGAGGAAGAGGTCGGGACTGAGCTGCGCTGCTCTGCTCTGACGGTGCTTGTTGGACGTGCAGAGCTGGGATAGGGAGTCCACGCAGGGCTGTGTGCTGGAGAAGGTAAATGCCTGTTTTCAGGTACGCATGGGAGGAATAGCAGGCAAAGAATTCGGAGATCTTTAGCTGAAGGTGAGCGCTAATAGCCAGGCGTGCTGTTCCCCAGTACCTCGACTTGGAGCACATCATACTTATGGAAAGGCACAAAAGATTTCAGTGGCTGCTTGTGATTCTAAACAGGACTGGATTATTTCTGGTCTTTAGGTATTTATTTTGATAATTTGGCAAATACAGCAACATGCACAGGGTTGCAGTGGTCTGTGAGGAAAGTCTCTGGCTAGCTGAGGAATAGCTTTCAATGAAAGGGCCTGAAGATGCAAGCTCCATCCATCCCCTCCAGTTACACGGTTGGAGCAGTGGGGACGAGTTCAAAGCCGCTGCACAAATAAACTCTAATAGCTTTCCTCTTGCATTTATGTTATTAGGGGGTTCGTTTGACTGGCATTATGATGATAAATGAAAAATGCTTTGCACCATTACGTCGGGCGCTAGTGCGTAGTGGGAAGAATTTCTACTCGTTTAAAAAAAAAAAAAGGCAGTGGCAGAGGGGAATGTGATGGGTTTGTGCAGCGGCGCTGAGCTATTTGCATGCAGCACGAACCTTGCACGCGTCGCCCCCGCCGCCCCTCTGCTCTTGCTGGGTTGGGACAGGGGGAAACTGTAAGGAGGGCTGTTGCATGAAAGCAATCCTCTGAAGGGTTGCTACCGCTTCATAATGAATAAATAGATGTATCCACAGTCCAGGGCTCAGTGTTGGTCCTGTCTGGTAGGTTAGACTCCTTTTGGCACCCCATCCTGCCTAATCTCATCCCTGCAGGGTTTGGGATGCCACCTCCATCCCCAGGTGTGAACCAGGAGAAAGAGCTTTAGGGTGAGGAGTGCGCTGGGCCCCCGAAAGCTCGTGCCGGAGTCTGCAGCCACCCTTGGAAGCCAGAGGAGGAGTTTGACAGCCCAAAGGCTTTCCTTCGTTTTAAAGCCATGGAGCAAATTGAGTTCAGAGGGTCACTGTTACTCCCAGCTGCTGCGACAGAAATCCCTAATGCACCGTATGCCAGCTTTCTCCAAAGCTTCGGCTGCTTTTTTATGAGGCACTGTCACTCTATTATCTCTCTCTGAGTTGGTCTTTAGCTCTTTAACCTCATGAGAAGGGAGGGAAAAGGAACCTTGAAAAGGGGAAGAAAAAAAAAAAGAGAGAGAGAAAACAGGATGCTCTGGAGAGCAGCTTTTCATCCTTGGCCATGGAGCCGTAATTGGGTGCTTGGCGAGAGCCTCGCTTGAAAGGGGCAGGTTTGAAAGGGTCCCGGGGCGGGAGGGAGAAGGGGCTCGCTGTGCCCTTTCGGGGGGGAGGCGGCTGCAGGGTGTCGGAGCCCATCAGAGGCACCAGCCTCAAACGGGGACCGGCCGCCCTCCATGGCGGTGCGCTGCCGTCCGCTTTGGTCCCCTCCCCAGGGTGGCCTTGGAGGCAGGTGGAGAAGGGACGAGGTGGGGACGCCGGCAGCAGGTAAGGCTTGGAGGGGACGAACCCCAGCCTGCAGTGGAGGAGGAGAGCTCAATGCTGGGCTGGGGGCTGTGGCGCAGGGCGGGTGCTGGCCAGGATGCGTCACCCATGGGTGCTTGGCTGCTGCCACTGTCGTTAGGGGCTGTGGGTCCCTTATGCAAGCTGGCAGGAGCTGTAATTGGGGAGGAAAGGATGGATGGGCTCCTGGCTGACAGTTTGGGGCTGCAGCAAGAAGGGGTGGCAGGATCTCAGCATCGCCCCGCTGCTCTGAGCTGTCACTGCCGCTCTGCATAGGGAAACTGAGGCGGGGAGGTTAGGAGCCAAACCCAAGCCCTACTTTGCAACCATGAGCCAAATGGGGAGAACCAGGGGGCTACGAATTTACCCGCCACCCCGCTCCTTCCAGCAGCGTTTTGCTGCTCCTGGCTGGCTGCTTGGCAGGCCCTGGGCACCGTGGCACGAGACAGGGCTTTTGCTCAGCATCTCTCCTGCATGCTAAACACGCCGTCTCCCTGCAGGATCCTGCAGCCTTCTGCACTGCTCTGCTGCAGAGGGGGTGGGGAGACGGCTTTCCTCTTCCAGCACAGCAGCAAGCGGATGGCGGGGAGATGGAAAGCAGCAGGACAGATCCCTCCTCCCTTGGACACGTTCCTGTGGGTCCGTTCCCCCCCAAAACGATCCCAGCTCGTGCACAGCGAGCGCCCAACCCGAGTTGCTCTGTGCCCGTGTGCTGCAGCATGTTAACAGCAGCTGCTTTCCCTCTTGCACACTCACCCTGCAGGGATGTGCAACCCCGAGCATCACGTTTCTGCCCACCCTGTGGGTTTGTCTGCTTTTATTTCCGCTCCCGAGTGGGTCTGTGGGTGATATTGTCTTGGATTGGGGTTTGCAGATGCCAGTTCCTTGCTTGACCTACAGCAGCAATCGCCAGCGCTGCAGGATAAGGCCGTGCTGGTGTTGCATCCTGACCAGGATGCTGAGGCCTCTGATGGCATCTAACAATGGGTGTGCGGGGTCTTCTGTGTGCGTCCAAATTGAAGTTGGCCCTGCGTCAGTGCAGAGACTTTGCAGCAGAAGTTTAGAAGGAAACAAAGCAGCTCCTACATTTCTTAGGGGGCATGTTTATATTCATTCAGTTGAGTAAGGTCTTCTGTTAAGTTTGTTGGGAATACATTGGGTTTGGTGTCATTTCTGGGAGCACATCCTCATGCTTGTGTCGATTTTTTTCCAAGATCTGAAAACAGGCTCTTGGACTGGGTGTCATTCCTCCGATACCTTCTCCAAACTGACTTGGTTGGAGGTGGTTTTGACCCAGCGCTGCTCGGGGCTGGGTGTGCTCCTGGGCTGAGCTTTGGGGCTGTGGTGGTCTTTGCTCTTCAGAGACGTTTGAGGGAAATGAGCTGCGGAAAGGTTGCGTGGCTGGGGGAAGGAAAAGCATGAAGGCTTTTATCTTGCAAGAAACCTTCAGGAGAGCAAGCTGTGACAAGCGTGGGGAGAGCTGGGAAGGAGGGGAGCGATGGGGTGCTGCGTTTGGGAGGAGATTAAGGCTCTTGGCTGATGAACAGGGTGGAAAGAAATGGGCAGCTGCATGAGGAATAGCCAGGGCAAGGTGCTTGGGAGAGGTCTGGAGGCCTGCAGGGACCCTGGAGCAGTGGGACATGCTGGTATCCACGCAGGGTCGGATCTCCACATCCCCAAATAAAGTCCCACGGCACAGCCGTTGCCTCTCTTGAGGTTACTGGCAAAGGCGGCATTGCACAGGGGTCTGCAGGGCGAGATCACACGAGGCGGCTTGTGGTCTTCAGAAGCGCATGCCCCTGGTATTTCCAAAGTGTTCTGTATTTTTAAACAAGAACCAGAAAACATCTAATTGTGCTTTTTCCTCCTTTCTAAAAATTCCTCCTTTTCAGAGCTAAAATAAAGCACTGAAGGAGATGGAGAGGACACCAAAACTGGAATGTTTGTTTTCTTTTTTAAAGTTTTTATTCATGCCTAACAAAGAAGGCACTAAGGAAATGTGTCTCTTCTTTGGGGAAAAAAGACATTTTGAATGGGATGAGGGTAGAGAAGGAAAGAGAGATCACATTAAAAACTTCCACCGGCTCCAGTAATGAGATTAAGGGAGCTGCCAGATGAAACCATCTGCCTAATCTTTTACCCAGAGCCGCTCTGCTCCCAGCTTCCATCCAAGGATGGGACCGAAGCCACCTTCTGCCATGGACTGGCCTGACAGAAGATGCTCCGGTGCCTGCCTCCCCGCAGCTGGGGAAGGACCGCTATCTCCGGACACCGAGCTCCTCGCTGCCAGCCACGGTGCTGAGCATCCGAGGAGGAGGGAGAAAGAAAAAGGAAAAGGAGGGGGGAAAAAAAAGAAAAGAAAAAAAAAAAGGCACTCATAAAAAAGACAGTTTGACATTTTCTTGACTGTTTTGAAATTTTCCTAGCACAACAAGCTGTTTATCCGCCACTCCAGCTCTTATTGAATTAAAGTGTGGAGGGGGTGTTAGGAAGAAATCAATTCGTGCTCCATATGCTGCTCTGCCGAGGAACGTGGCACTCCGCACACTATGGAATATGTAGGGAAGGGTGGGGGAAGGAGAGATAAATCCATCAGCTAACAAGATAAGTGCCTTGTTCCTCCATCTGTTACTGCTGTGTCCTTATCTGGGATTGCAGCGTGGCAGCAGTGATACATCTTGTGTCAGGTATTATATTCCAAATTCATATGAATGAATTTTCATGCTCGCAACAATCCATGATCCAGCTGCAAGCCCTGCTGTGGGTGCGGGGTTTGCTGCGGAGCGGTGGTGTCTTGCAGGTTCATCCTCACCAGGCTCCTCTTTTGCTGTTGTAATTTGTGACTTGAGAGGGATCAAGTGGGCACAGCACCGGCTCGGCGAGGGGACGGTGCAGCCGGGAGGAGGATCTGGAGGCTGTCCAGCCTCGGGATGCCGACAGTGCGGACATGTGCTCTACAGACAGGAAAATCAGCCTGGGAATAAAATGCGTGTTTAGAGGTGGCAGGAGGAACAAGAACTTCTCGGGTCTTTGCTTTTCTGCTAAGTCTCTTTAGGTGGAGTATCGTAATGAGCTACAGCGTCTCTGTGGGGCATGGAGGCTGCGGTCCAGCCCACATTAGGATGCTTAGCAGGGGGAGAGGCAGTGCCAAAACATAGTTCGTATCATCCTTAGATTGGGTTTTTTTTAGAGGCATCAACCTCTGCTCGTGATGGAGGAGCAAGATTTCTGCGTTGGACTAGATAGCCAAGTTTTTGGGAGCAGAAGCTGGATGAGATGAATCCCTGCCCTGCTGAGCAACCTTGGGGAGCTCATTTATCTCTACATGCCTGAGCTCCTAACGGTCTGCTCTGCCCAGCTGCAAACCAACTCCAAATGCATCTGGCTGCAAAAGCGCCGAATTTCTAGAATATGCCTGTGTTTAAAATCAATTTAGCTCTGGACCGGCCTCAAGACCTGTACTGGATTCAGTGGCTCAACACACGATGAGCCAGACCCTTCAGAGCTGGGAGCTGCTCTCAAAGTCTAGTCTTAAGGCTAATCCAAAGCTGTCCTTGCCGGATCGCTGGCACACTTGTAATTGACTGTACAGACGAAAGCTACTGAGGAATTTTATGGGCGGTCTTCAAAACTCTGGTCTCTGTATAACCGGATCACTGCCTGAAATCTTGGTTGTTACAACCGTCTAGTCAGCTCGGTGTCTGCAAAGCTTTCTGCAGCTTGAAGGTATAAATCAAAGTCTGGCCGGGATGCAAGGAGGCTTGTAAAATCCACAGCATCATCGCGGAGCGACGCAGCTGGGGTGAACAGCAATATCAGCATTTGCTGTTATGTTTGGTTTTTTTTGAACGCACTCATGTTTGCTGTTGTGCCAGCTTTTCCTGGAGAGGACACTGTAGAGATACAGAAAGTTTAGATGGGGAATAAGAATGCATCTAAGTCATCTCTAACCGGCCATACTCGACTGAGTCTCTCTTGACCTGCAACCCCTTGGGTTGCCCTGGAGGACCTGCCGCTGCCGAGCAGATGAATTAAGTCTGCACAGGCTCGCAGACAGCTTCGCAGAGGGTTTTCCCTCTGCCCCTCGGCTCTGGAAATGTGATTTGCCTGGCTGGGCTTTTTGCACAACTGGGCTAGGGGTAGGGGAGGTTGGAGGTGAGGGAAGCCGAAGTGAGATCGGTGAAGGTCAGAGCCAAATCCCAACCATTGCTGGGACCAGGAGTGTTTGGAGCTGGCTGATTTATTTTTGGGCCTGACTTTAATCTAGATTTGTATTTGCTAGCGGAAGGCACAGTCTGTAGCACCGTTCGTAAGCCAAAAATTTAGAAGCCTGTTTTTAGAAGTGAAGTCTAATTTGGAGTTAAAGCACAGGAATTGCTAATCGGCTCATGGAACTAAACTGTGGCCAGGTCTTTATTTTCTGCTTCTCATGTGTGTGACTCTGCTTTGAGTAACGCCCGCTCAGGGTGATGCTTAGGGCTGGGAGAGAGAAGGTAAGAGGAGTCGGTCCATCGCCAAGACCTTTAGAAAGAGAGAAAGTGAGATGCTGCCATTAAGTACCTGGTTCCTAAGCACCCCTCTTGCCTGGGACTGGGATTTAGGAAGAATTCAGCCCCTCTGAGTCAATGGCAGATGTTGAAATGTGCTTAGCTTGGGGGCTGCTTGTTGGGGGGAGCCAGCAGCAAATGAAGTTGTCTTTCTGCTGCTGAGGATATCAGTCCCCGATCGCAGAGCGACGCGGGAGGTGAAGCAGCAATAAAAGCAGGAGTTGTGCCTTTTTTTCTGGTGGTCTGTCCCTCACCTTTTGTGCCCGCATGCCTTGGCTGCAGAATAAAAAGAATAAAAGCGAGGGCACTTATCTTTGCTGGCGTGAGCATCAGGGTAAAGAGCATGTTTCACTTGCGGAGTGGTAAAAAGTTTCAGGAAAGGGTAGGGAACAGGACCCCAAGCTCAGCTTGCCCCGGGTTTCATCGGAGCAAGGGGGAGGCACGGTTTGATCTTGAAATATCCTTTCTGAACGCGCGCTCGAGCTGAAAAGGGAGAGAGATGCTTGCGTGAGAAGCGGGAGCGCATCGTCTCTGCCCTGCCTGCAGGAATCGGCGCTGGGACAAAACCCAGCCTCAAAAGCGAGGGCTGTGAAAGCCAGGTGTGCCGAAGCCAGAGAGGATCTTTTCTTTCTCATTGCCCACCTTCTTGTTCTCGAATAAAGATGCTATTTTTATTTTCCCTTCTGTTTAGCCCCGATGGGCTTAACCCATCTCTGCAGAGGCACAGAAATCCCAGCTCTAATTTCAATTAAGAGCGCTCCTTTTGATTGCAGCCCAGGCTGGGGTTTGGGATCTATTCCTAATCCCTATATTAGCACTGATTCATCTCTTCCATGAGCATTATCATCAGCGGCCCTTAGGGAAGGGAGGGGAGGGATCTTTCGGGAGGATAAATACCATTTGTTTGTGTTTGTATTAGCTTCCACGCCGCATCCTGATTACATCCCGCATTTTGACACAACAATTATTATTAATTTCCCGGTGTCTGCATTTGGATTCTCGCCGACACAAAGGGAAGATGACGGATAATGTCAGGCTCGGTAATTGGGTGGGGGAGGGATGGAGAAGGGGGGGGCGGGGGGGCAGATGGGATATTATTAGCTTGCAATTCTCAGTGTGGAGCAGGGAAGGTATTTCTCAGCAGATGTTGGCACTGGCTATTTATCCGCACGTTAGCGCCGGCGGAGCAATTGTCCGGGATGCGCTCGGCTCCCTCACCCCTGCCCCTCTCCACTCCCTTCCGTGCAGAAATCCCAGCAGCTCTTTATTGTGGGAATTGGCTTTTTGGGAGAGCCCTGCCAGTTGCCTTCTGCTCAGGCACTGCCGTCTTTGCAACTAACTTTGCAAAGGTGAGTCCTGGCCGGTGAAGAAACGAGCTGCGGTGCTGCGGGAGGGCTTTTCTCTGCAGGCAAGGGTTTTGGAGAAGCCCCAGTGGGTTTGAGTCCCTTCGATGCTGAGGAGTAAAGAGTTGGTGCCTGTTTCAGGAGCTCCTGTGACTTGCCCAAGGTCGCTGCGGGCAGAGCCAAGATGGGAACCTGCCAGTCCTGCCGCCTCGTTTCAAAGACGTGGTCCTTGACCCAAAGCATCGGCTGCTTGGCTGGGGCAAAGGCGGCAGCTGACGCACGGCGAGGTTGATGGAGAGACATTGCCGGTGAAGAAATCGGAGCAGGACATGTGCCCTGGTTCTCCTCCGTCCTTGCTGCTGGGGATTTTTGAGAACTGCCTGCTTTTTTCCTTTAACCAGTCATCATAGAACTGCAGCAGGGCCAATGCATCAAGCACAGCCCAGGTGATGCAAAATTTAGAAAAATACTCAGGAAATCCCTTGTTCAACAGCCAGAGTGCAAAGGCCCCCTTCTTCTCCCAGATCTTGCATCCGTCACCCGATTGCTGAATTAGGCTGTGTTGTACGGGGTGGCACCCAAAACTCCTGCCCTTCCTGCATCTCGGCGTTGTCTGACACCCCCCGCAGTGTTTGTGCTTGTGAAGCGCTGGGTGGTTTCTCCCCCGCTCTCCTCGGGTGGAAGGAGGTTTGAGTTCAAGCTGGGAAAATAATAAATAAACCAAAGGAACTAACTGCAATTCAGTGAGCATCGATTTCTGAGGTTGCTCGTGAGACACGGAGAGATGCTTGCGATGGAGTAGAGGAGGAACGGACGGGTCTTTGAACCTTTAGGGAACCTTCCTCCTCTTTGTTATAAATCTGTGCAGGGCAGGTGATTTGCTGGACTATCTTTTCCTCCTCAGCACAGATACCGAAGGTGGTGATGGAGTTGCTCTGGTGGCTCGTGCATGGGGTTGGCAGGGGAGGAGGGGGCCCCCAGCTTTGTGGGGCTTTTAGCAGGGAGATCCCCTGGCTCCGGCTGGAGCGCGGCAGGGATCTGGGAGATGAGCGGAAATGCTGCTGGTGCCTGACCCTTGCTGGGATCGGAGAGTGCCTTCACAGGCATGCTTAGAGCAGCAGCACAAGATCAAGCTGCATCTCTGCCCAAGAGAAAACCAAGCGCATTGACCTTGTAACTCATAAAATCATCCAGAAGAGGTGTGGGGTGGTTTCTCTTCTTTAACATCTGGGCTTTGGCTGCTCCTGGCATCCGCGCTCAGCGTTGGGTCGCATCGCACAAACAAGCTGTCCCCTTGTGCTAGCCCCTTGGCTAGGCACTGGTGTCAGCATCTTGCCGTGATGGGGCAGGAGTAATGCTCTCTTTCTTGGATTTGTGGTTCTTTTGCTATCCATGCCCTCCTTGGTTGTAGCCAAATCCCTTTGCTTGTGCTGGCTCCCTCTGTGTAGGGTTCTGCCCATCCCAAGCCCTCTCGCTTCAGCGTGCCCTAAAGCTGAGCCCCAGCTCCCCTTCATCTCTCCGGTGATGCCAGTAGCCAAGCAGATTTCCCCTATAGGGCAGGATGACAGGATCATGGAGTACCTCCAAGTCGGTCAGGATTTCTCATGCTGATGAACTGGGCCTTCCCACTGCAAAGTGTTTAACCCCTCAGGCACCACTCTCAGGGCTGGCAGCTTTCACACAGAGGGACATCTGGTCCATCACAGCGATGTCAAGGCAGTTTGATGCCAAGAACTGCGTTGCTTGGAGGTTGCACTTGATCACTGGAAGGGTTACGTGCATACATCTATACGTTGAGATGTCATGCTTTGAGCAGGGGCTCACATGTAGGGCTTCTGGTCTTGGTGGGGGCAGAGCTGGGATTGCAGGGGGAGACCCTGGTCCTGGCTCCAAGTTGCAGTCCTGCCCATGGATAGAAGTGGAGGGCACTTTTGAAAGCTTTTTATTGAAAAAGAGCTGCTTTCCCCACTGCGCGGCGGCTGCTCTGGCCGATGCACAAAGCTGGGCTTGCTGGAGCAGCCGGTTTTGTCTCCACCAGCGATGCAGAAGGTGCTTTGCGATGAGCCGAGCAGCTGGGCTTGGCTTGCAGAGGCAGGGCGAAGCCACGCCGGGAAAGGGAGCCTGGTCTGCAGTAACTGGAAAAAGAATTAGGAGATTTGGTTCAGGTTTTGTCCCTTCTGGCAGCTTGCTGTGCGAGCAAGGGAGAGCGAGCTGAGCTGTGAGAGGGGCTGGAAGCATCTCCTGGGTGTAGTCATGAAGCATTTACCGATGGGTTGGAATGGGCATGGCGTAACACTGCCAGAGAAAGCGATCGCTTTGATGCTTTGCTCTGAAATTGGGCCAAATCGCAATCTCTGGAACTAGCTGTTGAGACTAAAGCACGTGTATACATCATGATATTTAGTCTTTTTGGAAGTGAGATAAGCTGGAAGGGTGAGAAAGGCTGAGTTAGGCAGGGGAGATGTGGCGTGGTCCCACGCCGGCCTGACTGCGCGCTGGGACCTGGGGGGTGAGGAGCCTCTCGGTCCCTGCTGCAGACCAGTCGCGTGATCCTGGCCAAGCCCCTTCTCCTTGTTTTCCCTCTCAAACTTTGATCTTTTCTTTTCAGCCTTTAAGCACTTCCAGCCATGGATTTGTACGTTCAACATCCAGCACAACTCCTGTGGTGTTGCTAGGGGTTAGCATAATGGCAATAGTAACGCAGGGAATTATCAGAGACATTATCAGCACGGTCAAACCCAAACTTTACAGCTTTTCCCATTCACCCCTGAAGCAGGACGGGCTTTCTGTGTGGCGTGACCTGTAGGTGCTGGGGCCAGGCCATCAGGTCATCTCATCTAATAGTAATTCCTTTGTCCTTAGAACAATAAATCCAGCGTTTCATTCCCTCTCTTGCATCTTTTTATGTCCATTTGCACATTGAAATCTCTTCAGCTGACTCCTGCCAGTCTTTACAAAAAGCTTTTGCTGCTTCAGATGTTTCAAAGATTGAAGGGTTGCCCATCAACCGGAGAGCTTTCCTTGTAAGCAGCTCTGGCTCTGCAGAAGGCAGTGGGAGGGAGGTGAACGTATATGGAAGAAATGGGAAAGGGAGGCAAAAAGAGAAGGGGTTTTGTACCCTGTTCTCCTGGGGGAAGCGTTTTTATCTCTAAACCTGTGTAACTGATGCCCAGATACTCTGGTGATGAGTGCCTTAGAAATGCATCTGCGGTAATAATCTAATATCCGTTTGTTAGGGCTCCAAGGAAATCTAATAATACTGATGCTTTGCCTAATAGAGCTCCTTTCATCCCAGGATAAAATGCAAGGAGTTTGAGATGGAAAAGACCAATTTTAGGTCGTGCACTTCATCTGCCTTCCAATGCAAAGTCTCGAGGTATTCTACAGACATTAAATAATTAAAGTGCAGTTATGGTCAGGGAGGCAACTAGGTGGAGAAAGCAGCAGCTGGTGAGCACACAGCCCAGCTCCCGGGTGTGCTGCCAGCACTGCTCGCTGCGAGGAGGGGAGCCGGGAGCTCGCTGGGATCGCACGCTCCGATCCCGCTCCCGCAGTGAGGTGTGAGCCAGGAGCACTGGGTTTTGCTGGGGCCTCATTTCTGTGCGGGTCTGGACCCTGAGTAACACTGGGAGTGGAGGTGATGGCCGACTTATCCGATCCTGCCCAGCCCAGCTTGGCCCCGCCGCTGCTGCACTGGTTAATGATGATGACTATTCTGGGACATCATCCCTGCTAGATAGGGATTTATCAATGGCGTCAGGATTCAAGGCCGGCTATGCCAGCCAGGGCAGAGCAGCAGCTTGGTGGCTGCAGGCGCGACTTCACCTCTTTACTGACCGTCCACATGAGCAATGGAGGGTGGTGACGGTCGCTGAAGCTTGTCTGAGCTGGAAGCCAAGGTGTCCCTTCCGCAGGAGCAGCTCCAAAGAAGAGCTGCGACCCGAGTTTCCAGTTCACCGGCAGCTCCTGGTGGTAATTGTAGCAGAAGAATCTCCTTCGGTTTCCAGTGGTTGCAATCACTTTGTGTCAGCTGGTTATTTTTTGAAAGAAAGCACGTAAAGGCCTGGGTTTACGTTTGCAAGTGCTG
The DNA here is from genome assembly GCF_030936135.1 of Gavia stellata. NCBI lineage: Eukaryota > Metazoa > Chordata > Aves > Gaviiformes > Gaviidae > Gavia > Gavia stellata. The sequence goes on along the minus strand of NC_082619.1, from coordinate 5,923,221 downwards.
CTCTTCGGCTTTGCTCCTCACGGGAGTGGGACCAGCCTCGGATTCGAGTCCCTTCATTGCCAGACCCAAAGCAGCGGTGACCCCAGCTCTTCCCTGGCTTGGTTTCTCACCGCTGGGAAGCAATGCTGTAGAGGGTCTTACTCCCTCCTTGTGCAGCGTTTCCCCTAATTGTCCATGGACCAGGCAGGATCAGGCCCTGGGGGCTCCCCTTGCCCCCCCGGGCTTTGGGGAGGGAGAGCAGCTCCTGCTCCAGCCGGCAGCCGGAGGAGGCAGGGGCAGCGGGCGCTCCCGCGGGGTTGCGGCTGCCATCAGTTTTAGCACATTGTGTCTCCGGGTTCCCCAGGATGGGGGGAGGCAGGAGAGTGGGATTTGGGGACTTGCAGAATTAATGATATCTGCAGTGAGGTATCTGGCCCCTGCGGCTCTGTGCAGAGCCGGCAGCGAGGGGAAATCACCTGTGACTGGTTCCTTGGATCTGCCCTCCTGTAAATAATCGTAAATGAAAATGTCAAGCCCAGAGCTCCTAATGCCAGGCTAAAGGAGGGGATAAGCGGAGGGAAATGTTGCGCGTTGGCGTGGGAGGGCGAGAGATGGAGAGAGTGATGGAGGGAGCCGGTCGGTGCGTGACGGAGATGCAAACCCTGGGCAGGGAGGGCTGGAGCTGACCTCCTCCGCAGGCAACGGGCTGGGGGAGATCCCAGGAAAGATGCTTGTGATGCAGTGTAGGACTCGGCAGGGATGGGAAGGTGTGTGCTGCGGGGTGGCCAGGTTGTGCAGTACCTCCGCCTTGGGATGGTCTCCCTGGGACTGTGGTCCCAGCTTCAGGCCAGCTCCTGCTCCCAAGAGTTAGCCATGGGAGGGGATTTTCATAGTTAAACATGCAGATGTGCTCTTTCACCCACGCAGAAACACACAGCGTGGAGGGATGGCTGCTCTTCTTCCCCTGGCCAAGGCTCTGCCACCTCCTCTGAAAAGACAGTCTCCTCCCGGTCCTTTGCTTCTCTGCTGAGAGTGCTAATTAGAGGGCCAATTAGTGTTCAAGGTCAATTTGATTTGCACACTCACTCCAGTAGGAATTGGAGGGAGCCCGTCTCCTCGTTTTGCACAGCAGACGCTGCGGTAACTGGGGGTCACCACCGAGTCAGGCTGAATCGGAGCAGGGGAGCGGGAGGTGAGACGGCTGCTCCCTCTCCATCACCACCCCGGCAGCCTGGCGATGCGCCGTGCACATCTGGGCAGCTGCTGCGCACATCTGTGCAGCACTTGCGCGGTTGATGGGAAGCGGCAGGTACCGGCGAGCTGCGAGGGGCAAGGGGCGGACCTCTGCCACCGTGCATCCAGGGTTTGCTAATGGAGAGCGGAGCTCAGAAGCACTCAAACAAAGGGGGAAAAAAAAGATTTGGGAAGCTCAGAGAGGTGATAGTGAAATGAAAGAGGAGTGGAGAAATGAAGGGTTTGGAGTTGTTTAATTTACATTTAAGCACCAGAGTGGTTTTGCGGCAGAGAACAGCAGCAGGTTGAGGAGCGGGCAGGTGCCAAACAGCCCTTGCACGCAGTCCTCAGCCGGTGTCATCGTCCTTGTCCTCGGTTCCGAGAGCCGAGTCCTGCTCCAGCCCCACCAGCAACCCGAACAGGAGCCTGTTCCCTTGCCCGGGGATTGTGACAGTGCTCAGGGGATGCAGCGTCCTCTCCGGGAATTCGTGTGCATGGGGACAAGCTTGGTAGCTCCTGCGCAGCACGGCACCATCCCAGCTGGCCTGCAAATTTGGCTTTTTTTGGGATGGGACAGGTAGCAGAGCCTGCTTTCTATGGCTGCCTCAAGTGCAAGAGCACAGGAAAACACCTTTATGTGGTTCTCTCCCGGACTTGAGTTTTCTTTGTGGGTTTGGCAGGCGTGATGGGCTGCCCTGCCATAGCGATGTCAGTGCATGGAAAATATTTTGTACCCGAGGTGGGGGTACAGCCAGTGTGTGACAACCCCCGAGCCTGGCCCTGCCCTCAGGATTTCTGGGCACAAACCAAGGAGCAGACGGAGCGGGAACCTGCACAGCAGCCGGTGCTCGTGTCCAGCTGTGGGGCACAAGCACCCTGCCTGCCCGGCTGCCCCATCCCCACATCCCCCCCCCAAAACCCCGTGGGTGCAGAAACACCCATACGTCCAGACACGTGCCCCGAGAGATGCAGGCACGTCTGCCATCTCCTCCGCCAGCGCCTGCCTTCCCCGCAGCCAAAGCTGGCTGTGTGAAATCTGTGCTGGGGGCATCCGCTTGATACCAGCTCCAGTCCAAAGCCGATGAGAAATGCACAGACTGGCAGTGCCGGACTGCATACTAATGGCGCGAGAGCTCGCAGGGAGCAGGGAAGAGAAAGGGAAGGAGCCAGACTGCAGCTCCTGGCTACCCGCGATTGATTTATTACCAGGTTTGCTGATGAATGTGTGAGAAACGCTATTGGTGATAAAGCAGAAAGCCCGTAATTAAAGTAACAGCTTTCAGTTTTTAAGCGCCACTTGTGTGTTTTCTTCTCTCTGGCGAATTTTGCATCTCGGTGCTGCTCGGCAGCATCCCCCCCTGTGTCATCCCGCCTTTCGGCTCCAGCGCGGAGGTGCTGCGCCCAACCTGGCAGTCGGCAAGGGGCAGGTTACGGTGTGATTTGGTCAGCGGCTGATTTGGAAAGGGAATATGGGATTTTTGGAGACCTGGACTCTGCCATGGTGCCATATATATCTGCACTGTGCACCGGGGAAATTCCCCCACCTGCCCTGGCACTTGGCAGAGCGCTGCAAAGGGGCTAGGCAGGATCTGGAGGGATATGGAGCACTGATGCTCTTTCCCAGCATGAGGATCAGGATTTTACTTCAAATTATTGCTGCATACTGGCAGAAGATGCCTCAGCACCTTCATTATAAGCGGTTGCCTGTGTTTTACGCACTGCCGTGGTTTGCTCCTGCCCAGACCAGGGGCTTGCTCCTTTCTCCTGCCTGTGCATGCATGAGGCATCGCACGTGCAGGTCCAGCACAGCCCGACGGGCTCGCGGCGTGAGCACTCCTCATCCGTTCCAGCACCGAGTCGCTGTGGCTGTCTCAGAGCAACTTTCCCAGCACTAACCCACTCAATTGCCTCTCTGGGGCTGCCAGGGCATGGGACAAGGGGACCTGCTGCTTAATAGGGTCTGGATCCAGTGCTCCACGGCAAAATATCTGGGGCCCTCGGGTAGTAAATTGAGTAGAGAGGCACCCCGGCCCCTGTGAGTGAGCGGCTGTGATGGATGGGCCGGCAGATAGAAGGATACGTGTGGTGAGGGATAGGGGGGTGGAAGGGGAGAGGAGGTGAGCGCTCTGCCGATGACAGATGGACAGACAGGGAGGCGCGTGTGTAGATATATACGTGTATATATATGAAGGTAGGTAGGGAAAGGGTCTCTCTGATGAGAGATAGATTGGGAGAGATGGATGGATGGGATATTTATAGTGATAGCTAGGTAGATAGAGCTAGATGTGTGTTGATGAATAGGTGGATGATGGATAGAGGGCAAGAATTGTGAGAGCCGGTAAGCTAAAGGGTATATACGATGCTAGATAGATTAGATAGAAGGATATATGTGATGATAGAGAGATAGTATAAGCAGCAGCCTCTGAGTCCCTAGCAATGCTGCTGCTTTTAGCTACTCTGAGCTCTGGTATAATCTCATTTTGCCCTGGTAAATTCCTTATCAAGGCAGCTTTTTTAAATGAAATCCCCTTAAAAGAAATGAAAAAAAATGAACAGATCACAACCGGCAGCACTCCCCGGCTCCTCCGCTGACAGCCACTGACCCGGGCTGGCCGTTTCCATGATTACAAATTAACTGATGCTCTGCAGCAGCCCCAAGTTTTTCCCAGCAGCTGCGGGGGGGATCTGCCCGGGTGCCATCAGGGAGATGCCGTCCCTTGGCTGCCACCTCCCTCCCTACTTCGGGGAAGCTTCTCTGTCCTCGGGCAACCTCGACGCGTCCCCATGGTGTCGTAGGCACGTAAGGCATCAGTGTGCGTGACTCTGGTGCTGGCTCGCGGGGAATGCGGGTGTTTCTCCAGGCTCAGCTCCGGCGCTCGCGTGTTTTGGCAAGTCCCGGTGCGATTCCCGACGTTCGCCAAAAGGAGAGCTGGGAGATGAGCCTTGGCTCCTTTCCCTCTCCCTACCTCCTCCTGCAAACAGCTGAGGAGCCCCAGGGACAGATTGTGCACGGAGGAGACCGAACTTCCAGCCTGCAGGATTCGGGGCTGCACGCCGGTAGTTTTTCTTTATCCCCGAGCAGGCAGACAGACCCGGCAGACGTGCGAAAGTCTGTCGTTCCTCTGTGCCGATAGCAATTAAGATGTGCTAATGGGTTCAGACGAGCCCCTAAAAAATGTGGATGTTTCGCTGAGCCTTCTGGAAGCTTTCGCTCATCTGCAAACATTTCTGCTGGTGGGAAACGAAAGCTTTCCACGGCAAGTCCTAGCACAAACACGCCTTCTGCGGTGGCATCTGGAGTGACCCTCTTCATCCCACGCGTGGTATGGAAGGTCAGGGAGCCCTTGAGATGTTTTCTGAGCATCCCCATGGAGATTTGACCTCAGCCTGTCTTTGAGAGCCGCGGGATGCTATTTTACCCTGTCGCTCTGTGTCTGTGCTTGGTTCTCTCCTGTGTCCTTGACCGGCAGAATGACAGGAGTCCTGGACCTACCGCAGGCTTTGCCTCTGCTTTTCTGCAGTGAAGTGATTCCCACGGAAGCTGGGCACTATATTTAAAGGTTTGGTGGAAAATACAGCCCAGACCCGTCTGGCTTTGCTGTCTCAGGTTGCTGATGAAGGAAGAGAGTAAATAGGTTCTCCCTGGCTCTTGGCTTCACCCAAGAGCTGGTTGAAGGGGTGGTTTCATCTGGTGATGCTCAGTACAGCAGCCGGGGAGTCGTGGCAGATAGCGCAGGACCTGGAGCCACGGATGCCCTGATGCTTTGCAGGGAAAGGCTGTAGTTGATGTTTTCTGGCTGGCGGTCACCGATGCTGGACGCAGGCTCCATGTTTCCATTTTCAATGAAACTGAAAATATTTTCCGCTATTTTTCCACTATTTTCCACTATTTCACTTGAGCAGTGTGGTTGGCTTGCTGGACTGGGAGCTGGCAAAGCGCCTCTGTTGTGAGTGAATCGTATCCCACCTTTCTGGTGAACACCCCGCTCAAAAAAAAAAAAAAAAAGCTAGTACGCTGTTGCTTGTTTTATTTTATATGGCGGAGGGATGGGGGAAACGCTGAGCAGAACTAAAGTGCCCACACTGGGATTCCTCTATTCTTCCTCCGTACAAACAGCATTGCAAGCTAAACCCGCTTGGCCAGGCGCGTGTGAATCGGAGCATGAAGGCTTTGCGTAGCGTCGGCTGCATCCCTCGGCCAGAGTCTTGCTTTTTATTTTGGTGGAGGGGCTCAGCTCTCCAACACCCACAGCCACGCGCAGGGGAGAGGAAGGAGAAATGAGAAGTTGGAAGGAAGGAGTTGAGGTGCAGGGGTGTAGCATCACACCCTGGCCGGGCTGTTACGTGGTTCTGGGTGCTCCGTGGAGGGTTTTTGAGCTGGCACTGAGGTTTCTGCATGAGGACTTGCTGCTAGCCAAGGAAATGAATCAAAACTTGCTGTGCTTTCATGCAAGCGCTCTTGTTCTTCCCCCCCCCCCGGCCCCGTAGCGTCACCAGCAGAAATAAATGGATGCGAGGGACTGAGGTTGGCTCCGGCGGAGGGTGTGTGGTGCTCCCGGGACCCCCATCCTGCACGGCCTGTGCCCGGGGGTGCTAGCCCAAATCCAGCCCCTCTCCCAGCAGGGCAGGTGAGGCCTCTGCCTTAATCTGTGCACAGTCATGGTGCTCAAATAGGCAGTGCCAAGAAAGTGGAATTTGGGTGGGAATGTAGATCCAGCCAGCTCAGAGCCTTTCTTTGATGCTGCATCGATTAGAAACATCAGGGGATGCTTGAGGAACTCGATGGGAGGCAAATATCAGGTGGAAACAGGCAGGATTGCTTCGGAGGGGAGCCTTTCCGTGCCGGCGGGCAGGTGGTATGACGTCCTTTGTACTAAGTTTTCAGCCCCTGATGGTAAACACTTAGCCAACCTTATTATTATTACTTTTATACGCCTATAGTTTGCTTCAGTGATCTGAAACAAAGCTGTGGTTTTCAACTACGCTTAATGGGAACTATTTGGATTTCTCTGAATTTTTTCCCTTCAGCTTTGCAAAATGTTCACGCTCCTTATGGAGGCACGGGCTCTGCTCCAGGCAGCCCCCTCCGCAGAATCCTGCCTGCCTGCCTCCCTCCCTGCCCGCCGCGGCGCGTCCCCTTCCAGCCAGCTCCTCGCTGCCTTTTTGATTGATTGATCGGCGTGGCAGTCTAATAAGCGATAACAGCACATATGACAAACTAAACAACCGTCTAATGAATTGATTGACATCCGAAGGATTTGACTTGATGCACAACCCCAGTCACAGATAAGGTTAATGAGGGAGAAATTAAAATGTAGCTCAATGGGTAATGAATACAGCATGTGCCTTGTTGTAACACATGCCAGATCCATCACTCTGAATCAAGTGATGGTAGCAATTTCTAAATTATTTATTGCGCCCCTCATCCTCCTGTCTCAAGGGAAGAGGCACTCGGACTGGCTTTTGTATTTTTTTTCATATATATATAACTGTATCTATCTATCTGTGCACTGTGAGGATCCATAGCCAAAGAAAATTGCTTTGAATTTTGCAATTTTCATGTTGTTTTTTTGGTAAACTCGATAGCAAAAAATACAACAATCCAGAACCTGTCATGCCATTTGAATCATAATAGCTACAAATTCACTCCCCTGAATAAATGGAGAGGCTTATTTATCAAATATATACAAGATGTCTGTCTAGTTGTTAACACACAGAGGTATGAGTAGGCAGAGGAAATAGAGAAAGTTTACATATTCACTGCTATCTCCAGGGACCTTTCCTTTCCTCCTACTTCTTATTCCCTCTCCCCTCCCCCAGTCGCATCTCCAACTTGCTTTGACTTGCTCTGGTTTTCTTCCTTTTTTTTTTTTTTTTCCCTCTTAAATGCATCTGGCTGACAAAACTTGGGCTGTCAGAAATGATCAAGAGATGAAGTTGCCAAGGAAGGGAAGAGAGATTTGCATGGAGCTTGCATCTCCCCATGTCTTGCTGCCTACAAGGGGAGGGTATCTCCTCCGCTAGCCAAGAGGAGCGCTGGGGGCTGTCAGTCTGCTTGAGATACTGATGATCCTGATTATAACGTGCATTTATTTCCACTTTAGGAAAGGGGAAGCGAGATTCACCAGAAGTGGGTCTATACTGGTTTTCAAAGGTCACCCTCAGGGCCAGGCTTGCTGTCCATGCAGATGGAGCAAGAAGCAGCCAACAAGCATCCTATGGGCTCCCTATATGATTATTTATTCCTGAGCTGGGGTATTTGGAGCCAGGACTAGGTGATGTGTTGCCCCAAAGCGGGGTGAGGAGTAGCCAGGGACTGGGTTTGGGTTTGTGCTTTCTTGTGAAGCCGCTGTCGGTGAGAGGGTGTTTGCTGCCCATGGCGGTGGCGTTGGATGCTGCACGCCCGGGAAATTATCCCTGCTGTGCCTTGATCTGGGCGAGCTGTGAAGTCCTTGGCACCGAGCCGAGCTCTTCCCACGAGCCCGGCAAAGCCCGCCCTGCTCCGGGAGGGCAAAGCTACTTCTCCTCCCGCTTTGTGCCCCGGCGGCAGCTAATGAGTTCATTTTCAACCTCAGCATCCTTTCCCAAAGAGCGAGGCAGGGACAGAAGGGACTCAGGTAGCATGACTTCTTCGCAGATGGAGTGAGACTGGGCAGCTGGGGGGGGGGGGGGGGAATTTCATCTCTTTGCTTAGAATGTGCAGCTGGGTCTGAAACCATTCAGAGGAAATGGCTGTGGATCCCCCCCGTGCCATTCTTCAAAAATAGAGCCATTCTCCTCCAAGCACTCTTCCAGGATTCATTTGAAACCCCCCATTGTACCTCGGCAGCTATTGGGTTTGGAGCACAGGAGTTGGTGGCTATTAAGAGGTCTGCTCCTGCCACAGGTGTCCTTTGGAGACTGTGCCTCTCTATTACGGTGCAGCAGGTAGATGCCACCACCCGGCGTCGGGGAGGCCGGGAGAAGCAATCTTAGCAAGGCGCCGGCGTTTCAATTAACCGGCAAGACAGCCAACATTTCAGCACCTGTACATCTCTCTCCCTAGCAGCCAGGATGTATTGTATTATAAATAACAATAAGCAGGCCCAGTCAAAGGCTGTAATTGAATCTCTTCATTTTGCTGACTCGGGCGAAAAAGCCCCTTTGAGTGAATTACAAGGTGTGTGTATATAATTTGGGCGACACGTAAAGGTAACATGCTCTGTGTAATTAAAGCCCGCATCCATCCCAGTCGGTGTCACTGCCCTTGGGGTGCCCGGGAGCTGCTTTGATGGTCTTGCCATGGGGAGGTCCCGCTGCAGGCATGGGGAGCATCGCTTAGCTCTCCAAAACTTTCCCTTCCCCTGAAGGGCGGTCACCAGTGACCGAGCTTTTGATACCTGTTGAAGAGGAAAAGCAAATTGCCTTCTCTTCTTGCAGCACGGGACTCAAACCCCAGCTCCTTTCCCTCCTGTCCCCCTTGGCTTTGCCTCCCTTGCGAGGGGAGGTGAGATGGCAGCCCTCCTGGGCCAGCGGTGGGAGCAGCAAAAGCCGCAAAGCCGCGGGATTACTCCTTGCAAAGGGGTCAGGAGCCGTGCCTGCAGACACATCTCACCAGTACAGATGTCTCAGGTGCATCACCCTGGTACGGGTGTCTCTGTAGTGGTCCCATTGGGTCCAGATGTCTACAGCTGATGTACATCAACCTGCCTTGCAAGCTCTTACTGGGCTCGGTGACAAGGTTTGTCCCTTGCGGTGCTCATCCCTGCACCCAGCTTGGCGGGGTGGGAGCCCAGCTGGGGTGCACGAACACCCCCCTGCCACGGGCACAAGCCCCGGGCCCTGCCATGCTTGCCCGAGGGCAAGAGGCTGAGCCCTCGCTTTGGTGGTGTGGGGGCATTGCACAGAGCAAGCCGGCGAGTGGGGACTCGCTGCTCCTCCGTCCTCTTATGGCTTATCCTTGTAGTGGTACTGCAACCTACTTCCCGTGTTGCCCAGCTGTTCCCCAGTCTCCCAAATCCTCATTTTTGTGACCACAGAGGCCTCCTGCCTGCTTGCGAGCTCCTTGGGAGGTGCCCATCACCTGCACCCCAGCTGCAAGCTCGGCATTAAGAAAGTTTTATGGATTTAGGCAAATACTAGGTTCCTTTTGCAGCTGAAATCGAGTCGCGCAGATGATGTTGTCGTACAGGAATGAGTAGTTCAGTCGTCCTTCGCTTTGAGTGGTAGCCAAGGATATCTTTTGGCTAACAGAAAGAACCAAAAGTTGATGCCTTCCAGATTTTCAGTTCCCTTCCATCTCTTGAGCCCGACTGCAATGCTCGCGCTCGGCACGCACCCTCCTTCTCTCACCCCTCCGATCCAATCCAGACGTTTCCCAAAGGCCGGCACATTTTTCAGCCCAAATTTTGCACTGACAGAATACATTACATCTGCATCGAGGCGGAATATAAAGTGAAGAGGAGCTGGAGGTGGGGGGGAGCGCAGGGAAATGAGGTTTGCTCCGCCGCAAGATCACGGGGTTAAATTGGCAGCTGCAGCCAGTGGTTCTTGGTCCCCGCTTGCTCCCTCTGTGCTGTTTCAGGTTTTCTTGGAGGTTTGCATTGAAAACGTGCTCCACCTTTTTTTTTCCCTCTCTAGAATCTACTTTGTATGTCACTTGCCTTTTTTTTTTTTTATTATCTTAAACATCCATTATTTAGAAACTGCTGGAGCCTGGAAACCAATTTCCGTGCTTATTTCAAAGAGTTTGCAGGGTTTAGGTGGTTATGTACAGGCTATTACATGAAGTGACCATGGGAAAACAGAGCCTGGCAGGGCTGGGTGCCCCGTGAGGAGGGGGAGGCGGACCCCTGGCAAGCAGGCGTGGGGGTAAATACGGGATAACTCCTACCTGATGGACATCTGAACCTCAGGCTGGCTGGAGGATGAAAATCAGTATTGCTTTTAGCACAGGGTCCTGTGCCGGGGAGAGGGATGGGAGCCCAGATTTGTGGTGGGCAGCGACGCCTGTGGGCATCCTCACTCGTAGGATGCTGGGCTCCTTCCCTGGGTGGTTGCAGTGAGTGTCCTTCGCTGTTCTTGGCTTTGCAGGGCTCAGTGTGTAAAGCAGAGGATCCCTGAGGATGCTTTAAGCTACTCAAGGGATTAGGCAGGGTTATGAGCAATCCCAGGACACAGAAAATGCCGAGCCAGCTTGCAGGCAACCTCCTCTCCTCCAGCCAATTTAAAGGAGTTGAGGGACCTTTTCATCTTGGTTGTGCTATTTGTGGGTGGATGGATGGTTGAGGAAGCCCCAGGTGCAGGAGGACTCCTCCTTCCCAACAAACCACGCTGATCATATTTAGGGCCAGGGAGGTGGTGGGAGGGAAATCCAGGATCGAGGGATTGAGTTCATCCCTCTTTGTAAGCCCATCAAAGTCAGCGGAGACACGCAGCAAGAGCGGGGCTGGCCCGGTGCATTCGCAGCCCAGGAGCAATCCCTAAACACTATTGACTTAGCGTAACCTTCTGCTGAGCTGGCTGGAAGTCAGGCTGAGCCCCTGCGTGGGAGTCCGAGCCACAAGGATCCCTCGGCAAACGCCAGCGCAGGCGGGGGACCCCGAGGCCACTTCGGTGCCCTGGTTTGGAGGCGAGGGAGCACCGCAGAAGGTCACCATCACGAGGGCATGCAGGCAGAGGGAAGAGCTGTCCCAGCGGGACAAGAGCCTTTCTCTCTGTGTTAAGCCCCAAGTCTTTCATCCTGAGACTTCAAAAGGGCTGAAAAAGATCAGTCCAGTGGCGTTCTCTCTGCTTTTTGCAAACAGGGAAACCAAGGTAGCAGAGCAGAGCCGGGGTGAAACAGCCCCTGCCCTCCTTGGGTGCTCCCACCCCTCTGAAAACTTCCCAGGGTGCCAGCACATGCAACCCGGGGTTTGCAAGGGGTGTCATCCGTGGGGCACCTCTCCCAGTGCCCTTTAGAAAACCACAATGTAATTACTGAACTCCTGAGCAAATCTGGGTAGCACAGTAGGGCATTGCACCAGTTCCTCCTCAGCACCCATGCTGCCACTCCTCCCCGTGGGATGCCAGCTGAGCATCCCTGCCCTAAATATGATGAGTAGCTTGACATGAGTGTGTTGGGTCAACTTGGTTTTGCAGGGCATGTGCTGGACCCCAAACCTGGAGGCTCTACAAGCATCCACGCAGCAAATCCATCCGTGTAGGAGCTGCCAGAGCCACGGCGGGCAGCCCCTTTTACAGGCAGCAAGACTGAGCCCTAGTAAGGGCTCTCTCTGAGCTGCTGCCGTCCTCGACCTCACAAAACAAAGTTAAGGCTAAAATCCGAGCCATGCTATCAAAGGGTGCCACTGACGGGAGGCAGGCAGCAGCAGCATTGGAATTTTCTCTGCGTCGCTGCGAGTTAATTCATTCCAGTAAATCATCCAAAATAATTTGCGGCGAATATCAATTTTCTGTGTGAACTTCTCGCTGGCTGCACAGAAGTATCTTCTGCCGACACGGCTCCCTAATTCTGCTGATCTGAGACAACAAAGCAGCTGGGGAATAAACAGGAGGCAAGCTGGAGTCCCCAGGGCTGCCGGCGCGAGGGAGGTGCCAGGGCTGAAACGCGCTCGCAGATAAAACCCAGCGAACGCAGGCGATGATTAAAGGCTAATTTGCTGTCTGCGTAGTGTTAAGTGCCCCCCTTTCCTAACAAGCAGAAGGTACTGCCAACCACATTCTCCTTTGCCGCCTCTCTTTTATTTACCTTTTCAATTACTTTAATGCTTTTCCGGTCTTCAATAACAAATGCGTCTCCTGGGCTGGGACTGCTGGGCACACCTCTGCGCTGAGCCGGTGGCAAGAGGATGTTTTCTGCGCTAGGAAAGACTTTTATGGGTAGTGTATGTCTCAAAAAACACCCAGCCTGTGCTCCCCCTGTCTCGCGATGGATTTCAGCCTGCGAGCACTGGCACTGGCTGTCGCTTGGTCAACCTTTCTCCCCACCAACTGGTAGAGCTGAGCTGTCCCAGAGCCAACGGCACGGCTGTACGGGAGCTGTCTTGCCCCGGGATGATGCTGCAAGATGAGGAAGACTACTTGTTAGCAGCTGAACCACCATCTGCCTTCCAAAAAAATAATCTCAGGGAAGGGTTTGGGGTTGGTTTGGTTGTTTTTAAGGATGGTATTTCCCGGTCTGCCCTTCCAAGGAGAAACACGAGTGGTGTGGGATCCTGGGTGTGTACCCACAGGGTGATGCCGGGTGTAGGATGCTCTGAAGGAGTCACGCAAAGGGCACGTGTCCTGCTTTGCACCCTAATGCCAACTTTTTGGAAGCACAGTTATTTCTGTGGCTTCCCGAGGCCTGGGTGCTCCTGTCACCTAGAGCATGGGTGTAAGCTGAGGATGGCTTCGGGAACAAGGGATCCAGGGAACACCAAATACCCCATAGCGCCATGTCGCTGACCCGCCGTAGTGATGCATTGCTGCTGATCAGCACGGCATTGTCGCAGCCGGTGCTGCTGGTTTACCAGCACTGATGCACAGAGGTTTGCTTGAGCGCAGCAGCGCTTGCAAGGCTATGATGGATTAGTCCCTGGCTGTGCTGTGGCTATGTTCACGCTGCGGGTTGGAAACCCCATTTCGGTGTTTTGACTTTTGTTCCCATTGAGATGGGAGCAGGCTGGGGGAGACTTGGGATGAAGGGATCCCCTTCTCCCACCTGTTATCATGGAGAGGATTTGCCAGGTGGGAGTTTACTGAGAGGAGCTGTAAAGGAGAGAAAGGAGGAGTCATTTCTCCACTAGCAGGGTCTGATGCAACTTACCTCCATGGTACATATTGCAAATGCCTTCAGCATCACTTCTCAGCGGCTCTTTAGCCCGGGTTTATCTGCTGAGGATACGAGTGTCTTCGGCTCCTCACCTGCAGGAACCAGCGGCATTTCCATCCCGGAGGGAAGGCAAATTGCTCCTTGTTGATGCTCCCTGCGGATCAGTCAGCTCGAGCACCCTCTCCCACCCCGTCCGGACGAGCCAGCTTGCACAACTGATGTGCATTGGTGATGGGGGGCTGCTGGAGGCGCAGCCCCCCAGGAGCTCTGCTCCCTGGCACAGCCCAAAATAGATCTGGGGCACCCATTTGCAACTGGTGCTAGGATTGTACATGGGCTCCCGGTGGGGGAAGCAGCCCTGATTAAAAGAACTATTTATAAAGAGCCTGGATGCGGGAGAGGAAGAGGTGATAATTAGCTGGTGGCGGCGGCTGCGCTGCAAGCCAGGGCTCGGGATGGGTACCTGTGCAAACAGGCAGATCCGTACTCCCAGGGCAAACACGGCCGGGATGGGGAAAGGAATAATTCCCTTCTCCTTTGTCTCTCTCCAAGAGGCTCTGTTGATTAATGATATTTTATTATCGCTGTTTTAGTTTCTTGGTTGTATTATCCACTCCTTGTTCCCTGCGGTGGGAGCAATAAGGGTGTCGAGGGCTGGTTGGAAATTGTGTCGATTTGTGTGGCGAAGAGGATTCATCAGCAATGGTTTGGGTGATGTTTTCCACCAAGAAGACTTTGTTTGTTTGTTTGCTTAGTTGCTTTTTAGATGGCTGTGAGACAGAATGAATTTTTCATGCAGAAAAAATTCAACATTGTTTTATTGTTTGAAAAATTGGCTTTAAGTACATGTGTGTATGTGTGCATATAGGAAAAGAAGTGGAGCTCTTCAGACATCTCCACTTATTTATTTCTTTCTTTGATGTATTGTGCCGATTTATTTAATTGATGGCAGCACCTAGAGTGTGTTAGGCACTTCCTAAGCTCTCCCAAAGGCTGGGGTTTGGGTTTACCTCAGTGGCATGCAGCCTAAGGACAGACAGACGCGGCGGCAGAGGTCAGCAGAAGGGGAAGAGCCGTAGACAATTTATGTACGAGCTAAATCTCTTCCCTCTGAGCTGCCGAGAGCCAATACCTGCAGCCTCTCGGGGGGCTGGATTAGCTCCCTGTCACCTCCCCAGAGTGGATTCGGTTTATATATATGTGTGTGTGTATTTCTCTTTCATTTGGCTGGGATAAAAATTGCTGAGTCAAAGATTCATTTTCTTAGCAAGCCCCTTGGAAGGCAGATAAAGGGGACGGTAGTGCTAGGCAGGGCTATAAATAATGCACAGAGCACAGGAGCAGCCTGAGCAGCCCTCTGCTTACAAATAGAAGGTTTCTCAATAACATATTACCCTGTTTACCGTCCCCAACACCAATGCTTCTTTGCCCACCTGAGGCTAACACCTACTGCTCGTAGAAAGAAATAAATAAATGAGTCTAATAAAGCCTCTAGTTATCACTCCTCCTGTCTGATCCTACCGTTGCAGCCCTCGTAACGCCCTGCTTGGCGTAGTATCCTGGGCTTAACGCTTCTGAAAGTCACCGTGCGCAAGGTGATGTGAGGACAGGGGGGGAAAACATGCTTGGTTATCCTTTTGCTTGTCTCTCTGCGTGTCCCCCAAGGATTTGAAACACTGCATTCCCACCCTCTCTCTTTGTCTTGGGAATAAGTCCATCTAAATACAAAATATCCCCCTATGTGTGTGTGGCTGTGCCAAGCAGGAATGCCAAATCCAAGGCAGCTGGGGATGGGGAGGAGGTTCAGATGTAGCTGAAGTTGGGTCTTCACCCACAAGGATTGTGATGTACAGAAATGTATCTTAGGATCAGCTCTTGCTCCATATCGTTGATCAAATTGCTTCCAAGCACTCATTTCAAGGTCCAACCATTTGTGCCCTGAGCCACTCTGATGTTGAAGATGACTTAGGAGGGCTCGTTGGTGGGGAGGGTGAAAGCCCAAGGCTCCCCGGTGGCTCAGCAGCCCGGCTGAAGAGTAGTTCAGTCTTGGCTGCTCTGCAAGAAGCACTCTCCTGCGCAGGGTTGTAACCAGCTCTGGCAACCCTGTGGAGCAATGAGGACTTGTGTGGGCTCAGTCCTCTGCTCTCATCAATGCTCCGCAGAGGCAGGAGTGAGCCCCAGCACAAAGCAAACGAGGGTGTTCTCGAGCTGGCGAGGGCTCACGGGGGTTTTTTCATGCAGTCCCAAGCCGCGGGGGGCTTCAAAGGCCCTTTCCCTTCCCTTTGAGCTGCTCGTTCAAACGAGCCTCAGCCCTCAAAGCGAAACGCCGAGCAAAACTGTCGCATTTCATGCAATTCCCACTGAGACTCAATGCAGAGCCATAAATTGGTCCCCGGTGGGCACAGGGGATCCAGGCAAACAAATAGAGCTGCTGGCCTCCCTGTCTCGTGGTGTATGGACAGGAGATGCTGCTGGGCACAACCGAAAAGCAGCAAATGTCAAACTGATGAAAGAAAACGTTTCTTCTCCCTTTTTTCTGCCTTCTTACAAAGCGCACTGTTACTCCTGAAGTTTCTCACCCTTTTTTTCTCTTGGTCTTCGGCCTCAAATTCCTTGTCATGAGCCACCTTTGAAACCAAAAGCGTAGCTGTGGGAGGGCGGGCAGGAAGGGCAGGTTTCATGGCCATCCTGAACAACCTTGGAGAGTTTGAAGGAGCTCTGAATCATCCCGCTTCAGGGCACTGGGCAACCTCTCATTAGGGAGGGTCAGGAAGGGAGGTTGGCTTGGGAAGGGTAGCCCATGAGTGCCATCTTCAGGATTGTTGTTACCTTATTTTCCCGAAGTTATAATGAGCAGGTTGGATGTTGCTACCGCAGCCGGCTGCTGATTTGAGCATGCTGAAAATCCAGTGTGGCCAAGTTCTCTGTGTTTTACCCCAGCCCTCCTCCCTGGCTTTCGCTGTGGCCATGCACTCTCTGGGCAATGCCTCTTTGGCAACGTTTCTTTGGGTGTCATTGTGCTGCACCACACTTAATTGCCTGATTCAACATTTTCAAGGGTATTTGGAGGAAATGTGGATGGTTCATTGACTGGTATTTGAAGGAAGCGGAGAATTTAATTAAAAAACATGAGGGAAAATTAGTAGTAAAGGAGACTGATTGCAAAGCTTGACATAGGGAGGATTTAGGTACGGCAGGCAGGGGGAACGGGAAGTGCTGGCTCCCGGCTCCATCCCGGTCCTCTGTCCTTGGGGAAAATAATAACGAGGGAAAGCAGAGCGGGGAAAAAAAAAAAAAAAGCTGCTTTTTATTGTTGTTTGTGATTTTTACATAAATTTTGCAGATTGCACAGCCTGTTTTTTTTTCCTCTCTCTGCTCTGTTTAATGCAAACGGCACCTTCCTGCTGATTGCAATCACACACTGATTGAGAGAGGCTTGCTCTGCTTGGGCTGGGGAGGGAAGGAGGGAGCTTTAACCCTTTCTCTTGCCTCCCCTCGTCCCTTCTTTCTAGCTCACTCCTTCCTTGCTTTCTACCCTTGCTCTGTGACTCAAAACCCCACTCCCACAAGGCTTTCTGCTTATATATGCGCAAGACGGTCCGCAGCTCTAATAGTGAATTTATTTTAATAAGCGAAGGCTTTGAAATAGATACAAACCTGCCTGCTTCAGGGCACGGGCCCAGCTCTAGCTAATGTGATTAGGAAGAAACTTTTCTTGCAGAGAAATCATCGCCTATCTGCCTGCTGCAGACCGGTGCCCGGGGAGGCAGGGAGCAGCGGTCACCGTGGGAGGCAGATGCCTCTGCTCGGCGGATCATTGTCTGTTCTGTCCCGGTTCTTGTATCCTCCTCATCAGCTCAGCGTCGCGGCTCCTTCCTACGGTGCATTAAACAACACCTGGCCCATATGGCCCCCTTGCTCTTACCCGCTCCTTGCGGGCAGATTGATGGGCGCCGTGGGAAGCCGCCTTGCAACTAATGCACGTGCTTTGTGTCGGTGCATGTGTGCACCGGCGCGGCTCTGTGCTCCCAGGGGACCGGGGCTGGATCCAGGAACCGGCGTTACGGATATAAAGAGCATCATGGAGAGCAGTCGTTTCGGCGGTGGCTTTGCACAACCGCTGCTGGAGCCGTCCGGGCTTTTTCTGCAAACTCCCATCCTGTGAAAACTTGTAAAGGCTCTTAAACCTCCGTAATCCTTACCGCAGCAGACACAAACCTTTTCACGGTAGAGACGCACAAGCTGTGGGCATGGCCTGGGATTTTGATGAGTACGATTGCAGCTTGCTTGGGTTTCTGCCTGTCAGCTGTGCGACATTGGATCTAGATCCCACGTGTTGCCTTGGGGCGTGCAACGCAGCACGCCAAAATCTGGCAGGCACCCGCTGCAATGAATCTCCTCCAAAAAACCCTACTCCCCTGGGGAATGGGGATGCAGTGATTGCTCCCGTTTTGCTGCAGATTGCCTGTGCTTCGGGTGGGGGAGCTGGGTAGCTGCGAGGACACGCTGCATGAGGCTGATAACTGCACTTGTTAAGGGTTAACAGCTTCGTGCCAAGCGATGTCACCTGGTTTTTGTGCATCATGCAAAAATATGAGCAGAGGTGGTCCTGGTCCCCTCTTGCAGGCTGCTGGGGCAGTGATGCCGCTTGGCGGGAGCTCAGTGAGGCCAGGCACGTTCATCCTGGAATTTGGCTATGCCGGTTCCCCCCGTCTCTTGCTCTGTGATAAAGGCGCCGTAAGAGATAGGGAGCCGAGCGCTTTGCAGGCGCAGCGATGCCTGCGCCAAGGTCGGGAAAGAATGTGGTCCATGGGCTGATAAGTTACCTGTGAAGGCAATGACTTCGGGGATTGGATTGCGTTGCCCAACTCAGTTACGTCTAGATAACATCGTGGTTTAAGACATCGATCATTTCAAAGGAACCTGCAGAGGGATTTTAATGCCTCGCAAATTGCTTTTCCTTCTATTCAATTTACATTCAGGATTGCACAGAGCATATTTAGGAGCTTTCCAAACTGCCACAAACAATGACAAATCTCTCCTGAAATGTTCTCCTGTTGCAGTAAATTTGACCTGACAAAAGAGAGAGAGAAACTTCAGCCTCCTTCTGCGCTGCAAAGGCCTCTTAAACCTGCAGCGAGCTGGGGCTTGGGCTTGCCAGCTCCATACCTGCTGCCCTCCGTAGTGAGCGCAGGGAAATGCTTTGCTGCGATGCTACAGGGCTGCGTCGGGATGCGCTGCCAAGAGACATCCATGAGAAAAGTCCCTGATCCTGAAAATTACATCCCTGTAGAAAGCCTTATTAATAGAGCTGGAGTCTCTCAAACTAAAGGGCTGCTGGCTGGGATTCGTAGCAGAGGGGCTCTTCTGCATGTAATAGCGAGGCTTTAAGCAGTTTTTTCCAGGGATGCTGGCTATGGCATAGGGCACAAGAAGTGCCTCTGGATTGAAATGCATTTTTCACTGTTAGGCAGGTTCGATAGCACTGCCAGCCCTGTCGCTGCCTCTCCGGTCCTACCCGGCCCACCGTCTGGATAGGATTCTCGCTAATTGAAATGTAATCGATATGGCGGTGATTGGTTTTCTGGCAAGAAAGGATCCCTTTCTGCTGCTGGAGGGACAGGCTACCCTGGTATCTGGGGAAACACCGGAGTCTACGGCCTCATCTGGGGATCTTGGCCATGCTATTTTCGGACTCCCAAGCTGCCCCAGCATGGCTGGGTCTGATCCTCATAGTTTAGGAGATACAATGCGCTTTAAATTGTTGGTCTGCATGCGGCCAGCGACCTCTTTGCTCCCATACCCATGGGTTTGGCATAGGTGGGCAACCACATCCCTAAACTGTATGCAGAAGACCTTGGTGGTGGGATAGACATCTGGTTATCAGGTGCTGCAGGGCATCCCCCAAGCTCCCCACAGGGGTGTTTTTCCCCAGTACTGATGGAGGGGGGCTGCTGGGTGGTTTTCTGCACCTTGTGCCTTCACTGGTCCCATTTTTCATCCCCTCTCCCTCATCATGTGCTAGGGGCCATTCCCAGCACCACTGTGCATTTGATCCAACCAGCTATGTCTTTCCCATGGCTCCTGATGGGATCGGTGGTGGGGAGAGGGCTGGAAGAGGACTGGAAATGCCAGGAGGAGGGAAGGACTTTTTCTGCCAGGCAGCTTCCAGGACTCGCTTCACCCTGGCGTGGCTTTTTCCCCACGCTTCCCCAGCCATCGAGCCACAGTCAGGCAAACAAGTCTCTTGCCTGTGTTATTATTTCATTAAAGATGTTAACTCTGGCCATCTGTCTTCCTGCCCTGCCTCTGCATATTCATGAGCCTCTGGTGTCCTCCCACTGCCGTGGACAGCCGGGAGGAGCTGCCGTCAGGGCACGCAGTGGGTGCATGGTCCTACGAACGGGAGCACGCTGTGCTTGGTTCAGCCTGATGCCCCTCCAGCTCTTATCTACTGGTTACTGGGGGCTTTGAGAGCCAGTGCAGAGATGCAATGGGTTTGCTCCGAAACTCACTGGGTTTTTCCAGGAGCATTTGTTGCCCCACAAGACATTTGCAAGCTTGCTCCTGCTTGTTCAGATGCACCTGGGTGACCCCACAAAGCACCCCTAAGCTTCTGCAATTATTTTCCCAAATGGAAATCTAAAGATTGCAAAAAGGCCAGCTGAGCTCCTTGTTTGTCATGACCAAGACATCCGAGTGAAGCATCTGGCTGCTCCGATTTGCTATCTGGCCCCTGCCAGAGCATCGCTTGCTCTGATAGAGCCAGAGATTTCAACTGGAAAATGTCAACTAGCCTTGGATGGATTAAGCCCAGGAGTTTTGGCGTCATTCCTGGCACCTTTTTATCTTGTTCCTCCATGAAGCTATGATCCCAGGAATGACCATGCTTGAGGGGAAAGAAGCCATCAAATGCGGCAAGGAGTAAAGCTCCCACAACAGACCAAAACCTATTGCCAAGGCCCCAAGTGTGGACAGGCTTCGCAAGTCCTTTCATTTAGCTGGTGCTTGTGTTTGGGGATGGTGCGCTTGGCTCTTTCTCTGATTTTCCTGTGCTTTGGGGGTCTGAGATAAAGCCTTTCAGTATTACTCATCTGTCCCAGGAGTCTGGGAAGGGCTCTGAGGAGCCGGAGGCTGTGGTGGTGTTTCTGCTTTCCAGTTAGAGGTGGATGTGGTGCTGCAGGCTCTCTACGTGGGGCTTTCGAGCTGGTATCTAGCACTGCTGTGTGCATCTGCGTCCCAACGCTCTCCACCTCATTCCCCCTTTTTGGACTCATGCAATAGCTGAGCACAAAGTTAGTTTGTCCCACAGGCCCTCTTGCCCTAAGATGGCTCCAGAAGGCTGCCAGCCCCATTACCGTTCTTGATTTAATCCTGGCTTTTGCATTACAGTCTGAAAGTCCTCATGGCCATTAAGGCACATTGCATTAGGGATTTAGAGACGCGTGTTCAAGCCTTGCTCTGGGCTCTTGCTGAAATACTCCTACGGCTGTCACAACCACAGAGGTGTGCTGGGATGCTCAGGCAGCGGGAGAGGACTTGCCACATCACTTGCTCCTGTGCCATCAGCTGCAGAAGCCGATGGGCTCCAGGGCTTTGACAGAGGAGCGAGATGACGTAGGCTGGGGTGGCTGAGAGAGTTGCTGCTGTCAGCTGTATGTATGCTGAGCTGTGGTACAGAGCTGGCTGCGATGCTCTTGAAGGAGCTGTTGAACTGCCAGAAGTCAGAGCAACACGTGAAAGGAAACACTAGTGAGCATCAGGTTGGATGCTGGGCTTCAATTCATGATGGTTTGGAAGCTGCTGCACAAGCAGCTCAGCCATATCTCAAAGCAGGAGCACTGGGATGGAGGTGCAAGGGCAAGAGCCCATCTCCAGCAGCGCAACGTGTCCCTGCTTCGGTGTCGTGCTCAATCAGACTGACATCTGAAGCTCATCTTTCCTGGATGATTGGGTTAGCCAGAGAAAATGAGATGGTTTCATGCTCGCATCTTCTCCCAAGTGCCGTGGTTAGACTGGGAGGTAAATTTGAGGCTCCTTAGTCTGGAGGAACATGACCCCTGAGCATGGGAGCACCAGGCCCCTCTCTTGGCTGGGCAGGCTGCTGCCTCCAGCACCTTTTTTGCATGTTTTTGATCTGCTCCTAATGCTGTCAGCTTTTAGGGGCTCAACCCCTTTCCCCTAGGTAGCCCTAAAAGGTGCCGAGGAATTCTGATTTTTTTTCAAGTCTCTGCTGCCCTGTTTGCTGCCTTGTTCGTCCGAATCCAAGTTGGCATCGTGTAAAATATCACAATTATATTCCCTTCCCCTACCTTGTCCCTTTAGAGCCAGCCCTCTCGTTGAATTAGTGGATGCACCATGGCTGATCATTAATCTTCTGTGGCTTTCGAGCACTGCCGGTAAATCTGCTGGGGTGAAGCTGTGAAGTCCTCTCTGCAAAGAGCTCTGGCCCTGCTCAGGGCTCGAGAAGGTCCCCAAAGTGTCACCCAGCTGGCGGTGGCAGTGACAGGGCGTCGCTGTGGCGGCTGGCAGGGAGAGCAAGCGCTGGGCTCTCTCCATCTCTCCCTCTCCTCCTGCCTGGAGCTTGCCAGTTTGCATTGCATAGGAGGGAATGGGAAAGTCATAAATCAATCTCGAGTGTTTCTCTTCTCTTTAGGGGAAAAATAATAACCCCAAACAAAACAAGCTTGCAGTCGGGAGAAAGGAATTCCTAATGACAAACTTACTTCAGCTAGGACACCAGGGGCTTCAGCAATATGAGATTAAACCTGCTGTGCTGAGACTCTATTACTCCATATATTACTGTGTGCTGCTGGACTGATGGTTCTCACAGGCGGAAATATAACCCTTTGAAATGTCAAGGCACATAATAAAGAGACCTAGCAGGGGAGGCTGGATGGCTCCAGGGATTGATAAAGCCTTTACAGTGCTGGCTCTGCTGCGAGGAGGGGTGGGTGCCCGGTGGAGCTCGCAAGATTTGCTGGCCCTTTTGTTAGATGGCTCAAAGGGAGAGATGGCATGGGAGAAATTCTCCTGGAACAACCCTGTCTGGCCAAGTTTGCTTTGGAAATAAAGCAGGGACCTCAAAACGAAAGCTTGGATGAATAGTTGATTCCTTCCGCAGTCCTCAGCCGTAAGTGTTTGTCCCTGAGGTGGCTGTCATGTTTATACCTCTTAACTAACTCTTAATACCTCCCGCATCCTCTTTGCGTTGCAAGTCTCTTCTGGACAGACAGTTTCCCTGGGAGCCTGACTGGGTCTCCTGAGTTTGTGTAAGACCAAACTGTGTATCTCTCGAGAAGGGTCTTCCTAATGGCTGGTGGATACACCCATTTCAAGATGAAGGTAGGCAGTAAGTGGGATCATCGTCAAGGACCTCGTAGCAAATCCTTAAGGGTTAGGAAAAGCATTTGCTCATCAACTGGTGGATCTATAATTCCCATTTTCGGGAACAGGCACAAGCACAAGCTCCTGGATGAGCCAGTGCCGGTGGGTCTGTGCCTGCTATTCCTGTGAGTCCTGCTTGCCTCTGCCATGCAGCACAGGGCTCCCTGTTCCCCCCAAAAAAAACACTGGTCGGTGGCTGTAAACTATGAACCTTTCCGTCTCTCCATGGCTGCTGTGGGCTCGTTAAGGCGAGAAGAGGGGAATAAATCTCCTGGAACTCATGAACTATTTACAGCTGTGCTGAGCAAGCAGTCCGCAATTATTTATTTATTCTCCCCAGCCGGGCTGCACTTGGGAGCCCAGGGAGTGGGGAAGGCTGCCAGGGCTGCCCGTGTCCAGCCCCACTCCATCTCCTCTGCCCTGGGGAGGCACGGGGCTCCCCATGGGCAGGAAGTCCCTGGAGACCCCGTAAGGCAGCACATGTACCTTGGGAGCATCTGTGCGCAGTGCTAGCTCCTGTTTGTGTCTTGGGAAGGAAGAAAAACCAACCCTTCCTTGTGCTGAGCGTATGTTCAGTCCTGCTTTGGCTGGGCATCCTTGTGCCCAAGGCCACAAAAAGGAGGACAATCATATTGCAGAAGTGGAGAGCATTTTGCATGGCAAGGAGTTAAGTTGGAGGAGCCTGTTGTACGTGAAATGCATCGGCAGCTGATTTGGGGTGTAAGGTGCTGATGTGAGTGCACGTGATCACACGTGAGTAATTCTGTTTAGGCACGTGGGTAAGGGCTGGAAGACAAATTACTTCAGCTTGCTTAAAAGTTGCTTCCCCTCTTTGGACTCCACCTCCCTGTCTGTAAAATGGGCACGTGGGCTTTCAGCTCAGGAGAGTGTGTGGTGAGCAAAGGTGATGAAAGCTTGCCGCATGCCCTCTCCATGAGCTCCTACTTGCTTGTGCAGGTGGTGAAGATGTGCAATGTCTCTGGGGAAGGGAGTCACTTCTTTAGCTTGAAAGTCAAAGCCTGTCCTTGAGGGGCTGAAAGTTCGATGTTTGACCCCTGCTCTGAGCCTTTTGGGTGGGGATTGCCTATCGGTGCTGCTCCGTCCGCTTCCTTTTATTAAATAGCCTTTTTTCCCTGCAGCATCCCCAGACAATCAATAGGTATTTATGAGTGATCATTACGACAATTATGCAGCTGCCCGTGTCTTGTGAAAACCGGTCTTTAAAACAGCCAGGAGGCGAGACAGAGTTCCTTAGGTCATACCCACAGCACCCTGCGTTGCCGTGGATGTGTATGGGAGGCAGCACCGGCGCTTGCCCCGTTGTTCTTCCTGCCATGTCTCTGTGGTGCTGTACCAGCCGTCCATCTTCCTCCCCCCAAAAAAATTTGGGCTGAAGGAGAGGATGCTGCAAGGAAGCAGAAATGGCCCTTTTCATTCCCCTGGCAGCACTGGCGTCTGCTTACCGGCACTCATGTTGCTTCAAAGTTTTTTTTTTTTTTTTTTTACATCGTGAGGCTTATGGGCCAAGGACACTTCTCGCCTGCAGGTTTATATCTGTCAGTTTGATCAGCAAATGGGGGAGAGGGCCATAAAACTGCAGAGGCTGAGTCCTAACCCCTTTAATCCCGCCAGGAGGGCCGGCGTTATTTCTCCGCCGGGAGTGCTAATAGGATTCTAATACGCTGGCAAATGGGATTTTTTACAACTGCCATTCTGCAGTTACTGAGACGGTGTGTCACCGGGACAGCCCTATAAATTCTCCTGGAGATGGAGGGGGCCGGTGGCTCAGGGAGGGGGAACGGTGCCCGCTGCCACCCGTGGCAGCCCTCGCTGATGATGCTTGCGTGGGGGTCTGCAGATCCCCCGTTGCCGCTTTCCGTGCTCTTGGGGCATCGCCACAGCTTGGCTGGACAGCATTGCCGGGCAATACGTGTTGGTGGTTGGGGTGATGGGGCAGGGGTGGTTTGGCTGTTTCTAGTAGGCTTGTAGGGTTGGTATCTGGCACCGTGGACTTACTCTCCTTGCTCCCTCTGTGCCCTCCTTGCACACGTGTGTGCCAGGACCGAGCATCTCTGTGACTGCTCTTTGCAAGCAAAGCAATGAGTTGAGTGCCCGGTGGCCTCCATGTGGCCTTGAAGGAATTAATAAGGTGTAACAAACCTGGGAGGCTCTGGCAGGACCCATTTGTTCCTCCCCTCCATCGCTAGCCCCTGGATGGGTCCTCTCTGTCACCGTGGCTCTGCATCGCTGCCGTCAGCCTTGGCTAGGGTGGCTGGACAGGCTCCAGCAGGGAGGTTGCATCCAGCTCCCGACTGCCTTTCCCACCCAGCTCCGGTGCTGGGGCCCACAGCAGTGGGACCATCAAGTCTGTGGCATGGTGAGATGGGGGTTTCTCGGCAGTGCCAGTGCCCTGTGTGGTCACTGAGTAGGGATACCCCCTGGGTATAGCAGGGAAGCTCAGAGTATAGCAGGGCTCATCTTCAGGGTCCTATTTCTTCCCTTGCCTTCACGTATACGGAAATGTTGATGAAGTTATAGGACTCCTTGCATAGGAGGGTGACGCATTTATGGCCCTGCTATAAATCCCTCTGCTAGCGCAGAGACGGCAGAGTGGGTGGTACCCACGGGTGCAAATGAATCCGACTCCATTTGAGCATCGCTTGGGCACCCATGGGACATGCAAGCAACTGTACTTCATCCCCTCCTCAGCGGGCAGTGCCTCACTCAAGTGCCAAAGCCATAAATATTGTATTACTGTATCCAATCTCAGCTCTGGATTGATTTTTCTCCAGCCCTGGTCGTGGAAAGCCAGGAAGATGGGATTATTTTCCAGGGCAATCACAGGTTGATGGGTCCTTGCAGCTGCTTCCACACTTTTTGACATCAGTAAATAAGCAGCTCCCCACACTCTTCTCCAAGTAGCACCTATTTCCCCGGGATGTCCGCTGAGGTTTTGTCATACTTAGCTGCAAATTGGTACGGGAGACTGGCCCGATCCTTCTGGTCTTACAGCAGTATAGGCATGTATGCTTTATCTTATCTATTATCACCTCTGCCTGATAGCTAAAAAGGTCCCATCTAGCTCGTCTGCAAATCCTATTTGTCATCACATTTCTACAGCTGCCCAAAAGTCTCAACCTGACGTCAGGCATCCTCGTGCTAGGTGCTGTACAAGCAGATTGCAAGAGACAGACCTGCCCCACAGATAATAAAGCAGCTATCGTTATTCCCATTTTACAGACAGCTGAGCCAAGGGGAAATGCATGGTCCAAGTTAATAAAAGCTCGCAGAATAATCCCCCATGATTTATCCAAGGTTATAAAGGAAGTCTGAGGTTTGAAAAGAGATCTCAAGAGCGCTAAACAGAAATTTGCCTATCTGTAAACAGCTCGCTCCAGGTTTTTAAATCACCGCTTTAGGAATGCGATCAAAGTAGCAGAGTTTCTTCCCCAATTAAAAAAAAAATGTGAAGAGAAAAGTTCTGCATGTAAATTGGCACCAGGGAATGAGATCATGTTGTGCAATAAATAGGTGAAGGCAGGAAAATGTCACATTTCATTGAGGCAAAATTTGTGACAAGAAAGAG
This sequence comes from Gavia stellata, assembly GCF_030936135.1. Classification (NCBI taxonomy): domain Eukaryota; kingdom Metazoa; phylum Chordata; class Aves; order Gaviiformes; family Gaviidae; genus Gavia; species Gavia stellata. The sequence continues at coordinate 5,897,242 of NC_082619.1, read as the reverse complement.
TATCTTCTCTTAGACTAACTGATATGTTTGGGGAAAAATAAGATAACAGCAAACTAGCTTTCGCACAGAGTTGCAGCTGCAAGAGGGAGGTGGTAGGGACATCACAGGTACCTCTGCAGCAAGGGCATGGGAACAACATGGGGAAGGGCTCCTGAGCTGCCAGCAGCTACAGCAGAGAGTTAATGCGAAATTGGTACCATCTGCTGCACTTCACGATTTGCATCCCGTGCTGTTCAGTCCTGCCCGCACACATCTGTGCGAGGAGGGGGTGTCGAGAGGGCTGCTGGGGACAGCATCCCTTACGCTTACCGGGCAGCGTTTTAGCTCAGGCTGCTTCAAATGATCCCAAATTCTGAAAATCCCAAGCTTTTCTCCGCTCAGGCCAGTGGCTGCAGCTCTCCATGCTCCCGAAGCGCTGGAGCTGGGCTCGAGTTGATGCAAAGTCTCGGAGGCTTTGATGGGGACGGGTGGGATATCCTCTCCTGGACCAAGAGGCTCTTCAAAACCGCTTCCTGGGCTGCATCTCCCCCTGTTACCTTCTTCCCAGCAAAGCCAGTGGAGATATGTCCCTTGGACAAATTAATCCCATCCTGTCACCCTACTTTTTAGTCTTCAGAGTGAGACTTTCTAGGAAATCATCCGGTATCTTGCCTTCCTGACTCATCAGCTAAACACCGCCTTTCCCAAGGCGCTGAATTAAAGCAAAAAAAAAATCAGCACCTGAGCTATGCCAGCAGCTCGGTGTAAACAACCCGGCACCTGCTGTGTTAATAGCACGGAGGAGAAGCGATGCTGGGGGATTCGAACGCTGCCGAGCTGTCATTTGGAGAGCTTCGACTGCCGGGTGTTCATGCAGGCTCCCCGGATGGCTGAGGCTGGCCGGGTTTTGCAGAGCGGCCGTGCTCCCCACGCACCCCTCGCCGCTTCTTCAACCACGGCCGTGTGGTGGGTGCAAGGCGTTGGGATGCTCAGGTTGAATTTTGGGGGTAATTCTGTCTGAACCCATTGCAAGCTTTAAATGATGTGTGTCTCTTTTGGTAGGTCCTACTCTCTCTGTGCTTTCAGGAGGTACATCCCACTCGGTGCCTTGGGGCCGCATGATGGGCACAAATCACTCTGTCTCCACGTGCTGGGGTTTCGCTCTCAGTAAAGCAGAAATACCAATACCTCTTTTCCATATCCAGCGTCCTTTTCTAGCAGCCGTCTGCTCTCACGTCTTTGAACAGCACCCAGCGTAGCAGGGTCCTGCCTGGGCAGAAAGCTGCTGCTTCTGCCATCATAGACATTAAATAGTAATACCGGTATCACAGAAGCAGTTCTGTTCACTAAACTGATTTTTCTTCTCTTGCTTATGACCAAGTGGAAGGTCTCCTTATGACAGGTCTGGAGAGGGGAGTTTTGTCTCTCGTGGTCAAGACAAGAGAGTACCTCCCTGTTGGGGACTCCCCACCTTCAGCTCGTGCCTGGAGGATTTCCACATTGCTCTCTCCAACCCCCGGATTATCTCCATCCCCCTGCCTAAATCTGCCAGGGCGATGCGTTTGCATGCGCTCCGCATTTGCAATGCTACAGCAACGGGCTTGCAGCCCCCTTTTCCCCCGAGGACTGCGGCTGCAAGGGGCAGGCAGGGCTCAGGGTGACGGAGCCCGGCTGCCGCAGGCTCTCCCAGGGGGACTTAGTTTAATTTCTCTCATCCCCCTTTTCCCTCGAGCTTTGGGAGGAAGCGCCGTTCCCCCTTGCAGGACTGCCCAGATCGCAGCGATGCCGTGTGGCACGAGGACCGATGCCTATTTCATCATCGATGCCTATTTCATCATCGGTCCCTGGGGGAACCGACTGCAAGAGAAACAGGGAAGGGAAAAAAAGTGCGAGAAGCAGCAGGAGGGAGAAGGGACGTGGGGCTTTTTCCCTTCCTTGTCCCCCGAGCTGGCTGCAGCCAAATCCTTTTGCTCACTGAGGAGTCGAGAGATGGAGGATTTGAGGCTTGCTAAGGAAGAAATGCACCTTCCAGTGCAGCAGTGTGCACTGGGGTGGGTCCTGGAGGGGATTTTCCACCTCCTGAAGCATCTGGTGCTGGGCGCTGCTGGCAACATATCCCAAACCGATGGGATTTCAACAGAGACATCCGTTTCTGCAGCTAGGAAACAAATAATAATAACAAACAGCTCAGCGATGGGGGCAAGCAAGTCAGAAGAAACATGAATATTTTGCTTGGAGAGGACTGTTTTATTCCTGTCCATACCAAAATAGGATGCTGCTTTCCCATCCAGAAGGAAAATTAGGTTGTAGTGATGATCTTTGGGTTTTATTTGTAGAAGGGTTCACATGGGAGGAGGAGAAGCAAGAAGGAGAGAGAGGGAGAACATAGACCTGCCTGTGCTCTCTTTGAACCTTAACATGATTTTTCATTAAATAATTTTCTATTAAGTATTTTTAATTAATTTTTTAATAATAATTTTTAATGAATTTTTAATGCATGCTGGATAGTTGAGCTTGGAAGAGTCTGAAGTTTTATATCCCGTGCCAAGGATACGGTGGATATGAAAGCTGTGCATGGCCAAGCCTTGTTAGGAGCTGAAAAGCGTTTACTTGATGGGAAATGGAGAATAAGACGAATAGATCAATTTTCATTGCAGCAAAACCTTAACAGTAGAAGACCTCAAATTTCCTCTGGGGTCTACTGTTGTTTAACTTATTTCTTAATGGTCTGAAACACAGGGTGACTGGGGCTGTGGCCTTTGACTACAAGAGAAATATAAAGTTGCCCTAATAATGGAGCGTTGGGAGTTATGAAAAGGAACTGGATAAATTAGATTGCAGTCTTGTGTGCGGCAATGGCTGTGTCCTCCTGGAGAGGTAAATATCATTATTAAATAAGGGGAAAGGAAAAGACAGGGCAAATTTGCTGTATATGGAGGAGAATTTATTCTAGGGAGAGAAATACTGGTATGGGCGATGCCCTATCCATGTGTCCCTGCCGGAGCGGCGGGATTTCATAGTGAGCTGTGCAGCTCCGAAACGTGCTGCTGGCAAGAGACGGGCAAGTTTCTGGGCTCAGCAGAGACGCGAGGAAATTAAAAAGCTGAGGAGATGGGTTCTGGGTGCAATTTTATGGCAAGGAAAAGCTCTCGGTTAGGCACTGGCAGGAACTAGCAAATATCTGCTAACAAATGGTGCTGATGTCCTTAGTCACGCTGGGTGGAAGTGACCCGATGCAAAGTAGAGTTATAGATTTCTTGTGCTGCTGGACATATGGCTGGACTGGTATTCAGCACTGCTTTTTCAGCTTGTGGGCTGCAGCTATAAATGGAAGGAAACGCTGATACAAAGATGTTTCTGGAGACTCCCCACCATTTGCAAGAAAATAAAAATTAAAAAAAAACCCTAAAAAAGACTTTTGCAATGCAACATTATAAAAAAGAACCCCAAACTGAATTTAGGTACTTAATAAGAATAAAGTTTTTGACTTAAACGTGACTTTTTTTCTCCCCGCAACCATTTCACGAAGCCAACAGAGGCTCAGCCAGACCCATTGGCATGTTTCTTGGTGCACAACCCCACTTCACCCTGCCCAAGGCTTGTCCAAACTTAGTGCTGCCATGGTTCAGGTCCCATCTACTGTCCCCAGGGCTTGGCACGAGCCCTTGGCACGTCACACGCTGCTTGCTAGCCCTTAGGGGAGGCAACAGCATCACCAAACCTTGCAAAATGCCTGTGTTGCTGCTTTAAATTCTCCTTACTCCATGGGTTCACTCCGTGGAAAGGAGCTGTTGTTGGGGAATGTGATTTACGTTCCCTGCAGCAAGTGTTTGGGTCGGGGTCCTCCTTGATCTGGGTGATTTGTGAAATTTCACCTCTCGTTTAAACTTCTGAAGTTGGGCAGAGCGAGCTTCAATGAACGGTGAAGAAAAAAAAAAGAAAATTAAATCCAGCACGTTTGTGTTTTTCTTTCCCTGTCTACAGCTTGTTGAATATTCTCCTTCCTCGTTGGGAAGCGGGAGTAAAGTTCACGGCGTTGGGAACATAATCGAGCAAATGGCCTTTGCGCTTATCAAGTGCCTCTGTTCTGCTTGGGCATTTAATCACCCGCAAAAGCCATTTATTGCCTCGTATACTCCTCTTCTATGAACATTAGCCCTTAAATACCTGGCATAATTAAAGGTGAAGCTGCAGTGCTGCGCTCCGTCTCCTGCCCGTGGAAGGGTAACAGATGAGGTGGGAGTTCTGGTGGAGTTCAAGGTGAGAGCCGTAAAGCCCATTTTCTGCATGTGTCAGGGACATTATTTTAGGAATGTCTAATTCTGCTGGCGAAAATTGAGGCTGGCTCAAATAATAATTCACGCTTAATGAACTTAGAGTTATAGCCCCGGCTCTGCGATTCCCTCTGTGCCTGGTGCGGTCGATTGGCCTTGTCAGATGTTTAAAGGATGGTGAAGAAATGACAAAAAGGATTTGACGGAATTAGGTGGAATTCCCCCCAAAACCTGTTTCTTTGTGTTTAGATCCCTGTCTGGGAAGAAAGAGAGAAATTCGCCGCAGCTTTGGCTGTAATCCAGTCGGCTCCTTGATCGGGACTTTTCAGGGCTTTAACCTTGTGTGTTCTTCTTGCAGCTCAGCTCTTCAAAAGGCTTGTGCCCTTTCTTTATGTGAGGGAAAACAAACATAAAGCATTGATGAAGGGTTAATACCCGGCGCTGTGTGTAGGTAGCAAATTTAAGTACCTGTCTATCACGTTCCTTGACGCATCCTCAGCTACCCAACAATCAGACGTTCAAAGACTTGATCATTAATGCAGTTATCCTTGTAACACCCCTTTGGTAGTAAATTAATGGGCTGTGGTACGTAGAACATCAGACTATTGCTACTGCTGGGTTTATACACTAGCGAGCTGTATCGCAGGGAAATATTCACTCTCTGATGAGATTGGGGAATGGAGGCGGTTGACCCAAAGCCACGCATCAAGGAGGGAGCTAAATGTGAGTGTACCCCATACGCAAACTATCTGTCCCGGCTGCTGGTTAAATACAGACTAGGTGACCGTTTTGCTTCATGCACAAGGGGTTGAGGTATCATCTGCTGATGGCAGAGGCGTGTGTCCACATTGGCTGTGCCATGATGGGTGAAACCTTGGTGCTAAGGTAGCTGCAGATCTCTTTGGCAAAGTGCTGAAGCAGCTGGTGTGGTATTTCATGTGAAATAAAGAATATATGATTTTTTTTTTTTTGGTGGTGCATTAGCTGAACCGCTGGCTGTTTGCTCAGCGCTTGTTCCTGTCCCCGAAAGCCCTCCCGTGGAGCTAGTGACCTGCTGAGGAGAAACAGCCGCAGCGCTGGGCTGCTGGCGCTTCCCGGGACGGCAGGTAGACCTGCTGCAGATTGCACGTCGGGCTTGGCCGGCAATGCGGGCAAGTGTGACTTGGGTGCATCTGGCAGCCGGGCGCTGCCGCCCCAGCGTCACGGAAGGCTCTTCCCAAGGTTGCTGCAGACCTTGGGTGAAGGAGGGGTTTGCATTGCGCCGGGGCAAGTGGGGATCATCGAGACCCCCCTCAGCGACCCCGTTATCCACCCCTCTGCTTCCCAAGCACAGCTTTAGCGCTGCATCGCTGAGCCCCACATCGCTTCCTAGGAAGACAGGGATTTTTCTGGCTGTTGAAAACACTAGGCATCTGTATAAACAATTGTATTAAGCTGCTGTTGTAGTAATTGTGTTTGTACAGTGAAGCAAAAAGGCTCAGCTTACCCCTCTGCTGTCTGGAAATGATTCCTCCAGGTTATGTGTGAAGCATTTTTTCAGTGTACTGATTTCATTCAGGGGGAAAAAAAAAGGAAAAGATACTATTACAATGACATATTCTTCCCCAATGGTAACTTTATCCCTGCTTGTGGCTCAGTGCAGAATCATAATTCATTTTGTCACAAGGATAGCAAATAAATAATAAGAATAAATTGAGCAGATTATCTCATCTTTAAGCCATGCCCGGCATTCATCAAATCCATGCCAAGAAGCAAGACTTATCTGCAGTCAAATTGATCCTACAAGAACACCTACCTTAAGCTCCATTAGTGTACCTCAGAGCCGCTCGCCCATCTCCCCGGTCCTCGGTTGCTTAAAATGACGAGTCGTTAAAGTGACACACATTCCCAAAGTGTCTTTTGTATGAAGGGTCTAGTGAAAACATATGCGTTGCTATTTCTCGCCATTGATTTTTACTGAAAGGACCAAAACGTACAAAAGGCTAAATTCGACTCGGTAGAAGTTTTGCTTCTCACGCTGCAGATGCAAAAACATCCATTTCTTCTCTCACTTCAATGAAGTTTTAATAACAGATGCTGCAGGGAGTTTCCACGGGACTAAGGTCTCATTACTCTTAGAGGAGATGCTACTGTACATTTACTATTGTACCGCAAAGCGTTATAAATAATTAACATGGAACTACACCGAATAAACCTACTGCAGTCCTACTAATTGGTAAACAGACGTGTATTTCACTTGGAGTATATTAGAAGTATTACCACTTACAGTGGGATGATTCACTTGTATAAATTTAGGTTTATGAATAATGGCTTGGAGGGCTGAAGCTTGCTTTTATTTATTCCACAGCGCTCAAAAAATGGTAGATGCGTTGTGTGAATAAAGGTGAGGTTTGTTGCCCCGGAAAATACTGACTCTAAAGCCTCATCTAAACTAAAACTGGAACCGAAGGAACTAACTTTGTTAGCAAGTAACTATTACTTCCCTGGAAACCTGTGTGTTCAGTTGAAATACTATTCACTGAACCTACTCTAAGCCCCCTCCCAAGTTATCACAAAATAGCACATACTGAATGCAAAATGAGGTTGTTAACTTGCAGTCGAGCTCTCAAGGTGTGTGTAATGAAGGTCTTGCCGACAGCACAAGACTCGTCTCCCCGTACGGTTTAATATGAATTTAACCTGATATATTTAAGCTGAAAAACATGCAAGGGTGAACGGCTCTGCTTCGGCTCAACTTGATTGGGAACATATTTAAGATTAAGCTGGAACAAGCCCTTTTTAAACTGAAATAGGTTTGTGCTCACAAGAGCGTTTGCCCCCGTTTAGGTGTGTTGATTTAATAACAGGGTCTTGTTAAAAGGCGCAGGCTCTTGTTTAGCTCCACACCCTCTATTATTCCCCCGGGTGGAGGCCAGGAGCCGTCTTCTGTCGCAGGTTTGGGTTACAATTGTGCAAAGGGAGTGCAGACTGGACGTGAAACCATTACCAGGTCAGGGGAGAAATGTGCTGGCGTGGGTTTTGTGCGGCAGAAGAGACAAGCCGAGGTGAGAGCTATAACGTGGCAGCGGTGCCAAAGTGGGAAATGTTAGAAAGACTGACTCGCAAAATACTCGGGTTTGCAGCAGGTATGGCAAAAAGTTACGCTGTGACTCAAAAAGGCAAGCTGCCAGCATGGCGGCACACAACATTTCAAGACTATATATAAATATCTGACCTATTTCTTATGGCTAGCACAATAAGGACTCGATCAAAACCCCATTGAATTCTGCAGGAGTCTTTCCATTGACTTCAATGGCTTTTGGATTGGCCCCTATAAATGGCTCTTGAGGAGAAGATAGTGGTGCATTTGCCTGACTATTTTTATAATGTGTTTGATCACTCACTCGGTGATTTTTCAAACTTCAGCCGTTCGCAATGGGGAGCTAGTGCAAATTACAATGTTCGATGTCCAAAGAAATGTCTCTTGAAATTGAACTGAGACTCATAAAACAGATAAATGTGTTGGCATCCCATGGCCGCTGAAATGAAAGGAGAGCATTAACACTCATTAAAAGGGACAGGGCAGCGCCACGCTTCCAGTGACCCTGTCGCGGAAACGCGAGGGTTCTGTCAGTTTGTTTTTCAGTTCTCCCAGCTTTCGGACTAGCGTGGGGCTTGTAGGATCAGTGGGCCAGCTTGTCCCCTGTCCTCTTTCTGAAAAATGGGAGTCTGGGGAAGGTCCAAGAAGCTTCCCAGAGTGTGGCTGCAGTGTACCATCCCACTTGGAGAAGTTTCTTTCTGACCCTGAAGCACAAGGGCTTGTTTTATTCTGCAGTGGAGCTATGCAAGTTCTCATTGCTCATAGAAGTCCTCCATCCTTTTGGTTCCCTTTTAAGTTCTTCTTTTTAATGACACCCAGTGTCAGGGAGGTTAATTATGCCTTGCAGAAAGAGTGATCTCATCTCGTACCTTTGCCCGGTGTTGCCTGTTGAATTTTGTGGAGGGGCTCCTCTGTTTCTCCTTTTTGAGGACTGGGAAGTACTAGGCAGCAGGTTTGTGATGGAAGGCTTTTCCATCCCCAGCTACAGTACAGTCGAAATATCTGGTAAGGTCGCTTCCACTGGAGCTTTTGCAGAGCGTCACCAGTGGGTATCATTTTCATAGCCTGTAGTATTATGTTCTAGCCTTGTCTTTTTGTCTTATTTTATATAACAATAAAAAAAATTGGAATCAAATGAAAGCGTTCAGCGAGGTCAAAAGGCTGTTCTTGGGAATATTCTGTGATGTGAAGGAAATTCACGGTTTCAGAGTTTTTGCCCCAGGTTTTGCCCCAGATTTCAAAGTCTCAGAATATCTTGTAAAAGAGAATTTACATGTTTTAACTTTTTTTCCAGGGAATAAAGATGTCTGGTTTTACCCTATTGTATCATGCTCTAGACAGTAATATTCTATCTTTGTTAAACCTAGAAATTTTTGACTGAAGGCACAGAGCATTTGAGAAATATTATGTGCATAGATTGCTTTATATGATAATAACGGAGGTTTGTTGTTTTTTTTTTTTAAAGCCTTTCGTGGATGTCTTAGAAGCAGGCAGTGGATAGGTATAAAAAAACGGCTTGAGGGTTGCTCATCACGCCTCAGCCAAATTGCTGGGCTTTGAAGGATGCCTGCTTGGTCTCCTATCCTTGCTTTTTTCAGATGGATACAGCATTGACTGTCGGTCTCAGTGTTTGGCCCCACAGTTGGTTTCAAGGAAGAGATGATAAGTTTTAGCTGGGCTAAGGTGGCTGAGGCTCCTGTGCAACCTGCGACGGGAGGTCACCTTCTCAATGTCACCACCCGTCCCAGGGCTTGTCATTTAATTCCTTGCTTCCCACTCCGATCCTGCCAATGATAATCCTCCTGCCAATGACAATCCTCCTTCCATATGTAGAAGGGACGAGTCTGGGACAGCCATCTCCCCTGTGCCTGCTGTGAAGATGACCAAGGAATTTATTTAATTTCTCCTCCATGTCCTTACGTTCTAATTGCTCCCCAGCAGACCAGCTTCGTTGGAAAGCTTCCTGCTGTCGATGTTCAGGGATTTGGCTCAGGAGCTGATTTGGGGAGGTTGTGGGTTGGATGGGAAAATCCCAGCTTGCTCTCTCTGGTCTGACCTTGCTGGCCACCCAACAGCGAGACCTTCTGGACGTGGGAGCCGTGCTTGTCCTGACCCCCTTCCCCTTCCAAATACGCTATTTTTCCTGGGTGACGGTGTACTTCTCTGCTATTTACTGAGCTTTAAAGCTTTGATTTTTCTCAGCAAATCCAGCCTTTCTGTTGCTTAAGACAAACAGGGAAAACTTCTCTGTCAGACCAACGTGAGTTTGTGTCTGTATTTGTCTTCTAAAAATCACACTGATGGACCCAAAAAGCAGCGCGTGACCCAACGAGCAGGTCTGGTTTAAACCGCCACCCCCATTTTTAGGCTGCTTTGCGTGAAGTCATTCAAATGATGTTTCTAGGTCTTGCGAAAGGCCAGGATTATTTTCACCATGAGGAATTTCAGTGACTGTCCATATGTATTTTCTGCAGCGGATGGTTGCCCAGATGCTCTTTGGAGAGAGTTTATCCTTGCCAGGATTCAATATTACTGTGTTTTGCCACTCGATGTTGGAATGCGCTGTTAGAATGGACTGACCAAAGACTTGTTTGGGTTTTTTTTTTTAAATAAAAATAATTAAGTAATTAAGAGTAATATACTTAACTCAGATTGGTGGATGGACAGCAATTTGTCAAAGATCTGGTCCATAAAGCTGAATGGATTTTATACCCTTTTTAAAGTAGATGAGAGAATTATGTCCTATGCTTAATTTTTAAGTCCCTCTGACCTGCTTAAGTGCAGGATCTCATATTTCTGCATGATGGACTTGTCTGTCGGCGCGGTCCCGGAGGGCTGTAAAGTGCTGCTGAGCCTGGTCCTTGGGTGTCCCCAGGAAACGTCCCCCTCTGTCCCCTGGTCCCTCCTGCGCGGGGTTTCAGGGTCTGGTCTGATGCAGATCCTCCTCCATTAGCCACAGCAGGACTTTCTCACGATTGAAATGTGCTATTTTTTGCCTAAAGGAGAACTGAAAATTAAGCGAACTGATCTGTTTAAACCTTTATAAATACGTGTTTAATATCTGCTTAATGTGAGACGGAATTTATGAGCCGTTAAGCGATGCTGGATCGTTTTTATAAGAATAGAGAAGTCTAGTGGGAAAACTTCCTCCTGGGACATAATCTCATATTATTATTTTTTTAAGAGAGAGAGATTTAATATGTTATAGTTGACGTTCTCAGTGACATTGGAATATTTCCTACGCGGGAGCTTTCACAAGTGCTTTATGAATCTTTAATGGTTTAAGCTAATGAAATCCTTATGCCAGTGGTAAGGATTACGCCTCCTCTGCCAATGGGTAAACTGAGGCACGGATACAGAGATGGGCAGAGCCAGAAAATGGGACCCGTGAGTCCTGCTCTTGGTTTATGGTAGTCCAGCCACTTAATGGCTTTCCCCCAAATGATGAGATAACGCTGTGCTTTGCATCTCTTCAGGGTTTTGGGGTTTTTTTTTTGCCTTTAGGGTGGTTTTGCAGGCATTGGTGCAAGCAGAGCATGCGCTGTGTCTCCTTGGCAGCCCCCTGGTCCCTGTCCTCTGCCCCCATGTTCCTCCCATCAGTTTTTTCACCTTTCTTTTTTCCTTTTTTCCTTTCTTTTTTCCCTTTTTTTCCCTTTCTTTTTTCCCTTTTTTCCCCTTTCTTTTTTCCCTTTTTTCCCCTTTCTTTTCCCCCCTTTCTTTTTCCCCCTTTCTCTTTTTCCCCCTTTCTCTTTTTCCCCCTTTCTCTTTTTCCCCCTTTCTCTTTTTCCCCCTTTCTCTTTTCTCCCCTTTCTCTTTTCTCCCCTTTCTCTTTTCTCCCCTTTCTCTTTTCTCCCCTTTCTCTTTTCTCCCCTTTCTCTTTTCTCCCCTTTCTCTTTTCTCCCCTTTCTCTTTTCTCCCCTTTCTCTTTTCTCCCCTTTCTCTTTTCTCCCCTTTCTCTTTTCTCCCCTTTCTCTTTTCTCCCCTTTCTCTTTTCTCCCCTTTCTCTTTTCTCCCCTTTCTCTTTTCTCCCCTTTCTCTTTTCTCCCCTTTCTCTTTTCTCCCCTTTCTCTTTTCTCCCCTTTCTCTTTTCTCCCCTTTCTCTTTTCTCCCCTTTCTCTTTTCTCCCCTTTCTCTTTTCTCCCCTTTCTTTTTGTGCACATCAGAAAGAAGCCATTGATCTGTCCACTCCATTTGCCGGGGAGATTCACGGTTCGGATGCTCTCGTGGCCTTTCCACGCTGACGGTGCTGCAGTAATTGATTGCCTCGAAGCCATACAGCAGAGCACTGTTGCTGCGAGGGCAGAGACTTGCCGTGTCGCAGGGCTCAGGAGGGGAACGAGAGGCGGTGGGGGCACGGACTATCCCGGGGAATGACTTGGATGTCATATGTGACGTAGAGATTGTAGTCTTGGCGACTTTGGGGATGGCACTGCTGCTTTGGGGAATAAAGCGCTTTATGCTACCTGCGGCTGGTGGTGAAATGAGATTTTTTTTTTCTTCTATGTGAAAAACATCAGTGAAATCCCTCTGTTGCTGTTGCAGTTTGCTTCTAACATTCTGAGTATTTCCAAAAGATCCCCAAACATTTTTGATATGAAACTTGAATATTTTCTCTCCTTTCCCAAACCTGCATTTTGAGGAGAATACAGATTGATGGGTGGGGGATGGATGGACGGACAGGGGAGATGCCACAGTTTACATCTCATCGGGGAGCTCCTTCCCATCGGAAGAGCTAACTCGTTGCTGAGTTATTTTTCCAGCTCCAGCCCTGTTTTCTCCCATTCCCAGGAATGTCTCGGAGGTCATTCGCTGGATGACGCAGGGAGCTAAATCCCGGAGCAGGGATTGCGTTCTCACTGTGCAGATGCAGGTCCAAGGCAGAGGCTCCCAGGCACTGCTGACAAAGCCTGCGCCATGCCAGCAGTGTCCCTGTCCCCATCCCCAGCTGTATTTATCATTCAAAGCCTGTTCTAGGTTTATTTTTGGTCCCTGGCCTGCAGTTGATGCAGGGCATTGAGGCTTGCATCCCAGCTTCCTCCTGCCTGCAGCTAATTAGGGTCAGCAGAGCCTCATTAGGGTCTGCTCCAGACCGGGGGTTTGCCCTTTTCCCTGGGGGTCTCGGGTGGGAAGTCAGGATGTGGCCCATGGGGATTGAGTTTTGCAGTTGTGAGGGCTCTTTGCCTCCTGCCCCCCCGTTTTGGGGGTGCCGGGGGATCGCAGCATCCCGGGAGGATGCTCATGCCGGCACCTGTCCTGGGTGGAGCTGAGAATTACTAATAACCCTGTGGCGGAGCAGGGCTATCTCGGACTATCGGCAACCGATTGTCGGGTTTCTTATGAATAATTAAAAAAAAAAAAAAGGGAGAGAGGCAGAGAGACCTGAAGAAATAATCTTTTTACATTTTAATCTGAGCAGTTTTCAAGCGGTTTGATAAGGCTGGTTGTAGAAATGTCAGCTTCCCCTTATCTCTAATTGACTTAAAGTAGAAGCAGGCTTTAATCCTTGCATGCAGAGGAGCTTCTGATGGGGAGATGAGGGCAATTGATTTCTGCCTTTTTAATTAACGGTCTGGTTGCTTTTAAAAACAATAGGGAGGAGGGAAACAAAGGAAGGGGCAAAGCACGTGGTGACATTTGGAGCATGGGCCGGGTGATGGGCAGGCGCTTGGTGGGCTGTTGGGGAGGCTCAAGGTGCTGCCCAGTTTCCAGAGAGTTAGGTCAAACTGGTCCCAGTTTAAGAGGGGAATTGCTTCCCAGTGTCTCTGAGCAGAGGAGGTGAAGACTGGGGCTCCGGGGATTCCCGCAGGGCTGTTGCGTGAAGCAGACTGTGAGGATTAGGGTCATCAGCCCATCTGTGCCACGCTTCCCTGAGCTGGGGGATTGGGCGTGTTGGCTCAGCTCGGGCTGCGGGAAGCGATGGAGGGTGCCAGGCACGTCCTTCACCCTCCGCATCGGGGCAAACCCCGAGGTGAATGGAGAAGGGGGGCATTGATCCCCGCCATCCTCTCCTGCCTCCATGCCAAGAAACTCCCTGGGCACAAAACCCACGTCCTGGAGCTGCTGTGATGAGCAGGACCCTGGTTTTGGTAGGGATGGGGCAAAATCGACCCGTTGGATGCCCTTCCTTTGCAAGGCTTTCCTCTTGCCTCCTGACCTTGCTATAGCTCTGCTCACCTCCAGCCCCTGCACAGACGAGGGCATGTGCACACGTGCGGGACGCACGCTTAGTTATGGTGTAGGGATATATGGAAAGTGCTTTCCGCACAGGCAGCCGAGGAAATAGAGATTTACCTGATGTCTTCGCACACGCTGGATCCTCAGCAACACACGGGTGAGCTCCGCAGAGCCAACAACCTCCTGCAAACCTCAAATTTTGCTTGACCCCACCGGGCAGGACATCAGCGGTGTAAAGGGTGGGAATTTTCTGCTGATGTGGCTCTTCCAGCCGATTTCTGGGTGGGCAAGCAGCACAGATGTGCCAGCGATAATGGCTTTCGCAGTGGGGGGAGCTCGCTGCTGTGACTGTTATGGCTCCATTTGCTGTCCTGCTGCAATACGCTTACACTTGTCCGCTTAAGTGTCAGCCACGCAGCAGAGAGGGTTGTTTATGCAGCACTTAGTAACATCTACGGGGTAATGGGCCGTGCAGAAGACCCTGGGATAATTGGTAAAATGTCTGGAAGTGGATTAGCTGTGTGTCTGGGTGGCAGATATTTGGAAATACATACATACGTTCAATCTTTAAATACATATTATGCTAAACTCCTCTTTCTCCCAGGGATTGCGGAGGTGGGGTTAATGTTGTGTGAATGAAGTGGGTTAAAATCTCGTATCTCCGGGCAGAGCTGGGAGAGGCGGTGCTGGACACCTGGCTGGATACCCCGGGGGGGCCGTGTGCCGATGGCGTGTCCGTGCACAGTGGGACGATGGGGTGAGGGTGGACCGACCTCCGCCAGGATGATCGCCCCATGCCACTGTGGCTAAAGAGCTGCCGGGACAAGGTGATTTTGGGATTGTGGCTGAAAGAGAGCAGGGAGATGCAGGAGGCAGCCGTGGGAGCATCCCAGGAACAGGCAGCTCTGTGCTGCCTGCTCAGGCTTTTGGCGGAGGAGGTCAGGCCGTTATCTGTCTGCAGTGCCCCAGCTCCCCGGGGCTTCATCCTGCTCTTTCGCATTCCTCAAGCTTATTTTGGTTTTGTTTTTTTATTATTTTCCTCCAAGCAACTTGCTCACTACCAGCAGGAGATAGAGAAATACGTAAACTTGCCTGCCCAGGGGTGCAAGTTGCTCTGTAGTGCCCGGAGCAGGAGATGACCACTTCCAGATGTGGGTTTTCGGGACATCCTGAGCACCCGGGCTCTGCACAGACCCCAGGGTCTGGGGTCTGGAGCACAAGTCTTATGAGGAGCGGCTGAGGGAGCTGGGGTTGTTCAGTCTGGAGAAGAGGAGGCTGAGGGGAGACCTCATCGCTCTCTACAACTGCCTGAAAGGGGGTTGTGGGGAGGTGGGTGTTGGTCTCTTCTCTCAAGTGACAAGTGACAGGACAAGAGGAAATGGCCTCAAGTTGTGCCAGGGGAGGTTCAGGCTGGATATTAGGAAAAATGTCTTTACTGAGAGAGTGGTGAGACACTAGAATAAACTGCCCAGAGAGGTGGTGGAGTCACCATCACTGGAGGTGTTCAAGGAACGTGTGGACGTGGCATTGTGGGACGTGGCTTAATGGCCATGGTGGTGTTTGGTGTTTTTTTTTTTTTTTTGGTTGATGGTTGGACTTGATGATCTTACAGGTCTTTTCCAACCTTAGTGATTCTGTGATTCAGGGATGCGCAGCCCCGTCTGCCTGCTGCCTCTGGCCCGCCCCACCCTCCCACTGCTCATTATATTCCAGGCACTTTCAATGAATTGCTTAACGAGTTTCCTGCGAGGCTGAGCAGATGAGAGGAGCACGGAGTTTGGAGAGGAGATGAAGAAATGGGGAATGCTTTTGATTTGTGAAGAGCCATCACGAGCGGGAGGGGAAGGGGAGCTGGAGCATCCCTCTTGATGGTTTGGTGTGGAAACAGGCCTGAAAAACGGAGAGTGGCCCCGTTCTTGCTGGGGTTTTTAGCCCAGGACACAGCATTGCAGGACCCGCGTTGTAGCACTGTGCAAAGGCATTGCAAATTCCAAAGGGTTTGGCATCTAGTCCTAGCAATGTGTTTTCCCCATCGTCTATAGGTATCAATTTTTCCACTTTTAAAGCTCCCTAATAATTCATAATTTCTTAATGCCGTGTGCTGTCTCTCTCCTTCTAACAAATCAATTTGTTACGGGTTGTATCTGCTGCTGAACCGTGATGGGGAGGAGAAGTAAGAGCAGTGTTTCCTCTCCGCTTTTCACATTCCCCTTCATATCCTAAGGGTTATCAAGTCAGCCACCAAAATGCCACAACCGACCATGACGGGTATTTAAAGAAGAAAAAACACAACCCAACAACAAAGTCATTCAGTAGCAGAAACTCTAAAACACATCTGAAATGATGAAGCGAGGTGCAAGTCCTGCTTCTCCATATAGAGATGTAATAGAAAAGCATTATCCTTGTGTAAGCCCCTAATATATCCTGATGGAAGGAGCCCGCAATTCAATTTATATTGTGCGCTTCCAAATAAATATGAAAATGCTGCCAAATCTGCCCAGATAAATCTTCACTGGCTCCAGCATCCTCATCACCTGCAAGAAAAAATGAACAGGGCAACAAGCGTGAGGGCAAAGGTGTAGACATCTCGGGTACAACAGCCTGATGGGTTGGAGGCTTCACTCCAAATTTCCAAAGAGATTTGGCAGACCACAGGGTTTCATTAAAAGTTAGTGGACCTTAGACTCGGAACTGTACAGAAAAATGGGAATTAGACCTCTAAAATCACCTAGGTCTTTTGGGAAGCGTTGTCCTCGTGGTGCTGTAGAAAGGCACGTGGCTCCCATGCCCAAAGCTCGGCGCGAGCGTAAATTGATACAGCTCCGGCGGCTTCATCGATTTTGCATCAGGATCCGGCCGGAGGGGCTTTTTCTTCAACCAGCCTGAGATTTTTGCAGCTTTGTGGTTCAGTATAATTAACATCTGGGAGGAATTAAAGGGGTCTTGGGGGAGAAAAGCGAGATCTGAAGTTTAAAGAACAATTTAGTTTTAGCACAATTAAAAATAAGCTGCTTTGTGATTACTGGGGCGGCTGCTGACATGGAGAGGAGGGGAAGGTGGTTTGGGGTGCGTTTACCTGGTGTAAACAGGAGCTGTGGGAGGAGGAGATAAAGGTAGCGATGAGCAAGGCAAGGGCAGGAGGCTGAGTAAGGACCAAACCTGATCCTCGAGCTCCAGGGAATAAATCCGGGTTGCATGAATTAAGAAAAGCCTCACATAGTGCTGGAGCTCAGCGAGGCAAATACTTCAGGTCTTCTCTAGAGCATCCTTGTCATTCTTTGTATGCAAATGGGGACAGATCCGAGCTCCAACTCCACTTAGCAAAAAAAAAAAAACCAACCCCAAAACCCACTCTAGAAAATCAAATATTGTGCAGGTTGGGTGCCAAGACCCTCTTGAAACTGATTGGTATCAATGGCCGTCTGTGAATCCCACGCGATTTCTTTAATTGCTTTATTTTCACTCCTCTGATTGCGCCTCGCAATATAGAATTTGAAGGCAGGGAAAACTGAAGCAAACAGAAATCGTTTCGCACAAATGAAATGCTCCAGTTGCCCAGCAGCGAAACGTTCGGAGAAAACTTCAAACCGCTTCAGGTCTGATTTTGAAATACAGCCAAATTTTTTACCAACTTGCAGCAAATGAAGGTTTTTATCCTGTTTTCGGATGGGGTGAGGCTTTGCGGTTATATATATGCATTGAGGAAGGGCCCTGACAAAGCTTTGGAGGGGTTTTTGGCCGTCTCTACCTTGGCAGGAAGGAATGACAGAGTTCTTGGGGAAATTACAAAGTGAGAAATATCTGAGTGATCAAAGGAAATATAATTTTAACCAGGGCTTAGCTGGCTGGTGGAAGTCACTGGTGGAAAACATCACTGGCAACAGTTGAACGGGAGAGTGAATGAGGCTTCACACCTACAAACTAACGATGGGGCGGGTTTCTGGAGGTGAAGATGCTGCATCCCCCAGTGCCCCACCTGCCATCTCTCTCCTCCCTGCGTCCCCACCGGCGATGGACCGGCAATACAATAACACGAAACCATAAGGGATTCATCCAAGCGCAGCGAAGGAATAAACCTGCTCGTTTCCTTCCCAAGCCGCGCTGTACTCTGTTGGTGTGAGACAGTGGAGTCTCTGTTTTCGCTGGCTTTGCGGATTTCCATATTTATTACTCGTTTTACGCCGCGGGGGGGGAAGAATGCTTTGCAATTGGCAATTTCAGCGGAGGATGCGAGGGTTTGGGGATGCCTGCGTCTTTAGGGTGGTGGCAGCGTTTGTCGCTGGGTAATTAAATGGAATTTGTTACGGTGGTGTTTTGCTTTGGGTTTTTGGGTTCGGTTTTTTTGTGGTTGTGTGTTCTCCATGGGTTTATGTGATGGCTTTATTTAGAGCCTTGCTTGGGCATAAACCCCTGAAGCACAAATGCAGCCTCTGCTTTGTTTTGAGGGGATGTGCACATGGGAATAGAGTGGTTTGGAAATTTTTAGCTTCCATGCATTTGAAGGGTGGGTGGTAAGGCGACATCAACAGAAGAGGCGTTTCGGAGAAGAGGAGAAGCAAAAGTGACCCTAGACTTTCTTAGCTAAATTCCCCAAGGTTCTCATAAATATGACTAAATGCTTTTAGCCCTGTGAGCTCTGTGCAGAAGGTCTGTGGCACACTCCCTGCCGCTGCTGCTTCGGTCCCTGTGTTGATGGGGACCTTTGCATGAAATAAACATTCTGGATTTATGGGAAGCTTGAAAATTTTACTTTTAAAGACCAGAAGGCAAGTGGAGAATGAGGCAGGAGAGGTCTGCAGGCCAGAACCTCTTCAAATGTATATGAAAACTGGAAATCTGGTTTTTTTTCCAAGAGGCAATGTGCACTAACCACCGCCCCATCACGGGGAGGGGGCACCTCCAGGAAAACTTTCACAGTTGCTTTAAGCCTCTCCTCAGAAATTATCAGCAAGGACTGACACAGGTCAGGAATGACAATTATTTCTTATTTTGAAAGACATTGACACTTGCTATAACTTCCCTGCTAGCTTTCCTCTCTTTTTTCACTGCAAGACATAAACAAATGAAGAACAGCGAGCAAACCAACCCCCTGGAACTGCTTCAAGTGGAAATTACAAAGGATTTTTTTAATCCCTTTCTCTTCTAATTTTTTTTTTCTTTTTTAAGGAGAATTTGATCCAAGTAAATCTCCACAGAAGTAGTTATTTTGTATAGAAACCCAGTTTGCATTTCCAAAATAACACTCAGAAGAAATGTCACCAGGTTCTACCAGTTATCGCCAACTTTTATTTCACATGGGAATGAGTAGCTCATTTGTCTTTTAATTACTCAGAGCTCACTTAGTGGTTCGTTTTGGACCCGGACTTATTGCAGTGATCATTTCCACAGCAGTTTGTACCCATTTCTACACAATATAGTTGGTGGTCTGCCTTGCGAGCAATTTGGGCGATGGTGGTAGTTCTGTTCCTTGTACAGAGCTTTGCAGCCGAAGCTGAGATTGAGTCTTCTGGGCATTGCAGTTGCCCAGAGAATAAATAATATTAGCAAAAGTCAAGAGTACTGGATAATTGGTCAGTGACATACTTTGCATTTGAAATTCTTGTGCCGCTGCAGTAGACTTGTTCCTTTCCTTTATTGACCCTTGATTAAATTTTTGTAACAATTACAGACTAATAATAGGCAGCTATTGATTCCTGCAGAGGTGAGTATCAAGATTTACTGACATGAGAGTGGAAGCTATTGACTCGGAGGAGAATAATAGCTGGTATTGAGTAGGGGGGTTGTGCATTGAGGCACGCTTGCTTTGTATGCCCGGTTGGGCTGGTTTAGTGTCTCTCCAGCCTTGGGATTGACAGACTATAGAAATACAGCACCTTGGTGTGTCTGCCTGCCCGGTGACAGCTCTTTCCTCCTGGTGTGTCATCAAATGTGTTTTGAGACTGGAAATCTAATGTATATCTACACCAGAACCCCTTCTGTAGGAATTGAACCTTTTATTGGCAAAATCTCGTTTTGATGAGTTGCCAAATTGATGGAGAAGTTGGGACCTGCCAAAAATCCCTGAAAAGGTTCCTTTTGGCATTTTCAATTCAACTCTTCCATTGAATTCAGCTCTTCTGTTTCGGGAAGTGGTTTGTGCTTTTCTTCAAGATCTTTCACTTTCCATTGCGTTTGGGAGGAAAAAGTGCTTGTGAGCTCGCTTTTCATCTCAAAAACTCTTGTAAGATCCCACTCTTGTGCTTATCGCCTTTTCAAATTGAGGCTGTGTGTGTCATCCCGGGCACTTGAAATTAAAAGGTACTTTGAAATAGTGCCGTTAACGGCATCGTAAGGATAATAGGCAACTTGAAATCGGCTGCTTCATCTCCAAAATGACAAGAACCTGCTGCTTGAACTGCTGATCTGGATCTGCAGGTGATGTTATCTCCTCCATCGCCCTTGTGGACGTGCCAATAGGTGGCAATCTCTCCACGCACACGGCCGTGGCATGTGGCACCTCTCCTCGCACCTATAATCCCTGGTTTGCAGGAGCTAATGTGGGAATTGTACGTACATTGATGTGGTTGGTCTCACGCGGAGGGAAAGAGGAGAAAAAAGGGGATTTCAGCCTTTTTATGATGCTGCTTTAAGACTCCTTGTAAAGTTTGGTGGCTTTGCTGGGAGGGTGGGATGGAGAAGGGGGACAAACGAACTTCCCTGTCCCTTTAAGAGCCTTCCTTGGCTTAATGGGATCCTTGATCTTGCGACTGCATAAATCACAGGCAGCCAGTTCAAGTCAACTCATATTTTTGCAGTTCGTTAGCAGCTCGGGAGGAAATTGCATTTATTATAATTGCCTCTAATTGCACCAGATTAGTGATTACAATTATTGATGGTGCCTGATTATTCATTAGGCTTCAAATCAATTCCCCTGCTTCATCATTACCCAAAACAGTAACTCTGATGAAGAGAGAGAGGGGTCTGGAGGAGTCCACGTCCACGTTCCTGCCAGGGAGCCCGCCTGCCTCCCAAAGTCGTGTGAAATCAGCACTTGAAGCTGATTAGTGCCTTGATGCGATGGGAGAGGTCATTAGCCAGGACTTGGGATGCTTTTGGTGGTCAGGAGCTGAATTAAGTCAGATTTTCTCCGCACAGCCAGTGCTTGTCCTGTCTCGGGTGGCTTCCTTAGTGGGGCTGGCTCTTTTTTTGCACCGTGATTGAGGTTCGTGGAAAAGAGTTGCAGTAAGTCATGCAGGATCTTGAAGTGATTTGTGGTCCTGATACCACTCTCCCAGGCAGGAGGGCTGTTGGAAAAAGTGAAGCAAGGGCAGCAGCTCCCCCAAAGCAGCCCCCAGCTTCCCAGCCCCAGGTGCAGGCAGCCAGCCACCTGCGCCGCCTCCGAGAGCTGCCTAATTGTCACAAAAGCTGCCTGACTCGCATAATAACTGGTGCTTTGGGTCGAACGCCTTCCCCGAGCAGCACCACGTCAGCCTGCTTGGATATTCAGCAAAGACGCTGCGTGATGCAGAAGTCCGGGTTTGCAAGCGCGTTGCCATCCTTGCCGTGCCGTCCCTTCCCTCTGCCCTCTCTTCAAGCGGGCGGATGGGGTGGCTGCTCATCTTGGAAAGGGGGCTGTGCTGCCTTCAACCCGGATAGGCACGGCTCTGAGAAGCTGAAGCCATTCAGGATAAGTCCAAGGAGCTTGTTCTAGGTTGGTAGCTGTGCGGTTGCTTTGGCTGGTATGGGCAGTGCAGGCTCTGGCTGGAGATGATGCTGCTCCACAGGTCTGACCCATCAGACTGTGCTCTTCCTCCCATCCCTGGTCTGCAGCTGAAGGTTGCTTCAAAACCCATGCTGTCCCAGTGGCAGTGGCGATTGGCTCCTCTGCAAATCTTAATTGTATTTATATTGCACTGGCTAGCTAATATTGGATATGATATTGCAGAGCTTGAACACGTTCCCAGGAGTGATAGATGGGTCGGGAGCCTTCCATGTGCTGGGGTCAGCTGCCACCCATCCCTCCTGCTGCCCCATAAAGCCAAGATCCTTGTTTCCTTCGTGATGGGGGGACCGAGGGATGACCTCAGTCCCTGAAGCAACACCAGTCATTGGCCTCTCTCCAGTGATGGAGCCTCTTTGCAGAAGTCGAGGGGACTGTGTGCCAAAATATTGCCTGTCGGGCAGGATTGGGATCTGTAGTTGAGCAGGACGTGCAGGTCCCAGATGCCTTCTTAAAGGCCAGTTGTTATCTACATTTTCCCCCCATTGATCCTTGTTCTGCTGCTGTGCTCAAACATTGCTTAGGAGGAAAAAAGAATCATAATAAAAAAAAAAGGTTGGTTCTGTTCATTAATCTCACCCATTCCCGTCATCGGGAGGAGTGAGGCCTGAAGGCTCAATTAGCCTTGGTGGCTGTGGCTTGGTGACACATGACAGCTTCCATTGCTTTCTTCCCAGAGACTTTCCCTCCCCATGTCTGTCTCTAGCTGTTTATCATGCACAGCCGGGCACCGCCGGCCCCGTCGAGGCTTTGCGGGGGGAGACAAGGTGAGGGGCACTGGTGCAACGTAGACGTTGCCTCCTGCGCCCAAACAGGTGAGGATGGGGACGTGGTTGGAGGTGGTGGTCAGGAGCTGGCTCTGCTGGCACAGATGGGGTCCATGGTGCCCGTCCTCTTCAAATGCAGGATTTGGGACTGTTGCAAGGTCCTTAGGGATGTTTCTTTTTGAAACCTGGGGGTTTTATCGGAAAGTAGAAGGATCAGGGTTCCTGGGTCCTCATCCTGCCCTTCAATGTGAGTGCTTGATGCAGGTGGGTGGGAGCCTGGCATCGTGCTGTCACCATCTCAAGTGTGTCTATCACCTGCCATCTCGTAGGGCGAGATGGACGTCTCGTCTCTCACTCTAAATGTCCCAGTTGGAGAGATGTAAATCTGGGTTCCCTGGACCTCCTGTGGCGCTAGCAATTGCGTTTATCCTGGGGGAGATAAAATTCAGATTGCGGTGCTAATGCAGCTAATATCTCCTGCTGGGGTTGAGGCAGAGCTTGCGATGTTTTATGCATGTCCCAGTAGCATTGCCAAAATGTTCAAGCATGCCAGAAATAATGCGAACAGGCACCAGTGCCTCCACAATCTCTCCTGCTACCCACTTGCAGCGGGTGGGTGAGCGGCAGGAGAGGGCTGGATGTGGACCGTGAGCTCGTCGTGGCTCGTGACTGTTTCCCCAAATGCCTCCTGACTCTCCCACCTCCTCGGTTACCCTCTGCCCCTCTCCTGGGCTCAGCAGGACTGAGCAGCGTCTCTTCATTTTGGAAGTTTCTACCTCTTGCGTTACATGTAAAGTGGCTGGTCTGTTTGTGCATCTCTCTGGTTTTCCTCCTAATTTGCCTGAGCATGTGCTCAGGAGTGATTTGTTTTGGTGATTATTCACAGAATAGAGTTATTCTTTTGCCCTGCGATTTCAAATAGCTATGAGCATCTCGAGTCCCCAGTTATTTTGCAGTTTACATTCAGCAGGTATTGCCACAGCAAAATTCAGATGCTCGGATTCCTCTCCCAGGGTCTCTAAGTGTGCAGCCTGTGCGGTGTGCTGCACCTTACAGAGTACTTTGCCATCGTCGGTAGGATTTTGGTAATGCCACAGAGAGATCTCCTCTTCCACCGAGGTGGAAACAACTCAAAAGCATGGACCTAAAGCAGTTTTTAAGGTTAGAAAGGTGTTACTAAGGGGAAGAGACACCCCAATATTTGCAGATCTCCTGATTTTTTGACTCCTGCTGAAGGTTTGGGGTCAACAATGCTGTGAGCATCTTCCACAGGTTTGCACGGAATTAATTGCCATTAATACAGATTTACAGAAAGCGAGTTTTGAGCATGTCTCTTTGAAAACTTTAACTTGCAAAAGTAAAGGAAAAAATCAGATACTGGTAGGGAATAAAAATGACATCATCAGAGCCTTTCTAGTAGAGCAACACAGCTTGAACTTGACTAATGAGCCCGAGAGTTTAAAAATAGATATATATATATCACCTTTGTAACTTTGAAGTATTGGTAGTTGGATATCTTCAGTTTTTGGATGGTCTGCAAACACAGACAATTTGGTGTGATGTTTGATGTCCGCTGTTTACTCCAAATTTTCTACATCTTGCTGCTTATACCTTCATTGCTAGAAGCTCCTCTCCATCTTGTGATACTGTCCAGTGCTCAGAAATGACATTAAGTAGGTGTCAAGTTTGTCCTGGCGGTACCTGTGACTTTGCTGATGGGAGAGGGATTTCCCCCCCTCCCCATAATGCTGAGTCAGCACTATTTAGGAAGCTGAATAAGGCGATCCACAGGCTTTTGGGGAACTGGGATTCTCATTTTGGGGTGGAAAGATCTTTACCTGCAGATAAAAGAAATTAGAAAGTGAACTAACAAGGTGAAATCGTTGTATCTGAGAAGTGTGCTGGATAATTAGCCTGCTTACAGGCAATGTCCTTGCAGAATGTGAGCCCTAAGAGAGGAGTGTGATTCCCTGCCTCCTCCTTCTCTTGCCTAAGTGCTCCAAGGGAGTTTTCAGGCGATTTACAGCTAACTTAGGAGATCAATCTCTCCCGGCAGATGGGAGGGAACTCATTTTGGGGTTTTGAAGCAAACACCATTAAATCTTCTTTTCCCGGCTGAGCCGCTCGTCTTGGGAATGACAAGAGGGCTCATGGCCAGGAGCTCTTCCCTGCTTCTGCCATGGGACCCATGGACTCACCTTTGCTGCGTGTCTCCCGGCTGTGCGTGGCTTCGCTGGGGGGGACAGGTTTTGTAGGGACCAGGCGTGGAAAAAGGGGTCTTCTGCAGCCCCATCACCATGTGCGTTATTGCCACCGTTTTTAGGGCGAGAGAATAAAACGCGGTGACTTAGCCGGGCATGCACAGCAGAGCCCAGAGGGGAACCTGCGCAGGGGGTCCAAGCCCAGTGGCTCCCTGCTAAGCCCTTGCTTCCTCATCTCTTTGGGACAGCTTTCCCTCCTATCTTTGATGGTTTGGAGAGAAGTTACCTGCAATTGTAATGGAAACGAGCTCTGATGCCTCTGATTTTCCCCCATTTGCCCCGATATCCTCAGTCCGAAACTGCCCCAGTGCCGCTGTCGCTGTCGGGCTCTCACAAACTGGCTTTCCGAGGAGGGATGCTCAGCGTGGGGTGAAAAGCAGTGGGTTGCTTGTAACCGCTGCGGGAGGGTCTGGCTTTCTGATGGCTTTCGTGTTGCCTGAATTCATAGTAGGTGATTTCCCCACCCCAAACCCCCTCTGTCCCAGGCCCGAGAGAAATTTCTGAATAAGTAGAAGTTGTCGGAAAAATATCACGTGTCAGAAATGGGGAAGTGTCCATGTCAAATTGTATCTGAGGTAGAAATGCTCTGCTTTGACTAATGTTGCAGGAGGAAAATTGAAATGAAACGCTTGGAGTTTATTAAAGAGAGGAGAACTGACAATTTTACCTTTCAATTTTTTTATTTTTGATGCCATCACTTGGGTTTTGGGAAGCACTGCTGTGTAATAGCATGAGCATTTTCCGTGCATGTGTTTAGTTTGGGGTTGCGTTTTACGGTTTGGGGGCAGTGAAGGGGATCTTGAAGGTGCTTTGGTCTGGCAAAGGCAAGGTTTCCAGTGAGCTGTGGGGTCGTGGCTGCTTTCTGACTGTGCTGGGACATGATGATTGAAGCAGTGCTGGCTGCATGTGGGATAAAACAGCAGGATCTGCAGACGTTTATACCTGGCTCTGCCACCAACGCAGTCAGAAAGGTGCTCTGTGCCTCAGTTTCCCCTTTCAACATGACTTTTCCTTAGTGTTAACACTGCCTGAGCCATGCAGGATGTTCCTGGGGCACAGCCCAAGAGGGAGAGAGCAATTTGGAGGAAGGAGGGGTTTGGAAATAACTTTTGCTCGGTGCCCAAATCCCCGATAGAACCGAAAGCACTTCGGAAAGGTCCCAGATGCTCGCAGGGAAGCGGGCTGCTCAGCCAAGCGGGACGGAGAGGCGCATGATACAGCGATGCGGTGCTGGAGAACGACAGCCTTGTCACACTGACTTATGATGGATGAGGAAAAAACCTATTTCTCATCGGCGGTGGGAAGACGTGAAGTGTAAAGAAGGATGCACCAGGAGTCTCTGGGCGATTCATCTTGTGTCGGGCATGCTCCTGGAGCCAGCGGAGTTGAGAAGAGAGTGTGCGCCAGCAAAGCCAAAAGGCACAAAAAAGAGGAGGGGCTGGGGAGAAAATTCATTATGTGAAGGATAATCTCACCGGGAAATATCAAAATGTCAGCAGCACCCCAGATAGGGGTAGAGGAGAAAAATTAACTGGGGGCATTTGTCAGCTGTTAAACCAGGCGTGGATCAGAGCAGAGCGGCTGGATGCCGAGGCGACGGCCGACGGAGCGGTGCGGGAAGGGAGGCGTTACGGGAGGCATTACGGAGGGGGGAGCGGGGCAGGGGGGGAGCCTGCCCCCCCGGAGCGGGGCGCTTTTGGCATCGGGGCTGGGCTCTGTCACAGCGGGCAGCCGTGGGGGCCAGGATCTGCTCGGTGCCCTCGCTCTGCCCTGTGCCGTGGGGTGCAGCTTTGAGCTTGGGTTTTCTGGGGAGGGGAAAAAAAATTACTACACCCCAAGAGCTACTTCTCACCCCTCGGGATTTACTCTCAGTCTCAGGGTTTGTGGATTTTTTTTTTTTTTTTTTAGTTGCAAAAGACAGTGCCTCTCTGCTCGCAGAGCAAGGGCTGGTGACCTCCTGGCTTGGCCCCTGGTTCTGGCCCCGCTAAAGCGGCGCGGAGCCCCATTAGCCGCGGCAGAGAGCTGAGGGGGTGAACAGGCTGCCGGATCCGTGCCGTTATTTGCACAACTGGAAACAGCCTGACCGCAGCCTGCTCAAGGGCCTCGCTTCATCCCTGGCACAGAGAGTACCAATTTCCAGCAAAGGAGCTGAGCTCCCATCTGGACTGCAATAGCTGGTTGAAAGAAAGTCGAGACGGAGCCCTGTCAGAAGAGGAAAACCTTGATATTCTTCCTGGCCAGGATACTTAGAGGGGTTTAGTGGTTTATCTCATCCTAGAGTGAATTTGCATGCTGCGTGGTCGGAGAGCAGCACCCAGCTGCCCTCAGCATCCCCGCGGGAGCCGGGAAAGGGTCTGCACTCGGGGAGGCTCCCAACGCCTTGTTTTCCATTTGGTAAATCTAAAAAGCAGTTTTGCTTCGAGAAATCTCCTGGGTCAGGTGGCAGCAGTAAATAGCTGGGGTGTTTAGAAATGATTGAGCCATTATTTCAAAGTGTCACCAAGCCTGCTGCCCCGGCAGCGCGTCTGGCAGCGCTTTCTGCTCGGCATGCACATAGCACAGAGAGAAGGTTTAATAGCTGGAGTCCCAGGGCACAGTATTTGGTATAACAGTTGGGGCTTGACACCAAATAAAAATCCCCTATTAAAGAAATCAGGTTAATTTACTGTGTGAAATGAACCAACTTAAACTGCTCCCAAATAGACAATATATTGTACTTTTTCAGTGGGAGTGGAAAAATTATTGGAAGGCTCTGCAGCAGCCTGTTGGTCGTCTCCCCATGCCGCTCCCGCGGCTGTGACGGCCGCTCTCTGCCTTCACGTGCCTCCCTGCCCGGCCACGGGCTAAACCCCTTCCTCGTGCAGGGGCTGGGCGATGCAGAAGCCCTACAGACGGGAGCACTCAGCATCTCGGAGCTGCTCCCTAAGGGGCTCTGCAGCATCCAGGGAGCTGCCAAGACCTTCCCGGGAGCTTTTAGAGAGCGGTCTGCATGTGCCTAAACCCAAATCCACGCTGAGGTCCAGAAAGAGGTTGCAGACCTCTGTGTTATTGTTCTTGTATGCATTATGTATTGTGGCGATCAGGAGCATGCAAAGCTCAGGCCCTGGCAGATCTCTGCACTGAGCTGCTTGCAAACTGCGCGGGGGACCCAGCACGAAGCAAGGGAGAGGTGGCGAAAGCTTTGGGTGAGAGATATCAGCTGCTCTGCTGTGGAATACCAGGGTACCACTTAGGGCCTCATTCAGCTCTCAAAAATAGACTTGCAATGCTGATGGGGCTTGCAACAGGCTGTCTGCGGGTGGGCAGCTCTCTGGGGGAGAAAGCGGGAGGACCAGGGCTGCTTGCCACAACCCCCGGCATCTCACGTCTGCTGCCTTTCGAGGGCGGCTGCACCCCGGGGACGTGTAGCGC
Source organism: Gavia stellata (assembly GCF_030936135.1). NCBI lineage: Eukaryota > Metazoa > Chordata > Aves > Gaviiformes > Gaviidae > Gavia > Gavia stellata. The sequence goes on along the minus strand of NC_082619.1, from coordinate 5,869,538 downwards.
AAAGCCCTTGGTCCCTGCGTGGGACTTGGAGGTGCGGGTGGGAGGTGAGCGGTGTTAACAGCCGGCACAGCCCGCTCTGCATCGGGGCGTTTGACTCTGCGCCTCCTTTTCCCCATCTTCCTACCGGGCAACGATGCTATTTCCACCCACCTTGGCTGAAACCCCTTCTCTAGCTTGGGGCTGGAAGAGCCTGCCTGCATCTATGTCCTTTGGCAGAGATAAGCCCCAAATGACTTTTCATATCGATCCTCACCATGAGCGACGCGGGGAACCAGAGGTGTAAGTGCCGCGCTCTCTCTGCTGCTCTGTTAAGTGAGACTTTTCTTGCCAAATCCTGAAAGGAAAAGACAGTCTCCTCCGCAACCGGAGACCCCCTTCTCCTTCCCGCCCCAGGAAACCGTGGTACAACTCGAAACCGATTAATAAGACACAAAGGGATGATGTGGTTGGGCAAAGTGCGGCGGTTTCCTCGGCTAGCTTGTGTTATGCTTTTATTAAGCTGCGATCTAAAGCAAAGGAGAGGGAGTGATTTTATAGCCTGCAGCGTCTTGTTTGCAGTTTATTTTCCAAAGATGCTTGGTAGAATATCAATTACCTGCGATGAGAAATCCCGGCAGATGCTGCTTTGAACAGAGGAGGCTGCACAAGTCGGCGCAGTCCCTCCTGGCATCGATGCGCCGGGGCAGGCAGGACTTGAGCCGCTGCTTAGTGTAATGGGCTGCCAAGGGATGGAGACGGACCCTGGGGCTGGGGAGAGGTTGTCAGGGTGGACAGAGGGTTGGAAGGGCGGGGGACACTGGGGACGGAGGCAAAGTCCCCATGCCTGTGCTGTTCCCGCACCTGCAGACCCCTAAATCCAGAGGCTTTAGTGGAAGCGCAGATGTTCAGCCCTGCATGTCCAGGTTTCAATGGCATCGCTCATTAGCACTTGCACAGAGCGATGCAGCGGCAGGGATTTGGAGAGGGGACAAGGAAACAGCCCGTGTGTCCGATGGCAGAGAAGGGCAAAAGGAAAGGAAAAACGAAAGGGGAACCGGAGAAGCGCGGTGACTTGCCCAAAGTCAAGCCGCAGGGCGTGGGGAGGGAGCCAGGCGCCCGGCTGCTCTCTCAGCCCGGTGACCTGTCTGCTGGATTGTGCTACTCAAAGTAAAAGCATCTTTTCCCTCTCTCGTGGGGATGTATCGAGGACAGCTCGTGGTTATTGGCACGTTTCCTAGCTGCTGTGGTGAAAGCAGCTGAACTCCTGAAGGTATGGCAGGAAGAAAGGGGTAAAAAGAAGCTAGGCAGGGGTTTTGCTTTAAGAAAATAATACTCTCTGGTTCTTGGCGATGCTCTGAACCCTCCAGGATCCCTTTGAGCCCCCTTAAAATGCCAGACGATGGAGGGTGCAGACAGACTCCTGCCATCAAGCAGAAGCTCTCCGAGAGCCATAAAGCCCAATCAGCAGGAGAGGAACAAGCGAGGCGCTGGCGGTCGCGGAGCTCTTCTGCTGATGAAGAAGAGCAGGGTCCGGACAAATTTGGAATAAGAAATCAGCCGCTGAGGAGGAACACCTAGTGACCTAGCTGGGGAAAGGAGGCAAAAAGTTCTCATCTATTACTTCTGTGTCTTTTCAGAGGATCTTTAATCATATCCTGCATCATCTTCATCAGAGGGAAGGTGGTAATCAAGGCAGCTGGCTGGGGATGATGCTGTTTCTCTATGCTGCCGAGGCTGTTCTTTTTGGGGTAGTCATGAGAATAGCTCTGGAGTGTGGGGAATGCGTTTTGGATGTGTTTTGGCGCTTTTTTTTTTTTGTAGCCACTTAGGGGTTGGCTCATATTGTGCTAAGGACAGGGATTGAGATGCTCTTGCACAGCGAGCTAACGAAAGACAAATGCAATGTAGTCTCTTATTTATTTTTTCTCCTGCCTTCTTTCTTTATAGTGGTAAAATGATAGAATTTCATGCAGTCAATTGAGGCTATTGAGTTGTTTTGCCACTAAAGCGCTGGAGCATTGACTGTATAGATTCACAGTGTCCCCTCGGAATAACATCCCTTTTAACAATGTGCCATCAAGGGAGAGCTGTGCAGGCTTTAAAAGGTTTTCCAGGGTTGTATTTCTCGCTCTCTCTCTCTCTTTCCGCTCGATGCACTGAAATCAGACCTGAAGCAAGTTTCAAGGGAAGTGGGCGGCCCCGAGCCGGGAGGCAACCGTTGTGCCTGTGCCCTGCTTTATGGCAAGACACCAAATCCCAGATTTGCTCAGGGTTGGGGCCGCCTGGGATGCTTGTCTCTTCCCTGCTGGGTCCATCACACCAGCTCGCTTGGCTCCTCTGGGAGTTACTGGGAGATAGCTAATGCTTGGTACTTACGATACAAGTAAGGGATAAAAGGAATGCAAACACAAGGTTTGGAGGGAAAGCACGAAGCTGAAGAAACCTTATTTTCTCTGCATTCCTGTGATTTCCCCCCCTTTGTGTGTGCTCACTCTCATTTTCTGTTCGCTCTTGCCTGCTACCCCTCTAGGAGATACCTTTGATTGAATTGAGCAGCAAAGGGTTGTGCCAGGTCCTTAATTCACGGGCCGAAATCTCATCATAGTCCTTATCTGCTGTGACTCAGTGGTGGCATTGGTCTTCGCTCTCCATAGGCAATTAAAATGAGGTTTCCCCCAAAAGAGAAGAGTAGCTTTGCTGTGCATCACCTGGTCTGGTCCCCATGACTGTCACTGCACGCGTGGTCGCCTGGAGAGTTTCAGGTGGGGCTGGCTTAGCTGGGCAGACCCCCCTTGGGTTCTGTGCCTTGGGGTATAATCCGTGCCTCTCTGTGAGATGAGTTGCAGCCCAAAAAGGGCTCAGGCAGTGTCATCCAGGGTGAGCATCAGCCTCCTGGGCTGCCTGTGTTATTCACTGGGGCAGACCTCCTGCAGAAGCGCCGTGCCCATTGCCCTGTGCCTGTTATCGAAGCATCTCCCCGCTGCGCCGTGCCTCCTACCAGCCCATCTGTAATGCAGATCTCTCCCCATGTCCTTGCTGCGTTAGCCCGGCTGCTGATCTGGCTGTGGCTGGGATATTTATGAAACTCAGCTTTCCAGATTTCAGCTTGTTTTAACCTTCAGTTCTCGGTTTCCTGGCTCTTCGGTGTGTGCTCTTTTAATAACTGTAACCCATCTGATAATGTTGTTATAAATTAATGATCTGTTTACAACCTTAACTCTGTTTTAATGAAGACTTTTTTTGTTGAGGAAAATAAAAGCTGCTGTAATTATACCTTGTAACTGCAGGGTTTTATAGCAAGTGAACTCATCCAACAAGCAATTTCGATTAGTTTATCCAGGCAAATATTCTGGTGTTGATTTCATATATATAAAAAACCCACACAGCTACTTCCGTGAGCAGCAGAAATAATTATTCCTGGATCCCTGTGTGTCTGTGTCTCGAGAGCAAACCCCTGCTAGATTTTCTGATGCCTAAGAAAAGTTGGATTCACAGTCCTGCCGTTCTTTCGGTAAGAGCATTAATAGTATCTTTCATCTGACTAGCTTCCTATTTTCCCCAAACTTGTATCTTGGAGATAGATGTGTCCTTCTATCAGATTTTATTGAAATGGGTTATAAGGTTTAGAAATCACTAGAGATGGGGAAAGGAAACAGCCAGGCAGGCACTGCCGGTGTGTAAGCTTCATTTCCTCAGGAAACTGGGCTGAAAATACTTTGGGTGCCATTAAAAAGTTGGAGCTGCTGTTTAAGGATGAAAGTTCAGAGATACTTGGAAGCTGTTTTGCAAGTGCTTAGTTCAGTCTGTGTTTTCCAAAGTGCTCAGATTGGACAGTTGGACAAATTCCTGCATTTCCGAGGAACTCAACAGCCAATTTCTTGAGCACATTGGAAAATTTAGCTATTTCTTTTGGTACCTACATGGAGCCAGATTCACCAGATCCTTCTGAAGACGTTGGCCATCACAGACCCTGGTACCTTCATTTCATTTTGCTGGGGACTCCCTGCTGTCCTGAGGTTCACCAGCAAGCCTTCGCTTTCCACTAGCCGAGGTTGAACCCGATTGCCAGAACGTGTATGGCGAGGAAAAAGATGGAGAGGAAAGGCAACGGGTTGGGATTTGGGAGACCTCAATTTTGGGTGGCCCTCAATGCTGCGCAGAGTTGACTGCAGTTGGGTGCGTACGCTCAGGAACATCTGTTGGTAGGTGTCCAGAAATAGCTATGGGGTTGGGAAAACCAGGTTAGTCTTCCATGCTGATGCTGCTATAGAGGAGTGCACAAGGATGGCGATCCCACCATCTGAGGTGGCTTCCTTCTCCCATCTCTGAGCCGCCCCTTCCTCTATCTGCCTGGAAATCCCCCGCTAAGCAATTGCTCCATCCTCCCAACCCTGCTGAGCATGGATGATGGAAGGCTGCAAGGTTCCTGGCTGTCCTGGAGCAGCTCTGCTGCTCACCGGCCGCATTGACACCAGGGCTTGCACTTGCTCTTGTTTACAGCTCTCCCGTCCTGCCCCAGCCCTCCTCGTGCCCCGCTCTCTTGCTGCCTCACCCCACCATGCCACCATTGGCCATGGACCTTGCTTTCTCCCTGCCCTGGCTGGAGCCGCTCATCTTCTCAGCTTTCTACTCGTGTTAGATTTGCAAGTTTAAAAATAACCAGCGCTGGGCATGAAATATGAATTCTGCCTAATGAGGGCATTGGGGAATCGGTGCCGCTGTGCACCCACAGCAACTCCATTTCACACCTGGTATAAAATATGCGAGGTTTCTGCCTCAGCAGCAGCCTTTATAATCCTGGTGATGGCACCTACCTGGTGTTTCTTTGTGGACCTTCTCCTCATCTGCAAGGTATAGAAAGAAATGAGTTTCCTGGAGATTTTGCTTATTTTATTTGCGCTTTTTTTATGCGGTAGGACCCTGGATTCTCCATGTTACCACGATATCAGTAACAATAGTAGGAGAATGATTTATTTTTTTTTCGGGAGGCTGTCTAGAGAGGACCCTGGAGCGGGGATGTGCTCTCCCGGCTGGGACACTGTCCTCGGCGCATTGAGCCGCTTCCTTGCCCTGCAATCAATTCCTCCAATTCCAGACCCTGGTTGCAACGACAAAAAGTTGGGCAAAAGCATTTCCCGTCCCTGAAAATCCATTACTGTCCCTGTCACTCTCCTTTTTTCATGATTGCTTTTTTTTATTTCTATTTTAATTATTTTAATTATTTTTTTTTTTTTTCTGGGTTGAGTGGGTCTGTTTGCCCATACTGATTACAAGCAGTTATCGGAGAAATATTTTGCCAAGTGTCAGCCTGCGGGACTAAGAGTTATCAGTATCAGCGGGACCTGAAGCTGCGGGACTAAGAGTTATCAGTATTTGAACAGATATAAAACAGGCTCCTGGCCACGACTGGGGTGCTGTCCTTCCTTGTGTCCTTGTGACGGGCAGGAGAGATAATCTGATGAAAGATACTGAGCATGGATGGAGGAATCGGGGTTCGGATCTGAGTTTGGCCAACCCTTGGTGACTCGCTCCGGGAACTCGGTTTCTCCCTGTGTGGGATAAGGTCCCCAGATGCTCAACCACGACCCTATGCAGGGATGGTGTCGCTGCTGTGACCTGCTTCGAGCTGTGCTGCCAAAGCTGCTTTAGATCCATCATCACGTTTTTAAATTCCTTCTCCCTCTTTCTATGTGCAGAGCTGCAGGCGGTGTTTTTCTATCATTTTATTTTACTTATTTATTTATCTTTTAATTCCCAAACGGTGCTGGTATCTGAACCTTGGGGACGGGAGCGGGCACATCATGGGAAATCTATGCCTTAATTTTCTATCTCTTTTTTTTCTTCCTATCTCTGCCAAGAATCTGCATAAATCGGCTCCTCCATGTATCATTTATTCATACGTATTTTAGCGAGAGAGGCTCTGCCTTGCGATGGAGATGTCATTTGCAAAATAATAAGGTCCCAGTTGCTGCAAAAAGAGCACCCCCGCTCTTCCCCCAAGAGGTCATTCCTTCTAAATTATAAATCTTTTTAACCGTTACCTTGTGGGTATACATGAGCACAGCACTTAGATTAATTCCAGGTCTTCTTCCTTGTCGCCTCCTTTCCTTCTTTTTTTTAACATACACATAAACCATTCAGCTCTCTTGAATGTCGGATCTGTATTCCTAATTGGTTTGCATCAAAGGATCTCTCTGCCTTCAGCTGCCGAGGTCTCTGCATTGTGAAGGGACGTAAGTCACAGATATCATCAGATAATTAAGCTGGTATTAGGTGTCGGGAAGCGGTGCTTCCCTTTTTGATCCCTTCCTGTGCCGTACACGGCATCGCAAACACCCGGCAAAGCCCCAGCACGCGCTCGTCCCCTCTGCTGCGGAGGGAAGGAGGGAGGAGATGGAGGCATCAGTGCTACCAAGGAGGTGAAAAAGGGCATTATTTTTCTTTAGGGGGTCTTTCCTGCAGCAGGTCACCGTGCAAACGCTGGGGGAGAGCGGGGCACCGGCGTTTTGGTGTGCAAAAGGCTTTTTTTTGACCGCCGGCCGTCCTACCCAGCGGGGTACGGTGCAGACCCTCGTAGAGCGCGCCCATGGGAACCAGGGACGCAAAGCTGGCTTTATATCCCTTCTCCCAAGCGCAAGACCATGGACCCAGCCTTTAGCTCTAAATTGGCTCAGCCCTGCCAGAGACCAGGGAGCTGTGCTGGCTTACGCACGTGGTGAATCCCTCCCTATATTTATGGCGCATCGGGGAAGGATGCTTTTATGGGACATCTCCCTTGAGCCCACCCCATCACCCTCTTCCTGCTCCCTAAACTTTGGACTTTGTTCCCTGCATCTGCCCTGAAAACCACCTGAGGCTGAGCCAGCTGCATCCCGGGAGCTGCTGACGTGGCTGCTCTTACGGAGGGGAAATTATTAATAACCCAAGGTGTAATTATATATGTCTTAAGCCTCGCTCAGGCTCCGCCGACATCTTTGCAGAGGAGGGGTTTCAGGAAGACACCTTGCTGTTTAATAAATAAAAGAAGAGATTCATAAAGTGTCTGGCAAGAACATTCCTCACATAGAAATGTTACGGAATAACACAGGATGAATAATAGAAAAGGTTATTGAAAAATTCATAATTTCCAAGCGCCAGTGAAGGCCAGGCTTCCATGCCGTTTATTTGCCTGTAGAAAAGTGATTAAAATACATATTATTGTCCTGTCTATAGGAAAATGTATTATTAAGTGGATACTAGCACGACATTTGAAAAATCCATTTCATTCCATTTAGTGGCGGGCGGTGGGAGGGGAAGGGGGGGTCTTTCTCCCGCTTCTGTGGAGGAAGGTTTTACAGGCGTTTTAGTCAGGCCTTCAGAAGAACAGCAAAAAAATAAAAAGGGGGAGGGTTTAATCATGGCCCCTTGCCTCTCAGCGGTGCCATTCGTTCTCCGTTTTCATGCCTTTTGCGTTAAAAATGAAACGAGATTCCTCCGCTTTTATTTATGACTTTAATTGCCAAGAAGGGGAACCGAGGACGGACGGGGGGTTTGCTCTGGGTGGGGGGACAGGGGGTTTTCTCTGTGGGCCACACAAGGGATGGGTGGGTTTCTGCCAAGTTTTTGGGTGCTTTTCCAGAGGTTCTTGTTATCTCACTGGACATCAGGTCAACCTCGGAGGCAGATGGGACTTTCCTGCCTGTGGGTTGTGCTGGTGGGGCTGGTGACATTCAGGTTGCCACACTGGGCTCATCCCTCTTGTTTTTTGGGTGCTTTGCAATAGCTTTATAAACAACGAGTCCATGCACAGGCCACGCTTGCAGACCTGTCCTGGGCGTTGGCTTGGGAAGCTGGAGGATTTGGGGTCTTTTTTTGGGATGCTGGCTGCGTGTCTTGGGCTTGATCCCTCTCCTAACCCATCCAGGCAGCCCAGTTGTGCAAAGCTGGGTGGGAGATGGTGCCGTGAATTTTTCTTGACAGAACACCAGGATTTTGGTCAAAATGCCAAAATGGTCAAGACTGAAAATAGCTCCGAGTTATCCTCTTGGTCTTGTCCTCTTGGACAAGGTGGTGGGTGTCTCCCCGCCCCGAGCCAGCCTCATCCCTGCTGCGTGTGGAGGGTGTTTCGGGGATGGGTGGCTGTGATGCTGAGGTCTCTGGGCAGACACCCGGGTCAAACTGGTGTGTAAATTTGTGTTGCACCCACGGGATCTCGTTCCCACAGTACTCCATGGAAAAAACACCTTTCCACAGGGGAAAGATATGTCGTCCAGCAGATCGGTTTGCGATATTTGGGCTTTTTCTCCAAGAGCAGCCCCATGAGACGGGCGCTTTGGGCAGGGAAGTTGTGCCATGCGTAGCCAGAAGCCACTAACCCCTGGCAGTACATTTCATATATTGCCTGTGTATACTGAACTTACCTGCGGATTAAAAGGGAAGAACCAGACCCTCTGCTCTGTCAATGTTGACAGGGATGCATCATTCCACATCAGCCTGGATCTGTCCCCGAGAAGAGACGTGGAAGCTTTTCTTACCCCCCAATGCCTTAGATCGCGAGCAGAGTCTATATTTGCTGCGTTAATAACTCAGAGCCTATCTCTAGCTCCTCCTTAGTTTTATTCATAGATCCCATCTGGGACTGTCGGAAATAGAAAGGCAAAACCTGCAAAGAAGCCATGTGGCAGGAGAGGACATGAGGCAAAAAGCTGCTTCTAAAAAGAAAACAAGGGTTGGGATTGACTTAAACTACTCATCAGTCTGGAAGGATTTGTGACGTATCTTCAATTAAAACCATTTAAAAGCCAGGACCCCTTTTTTTCTGGTTTTTAATGAAATGTTTTGATTTTGAGGGAGGGCCCAAAATTTAGTAGGGCCTCCAACAACTCCAAAAAGCAGCTCACAAAGCACTGACGTCGATCATCTCTGGAGGTACCTCCATCCCTCCTTCCCTTGCGTGGAAATCTGCAGACCCTGCCTCTCAAATTAGATACCTGAAAGTACGTAACACCGAGCGTGTCTGAAATGTAGCGGTGTTCATTGTGTAGAGCTCTTTAAACCTGCATGGAAAATCAGTTTGGGAGGACGGGAATATAGAGATATTGCTGCAAAGGAGAACTTAATGTACCCAGAAGCTGTTGATAGACTGCCTGATACCCGGCAGTCGCAGCCGGATGGGCAGCCTCTTCCTCTCCTGCCCAGAAGAAATATCTCTGAGCAGGAAAAGAGGCTGTGCCCAGGGAAAATGGCAATCCTTGGCGGCGGGGGGCTCGCTGGTCCCCCTGGAATTGTGAAGGATGGGGGGATTAGGTGGGGAAGGAGTGCGGGCAGGCATCCAGGCAGAGGGATGACAGCGCGACTGCCGTGTGTGCGAGGCTCCGTGGTCAGCATGGCAAATTGCTCGACACAACTTTTGCGATCAGCTATCTCTCCTTTTTTATTTGTTTTTCTTTTCTCCCCCCTCTCTTACAATCTGGAGCTAAGCTAGCCTCTTTCTCTAGCTCTGCCTCCCCAGCCCCAGTACCCATCTTGGACGATCTAAATTAAAATCTGTTATCATTTCCCGGATAATCCCCTTTGATGCCCTGAATACAGCAGAATCTGTCCTGCTTCAACCTTGCATGTAAGTGCTGATAGCTTTTGAACAGCTAAATGGCTTTGTATATCTCATACAAATGTCTGTCTCATCCAGGAGCTGGCAAGCACAGCGCAGTCGGCTGGGGAAGCTTTATGAGTTACAAGTGGAATTACTTCGGAGAGATGCTAAGGAGGCCAAACCTTTCAGTACACGTTCCCTTGGCATCTTCTGTCTGGCAGGGACGGGGCTTGCATTGTCTTAACCTCTCGGAGCAGCTAATTGCCGTCACGATGCTGATGCAATTTGTCATCGGGGCTTTCCTGAGTGCAACCCGCTGCGCCGGCCCAAATCTACCACTCGGTGCTCGCCTGGGGTACCAGTTTGGCCCAGACCGAGCTCCTGGTGAGCTTTGCTTTGAGGAGAGCTCGTGCACGAACTTCGTTCGTGGGCTTTGTGCAAAGCTCAGGCTGAAATGAGTGTGTGTGCATCTCTGCCAGTCTCTGCCCAGCCCAGCTCCCGGTGCAGTCAACACCCCCGGCTCCGGCACTGGTCCTTGTTCTCCCAGCAGAGCTGATGTTCGTGCTGGGGCTCCTGAGTTGCATCCCCAGCTGATGGTGCCGCTTGTCCCTTTCCGTGCTGGCTTTTCTTGTTTGAAATGGGTCGCTGCAGCTCTGCCAGACCCTCGCTCCCCTGCATGCCTTCCCTGGGGAGCTGGTTTGTGCTCAGTTGGGTTGAGGGATGGCTTTATCATTAAACCTGCCCGTCTCGCCACCACCTCTCGGGCTGCCATCCTCGCAGGGGAGATACAGGAGACGGAGCCTTGCAGAGGGAAGCTTTCCCCAATGGGAGTGCATTGCAAAACGGCAGAGCAGGGCTGGCGTCGGGATGTGAGAGGGCTCCCGGCACATCCCGGGTCTGCGAGCGTGCCCGTCACTTGCCGCAAAATGCAAAGTGCGGCACAAAAGCTAATTGCCTGTCTAAAATACGAGCCTCTCCATCTGGGAGAGCGGTCTGAGGAGTAGCGAGAATTGCTGTAGCCAGTGATGTCTTTGGGGCCCCTCCGAGGACCTGGTGAGATCTGTCGGCATCTGGGGAAAGCAGGGGAAAAAAAATCGGTGAGAAGCTGGTAATAGTATAGTAATGGCCCGGTGACTTGAGCTGATGTGGCAGGGTACAGCTGTGACTGAGAAGCATCTTTACAGCTCTTAGCCCCAGGTGACGCAATATGAAAACGCAGTCCCCTGCCTGGGGAGCTGTACTTAGCAGAAAGGCCAGAGGAGAGAAGATTAAGGGGGAAGGACCCAAAGGAAAAGAGAGGCAGGGCTTTATTTTTAAAAGGAAAAAGAAAAACAAACCCTTTTTAGTTGCAGTCACTCCTCTCCCTGCCTTGCCGCCCCTCCCGCGGTAGAGCTGTGCGGGATGGCAAAGGGGTCTGCGTCTCTCGCTTAAATTGTGGGAGCATCGGTGGCGGGCGGAGGGGCTGCCGGGGGGTGCGAGGTGGCTGCGGTGTGGATGGGAGCAGGTAAGGGGAAGCTGTGTTTCTGCAGATCGACAGGCTTGCGTTTCTCTTGAGGGGAGAGGACGGGCACACCGATGCAGCCAGCGCCAGCTGCATTCATTTCTCAAAGCTGCCTGCTGTGCAGGAACTCATCTGCCAAACCAGCCAGAGAGCCTGCAAAGAGCAGCTAAGTGGACTTAACCTTCCACCTCCGCTTGTGCTTCCTCAACAAAAAAAAAAAAAACCCAAACAAACTGATCTTGCTGAGCAGGGGCTTTATCTGAACTCTAAGGGCTATGGGAAAGCAGGCAGCTGGGCTGCGGTGAGCTTCAGGCTCAGGTCAGGCAGCCCTGGCTCCTCCAAGCACCCAGTGTCCCCCTGGAAAGGGGGATTCATCCCTGCTTGCTCCTTCTTTCTCTCCAAAGGCTCTGAAACATCTCAGCTGTGCCAGAGGGAGCTTCCCCTAGGAGGGAGACCCAGCAGCTGGATGTAAGAGAGGTGCCATGGCCGGTGGGGAGCTCCCAAAGCTGGGGCAGGAGGCAGGAGCTGACCTTGCAGTGTGGGACCAGAGCTATTCCCTGAGCCTGGCCGGATCGTGGCACAGGTCTGTCGCAGGATCTGGCTCTGGATGGCACCGCTCTGCCTCCCTTCCAAGGGATGATTTTCCCCTTTGGACAGATGCTCCTGGCTGGGGATGGCAGCTGTGGGAAGAGCAGGGCTGGCTGCAGCATCCCTCTGCAGAGGCGGGTTGGGATGGCAGAGCCGTGGGCACGGCGGGCGCGTTGCCCCGCTGCCGAGAGGCAGATGCGCATGTCCTTGTGGTTGGTGACTCTGGTCCTACGGTGGCTTCTGCCCTTGATGCTGCAGGTGCCCGTGGGCAAGGTCAGCGCTTCCCGGGGCTCTGCCTTGGCTCCTCCCCGTTGCGGAGCTGGGATCTTGCTGGCAAACGCGGTGGTTGATTATTTTCAGGCTTAGGGATCAAAGTTGGTCACTGTTGTGATGGGGGGGGAATGAAGGAGGGCAATTCCTTGCTTGGGGTGTGAGGGTGCTGGGGGCAGAGATTGAAACTCAGACCCCAAAGTGGGCAGCAGCCTGATGCCGCTGACTTTCTAGGGGTTGACGCCAATGGGTTGGGTTGGACATTGGTGTGCTGAGCTGCTTCTGTCCTCTGCGCCCTCTGGTGCAGCCTTCCCACTGAAGGAGCAGATTTGCCCCCCGCCTTCCCCCCCTGCCCCTTTCCCTGTGCTGAATCTAGAAGAAAAGAAAAAGCACTCATCCCCCCTTAATGAACTCGGCATTAATCGCTTGTGTCAAATCCTTGTGCTAACAAGCTAACGAAATCAAACAGGCCTCCCCGGGGAGAGCCAGGGAGTCAACACTCATCCATTAAAATGGTAATTTTGTATTTTTCACTGAGGCATTTGTCGCCTCTTGCCCTTGCGCGCTCGTTAGTTCTTTGGCCTTTAAATTATGGGTTTTTTTTTTTAAAAAAAAACAACCCAAACCACAAAACAAACTCTCTTCAGCCCTCTTCCCTTCTTCCTTCTCGTTCTGGGAGATGCTGAGCTGCGTGCAGGGGAGTGCGTCTGCATGTGGGCCATTATTTTGGCTTCAGTAATAGACAGAAAGTGCCTCTTGCTTCAGAGACGACTGCTTTTCTCCTGGGGGGATTGGAAAACTGATCCCACTCCCTCCAAAAAAAGTGACTCGTGAGCGTTTTGCTTGAATCCAAGTAGTAATTTCAGGTCACCCGTTATTTCTGGGCTCGTAATAGTTTCTTGCTTGTGAGGTTTCTGCGGGCCGCTGGGAAATCATAGAAATATTTGCAAATCCCAGGGGTTTTTGCAAATGTTGTCTGCGGTGTGCTGAATGCAGGAGGTAGGGGCTGGCTGCTGTGTGCTGCTCCCCTGTTATAAAAAGTTCGTTAGCGGGGAAGCGTGCTGAAGGAGTGAGCTTTTATTAGGCAGCCAGAGAAGGTGGACAAATGCAGCATTCCTTCATCAGCGCTCCATCAGATCCGGCTTTTCAGCATAAAAGCTGCTTTTTCCAACTGCCTCAGCTGCTTTAATGAAAGATATCACCTCTCCCCGCAAACCTTGCTGCTTCATCACCGCGACGGTGGGAAGGCTGTTAAAATTACCATGCGTGCAGCAGAAATGAGGAGTTATTGAAATGCCGCATCTCCAGAGCAGCCCAGGAGAAGGAGGCGCTGCCCTGGCAGGCAGGAGCCAAAGCGCTGCCCCTCGGGCATTGCACGGGTTGGGGAAAGCCAGTTTGCTGCCCAAGTGCCTCAGTTTCCCCATCGGTACAACAAGAAGGAGGAAATCTCCTTCCCGGTGAGATCTGCATATGGAAAATGTCACAGGAGGGCTGCAGATGGCTGTTGTGTCAGCGAAGCTGAAAACAGACGTGGGTTTAAATCAAGGGAGCGCTTGCTCACTGAGAAAGAGGCACGAGCATGAGGCAGAGCGCGGGTTTGGTGCGGGGGTCTCGTTCACCTTTTCCAGCCTGGGGTAGCTGTTCAGTTCAGTGAGTGGTTCCCCATGACTAAAGTCGCTCGGTGCCCGGCCTCTGCTGAAGCGGGGAGGGTTTTGTGTTGAACTTGCAGCTCTTTGAGGCGGGGGCTCTCTCATCTCTCAATCGCGAGCGCAATTAAATACACCCTAACGACGTGACAGGCGGCGCAGGGATGCGAGCGCGACAGCAGCGTTTCCCTGCGGAGCCTGCCATGTAGAATACAATGAATAATCATGCCACTCCTTCTCTCCCCACATGGAAATACTCCGATAAATAAATAAAATAAATGACATTTTTTCATTTCATTAAATTTTTCCTCCCTTTTTTTTTTTCCCCTTTCTATTTTTCATCAAAGCTCTCCCTCTGGTGAGCAATTTCCAGGCAGCGTGGCACTTAGCAGCTCAGAGGAGAGGATCTGCCGTAGTTGATGAGTTTCTCATCGTCCCATTTTCCGGAACGAAGGGGACTGGTAGTTCTCCTCCCGGGACTGGTTTCTACTGGCCGTGACCCAGCTCCCTACCACGCTCTCCTGGAGCTGGTACCGTTTGCACCCACGAGCTTCTGCCTGGCTGATAGGGAGGGGAGGAAAGCACACATGGTCAGGAGGGGCTTGATTTTACTCATTGGGTGTTAAAATGGGGCCAGGAAGCGGGTATGGGTGCAGGGATGGCTGTAATATAGCAGGAGCCGAGGAGGGTTATGTGTGCGTGCGCAGTGGCAATGCCATGGGCATTCTGCAGGGCTGTGGAATTAGGATTAATGGCTCCAGCATCCTTCAAGCAAACTGTATCTCAGTGCGCTTTCTAGAGTTAAATGACACAAGACGGTGGGTAATATATGGTGTAAATCGCAAGAAAACAGCGGCACAAAGGTATGGCAGGGGGAATAAATTAAAGCCTTCCGTCACAAAGCCAATAACGGGGAAGGGGGGAGTGGAGAGGTGGAAACAAGGGAGAGGATATTTATTTTCAGATGAGGTATGAAAGCAGTGGAGAATCAATGGCTAGAACATATAGTATCTCATGCGTATCACCAACATATACACAGCCCTTGCTGCCAGCCCCGGCCAGACGCTGGGGGGGCTGGGGGTGCCCACTTTCTTCAGCCGTTGTTAAAAGTGATGCAGCGTGTGCCTGGCTCCTGGCACCAGACTCCTGTGCTGAGGTTTCTCCCCTTGCAGGTGGGGTTTTGTTGGGTTATTTTTTTTTTGTTTTTTTTTTTTTTTCAGAGGTGCTGAGAGCTTTTGAAATAGGTCTCCTTAAGGTATCTCAAGCTGGGTCCATCTTCCCACCTCTTAGCTGGTCCTTTAAGGCCAGTCTTGCCTGGTCTCATCCAAAGGATGCTGTGAACCTCATGTAGAAAACTGGGTTTAGCCTCACACCTTCCCCAAACCACCCAAAGGAGGAAAGTAGCATGCATCAGGCCTGTAATGGGATGCTAAAGGTGAATTTTTACAACGTAACTGAGATAGCGGCGTAGTTTCATCGACTCTTTGGAGCCTAAATCATTTGGGAAAGCAAGGCGTGAGCACCCCACTCTCTGCAAGGACATCGGCAGTTTTAATTTATATGATTTATTCAAGGTCGTATAGTGGAGCGGGATGAGTTTCTGGTGAGGAAGCAGCATCTTTTCTAGGCCTGCTCTTATTGAGAAGGGGGCGAGGCGTAGAGGAAGGAGGGGGCAGCGAGGGGAGGAAGATCCCTCGTGCGCCTTGTTCGACAAGTTTGCAAACCAGGGAGCGGGTTTGCAGGCGTCCTCACGTCCCTGGCTGCGCCGGGGAATCTGTCTGCTGCTCCCCGGCTCCCCGCTCGCCCCTCTGATAAGGTAATGAGATGCAAGTCTTTGGTGTGTTTGACAAGCTGCTGTCCTACAGCGCGAGAGCCGAGAGTGCTCAGAGGCTGGGAGAGGAGATTAATTAATGCTAAAAGACACAGTTTGATGTGGCAATGAAATTTCGATTATAATAATCTCTAATTATCTTGTAGCACAAGTGCCTCGGCTCTCCCAGGTGTCTTCCCCAGTTTGAAATTATTATTTGTCAGCATCAAAGAGAGAGAGGAGCCAGTGCAGGGGGTACGTGCGTGGTCCTTTGGGATGGGGAGCCCGTCTTCTGCCGGGGCTGTCCCTTAGCAGGGACGTCTGTTTGCTTCCATGGACCCTGTCAGTGCCCACTGCCCAAATGAAGGCAAAACAGGGGATTTTGGGTCTTCAGTGCACTTTCCATAGGGTGTGATTTTTCGGAGCACAGGGAGCCAGTCTGAGGTCTGTGCAGCTGTTTGTGGCGCTTCCACGTTGCCTTTCCAAAGCGTGTCATTCAAACACCTGGTCCCTCGTGCTTTTTCTTTCCTGATGGTTTTTACTCAAAATCAACTCGTTCCCAGGGAGAAGTTCAGTCTTGACAAAATGACACTTTGCCCAGGAAAGCCATTTCCTTCAGCAGGCTTCTAGGTGTTTTATTGCCTATCCTCCAGGCTCAGCGAGCTTTAAAGTCCTCCTCCTCCTCCTCTCCCATCAGCCTGAGCCCTTCTATCCCAACGTCTTCACCGTGAAATTGTGACTCATCCCTTCCCGGAGGGACCTGGTGGCCTTTTGCAGAGAGCCCCGTGAGCGGGGCTGGACAGTTGTGCTCCGTGCGCTGAATAGCAGATGGGCGCGTTAGCATCTCTAGGAGCCGGAATAATTGGCTGCTGTGCTGGGTGAGGGTTGTAGAGGGGTCTGTGTTCCTCCGAATCATATTTATCTGCTTAAAATAGTCTCGGGAGAGGAAGCATCTTGTTTTTGAAGCCGCTGCCCCCGTGGCGTGCTCGCCATACAGAGGCTTGATTTACCCAGTGCTTCGTGGGGCCGTGGAGGCAGGAGGCATCCTCTAGCCATCATCCTCCTCCGGCCCTGCAAAGCCTGGGTGGGTTCCCCTCCTCCCCAGGGGCCGCGGCAGGATGGGGGAAGGCAGGTGCATCACCGAGCCCAGGGTGGGGAAGGGGTACAGCGGGTTGCTGGCTGTCACGACCTGTTGCATATCGTTGGTTGGAGCATCATTGCACCAGCTAAGATGCAAAAGGGTGGGGGGAAAGCAGCCAGCTGCAAGCGAAGCAGCTTTCCCGAAGCCCTCCCCGTGTCTTCACCATTATGGGTGATGGAAAGAGTCCCCCTCTGCTCCCCCATTGCCCTCGATGCATCTCTGCTGCGAGGGGGCAGCTCCAAGCCCCCCAAG
Organism: Gavia stellata; assembly: GCF_030936135.1. Lineage (NCBI taxonomy): Eukaryota > Metazoa > Chordata > Aves > Gaviiformes > Gaviidae > Gavia > Gavia stellata. The sequence continues at coordinate 5,852,780 of NC_082619.1, read as the reverse complement.
CTTGCAAACAGCAAACCCGCTGCATCCCACCCTTCCACTTCTGCATCTACGGAGGGAGAGAGGGAGTAAAAGCAACACAAACCACAAAAAAAAAAAAAAAATCCCTGCGTGGGTTGTTTTGAGTCGCAGATCTGTTTGCAAATGAGCTTGAGCGCTCGCTGGGTAAAAAAGGGGATGCTTGGTAAATCCTATTTCACTTCACCAATGAGCTGAGAAACTCTTGGATAATGGGTTATGAGTTGTAGATCTGTTTGATTGTATTGTTGCAAAGTGGGAATTGTTTTGCAACATAGATTCTTAATCACTGAGGCATCTATGATTGAATGCGTCGAAAATTGGTTGAAATTGAAAGTTAACTATACTGCAGACGGCTTATTCTTGTGTATAATTGAAAATAAATTCTAATAACTCTTCTTGAAAAGGGCTGCCAGGAGGAAATTTCCAACCTTGTCCTCTCCTCAGCCCCCTCCTCCAAAACCACAAATCCTCTCCCCTCCCCTCTGATCCTTTTCTTCTCCATCCTGTAGAGCTGGGAAATGAAATCCAATCTCTACACGTCACTCCCTGTGTCGTCAGCTATAAAATATATAACTTGCAGATAGTTCCTGTCATAACGCCCAGGGATGGGAGCGGTAGAAGGAATGAGAGGAGGTGGTTGGTTGTGGATTGTATAATTGCACTGTGGGGTAAAGTGCAAGAATAAAATGTCAGCAAAGGGAGTATCAAGCCTTCTGCAGCAAACCAGCTGCAAATTTGCAGGAGCCGAGGGCATGGCCACTCATAGCCTAAAATTATTTCCTTTGGTCTGCAACCAAGCACAGAGGTGCTTGGCCATCACTGAGGCATCTGGCCTGGGTGCAAATGAATTAATCCTCTGTTTGCCCACGGAGGCGATGGAGAGATCAGGGTCTTGTTTGCCAAATATTTCAATTCTTCTCTGGAGCGTTTTGCAGTGTTCATGGGATGGTTAATGACGGAGAGGAGGTCAGCTGCAACTCCTGCTTGCTTTCTTGTAATTCAAGATCCAAGGGATGTCCTCTGGAATTGAAAATTAACGAAATTAAGCCTGATACAGGAGAATTTTATATCCATAATAAAATTTTAGTAGGGATGCAATCGCCCTGTGAGACCTCCTGCCCCAAGTTTTTATGGAGGCTGAGAGTTTGGCGGACCTCAGGAAGAACTGACTGCTCCAGAGAATAACGTCATCTGGCATGGTACGGTGCAGGGGAGGAATCTTTGAGAATGTGGTTCCTGCAATACTCAAGGGGTAGCAACGGGCAATTCAGGTCTCAGTGCACTATATGGCCTTTTGGGATGTCTTTCTACATTGACTAGACCTCTACTACCCCAATTCTAGGTAACTCCTCCATCCTCGTCCCGCCTGCATGCATCCTGCCCCTTAGGACTGTAACGCAACCCCTTGGCTTGCTGTTTCCCCCTGCAAGCCACGTCCGTGGCCCGGCGCCGGGCATTTTTGGGTTTGAGATGATGATGCACACAAAAGGTCCTGCCTCACCGTTTTATGCAGACCACAGAGGTGAAAATCAAATGGTACCCTGCTTTTTACAAGCTTACGGTAGTCTGCTGGGGGGTTATTCTTCATGGGATGAGAGGTCAGTTTTGCTTGACAAAGAGAAGGGACTTCTTTTTTTTCTTGCAACGCTTTGCACTGTGCTCGAGCTATTTTTATTCCTTTTTCCACCCTCGTGATGGGATGAGGCAGTCAATGGGGTGCTTTCATGGCCTCGTTTCAGAGAGGGCTTTGCAGAAGTTGAAGAGATGGGTTATTATTAAGTCCTCGTCGTGCTAAAGACGCTTTGAAGCCACACCAGGACCCGCTCACGATCTAAGCCTGGACCACCAAAGAAGAGAGGGCAGGGCAGTACCCAGGGATGGGGAACAAAAAAAGAAAAGCTTTTTTTCTGTGTTGACTCTCCTTTGGTTGCTTGGGAAAAGCAGGTTGGACTCTCTTCTGTGCTGCCCAGAAAACTTTGGGCAATGCTACCGCCTTTTGGAAGGGTACCATGACTTTTATAGGGGGATAATATCTGTTTAAAGCTGGGGAAACTATGTAGTTCTTCATCATTACTTAAAGTTATCATCCAAATTTGGCATTTGACAGCTTTTGAGAAAGCCCCAGCAATGAAATAAAGCAAGCAATGGACCCAAACTCAACCTGAGCTTAGCGACGTCTTTGCTTGTATTAGAAAAGTTGCACAAAATCAAGTAAATTGATTTTAAATCAATTTATTTAAAATGGTGCAAACTCCTAATACAGACAGAAGTAGTTTAACCTCTGCTTAAATTGATTTTGCTTGCAACAGTAAATTACCAAGTGAGACTGAACTGATTTAATGGAGGGTTAAGCCTGTTTAAGTGTGTCCATTTTCGGGGTTTTCATTAGTTTGGAGAGTGAGGATGGCCCAGTCATCGAGAGCTCGTGGGGTACTCGGGACACCTGATTTTTCTTTCTTGCTCTGCCACAGACGTTGGCAGGTTCCCCTCTCGGGGCCTCAGTTTCCTATGCGTGATGGGGGATTATAGAATTTTCCTGTTTTTTGTAGGAGCGTTGTTGTCTTGGGGCCTTGGTGGTGAGAAGTGGACACCTTAGGGGTTGTCTGTCCTGAAAAAAATAGCTGCTACTTTGCTAATTCAAGTTAAAATAATAGCAAAGTAGCTGCTAACAGTTTTAATTTGAGTTGGTCATGCTAAGCCAGGGCTATATTTTGGTTTGCAAGGTGGAATAATACACATTTTTCTAACATGAGGTCTAAACCGCAACCCTGCGCACTGCCAGCATCCCTCCTCGGTCCATCGAACGCTGTATTTGAGGACACGTTGGAGCATCTCCTCCAGGACGGGGAGGGCTGCACGCTCCGCGGTCGTACATGCCTTTTGTTTTGACATTTGTCTTTCGGGGCTTGTTCGAAGAGATGGAGGGGGGCTGCTGGGGATGCACCAGCTTTGGTTGGCACCTCCAAGGCTTGCCGGCACAGAGCCCCGGCGGAGAGTTTAAGGTTAGGGTGATTTTCCCATATGCTGGAGCAGCTCAGACCTGGGTCTTTGGGAGCAGAGGAGCCTCCATCCACCTGCGGAAGTGGTTTTCAGTGGATAGTAAATTCACCCTGTTGCTTGTCTGGGAGTGATGTGATTTGAATTAATCAAAATGCTCAACTGCAGGAGGAAAAAAAAAAAATAGGGTCTAGATTGACGGAAGAAATGGAGTGGTGATAACTGTGTTTTAATCCAGTAGCTGAGGGCTTGGAGCAGCCGCCTGGGAATTGATCCTCCTTTTTGCCTGGGGAATTTGGACCCTCAGCTTGCCGGGAAGCGCTGAAGGACGTTGGCAGATGGGAGGTGCTGGGCTGTCCTCCTGCTTGGAGCTCTCTGCTTTGTATACCAATCGGTATTTATTAATTAGGAATCCGAGTGGCTCCCTCGTTCAGAGGTTAGGCTACTCGCTAGGGAAGCTCTGGTCCCTATTCTCATTAAGGTTTAATTATACAAAGTAAAATATCATCAACAGGAGGGAGCGAGCCCCCCTGAATGCTATATGAGGGGGTGGCCGGCAATATGCCGGCAAGCGGGAGATGGACACGGCTTCGGGTCCCTACGGATGGGGGAAGCTGAATGGCTCCCGTCTTGGGTAAAGGGAACCTTTTCACTTCTCCCCCTTGAAGAGCTGCGGTGTGAATTTGGGGTATCCAGCCTGCAGCGGTGGTGGGTGTAGGAGAGTGCTAATGCCAAGGAGGTCGGTCGGCGCCCGAGCAAAACCAGGTATCGCCATGGAATGATTGGCAGAGGATCCGAGGCTGCTGTTAACTGAAATACCCATCTGCGTGCGTCCCGGGAGCCTATAAATTTCGAGGGATAGTTAGTAGCTGCCATACAAAAAGCAGCAGGGCACTAACCATTTCAACTCGGGTTTCGGAGCATCTTCTGCTCAGGTGGTGGAGCGGTGGGGAGGAAGGGTGGTGTTGTTCCTCCTCCTCGGACCCGCCGGAGGGTCCGACACCAGCACAGCCCCTTGCACGGGGGGCTTGTCCCTGGGGGAGGGATTTAGAGGATGGGAGGACTTGGGGAATGGCGTGTACATGGATGGCTTCATTTTGAATTGGAGAAATGGTGCTTGGCGAGTGAAAGCATCTTGCCTCCCGGACCACGGTCACCCCAAGCTCTTGCTGCCTACAGCCCTTGTCTCCACCACATCTCCAGGTCTTTTACCATGGCAGGCACCTTGATCCTGGTTTTCACGCTGTGGAAACTGAGGCAAGGAGCTAGGCGGTGGTTTTGCTGCCAAGATAAAGACAAGTTTCCTAATTTCTCGCCGCTCCAGTCACCAGACTGCAGGTTTTGTTCCTGGGGCGGCTGCGGACAGAGCAGAGTCAGACAGGCATCGCGGGCTCGGCCTTGCCGGGAGGAAGGGAGGCTTTAATGAGTTCACGTTTTGGAAGTGCTCTCGACTCTTCAGGTGAAAGTTGCTCTCTGGGAGAAGTGCAAAGAGCGCTGATTTGCATTCTTATTGCCGGCAGTATCCATAGGGAGAGAATGTCAGAACAGCTGTTATGTCAAATTACCTTCCTCCAGTAACAGGGGATTTTATCTGTCATCTTGTGGAGGGCAGAGGCACTTGCACCCCTTGGGGGAAGCCTGGTTTTGCATATTTTTTGCATCTAGCGCTTTGTGAAACGACTTCGCCTAGCCCGACGCGGTGCAGGAGAGGCACCGGGCGAGCAGCTGAGCGAGGTGGGCGGCAGGTCGAGGGATGGAGCGGAGCAAAGGGGACGGGGCGAGGGCTGGGGACAGCCCCGGTGCTGCTCTTCCCCCATGACTTGTCCAGGATGATGCCCAGGTCCTTCCCCATCCTGGGCTGCCGTAGCAGCTCAGTGCGTCCTGTGTTGTCAAGCCTTTATTACAGGCTTTCGATGTAATCACTTCTTAATTAACTCAAGCGATGGCTTTATTTTTTGGAGCCCATTTCCAAGGGTTTAATTTTATTTCTACACAAAATTAATATTTTACGTTTTTCTGCTGGGAAGAAGCGCCTGCGTCCATGCAAGCGGGGAGGGGAGGAAGCTGAGCCAGCGCCGTTCCTCGCACTGAAACGTTTCTGCTGCCGTCTGTGTTTTCTCAAGCAGCCGTCAAGTTCTAGTGATCATTTGCAGGGAGAAAAAAAAAATAAAAATAAACCCAAGCTTGGATCAAGATCATTAAAAGGCTCCATCTGGACTGAATTAAGGATGGGCGATGGTAGCAGTACTTGGCCCTGCCTGGCCTCCACTGTGGCCATCGCAGCCGGGGGACAGAGACCAAATACTTCTACATTTAGGCAAGATGTGGGGGCTCACAAGAGCCTTATCCTGCCGCAAGCTCCCCAGGCAGCTCAGGCTGGTTTTGTGGATGGGGACTCCATCGTAAAGCTCCAGGCTGGGAGTGGAGATTCAGTCCCAACAGTGATGCGTTGTGCCTCAGTTTCCCCTTCCATGAAGTCATGCTGATGCCTTGTCTTGAGGTGCTTTGAAACGTATTGGGGCCCTTAGGGGAGAGCAAGGTTCTTCTGCAGTTGTCCATGTGAAAGGCTCCAGCTTGTCCATGCCCTTTGCTCGGAGAGCAGCTCGGAGCAGGTCTAAGCCAAGTCGCATCTGACGGGAATCTCTCCCTTCCCTTGCTGCTAATCCCATGCGCACAGTCCAGCCCTAAGCTGCTCAGCAGCTTTAGGCTTCTAAATAAGCTTTGGATGGGACGGGGCACCCAGGGAGAGGGCCACGAATAGAGCTGGCTGTCCCCAGCCCGGTGAGCCAGAGACCCCTGAAATAGCCACAGGCTGGGTCTGGTGGGTTAGATGTCCACGGCCTCCGTTTCGAGCACTTTGGGATTAAATCACCTTCCCCAAGTCCCAGCCTGCGGCCCAGCCTGGGAGCTGGGACTCAGTCCGGCGAGGGTCAGGACATCCAGGCTCTGCTCCCCATCCCCTGATGGACATCGCCCGCATCCCTGCTGGTGGTACCCCGGGGACATGACTGTGCCCTGCGCCCCCGGGCCAGGCGGTGTTCAATGTTATGTGTTATTAATTGTAGCGGCTGGATCACACTCGCAAGCTTTGATGCATAATTCCTTTGCTGGGCTATCATTCCCGTGCTCCAAACATAAAGAGTCTAGAGCGAGTTAAGCGCTGGAAGTGAGGCAGAGGGACGCTGGGAGATATTAAATCTCTGTAGTCTTTCAGAGGCTCCATAATTCATAATCCTGAAACGCACAGGCTGATAATTGCCCTAATCACTGGAGAAACATGGCCAAAATGTACTGAAATAAGCCATAAAACTCATTACAAGATAACAAGATTCTATCTATTCTCGGAGGTCGCGTTAAAGCTCGGCAGGTCAGGGAGTTAATCACCTCCTCCAGCAGAAGCAACGCCGATAAGCGGCGGCGCGGGGCGCGTGCCCGCAGTCTGCCTCTGCCCGGGTCTCGCCTGCCCCTCGCCCCGTGGTACCCTGGTTTGAGAGGGACGGGGTGCGAGCAGGTTGGGGAGGGCTGGCGTTTGGCTAAGCGGGGAAGAAGCACTTTCCCCAGGGAGACCAGAGACAGGACTGGGGAGGCTGAGTTTTCCCGTCTCATCCGGAGAAGCAGCAGCTTTTCCAGAGCGGCGATGGTTCCCTCATTGTCTGCCACAGCCCAACGCTCCTGTAGGACCCGCCTTATATTTTCTGCTACTTTGCACAAGCAACCGAGCCTTGGTAAAACGCAGTTGCAGGGAGGGATCCCTCTGCAACGTTTTTTGCTGGGTGTGATGCTGCGTGCCCTGTTTTTCAGGGGATGGATAGTTCAGTTGCTTTCCTCTCCTCCAGCACTCCTGGTGCCTCTCAGCTTTGCTCCAACCCAGCTCCGTGCTGCTTCTATATCTTGGGGGGACTTCAAGAGTCTCGAATCATTGCCTGGGGGGGCACCCTCTTTGACTCCTCTTTGGGAAATGTCCCTGTTGGGGGGTCTGTCTGAGCAGAGGGACGGACTCTGCGCCCATGCCCTTTGGAGGGGCCGGGAAAGCGGCTGCAGGTGCTCCCTGCACCAAGGGACGGCCACGTGCTGGCACCGCCGGCAGCCGCCTCCCCGCTGGATTTGTAGTGATGGATACCGGGCACGAGGCTAATCCATAATCCTCGGTAAATGCTGATGATGAGTCAGTGCTCATTTAACATGAAATAGCCCTCCTGTGAAATCCATCTCCTTGGATTTAGCAGAGCTGCTTGTTGACTAAATATTAATTGGTTATTAAAAGTATCGGTGAGGAGGAAGAAATTATAAGTTTCCCCAGGGCTGTGGCTCGTTCTGCCTCCCCTGCACATGCCCTTTCGTGCCCGCTGTACACAGGCACCCCTACTCCTTCGGTGCCTGAGCCCTCCTTGCTCAGATTTGTTATCCTCCTTTTATTTACCGCCCTCAGCCTTGAAGAAACTGCAGAGAAGGGAACCGAGGTCCCCTGGTACTGATACTAGCAACACCTCCGGACATCCCTCCTTCTCTGACCTAATCCTCCTCCTTTTTTCCTTCTTTTTTTCATGAACTTTTAAAAAATGATTAGTTTTTCCCTCTCCTTTGCCTCGGGGGAGGTAAATGCAGCAAGAACAAGGGTTGGTACATGCGATACTGGGGAGCAAGAGGGGCTGTGAGGAGGGAGACGGGTGGTGGTGGGATAGTAAAGCGTTTTCTGGTGTCTTCCAAATCACACCAAATCCTGCTGTAGCTGCAGACGGGGCTGCTGGAGGGAGCTGTGGGATTGATGGGATGGTGCAAGCATGGAGACCGTGAGAGCTACGCCTTCCCCTCCATCACGCTGTAACTGCAGGACTGTGGGAGATTGCCAAACCTAGAAGGGGCCGAGGACCAAAGCGTCTCTTCTCCTGATGTAGTGGGGGGGTGTTGAAAGGAGACCCTAGACCCTGGGGTTTATTTACGGACATTGGGAAAGAGCATTGTTGCTTGATGATTAGCGATAATACTCCCTAAGGGATGCGGCATCCCTCCGTGTGGCTGTTTGGGGAGGATCCATTTGCTTTGCTGTGGCTGGAACGGAGCGTTTTAAGCAGAGAATTGGGAGAAATATGTGCACCCAATGTGAACTTCAGTTGTTCATAGGGAGGGTGGTCAGTGGCAGTCTGCCTTGGTGCCAGCCTGAGCAGACCCACCACAGCATCCTGGGGTGATTTGCAGGGATTTTTCTTGTGGACAAGCTGTAGGGCAGGATTTTAAACAGGAAAATCATGTCAGTTGGGAAAAAACCATCATTTTTTTCAGTAAGAAACGAATAAAAATGCTTTTTGTGTGCTTGCATAGACCTGTGTCCTGCTGGGTGACAGGAGCAACAGTTTAAAGCTGTCATGCATTTTTCTGTCCCCTAATCCTCCCTCCTGCTTCATGAGGGATGGCAGAGAGCCCCATGGGTCCTGCAAATGAAGATCCCCACAGGTGCAGAACGTGTTGCTTTGCCCAGTGTGAAAAATCGATAAATATGCTTGCTGCAAAAAAACCACAATACACAGGAAAACTTGCTACAAAGCGGGGAGGAAGGAGAGCAAGAGCTCCTCTCAAAGGAATAGCTGTTTGAGAGGGAGACCTTAGAAAACCGGTAAGAAAGCAAAGTGCTTTGCTGGGGAAGTAGAATAGCATCAGGCTGGGGATGCTGCAGGCACCCGGCGGGGAGGATACATGCCCGGTGGAAGGTTTCGGCTCTTGCCCTGGGTTTTCCAGAGGGGTTTTTCTCATGTTCCCATGCGAGCTTTGCAGCCGTGAGGGTGACAAGGGGGCTGTGGTCCTTCCCCGCCTTCCTTGGAGCATCCCTGTGGGCCGGGCTGGGGGGATGCTGGGCAGCTTCCCCGGCTTCAGCGAGACTCTGTCCCCATCTAGCGATGGCTGCGCGGTGGCTGGCACTGCCTCAGCCGGTGCAGGAGGGCTTCGTGGGTTTTGGCTTGATTGCTCCCACGCGAGGGGAAGAAGCTGAACTTGCCCCCTGCCCACTCAGGGCTGCCGTCCCCTCCCTGCCCGGCAGCACCGAAGCCTCGCCAGGCAGCGGGAGGGAGGAGAGTTAAACCCACCGCAGCGACTTCTGCTGCTAAAGCTACGAGTGAGAGAAAACCCGTGAGCTGGAGGGGATGAGGAGCAGCCAGGCTGTCATCACTCCTGGTTTTATGATGGTGTTAGAAAGAGCAACTGGTAATTCATCAGAATGGGCTTCATTTGCCCTGCTCCAGGCTGGGGCTGCAGAGCAACTAGGGCATCCTCCGAGCAAGTATCGACCGCGGATCTTCGCAGGAAAAAAAGCGAGAGGGGCTTATGGCTCATGTACCCACAAAAGAGAGATGTGGGGCCAGCAGGCAGGGTTGGGGTGTTGGGCATTTATGGGTTCAGCGAGGGGAGGAGGAGGGAGGTGAGGACGGAGTGCCGGCAGCCGACCGTGGCCTTGTGACCGCAGGGGACGGAGGCGATGGAGCGCTCGGTGCTCCAGCCTCCCATTACAGATGGGGACCGCTGGACCGTCTCAGTCTGGCAGTTTGCAATAAAACCCCACTGCCCACCACAAATGCGACGAATTGAGCCGGTCACAAGCAGAAGGATGTCTTTTGTGCCTGGGCTGCTCTTGGTAGCAACCATTAACTCTGCCCAGGAGCGGGCAGGTACCAGGGACGGTGTGTTTGCAAACAGGAGACCAGTGTGCAGCAGGATGGGCTCTCCTCCTGCCAGAGCATCCTGCATGCCCCATCTGGCGTGCTGCCGCTTCGGCATCGCCCTGCCTGCGTGCAGGCAATCACTGTGCCTGCGGAACCGTGGGGCAGGCAGCAGCAGGCTGGGAGAGGCATATGGATGGGTGCAGGCGGTCCTACAGCTGTTCCTCCCATCAGCTCTCTGCGGGGATCCGTGCCGCCACGTTAGCACGATGCTCAGCCTGAACGAATAACCCCCACGTCTTCAGCAGGTCTTAAATATACGCACGGTCTTCCCGTTCGGGCAGCGCGCGTGGCTGCAGATGCTTTGCAAAGGGATGAAACCAAATTTCTTCCCCCTCCTAGTTGGAACAAGCGAGACTGCGCATCGCACTTCTACACGTTTGAGGTTTTCAATACATAGCTCGTATACCAGCAACGACCGCGTTGTAAAGGCGGGCAGGTGGATGGATGGAGATGGTAAAACTTCTCTTTAATAATAAAAATCTCTTTGGGTACTAAGCTTTCCTTAGCATTAGGGCCTGTTAGGCTGCAGACAGCATTGTAAAAGATGGGATAAGAGCCTTTTGCTTCAATCGTTCAGCAATGAGCTGGAGAAAGCCCTGCGTGGGTCGGTCGTGAGCCGCAGGAGGAGTGGGAATGCTTCCCGGGCTCCCCTTGCACTTGTATTTCCCATCCCTTAAATGGGGACAATATGGGAAAATTAACTGGGAAGTGCGGGGGCATGCAAAGATGAGGCCACTGAAGCGCTCAGCTTAGGCGCGTTGAGATGAACTCCTCCGTGTCACCTCCCCACCACCATTTCTCCCCCTTTATTTGTTATTTTGCTTTTCTCCAGCTCTTTCCTTTGCCCCCTTAGAGGGGAAGCAGCTGCGTGCGTGTGTGCACGCGTGTGGCAGGAGGAGGTGGGCATTGGCACAGCGTGGAGTGAAAAAAGCCGTAACGGAGAGAAAACTGGACTCAAGGAAACACTTTGAAAGTAGAGAGTCCTTTAAAAGAGGGGGGAAAAAAAAGAGGAAGGGAAGTGGGAGGAAAATATCTTTCAATTTTTGCCATTTCAAAGCTTTAAGCTGACCTGATTTCAAAGAACGCGTGTGTAATACTTCACTTCTTTCTTCTCTCTTTTTTCCCCTAATAGGTAAGTGACATTTTATTCTACTCATCCCTTAAGGCAAAGTTGGATTTTATTTTTTTTTAAAGCGGGGGGGATAAGACATGCGGTAAAAGAGGCACACAAGCGCAGCGGCCGGTGGCACGGGGAGAGGGATCAGAAAGCTGCGCAGGTAGGTGGTTCCAAGCGGGGTCCGCCGTCAACCCGGGGAAGGGGCACAGCCCTCGGGGGACACTCAGCCACCGTGGCCATCACAAAATCCTCCGTTGCGCCCGGTTTTGAGAAAAATGTTGGGAAGAGCCTCAGGAGGGGCCTTCCCGGCAGGCCTCGGGAAGCAGAGGGAGATGCTGGTGGGCAGGAGCGTGGGCACGGGGCTCGCTCCCCGTTTCTGGGTGGTGCTGTGGGTGTCGGGGGGCTGGATGCGCTGATGGTCAAGCGTACGGATGTGGTGGCTCGCTGATATTTTTGCAGCCTGCTGCTTGTTCGGCCCTTTTATTGACGATGTGGGGTGTAGCAATGCTTTTGGTGTAGAGGAATAACATGATAGATATGGAAATGAATCCAATTAGCACACAGAAATACTACCTTAGCTCCCGGAGTACGTACTGCAATGAAACTAGACATCTCCGTGCCTTCCTGCGCATCCCTCTCGCCCCTGAAAGCTCCTAGGGCAGGGCTGATGGGGCAAACCTTGCTCTTGCATTCCTGGGCTGCAGCGCAACGTGGGAACCGCGTTACGTGAATATCTGGGATGGTTTAGCGGGAGCTGGTTTTGCTGATGGGTTGCGGTAGGAATGAGGTAATTTCTCGGGGGCCTTTCCAGACTGATCTTCTGCAAGTGTGCTGACTTCTTCTGAAAATTTGGCCTGGCAAGGCAAACCTAAATAACAGCAGCAAATGCCCTGGGCACCGTCCAGGAACGGGCAGGAAAGAATTATTGTTTCCTGTCCTGTTTTGCTCTGCGGCAAGATATCTTTATAACCACGTGGATGTGAGCAGGATGGGGTATTGCCAAGCAGGTATGTGGCTGCAGGGCTTATCTGGAAGTCTAGCAGGAGAAAAAAGTAGCTGTAAACAACAGCAAGAAACCCCTACCTAAGCAAACAGCAGCACGTCCTTTCTCTCCCGGCATCCCCGTGGAGCCCAGACGAGTGTGGAGCAGCATGTTGTAACCCTTGTTGTCAGCTCTTTCTTGATTTTTCAGCTCCCTTTCTACTCCTTATCAACCGCGTTGACCACCACATCGCAATCCCTTCCTGCTCGCACTCGTGCTGATGCTCCAAGCAACCGGCTGCGCGGTTGGGTTATTCCAGAGCCCGGCTCCGGCTGAGCTGCTGGCAGGGGAAACATGGGGAAATCTGCATTTTTTGGACTTGAAATTGAAGGCAGGACTGAGAAAGAGGCCGGTAGAGAATAAATATGGGCCGTGGAGACCTCAGGTCTATGTGAAGTTGTTTTGCTGTCCGTGCAATCCCGCCCCAGGTCTGCACGGATGCGCAGCTCCCTGGGACCCTCCGCGATAGCTGGTCTTCATTAGCAGCTTGCTGTGGGGGGAATATTTTTAAAGCCATATCCTTGTGCCTCAGCTTCTTATTTCCTTTACCGAAAGGAAGTGTCAACCCTTTCTCCAAGCGTGTTTTGCTGCTTTAGCATTGGGCTTGTTAGGAGGAGCAGGAATGGAGGTGTGGGGAGACCTTAGAGGAGACAAGGGGTGTGTGTGTGTGGTGAAGCATATTCCTGCAAAGAGGTAATTAATTTGTGTTAGAAATACAAATTGAACCTTTTCTTAAGCTAGGAGGAAAAGAAAGGTATGAAAAAAGTCGCAATTTTCATTTTAAACTTTAGTGTTACTTTTCCCCTGCCCAGATTTGCAGGATAAAAGGGAAAATAGAAAGGAAATTACTTAAAAACCGCTTTGCTCCAAGAAGATAATTTTCCTTTCACTTTGATGTTTTGTTTCAGGGAGAGGGAGGGAGCTGATGTGTAGGCTCGAGGTTTACTTTGTCAGGAGACATTTGAGATCTCATCCCTGCGCTCCCGGCGAGTCCCGAGCATCGCCGGTGGCAGCGGTACCCGGGCTGTGGCACTGGCCTGGGGGAGCCGAGATAGATGGGAAAGTCGGAGCAAAACACCCCCGAGGGGAGCCGAGCTGAGAGGCAAAACACAAAGTGTGTTTGCGGCAAATATTTGGACAATCTCAAAGCTTTGTTTAAACGAAGTGTCAACTGTTAATAGCCGATCCCGCAGGGAAAAGCGGATCCTCCTGCCGTGCGCAGATTAGAGCGGGAGAGCGTCGCCGATGGAGGGACCACAAAGTCAAAGCGGTCCTGAGCTCTTGAGTTTCTGCTCAGATCCCGCTTGGAAGAGCGACAAATTGAGCAGTTTCTTCCCCAAAAGGGTGAGCTCCTGCATCCCCTCCCCGCGGTTTGGCGTCAGGAGTATAACGCGTGCCCTGCAGCGCTCGGGCACGGACTGCGAGGGATGGGTTTGGGGCGGTGCTGGATGGAGGTTTTCTTGTACGGTTTAACAAGCGAGTTTAATGAGATGGTGGGAATATATGGGCTGGGAGACTAACGCAGCGCTGAGGCCGTTCCCTCCAGCCCTGTTATCAGACTTCACAGGAATTAGGAAGCAGCACTATATAGATTTTAATAATTTCTTCTTTGATCTTGCTTGTCCTCATGCCTCTCCCGTTCACACCCCTGTTTTTCATCTCTCTTGTAAAGTGTTTACATCCCACAATTATTGTAATTACCTGTAGGAAACCCAGGAACATGCTGCCAAACCTGCGTAAATCAAAGGGCTTTTAACCCTTTCCATGCTGAGCAGTCCAGACAGCAGATGCCTCTGAGCGTGCTCCCCGTCGCGTTGCCCTGCTGATCCTGGCTTTGCTGTATTTAATATGTTAAATACTGCAGGTGTTAAAGTCGTTGATGGGGTTTTAGCGTACGTGAGGGGGAATAAAATAGCTTTTGCTCCCTCTTCTCTCCTAATTCCCCCTGCCTGTCCCTGCACCTCCACCTTATGCCCCCGAAGCAAAGGCTGAAGGCAGTTCCTCCTCGGCCGGGTGCTTGGGGCTGTATAAACGTAAGAAAAAAGCCTGCGCCGTGCTGCGGAGACTGCAGCTGGTAAGAAAAGGGCCTTGATCAAGAGCCAAGGGGAAAATAAATGGACGTGCTGCTTTTAATACCTGCCCATCCCGTGCACCAGTGCCGTCTGAGGGTCTGCAGGTTTTTTGCTGGTTGAGGGCTGCAGCTCAGCCGTGGTGGGACTGGGCGCTGCCTGTCGATCCCATCGGTTCCCATCAGCCCCGACTGGCAACCGTTATCCTTTCTCATTCGGGATCGATTTCCCCTCTCCTTGGCCATCTATTTATTTATGTCTTTCTTTGCTGCTCGGGGCCAGCTCGTTGTGGCTTTGTTGGGGATGCCCAGCGGGAAATGCCACTGGGAGCAAGACAGCGAGTGATAGCAGAAACGTAGGAATGGATAATCATGAAATACAGAGCTGTAACTCCATCACACCGAGGTGGGAAATCCCCAATAAGGAGGTGTATTATAGCTATTGATGGAAAGGGGACGGGCTCAGCGGGACCTGGTGGAGGTTTGCTCTGCTCCAGCTCTTGCCAAGTCAGGGGCAGCCGGTTCCCTGTCTCCCTTGAGTGTGCCCAATGCAAGAAATTCAACTGCAACCGCTGCAGGGAGCCGTGTGCTCACAAGCCAGCCTTGCCCAGGCCATGAAAAAGCTTTCAGGCTATGGCCCCAGCAGGTGAGCCATCCTGTATGTGTCTGTCGCTGCAGAGAAGCGATGGGCTCAGCGATGCACGATGCTTTCTCCCCCTGAGCGAGATGGAAAGCATGGGGGAAGCACCGAACGCCGCAACAGGTCGTGTTTCCTCCCTCTCCTTTTAATCCCTGATTTCGGACAAACACCGACCCAGAAAGGGAGAGAAGAGGAATTAAATTAACGAACACAATTTCTCCCTGTCATTGAACTCTGACTAATGAGTCTATTTCTGGGTAATAAGAAGGAGCAGGAAGTGACAAGGCACTGTAATGAATTAGTGGCCCAGAACCTCGTTAGTCAGAATAATCTTTCCATGAAAGATAAACGATGCAAACATTAATTATGAAGCCGCTGCGGAAATGCATTTTGTTATTTGGCATCCCAAGACATCTCTCCAAGTTATTACTGGAGTGAGGTGCTTTAGGGGGAAAGAAAACGATATTGTAAAAAGAAGAGGTGATAATATGTTGGTCTCCAAGCAGGATCGCCTTTGCAAGGTGACGCAGAAGCCGAGCAGCAGGGTGATTTCCAGGGGACATCACAGATTTCCAGGGGTGTCCCTCCCTGCTTGCGTTAATCATCAGTCTCGCAGTGATGCCTGCAGGTGCCTGCCAGCCCAGAGCCCCGTGCCAGGCGCTGTGCAAAGCCATGGGCGTGAAGAAATGCCATTTCAAAGAAATGCATCCTAGGAGGGTTTTAAAAAAATAACAGGAATAAAAAAAAAAAAAGACTTGGGAGTAGGATCCGGATTATTCATCTATGTCACTCCGCAAATGGGGGTCGCAGAGTTTTGGCTGCAAGGGTTTCGGTCATTACTGCTTTCTGAAAAAGGTGGCTTGAAACTGGGGCAGGTACATCCCTGTGAGCCACAATCATGCCTCAGATTGCCCTGGAGGTAATGGCACAGCAGCAGCTGAAACCAGGCTGGATTTTAAGGGCGAGGGGGGGAAGAAGCAGGAACATCTTAAAAAAAAAAAAAAATAAAAAATTATATAGATATATGAATGTCTATATATCTCATGAGGGAATAAGGAAAATGATTCCACCCCCACGCTCCAGCTACTGGTTGCTCCCACCTCCACTGTATCAGCGCAGCTTGTCCCAATTTTCTTCTTTGTTGTTTTTATTCCCGATGTATTCCGGCTCTTCTTGCAAATTTCAAAGAGGCAGCGCCCGGTGTTCGGTCACAGCGGCGGCTCTGCCTTCCAGGTGCAATTACTTTGCAACACAACTTTATTTTGCGCAGTGTCTTTCATACCAAGCGGCTGGGGAAAACGCTTTGTGGGGTCTAGCAGGGTTGGGGAAAACAGTTTGTGGGGTCTAGCAGGGTTGGGGAAAACGCTTTGTGGGGTCTAGCAGGGTTGGGGAAAACGCTTTGTGGGGTCTAGCAGGGTTGGGGAGGAGGCAAGGGAGCGGTACCAGGGGGAGGGATGGAAGGAGATGTCTATGCGATCCGTCTCTGCATCACGTTTGAATTCGGCAGCCCTAGCAATGACGCCCTGTCACCCCCCCGATGCAGATGCCAGGGTGGGTGGGCTGGATCTGGTGGACCTGATGTTCTTCTGAGACTCTGCTTCCCTCTGATGCTCTTGGAGGACCTTAAGTCTGTGCCACTCGTGACCAGGTTTAGTTTTGATGCCCTGGGCGGGTGTTATCCAAGCAGCAGAACCAGTCAGATACTCGCACAGATGCTTTTGCAAATCCTGCTGAGCGTTTCCAGGGTTATGTAAGTGTTATTTTGCAAACCCTTTTCTCTTCGCCTCCCTGGATCGGAGATCACTGTCTGTTAATGGGAAGTGATAGTGGTACGTTGCCTTTGCAGAGGGTTGCGAGGATACAGGCATCTGTAATTACAAGGTGCTCAGAAAGTGCTGTAATGGGGCCAGCTATGTATTGTGGCGATGCAAATACTTCATAATAATATCTGTGCTGCTTCTAAGAGTCTGCCTCCAAACGCATTCGTACCGCTCCAGTTGCATTGCTCTGAGATGGGTCTAGTTAACGCAGTACAAATCTAACAGCCTGTGTGTCGCTGTGCCGCCGAGAGGGTATTTCTGGGTCTGGGTGAGAGTCAGGCATGCCAGTTTAAGATGTCTTTATGCCGGTCCACGTCCAAAGACGTCTTTCCCCGGCAGCGTAAGCAAACATCCTCAACTTCGGATGGCGAAAGGTTAAGAGCAGTTGGTTATTGTAACTCTGCCTTGCCTGCAGACCCCGTGTCCGAGCCCTTAAATCTCTTCTGAACCCCAACCTGGGATCCGTTTTCCTCGAGGTATTGTAGTGCTAGGCTTCCGCTGATGGCAGTGGGTGGTAGTTACCTAAATGCTTTGAAAAGGCTTCTTTGGTGGGGTCTTTCGCCTGCCCATAAGGACATAAAAGGGATGCTGTGACATCCGCCCCAGTGCTGAGCTGGGACCTGCTGGGTACCCGTATGGGGAAGGATATTTGTTCCCCTGGTCACTGGGGGAGATGCTCTCCATGCCTGATAACACTTACCCCATGTTTCTGCCCTGCTCTGGCACCTCCTTGCACCCAAGAGGCCAAGGGAAGGGGGATAAAGGATCAATGAGTGATCCCAGCTCAGTTTGCCCTCAATCACAGTGTGAAATTACTTCACACTCCCAGTTATCATCACCATCATCATGGCTACTGTCTCAGGAAGGGGAAAGAGAAAAGAAATGACCCTGGCCTTGTCTTTTTAAAATGTTATTGTTTTCCGTCAATTGCTAGCTAGTTGTGCCGGTACTTGACTTAAAGGAAGAGAGAAACAAGCTGGAAATACGCTGAGAAATAGCCGTGCTAAACCACTTCTACTCAGAGCTAAAGGACTCTGGTGCCTGGATAATTAAGGAGCCCAGCAAGCCCCCTACGCACCCGGTTATTGTGTTTCTGCCTCAGGTGCTCTTCTGCATTTTCTAAGTGCACAGGAATGGATCAAACAGGATTTACTCCTTTCTGCAAGGGCTGCCTGACAAGCCGGGATTACGCTCTGTGAAAGCATCTGATGAGGAATGAAATGAGACATTGCAAAAAGCGGTCTTTAGAAAATACAGTGAAGCGGGTGGGAGGGGAAGGGAAGCAGCAAACGGGGATGTTATCCTGGCTTCGCGGCTGGCGCGGGGATGGGAATGGTGACCCCTGCTCCACCCATGAGGACTGGCTGGGACTTTGCATGAAGAAACATTGAGGTTTCCTTCGTGCTTGATTTTGAGAGGGAGCTTGGACCTGAATTTCCCCGGAGGGGTCCTAACCTGTTGGGTGGGCTGGTGTCTTCTCCTGTAATATTCCTGCCATGACTTTCTGCCTCTTTGAGATCTTCTCCAAAGCCCTTTGAGTCCAATAAAGCAATCTTTTATTTCGGTGGGTTGAGGACGTGACCCGTAGAAAAAGGGGAGCCCTTACCCTAACAAAATGTGCTGAAACCCCAGGGGAGATGACACAACTGGCGGGGGCATTTCTGCAAGGAGCACTGCTCTGGCCAAACAGTCCTGTCCTCTTCCAATGACCAGCACAACTGCAACACCCCGGGGAAGCTTGCACCCCATTTCCCCTCCTGCTGCCTACCGAGGGGTGACAATTTAATCTCTGGCTAGGGCTGGAGGTGAGCTCCTTGCCGTGGTGGGACACAGCGTGGGAGCAAGATCTGGAAGGGAGCTGCGTCCCTCCCAGCTGGGCTTTCCACGCCGCCACAGGCTCTCGAAGCCCTCCCGTGCTGCCGGTTGTCTTTTGCGAGCGATCGTCATTTCAGAGGTTTGACGTATCCCCATCAGGGAATTGTGTTTTCCCCCCTTCTCATCTCTCCTTCGTCCCCCACCCCGGTTTCTGGCCTCCCCAGCGCGGCGGTGTCAGACGGCTGACAGAGCTGAGCGGGCGGACGTGCGCTGGGAGCACAGCCTCCAGGAGATAATTGACTTCGGAAGCGCTTCGTATGAGATCTGGGATGAAAACAAGTGAAAATATGTTATTTTACAACCTTGATACTCCTGACCTCATTGGAAATAAATACACACATAACAGCCTGGAGAAATCAGATGCTGCATTTAATGGAGAGGCAGGGATGGGAGCGCGGGGCTGTGGTGGCCTCGCACGGCTTCACCGGGTACTACAGGGCTCCGTTACCAAGCAGAGATGCTTGGGAGGGTGTGCAGGGTGCTGGGTGGTTCCCCGAAGGCAGAAGGGGAGCAGCCCGGTGGTCCCCAGCTTCCTCCCCAGCCGCTGCTGGGGGCTGCGGTGCGATGCCGGGCAGGGGATGCTCCCGGTGCTGGTGCGGTGGTGGATGTGGTCCGCTGTGCTCGGGGGGAGCTCGGTCCCGGGTGGGCTGCAGGACCCGAAGCAAAGCCCCCCCACCACCGTATGCCACGGTCCGGCTGCAGTTGCACCCCCAGAGTGTGGAGTTTTGGTATTGACACCCTGGTGCACCCAAATCCCCTGGCCAAGGTGGGGTGTCAAGGGTGCTTGGGGGGGGCACCTTGGCTGCCCCTGCCTTCCCCGGACCCCTCCCTGCCATCTGGGCCAGGGTCGTTAAAGGTGTGAATAATTGCTTGTGCGATGCTACTTAAAGGTAATGAAGTTTACTTGGCTGGGTAAATTACCAGCTCTCTTTAAATGGCCCTTTTTTTCCCTTCATTGCTATGCAGATGTATGCTAATGCCATGGTCTCCAAACACAACTTTGATGACCTTCTAATTTTTATTTATTTATTTACTCGAGGAAGCCACTTGGGCTGGGAGTGTAATTTAATTAGCAGCCCCATTTCGGAGCCGGCCTGGCAGGCAGGGGAGAGGAACCGGGGCTCTGGCAAAGGAGATGGGGGGTCCCCCCCCAGATCTGGACCACCCAGGGGTGTATTCGGGGAGCAACTGGGCACCGATGGGGTTTATCGCGTTGAGTGGGGTGAATCTTGCGTTTCTGGGGTTGCGCAAAAGGAGAGCACTGAAAAGAAGCTTAATATAGGGAAATTTTTGCATCCAGGCTGAAGGGGGGCACGGCAGAGAGCGTCTCCCCCAGGCAGAGACAGCCTGGGAGCAGCCACTGTTCCTTGTTCAAGGAACGTGTGGACAAGGCACTTCGGGACATGGTTTAGTGAGCATGGTGGTGTTGGTTGATGGTTGGACTTGGTGATCTTACAGGTCTCTTCTAACCTTAATGATTCTGTGAATTCATTCTCTCGCTGTGCGGGGCAGCTCAGGGGACAGGTCAGGGACAGGGATGGCGAATGAAGCGGTATCGCCTGCTCCTCCAAAGCGTCTGCCTTGTTGTAATGAACCGCAGCCCGGGAGGAGCGCCTCCGACATCTCCGGTGATGGATCGGGAATTTCTTTCCTGCAAGGGAACGTGTGGCACAGCAGTAATCAGGGGCTGTCTTGGGAAATCAGGTGCTTGGACAGTGACTGAGCGCCCATCGACAGGTTTGAGAAGGGGCAGCTTCCCAAATCCCCTGGACATCCTCTCCTTTTCCCCCATCAGTCCTTCGCTCTAGTGCTGCTTTGCCCCTTCCCATTCCCAAAAACCCCGCAGCCCTCTCCCAGCCGCAGAGCATCCCTCCTCCTTCCCTCCATCCCCGCACCAGCGTTGCATCGGCGGCAGGCAGCGTGCCGCCGGTGCCCCGCGGTGCCCGGGCACGCCAGCTCCAGCTGCTGCTGTTTAGGTATAAGTGTTTACATTTGTTTATCGCAAAGACACCCCTGAGATTTTTCCCCGCTCATCCGCAGGCAGGGCTGGAGTGCTTAGCGAGGAAAGCCGTGAAAGGCGTTCGTCAGCAAAAAAACCCTCCAGAACCGGCACCCGGCTGCGTCCTCTGCTTGTAGGCACAGGGGAAGGGGGTTGGGTGCCTGGGTGGGGGCTGTGGGAGATGCTGGGACCCCCCAGGTGGGACTGGTCGTCTGTCCACACTTTGCGGGTGCCTTTGGAGTGGGACCAGGCACTGCCAGCCATCCTCTCCTCCCCCAGCCCCATGGTTCGCTTGAGATGCTCATCTTGCACCTATCACTCCCTGAGCCTGGCATAGGGAAAATAATAATAATAATATTAATAACAAGAATAACGTACTGGCAGCGGGATTGCAGCCTCTCCTGCCCATTTGTTCCACCTGGTTAGAGGCTAATGTGAATGAAACCCAGGGGAGGGGACTGCAGCTTTGAGGGGCCCAGCTCGAAGGAGTCTCCCACCGCCGTCCTCTGCCCTCGCAGATCCGAAGCGAGCCCAGGCAGGGAGCCGAGCAGCTCTGCGCACGCGGATGTATATCACAGGTGGCCGAGATGTCATTTGTGGCCGGGGAAGAGCCTTGAAGCCCCTGAGAGGTGGGAAGCATTGCTGCTGTCCTTCGCATGGGTGCAAAGCGTGATGTCCATGGAGCACGGAGCTACGGGGCTGAGTCTGGGGAGGTCCATCGATGTCCTTGTGGACCTACTGACGTTCTCCAGCTCCAGAAAAGATGAGCTACCCAAGCCCCTCTTGCTAGATGCTGTTCAAGCCCTCCATCCTTTGCCCAGTAAATGCAAGCAGCCCTGTGCCGGGGTGGGGGGGCAGAGAGCACTGGAGAGGAGGCTGCATGCCTCTCCCCGGCCTCTCCTCTCCTTGTTTTGTCCTCGGCCAGGAGCTGAGAAGCACAAAGCCATTTTGGTGGGCGTCTGGTCCTTCTCCAGCCCTGGGCTGGGCCAGAGCCGGGATGCTGGCAGCAAGGAGGTAGTTCAAACTTTTATTGGCGTATTCATGTCCTCCGATTGACTGATAAACTGGCTCCTCATTATGTTTTTGTGTTCTACTCGTCTTTTTAATTAGCCTAAGGGCCTCATTAGCAGCAGCAGCAACGACTCTGTGATCAGCCTTGCCTGGCATCCAACCTGCATAATGTCGCACAGGCTCCACGCAGAGGGGTTACCTGCGAACGGGGCAGAGCCGCTGCCGAAAGCCGCCCTCCTCCTCCCGGACCCCTGTCCCCAAGGGAAGGGGCATGGGGATGGTCCTGGAGGTCGATGGGGAGCAGAGGTGTTGGCTTCATGGTGTGGTGCTGCCGAAAAAGAGGGTGCAAGTGTTGAAGTGCTGCCCAGAGCTTCTGGGTCCTCTGCTTTGCTCTTCTCCTAGTTCATATGGGATGGCTGGTTTTTGCCTCAGTTTCCCTGCCCTTGTACTGAGTCCCTTTCCCTCCTCCTGCCCTCAGGTAAGTGGAGGTTGAGGGTCCCTCTGGCAGGACGGTGAAAGGCTACAAGCTGCTCCCGTCCTGGGGAATGGGGACCTCAACTTCTGCACCCGACTTTGCTGGAGGAAGCCAAAGCCTCTGGCGCCGGGTAGCAGCCAGGCAAGGCACTGCTCCGGCAGCCAGCTGGTGCCCCCTTGCTCTGCCTGTGCCATCAGGCAGCCAATTAGCAAGAAATTAATATTGTGATTAGCAAATATTATGATTTTCTATCTGAATCTGTAATAAGCTGATTATTCACTCATGAGCAGCAGCCGCTGCGGGTAGATGCCGCTGCCTTTCCCCGGCCGTGCTGGTACAGGGCAGCATCCCGGGCCGGGGGCCTCATCCTGCCCAGGATGTGGGAAGCCACTCCGTATCTGGCTGGGCGCCAGGGAGAGCTATGGAGAGCAGGGTGCAGCCATGCGCTCCATCCCCAGCAAGCGCCGGAGGGATGCAGGCAGCCCCTGCCTGCCCAGCAGCCCTTGCAGGCAGGAGGGCGCAGGCAGGGCTTGCTGCAGGACCATGCATGCATGGCTTCGGCTTGTCAGCAGATGGCAATCCCCTCCTGCAGCACTGCGAAGCAGCCGGGTGGCATTTTGGGGACCACAGGGTCTGCTGGAGACCACCCTCCCCAGGCAGCCTTGCCTTGCCCCGGCGCTGCCAGCAACTCCTGCAGCAGCTGAGCATCCCGCAGCGCCTCGCTCCAGAGAGAAATGGGCTCAGCGTGGAGGGCAGAGCTCCGCTTCGTTATTTTCTGGCTTAATGTGGTTTCTGCTGCAGCTCTGCATGGGGCTGGGGCTGTGCTTTCCTGCTCGCTTTGGAGCATCCGCTGCACTCCTCCCCAGAGGGGGGTTGTGGGAAGGACTTGCTGTGTTTTCCCTATCAATTAAAATTCTTTATCAGTTTTAAGTTAGAAAATGTCCGGGCTGCTGTGGGGCACGCTGCTGGATATCAAAATCTGTTTTTCCCTTGCACAGGGAGGAGTATACATTTTGGGTCCTATGGAAAGCATCATGCATTCAGGTATTTATCCTTCAAGAAGGCATTGGCATACTTTTTTCCCTTAAGATTCCCAGCATGCTGATGAGGTACGAAAATAGATAATTTTCTCTGCGTTGTTAAAGGGAGAAGTTTTCCTCCCTCCTGCCCTTTTCTGGTTGGGGAAACTGAGGCACTCGCAGTGATTTCTTAAAGCCAAGGAAAAGGGGGCAGCACCGTGGGCATGGGGAAAGCAGGAGCAGAAAGCGAGGTTTCATGTACTGAAAGGAGTGTGTCCTCCCTGTACCTTTCCTCTGCCCGTCTGGGACTGCTCAGTTCTGTTCTCTGTGTCCACGTGCAAAAAATACTCCTTTAAAATGGCTCAAATGTGAGCATTTATGACCATCTCCAGCTCTGGGGCTTCAGGTGCACAGGGACCGGGTCTGAACTGCCTTCACAAGCCAGGTTTCTATTCCGGACAATTCTGCACATGTGAAATAATCGGTATTTTTGCCTGTTTCTCAGTGGAAGACGGTGCGGGATCACTTTATAGCTACCTTCTCGGCAGGGAGCTGAGCGCTAGATGGCGAAAACGAGCCGTGGAAAAGCCCTGTGGTCCTCCCCCTGCCATCCTCCCGGCCCTCCCCATTCCTCCCTCCCTCACCCCATCATCTCAGCTCCAGACTTGGTGGGGGGGGAAGAGATAAGTTGGGGGAACGCGATTTTTCTGAGCGTGGCTGCGGCGTGGAGCTGTGATTCTTCCCTGACCTTGAGCGTCCTCAGTCCGGGATGCGATGCCTGTGCAGGTGGTTCAGCTTGGCCCTCCTGCTCTCCTCCTCCCTCCTTTGCTCTGCGATACCACCAGACACCGGTGGCTTGCAGCGAAGCCCCGCTGTCCCCGCTTGCGCAGGTTGCAGCATGATGGGTGCAGGCGCAGCATAGCGCAGGGCTCTGAGGCTGGACAGAACTCATTGCTGTAGTGGGAAGTGCTAAGGGGGTTGGGAATTGGGAGCAGTGAAGGTCTGTTTGGAGAAAGGATGGGGGGGCATTTTTTCCAGTGCTCAGAAGATGTGGTGCTCAAACCCTGCGAGAGATAGGGGGGAAACAGGAGGAGGTGGTCCTGCAGCGGGCTGGGCACGGGCTTGTCCTGGCCTCCTGTAACGCTCCGTGGAGAAGTCACGGCACCTCTCATGGGGATTGTCCCCTCCCTGCCCATCCCAGAGCACCTCCGCCATGTCCCCAGGCTGGACCCTCAGAGATTTATCCTATCCTTCTCCTGCAAGCGCCGCCTCGTCTCTGCCCCTGTGCAAACACACCGAGCATCCTTGTAGAAACAGCAAGGCGGCATCATCTCCTCTTCTCCCTCCTTCTCCTCTCCCGTCCGGCACTTGTGTCACAGGGTTTTGGGGCTCCAGAGCCCAGGCGGACCCTTTGCTGCTTCTGGGGGCTCTCCCTTGCGTTTCGGGGAGCGGCTGGCTGCCTGTGCTGGGCAGAGCCCTTCCCGGCTCCCGCATGCCGTGGGCAGAGCGGGCTCCCGCTGGTCAGCCATTTGTTTGCTTTCCTGCCATCAGGCTATGCCGAGCTGAAATTACTTCTCATCCGAGCAGCTTCCCCGCACGTGTGTTTACGACCTGTGCCTAAGGCGTGTTCCCTCCCGTCGAGAGTTGGCTGGGGCTCTCGCAGCTGCTTTTCCTCCCGATGCCAAGTCTGTAAGGAGTTTGTTGCATGCTAAACCACGACAATCCATCCCAGCGGGGAGCAGAGGCAGAAGCGCTGGTATGGCCGTCTGTCTGTCCACACACGGAGCCGTCCTCCACAGTCTCTTCCTAATGCCCATAGCCCTCGTGCGCCCATCTACCCAGGGGCCGTGGAAAGAAAGGGGCAAAGTCATTGCAAGCTCAGGAGCCAGAGGCATCCGTGGCTTTTCAGAGGTGAGCTCAGGAGAGCCGACATTGTCTCCAGAGCAAGAAGTGGGGTTGCTGCACGGCAACACGGGTTTTAGGGGGGATGAAATGAGAGCGGGTGCAGTGAGGGGTCCCTGGGGTACATGAAAGTGGGGTGGGAGAGGTGCTGTGTGGTGCTGCAGGGCAAATGCACCCTCTCTTTGAATCATGCTCTTCTCAGACTTTATTTTCCCCTGTGGATTTGCCACAATCTGGAATTCAGAATTAAGAAATTGAGAATTTCTACTTTCTTCCCTCTTTTTTTTCTTTTTTATTTAGATTAAAATTTTCTTGTCTGGTGGTTTTAGTGAAAATCTGGAAACTAAGAATCTACGCTACCCCAACGGCTCAGCAGTTTGTAAATGCATTAAACCCCTCTCCCAGGCCATAGCAGGGCAGGTGACTGCGGGGTTGGCGATGCCGCAGGAGTGACACAGAGCAGCCAAGCGAACACAAGGCAACCCGATGGGGACGTGGGGACTCTTATCCAGGCTGAGTTAGAGACACCAGCTCTGTAATCACTGGCAAAAAGGAGATTACGAAGGGGCTTCGTTGAGGGCTTACATATTTCTGAAGGGAATTGAGCGGATTGATGCCACGAGGCTCTTTGAGCTTGTGTCAGCTTAGAAGAACAAGTGGGCATCAATTTAAGCCAAGATGCTGCAAAGCAGGACACTAAAGGAATTTAGGTGAATATACATATATTTAAAATATTTTCCTATGTGCTGTGATTAGTTAATCTAAGTCATTGACTACCCAAGGCAGCAGTCGGAGTAATCAGTGCAAATGACTTTAAAATGAAGCCAAGCTGGTAATTAGGGATAACAAATGTCACGTCAGGAAAGCGGTGACTTGGCTCAATGGCGCTGGAGCTTTGCAAAGGTTGTCCGGACCCCGTGTCCACCCGGTGAGCTGGGAGGAAGAGTGGGAGGAAATGGCAGGCTGTTTCATGGCTGCGGGGAGCTGACGATGCAAAGGATGTTGGGCCATGCTAATAGTGTGCTACCCGGCTCTGCGTGCCTGTTGCCTCAGGGTTAACACACTCTGATAACCCTTTTTGGGTTGTTTATGGGTACTAAGGGACCTTTACTCGGAGAGGAAGCAGAAGGCTGAGGAAGGCTGTGCACACAGCTAAAGAGGAGCTGAGCAAGTTGACTGAAACACCAAGATGACTTTCAGCTCGTCATCAGTATGCTTCAGAGTTAACGTCTACTGGTGTGAAGGCGTGATAAGGTATCTGACATGTCTGCAGTGCTTAGCACCAAATCTCCGCTGTCTGTACTATAATTCAGAGCAAGTGCAGACCTTTTCTGAAGGGAGGGACCATTTTTGCATGTTTGTGAAGTGCACAGCAGGGCCCTGATTTCAGCCGTTATCTCTGGGACTCACTGGAACAATAACAATATCTGAAAGCGCAGAGTTTTGTAATGACTATTTCTACAAAGTCGTTTCTAGTTGCGTTTGAATTTTTTTTTTTTTTTTTTTTAAAGTTGCTCTGCGAATAAATTTAACACAGACAAAATCCACAGCCAGCCCCCTGGAAAGTGTCACCTTCACAGTGATGCCGACCGTGGCACTGACAAAATCGCCTGTCGGGGTGACGCGCTGGCAGATGGCAACCTCCGCTGGGACGGAGCAAACGAGCAACTAGAAATCCTGCAAAGAAACAGCCAAAATAACCCCCAATCCACCCAGTAATGAGTGTGAGGGCTGTGTCTGCTGGGAGAAATGGGCAAGGGACCGCTGCTGGAGGAGGTGTAACAGGCTGCATTGCACCCTCCCAGCCGGCGTTTGCCGAATCTCCGCTAAGCCCAACCACCTTCGCAGCAAAGACAAAGCTAGAAATAGCCTGGGAGTGTTTTTTCTTCCTTTTCTTCCTCTTCTTTCGCTTTTTCCGCCCCCCCCTCCAGCTCTTTCCTGCCTGTGACTCCAGCAGGCATCTGTCTAATGAATGTGAAGGCATTTATACCGGCCAAAGTGAAATGTATGAGGCTGATCGCCTTCATCTTATTACCACTAATGGGAGCCCATGTAGATAAATCCTCATGGATCCTGATGGAAACTTACCTTTAAATATCTGGCATTCAGTGTGAAATATGGTAATGCTGAGTCCAGGGGAAGGGGGGGACACGCGCGTTGCCTGCTGCAAACCACAGGACTTAATTCACTCCTGTGGAGATTTTAAGAGCGTTCCCAGTGAGATGCAGTCACGGAGGAGGAGGAGGCGGCAGCTCCGGGCTTGGTTTTTGGGAGATGGGGGTTCAGCGGCTGCCTTGGTGGGTGGTCAGGGCTTGGGCACCCCTTGGCTTGACCCTGCAGCCACGTGGGGCTGGTGTCCCCATGGGCAGTGGCATGGGGCTTGGTCACAGGCTTTTCGGCTCCCAGGGGATCGCTTCAGCCCCCGCTGTGCTGGATCAAAGCGGGGCAGCGGGGCACCATCTCGCCCTCCCCATGTCTCTCATCCCTCCTTGACGCTGGGCATGGACGGCAGCGAGACCATGCCCTCCGTGAACAGCGAAGAGGGAAGGAGGTGCCGTTTCCCAAGGCTGTCAGAGCTACATCCCTGTTGGTATTTATTTATTTTTTTCCCCCAATAAGCCCTAAAATCACTGGCTAATTAAATAGCAAGTGGCTATTAAGCACATGCCTAAGACTAAGGTTTAATAGGGCAGTATTAGGTACTGTGTATTTTTACATGTGTACCCAGCCTTAGGTGGTAAACGTCAACCCAGGTGCTCTTTAAATAATCAATAGTTATTTATTAAACATGGAGCAGCTATCCAGCTAAATTTAAATTAAAGGCCTAGCTGGGAGATGAGCTTGGGTTTAAAGTATTAAAGAGTTAGCGGTCTAGCACAGCATGCACTGGAATCCTAAAACTGCTTATCTTAACCTGCCTCGATCCCTGCACGCCTGCCCGCACCGTGCCCGCCTGCCTGCTCGGGCAGCCCAGAGGTGTGGCAGGGCTGGAGGTGGCCAGAGGGCTGGGACGCCCATCCCCGTGGCCTCCCGGCTCCCCAGGGGCAGCTCGGTGCCTCGGTCTCTGGGGCACCGAGCAGCTGCCGGGGGAATAGCAGAGGCAAGCAAAACATTGCCATTTAATTTGAGCGAGCTCTCTGTTTGCTCTGTAAATACCATCGAAGGTTAATGTTTTTAAAAGTATCGGGTTGGCTTCTTTCCCTCTGCCGGCAATCTGGGCGCCTAAAAGCCCAAATCAGAGCTCTCCTGAGGCTGCTGCTTCGCACCAGAGTCCTTGCCTCCTCGGTGCGGGGCTTGCCGGCATGACCTGGGGTGTGTAAGCCGCATGCAAGAGCCCTCTTATCTCTTTGGGCTATGCCACATGGGTGATGCCCAACGAGGTGCAGGACCGGTGGGGCAAAATACCCCAATTAGGGCAGCGAATTGCGTCCGTGGGATGGATGACAAATGTTCAGGGCACGCAACGTTGGTGTAAAGTTAACGCAACTCTCGGCACCACCTTCCCGTACCTTGTCTTCACTTTCCAGCCTTAGACACGTTCACTTATTTTTTTATTGTATTTTTCTCTGAAGGGGGATGGGATGGCTCTGTCCTGCTGGCACTTGAACCAGATGCTTTGCGGCATCTGGGGACTTGCAAACCTCCTCCCGCGGAGCAGCTCTCCTCTGGGTTTTGTCTTCACCGCTTACGCGGCCGGCAGCCCCAGGCTGCGAGCTGGTTCCCGGCAAGTTGTCTGCGCCTAGAAGCAGGTCGCTGTCTGTCGCTAACTTCGCTGCAATTGGTTCAGCATTTCTCCAGGAAAAAAAAGGAGGAAAAAAAATAAAAAGAGGGCCTTAACTGCTGCTGTTTATCCCTCTTATTTTCCGTTCATTTTATGCAGCTTCAAAAACAGCCGACACTCGCCCAGGTCCATTAATGGAAAATAAAGGTCAGGGCTGGAGGCACTGAGCGCTGCCGTCCCCGGCTCCCGTGCGGTGTGCGTGCGAGGGCTGCAAGCTTTTCAATTTTCTTTCTGATCTGGTGGAAGTGATCGGGGCTGAATTGGCCCCAAGTGCCGGCAGCAGCGCTCCCTCCGTGACGGCACCCGGCGCAGCGGCTCCCACCGGCAGCCCAGCCCAGGGATGGGGACAGGACCGGGCAGGATGGCTCCTCGTCACCCCTCGGTCCAGGCTGGATGTTTTGCAGCCTGGGATGAATAGCGCAGGTAAATTTAAGAGCCACTTGCAGCTCGTGGCTCTGTTTCAGGGATTTGGGGTGACGTTGGGCGAGCTGCTGCCCCAAAACCTCACTTGTCCTGGAACAATGCTGTTAACCTTCTCCTTAAGGGAGATTTACTGACGTTAAGGGGTAACGCAAGCTGAAGGTTATTTGCTGGTGGTTTCAAGGTAGGTCCCTCCCCTTCCCCAAAGCGTACCAGGAGCTGCGATCAGCTGCAATATCGCCGGTGAGCAGCACGAGTTGCCGTACCACACGGGTGTAGGGTCTGGGACTGAGGCTCCTGGACTCCGTCCCCTCCATCTTGGTGGGAAGCATGGGGGAGGAACAGGCGTGCTGCTCTGTCAGGGCAATACGTAGGGCTCGATGTGCTGGTCGGGTGTTTTCCGTGGAGTCCCAGGCGATGAGGTGTGCTCTTCCTCCAGGAGATATGCCATAGAGATCAGCTATTATGCAAGGATGGACTCCGGCCCCTTCATGCGTTGCTGGTGCTTTGGCATGCACATCCCATCTCTTCACGCAAACCTGGGTGGGCAACAGACTCTTATGGAGCTGGCGGTTTTCCCCTCCAGCCTGCCACCGGCGCCGGGTAACTTACTCAAGGCAGCCAAAAGCTGGTTTTTTTTATTCCTGCCTTCGTTTGTGGTTTTTTCTCCTGGTTTTAGCAATGTGTGAAGACAGCTCTTGCCTCTCTCTCATGCGTAGTCGCTGTGTGATGTCTCTATCAGGCAGCGGCTCGTGCCGAGCATCCTTCTCTGGCATGGCAGCGCGGCTCTGACCACTGCTCCCCCGACTTCCCACCTCTCTCAGTCACTCCGTGATGTTGCTACGTGACAAAGTCCTCCTTGCCACTGCCCTCAGGCTCCCTGTTACAGCTGTAACAGAGGGGTGAGGGAAAGGGGAGCTTCATTTCGGGGTCGGACAGAAACTCCATGGTGCTTTATTCCTTCCAAGGCACCCACCCATCAAGGCTTCCCTGTGGTCAGGTTGCTTCTGCTTTTTTGCATCTCCCTGTCGTCTTATCTCCCTCCTGCTCCTTGCACGAGCTGTGATGACCACCCCTGCTTGGAGCCCCAGCTCCAAGGAGCATCTCCAGGACCCCCCCCGCGGGCGGCGAGCCCCGGGGCAGTGGGAAACGCGCTTTAGGACCGGCAGATCCTCTTGTTTGTATTTCAAAGCATTGGTGGAGTGGGACTGGGATTTTTGCCAGAGTCTTGCTAGAGGGGAAGTTTTCTCTGGCTCAGTTCACATGACGAAGGATTTATTTATTCCCCCCCCCCCCCCCCCCTCTTTATTCTGATACCTTTTTAACAGGATCAGCTAAATAAGCAGATAGAGCATACCAGTTCACAGGCCCCTCGAGGTGAAAAGCCACCACAGATTAAAGTATTTTTTGTGATCTCTAAAGCAGCTGTATTTTATATGCTGCCCCTGTTTTGCTGATCCTATTAAGGGGTATCATGAAACACAGCACCTCATGGCTATATGTATTTGCCTTTCTGTAAGTAGGGGTTTTTTTGGTCATGTTTCATTTTGGTGGATCTCGTGCCATGCCTCAGTCCCTGACTAACCAGAGCCCCAGACGTTAGGTCTCTCCTTGGGCTGGAAAGGGATTTCCATTAACCCAGGACCGAATTCCCATAAGGTCTTTTGAGAAGCCTCATCCCCCACGTCTTGAAGGTCATCCTCTGCTCTTCCAGAGCGGCTGATGGTCTGTTTGGATGGAGGGAGCTGTGACAGTTTGGGTGCCAGGCTGGCAATTTTTTATTTCTATTAATCCCCGTACGGGATGCAGATGCTGTGGGCAAGGCTAGGGGACGTGTCCTCCCCTCTTTACCAACTCTCCCATTTCTGGGGGGGGGTGTGGGTGCGTGTAGCTTCATTACACCCCACCAGTGACCCCCCAGCTGCTTTACTGCTCCTCCCAGCCTGTCTCTATCCCTCTGTTTCCATTGCAGCCCTTGGCCCAGCGATTTTTAGGAGTCAGCATGACCCGGCCATGAGAGTCATGGACTTCCCTCCTTCCCCCATCCTTGCAGCACTGAAAAACCCAACTACTGATCTGAATATTTATAACCAGCCCTCCTGCAAAGCCCTGGACCCAGGCACCCCCCGAGCTATGTGTCAGATCCAAAGGAGCCTGTCCAGGGACCCCCGCTCACGCTAATGAATGAGGACAGTAATTAATGATCGTCATTATTTGTGTTGAGGACTATAAGCGCTGTCACCGCTGACTGTGCTGGCAATTACAAAGGCTGCTCCCACTTTGCGCTGGCTAGAGGAAGAGGAGGAGGAGTGACCGCGATTCTTGGGGCCGGCTGGCCCAAAAGTGCCCCTCGGCATCGCCTTGCCGAGTGCGGGAGCGACCGGCAGCAGGTCCCCGCGACACTCCAGCCACCTCGCCCTCCTCCTCTTCCTCCTGGTATCAATCAGCCCGGTAGAGCCTGCTTCCCCAGATGGATCTCACTTTCTGTTCCATCTCATTTGACACTTCATCAGCTGTAGACGGCAGGGAGACATGTCAGCTCCCAAGATCCATCCCCTACCTGCCAAAAGACTTGTGCTCCTTGGCAAGAGATGTGATTAGTCTGGTTTGCGGCGGCGATTTCTCTCGGCGTTATCTTGGGGGAGGCGATCGCAGCCCCCATCCCATTTCCTTCCCCCTCCCCAGCCCAGCAAAGGCTCGTTGCTTATTCTGGCCCAACGTAGAGGTGACACGGAGCTCTCCATGCTTGCTAAGCTGATTTGTGCGTACGCATTGAGACGCTGGTGCTGTTCCTATACAAAGAGGCTGTGTGTCTGGTGCAGGATACAGATGCGAAGGGCTGCGCTCCTTATTCGCTGGGTTAAGCGCAAGCTGCTACCCGCTGTGCGAAAATACCAGCGGCATCTGTGAGCCTGTGGTCAAAAGAGGGGGGAAACCCCTTTTCTCCCTCTGTGAAAGCACCCCGAGCATGGAGATCTCTCCTGGAAGCTTTGACGCTTGCTCAGTGCGGAGGGAGAGGCCGGGCAGCAGACGGCTGCCGGCAGATGCAGCCGTACCGCGCCAGCAGCCTCGTACCTTCCCGTTTCATCTTTCCAAATTCTCTAGCAGCCAGGAAGATGCTGAGCCACCCCCCAAAACCCCCGAGATCCTGCTGCTCATCCCTCTCTGTAGCTGGTCCTCACCCCCGTGTCCCTGCTGCTGTCAGGGTGGCACGGCCGGTGGGAAGGTCCCACTGTATTTCTCTGTGTTCCTGAGACTTTCTACGTGTGCGTCGGTGTCCCGTAAACAGTAATGATGGGCATTATGTTTTGAGGCCGTTTGAAGGGAGAACGTAAAATCTGATAGGTAAAAATATGCTTCTCCATGCAAGTTCCTTAGGAAATTAAACGCAGCCCAGCTTTCAGCGTGGGTTTTGCGACTCCCCTTTCCATGGGGCTGGTGATCGCGGGGGCTCGGCTCTCCCCCGTGGAGCTGGGGTGCGATTCCTGAGCCCCGTTGCAATCAGCTCAAACCAGGGGAAGGGTGGGGTCTCTGGAGTCGTTGGCAGGTGGAGAAGCTAAAGGAGGTGAGGATTTAAGAGCCTCGATTCCTCCCGTTGCGCACTGGGGCTGTGACTTGTGATAATGCCCCTAGGCACCGACTGTAATGCACGTAATAAATTAAAACCAAAAATGTGATTACTTTGTCACTCGGAAGACAAATGCGTGTGCCTGGGGAGTAACAAAGCATGTTTGATTTGTTGTTGTTTTTACTATGTTTACTATTATTATAACTTATTCCAAATTATTCCAGTCTGAAAGGGAGAGGAGGCTGTAGCTTGCAAAGCTCCTTGGAGGAGCAGGGTTGGGGAAGGGACTTAAAGGAGGCAAATCCTATCAAGCTGAGCGACGTGGCACGGAAAGCTCTTGGTTGTCTGGATGCTCGTGGGGCAATTGGGAAGGTCTGGGTAGCAGAGGGAGTTGAATGGAGCTGGTACACATCAGCTGGGTTATTGACATGAGCGATCCGGACCCCATTGCGCTGGGTGCAGAACAAAGGCACGATTGCTTTGCAATCAAAATAGATCAGAGAGAGTCGTCACCCCCCTTTTTGGGATGGAAAGCTGAGGTGGAGCCTTTCTGGATGCCTGCTCACCCTGGGTAACCTTCAGCTTGGAGATGAGTCCTTGACTTTGGGTCCAGCTCGCTTCTCCATCCCTTCCGCTGTGGCAGCATCGCCCGGGGAGCAACGCGCTCCCGAGACCCTACAAGGCACCCACAGGGATGACTAAAGGAGGATCCGCTCTTATTTTCTCCCCCGTAGGAGCAGAAATCTCAAAAAAAGCTCCATCTCCCATCATTCCTGACTAGGGAAAAAAGAAATGGAGCTTCTAATACCCGTCTCCACAGGAATCTCTCATGCTAAAGAGCTTCGAGGGAGCACTCACGACTTTGAGAAGAGTAAAAGCCTCCCTTGTCCCCTAAGCGGTGTCCGGCTCAGTGAGCCAATACGCTCTGATAACATGGCAGATGGGTATTTCTAGCATTTGTTTTGATGATGAAAGTGTACATTGTGCTCAGAGATGCCCCCAGGACACATTGTTCTCTGGATAAAGTGATGAAAATTAAAACTAAGTTTCCTAGGTCAAAAGGACGCTCGTTAAACCGTTCAGGCCTAAGAGGAAAAAGAGGGGGGAAAAAACCCAACCAGCTAACAAACCCCGATCCTTTCCTTCAAGCAAAGCGCCGCTGGGGGAGCCGTGCGGGATGTGGGATCTGTTCGTTGTTTGCCTGCGCTGAAAAAGCTGGTTTGGGACGATGATCTCCGTGCGTGTGGTCCCCTGATAGAGAGCAGGTTTGGGGCCGGGATGCTGGAGGGGCAGAAAACTCCGGGATAACTCTCGTTTTGGGGTTGCACCCAATGCACTCGTGCCGGGCAGGAAAATGTAAAGCTGTGGGGTTTAATCTAGGGAGAATGTGTCGGGACTCGGTTCGCTGCGTCAACAGGCAGTGGGAATTTGGGGTTGTGCTGGTCGGTAGAGCTAATGGTGGGTGAAGTATTGCAGGAATGGGATCACAAACTATCCCACTGTAACGCTACAAGATGCGTGCTGCTCTCTGCTTT
The DNA here is from genome assembly GCF_030936135.1 of Gavia stellata. Lineage (NCBI taxonomy): Eukaryota > Metazoa > Chordata > Aves > Gaviiformes > Gaviidae > Gavia > Gavia stellata. The sequence goes on along the minus strand of NC_082619.1, from coordinate 5,818,783 downwards.
GTGAAACAACAACAAAAAAAGGGGCAACTGGAGGAAAATGCAGATTTCATATAGGTTTGGGTCCAAGCAGGGAGCATGCGTGCTCCCTGCTCCCTCCGCGGCTGCTGGGCTTTTCTCCTGTGCTCTCCAACCCCTTCGCTGTTTAAGAACAAGCCGGGAACCCCTAAAGAACCGCGTTTCCCTCGGTGAATGGAAAACCACCACGTTGCGGAGGTGGAAATGCCAATCAGCGGGAGCGAGGGGAAGAGAGGAGCAGCGTGTGGCCTCTGCAAATTGCAGGAAAAGTGACACAGTTACTCAGAGCCGCTCGGGGAGGGAGTTTAGGTTTAGTGGTTAAATGGGAAAAGTGGTCTTGGATTCTTTTTATAACCACATTACTGAGGCAGCAAGGGCAAATTGTTTCCCCTCTTTGTTGCCCCAGTTTCCCCAGCCATTCAAAACGAGACTGATTTTTACCTGCTGCCTAATGGAGGTGTGCGTGAAGCTCGGTTTGCTCTTGCCAAGTGCTTGGGCATCCCTGAAAAAGCGATGCCACGGAAAGGCAGGGTACTTTTTGTACCAGATAGCAGAGTAGCAGACACTTCAGCTATCTTATTTAGGCTCTACGCAGTTGTTACCCCATTTAAGAATACGCAAAAGCCAGCCAGGCGACTCATCAAATAATCAGATCTTGTTATTTGCAACATTTAATAGATCAATTAAGAAGAAAAATTGTGTTTTGGAAGTGACCTCTCCTCTCCCTCCCTCCCAGAAACAACCCCAAACCAACAATCCTCATGCTTATTTTTCTGTGTGTCTATTTTTTTGCGATATAAACCGTGCTGTATCTCTCTGACTGCTTTTCACCTTATTTGTTATTTGATTTGCCCTCCAGAGATCAGCAAAGAGCATCAAACGTCATTTTAGCTCTACCCTCTAGATCAAGGGAGAAGATTAATAGACGAGGGCTTTTATTGTGTGGGTATGTGCGTGCCGGGGTGTAGAGATCTCTCTTCTCCTTAAACGTTTTCTGCCTGGGATCGAATTTGGAACTCTCTGGCCCAGAGTAGAACACCAAATTCCTCCTCTCTTCCCCCCAAAAACTGATCAGAAATACTAATCCCCTCAGCAGCAAGAAATGCCCTGGAGCTGCGGGGTTTTTTCATCCTTTTCTCCACCTTCCACCAACCCCCATTTGTTTTCTGTCATTAAACGGCCTCCTTTTGATCTGGAAATTAATTTCCAGACAAACCCAGAAGTACAGAAGCGTGCACGGGCGCGCGCATCCGCGAGCGGGGACGGTTTGGTGGCACCAGCTGTAATTACACTGCGGATCAAGCCGACTTCTGCTACATCCCTGAACCACAGCGAGCACCAGATGCAACAGGTTTTTGTAGAATTGAGCTGTTCTATGGAAAAAAATATATATGAATGTGTGCGTATGGATGTATTTTTTTTTTTAATTTTTATTTTTCCGCCCCATTCTTTGCAAGCTTTTTCCTTTGGGGAGTGGCAGGGCTTTGCAGGGCTTTTGTTTAGGAGCTGCACACCTTTAGTCTCTGTTCAGGGTGGTTAAGCACAAAAGCTCCAAAAAAGCAGATGCTGAGGGCTTAAAAACCGGGAGAAAAGAGTCAAAAAAATAGGAAAAAGTCTGCGAGTGCGTCTTTTTTTAATCCCTTCGTATTTTAAGGGTTGTGTTCGCCTAATGAGAAATGCCTGAGGGTAGGGCAGCCCTCCAGACCAGCAGTGAGACGTGTGATGGGAAGAGGTGGGCACTTGAGTTCATTAATGGATGTCCTTAACAGCATGTCGTGCCTCAGTTTCCCTTTTTCCGCTGTCTGGACTGGGCAGTGGGGGCGAGCACTGGGGAAGGGTCTGAGGATCGAACTCAGCCTTGGGCGATGCTGGGGGCACGGAGAGACATCGGGATGGGGGATGCAACCTGAATCCAGGTGCTTAAAAAAAAAATCCTCTCCACTTGACTTTAAAGTGGATTTATTCGTAATTCACTCTCCATGTAGGTACTATGAAGGATTTGGGCTCTCGGAGGTTTGGTTTTTTTTAAAGACATATTACTTTTTATTTTTTTAAAGGGAGCACGTGAGGGGAAAAAGCAGCTAAGTTCACCTTTAAGGATTTATTATCATTTCTCTAGAGCAGGTATTTACTGGGGGTATTTCTCTGAGGAAATGACTGTCGATTATAAAAAATAAAATAAAATAATAAAAAAACTCCTCTCTCTCCTGAAGCCAGTAACCTTGCAGAGTGATGGATTGTCTTGCTGAAAGTGGAGTTAGGGAGAAATGGAGAAGGAGAGGAAGAATGTAGATACCGTAGTATACTCCAGGGGGTCAGGAAAGGGATATGAATTATTAAGTAAAATTAATAATTGAAATAATTAACAGCTGCAAGAGATTTTTGTCCATCCTCCACATAATAGGGTAGCAATGCTTAGTATCAAGCTGTAGTAACCGCTAGTAATTTGATGTTAATTAATTCATTGGCTCAGCATTCCAAGCATTTATGGGTGTTTTCTTTCCTTATAAATATATTAATAAGTTTAAGTAATTCTACAAAGTAATTTCGAGAAAAAAAAAAAAAGTCCTAGCAAATGGCAAGTCATTTATTTTTGATCAGTAATTAAAATGGCTTTTTCCCCCCATGCATGTACATCAGAGGAAAATGGCTTTGTTCCGAGGAGCTTCTAATTTTTATTCTTCTTCCTCTGATACGAATCGATAACGTTTGCTGTTTGGGGCCAGACCGCTGCACTCTCGGCACTGCGATTTTTATTTTTTTTTTTTTCATCGTGGGCTTTCGGAGTTTGTTGTTGGGTCTCCTAAAGACCCGAGGTTTTCCTTTCCCCGGCCCCATAGCTCTGACCCCCTTGGATAATTTAGGAGGGGCTGGAGAGCAGGCTCCAAAAGACATAGTTTAGCGATGGTGGCTTGTACTCGGGGCAGATAAATTTGGAGGAGCTGGATAGACGGATGATGGCTGTGGCTAGGAGGAGCCGAGCCCCTCTGAAAGCCCTGCCGGGAGGTCGATCCATCTCGAGGTAGATCCAGAGGCAGATAAATGGGGTGCAGCGGGGTTTATTGCAAACCCAAGTGCTCCGCAACGGGGTCGGAGGTGCAGGATGCGAAGGGATGTGGGGATGCTTAAAGCATCTATGCGTCTGCGAGGGTGCAGCACTGCTCTTCTGACCTTCAGCTCCCTCTTTGGTGGGGAGAGGACCCCAAATGTCCCCATTTTAAACAGTGAAAGTGTCAGACCCCTGTCCCTGGGTTCTGATGTCTCCTGCTCATAGACATCTTACGGCTAAATAAGCACTGTGCAGCTGATTTGGTGAGGTGGCGTTGTTCTTTGCTGATGGCTCAGGAAAGAGTTGGTCGGGATGAAGTTCCCTGGGGTTGTTGCAGCTCTACAACTTCTCAGGAGGACCAGGGAGCTCTCCCGGGGGTAAAAGTGACCCCAGCAATGCTGAGCCCATGGTCCAAATGATGGCAGGCACTGCAGCTGGTTATCCTCGTGGGTGAGACTTTGTTAGATCAGATGGAGGTTTTAAGATCTTCCCATGGAACCGAACACTGCCATACCTCACCGAGTGGAGAGGAAAAATTGGGGTGCACGGGGGAAGGAAGGGAACAGGGAGAGGTTGGTAACAAGAAGTGGAAAAAGAGCAGCGATGTGGGGATTTTTTTCTCTAGGCTGGGTGGGAGACATCATCGCCTCTCTGAGTTTGTATGGGGCTGTGGACTAAAAAAGGCATTTCCCACACAACAGCAGAGAAGGGGTTTTCCATGGGCTGACAGCCCCAAATTCAGTCCCAGGCCACGCTGCTGGAAGCAAATTCCCTTTCAGAGCCAAGGCAGCAGAGACGGTGCCCTCTGTGCCATGCTTTGCTTTCCACCTGGGGAAACTGAGGCCACACCGACCCGCGGGAGAACAAGGCTCAGGGCTCCAGGAAGCATTATTTCGGTTCTGGAGTGGGGTCTGGGAGCTCGGTGGAGTGGAATGCTCAGCGTTGGGGACGCTCGGCGTTCAGGCTGCGTGCTGGCCGCAGCGGTGGACGGGGGCTATTGGATGGGAAATGGCATCGCTCTCCTCGGGGAGCATCAGCGTCTTCTCTGCAGGCAGCAGCGGCGGTGTCTCCCTTTGCGCAGCTCAGCACAAAACACCGGAGCGGGGAAGGGGCTAATTCCCGTCTTAGCAGATGGGGGTGAGACTTCCTTCTGGCCTGGCTGGTGGGAGAGGAGGTTGCAGGGGGTTATAGATATCCAGGCTGCTTTTGTGTTGAGTAGCAGGGGCAATTCTGGTGCTGAGCTGGAGGGATGGAGGAGAGAGCCTCAGGAGATGGAGCAAAAGGTGGGAAATACTTGGGTTTTTTTCCTTGCTCCAAATGCTGTGGGAGCTGCGAGGTGCCCGGCAGCAGGGACCAACTCTGCTCCCGCCCCAGGGAGAGGAGGAGCATTAAAAGTTGGAAGTTAAACTGATGAGGCTCAGCTATAGCAGCAGAATTCTGCGCATTTCTCCCACTCAGGGATTTGCCCTATATTTAATTTTTTTCCTGACTGCTTTAGTGACTCTGTAAACGTTGCAGAGTTTTTGTGTATTTTTTTTTTCCCCTTCCTGCTAGATGAAGTGGGTTTAGTTTTTATTGAATCAGTTTCCTCCGAGGATAGAGGTTGCGAGTGGATAAAACCTCTTTCAATCCCATAAAAATGCCGTCAGGGGATTCACTTAAATTTATTTAATCCTGTGCACTTTATCGCGGTCACTTCATCATGGCAGGTAAGTGGATGCTAATGGATCCCTTCTTTTTATGGCCTGCAGCCTCCTGGAATTAGATCCCCCAGCTGCAAATCTCTCGTTTGTGGTTGGCATTTTATCTTCTTTCTTTTATTTGATTAGCAGGGGGCGGGGGGGAGCGAGAGGCAGGGCGCCCGATTCAGGGTATTAAGGCCAGGAGAACTCGTTGCTCTAATCTAGTCTGACCTTCTGGGTAGCACCAGCCCAAATTTCACCCGGACGAGATGCTCTGCGAATATCAGGACATGAAATCCTCCCTCCATCCCCCCCATCCGATCCCGGCGATCTGGGGCGGTATTGCCAAAAAAATATGGAAAGCTTTTTTTCCTCTTCTTTGCCTCGGTGATGAGTCAGGGTTGATGTGAATATGCCTCTTCTGATGGCCTGCCTCGCTATCCTCCAAACCTGACAGGCCCTTTTCATTGAAACATGGAACTTCATTGTCACTAAACCCTTTTCTTCTATAAAGTTGAAGTGTTTGGATGCTTTCAGGTGTGAAGGTTGTTGAATTGCCTGCTCCATTACTGCTTTTAAAACTGGAAGATTTTTCCCTTTGCTGTCACAATTCTGCTTTTTTTTTTTTTGTGACCTGCTTCAGTATTTAGTTTCGGCTGCTAAACCTGAAGCGCTTGTCCTGTCTGACCTCTGAACTTCAGCCTGTGTTTGTCTGCTTGGGCTCGAGGCTGCGGGATGCTGCCCCTGTAACCGTGTGGTCCAGGTCCCCTTGGCGCTCCGGCACCTGGACTTGGAGAGGGAGAGCTGCGTGGGCTGTCCCTCGTGATGCTCGTGGATCCTTTCCCACCGGGAAAATATACCTGTCCAGGTTTAGCATCGTGCCAGGGATGACATGCGGAGCTCGGGTGGAAATTCAGACCGACTTGGGCTGTGGTGAACCCAAGGGCTGCAGGCTTTGTGCGTTGGGGCATCACCGTGTTGTCCCCAAGGGCAGGAGAAGGGACTTGTGCCCTTTGCAAATCTGTCCCAGAGCGCTGAAAGGCAACCTCAGGCAGTAGTTGAATGTGTTGCAAGGTCTTATCTCTAGCAAAGCCTTAGCTGCGGGCAGTAATGGAAGAGTTTCCTGATAGCAAATTGTCCTGTACAGTACCAGGCACCAAAATCAGTCCTAACTCCAGAAAGGAAAAAGCAAAGCCCAGTGTGGGGAAAATTAATCTAGCAAGACGCCGGTCGTTGGTACCGTGGGAGGAGCGGTGTGCGCTGATCCCCGAAGGGATTTACTGCCTCTTGGAAGGGATCCCCCGCACAGCAGAGCATCCCTTGGCATGCATCCCGCTCCCGGTGCCTCCCTGGGCAGGGGAAGGCTGGTGTCGGTGTTAATGAAAAAACTAAATAACTCTTGCAACGCAAAGCCATCGGTTGAAAATAGAGAGGCTGATTTTGATTTATTAAGGAGCCCTATCGCCGCTTGCTGCTGAGAGAGGGAGGGGAAAGGAGGGGATATTGGTGTTTGGGAAGTGCAATTATTTCTGAACTGCAGACAGTCTTATTAACTTGGGCAGAAAATTAATTAGTCTAATTAGAAAACCTCATTGGAATTTGGTGAGGAGTTACCGGGGGAGGTGATAGTGGGGGGGGGAGTTGGAGAGTGACAACAGCCGTGGGAGGGAGGGGACAGAGGGAAAGGTGAGCGACGGGGGAGCAACGGAAGCCCAGGAAGGGATGGGAGAGAGGCAGGAAGATTTTTTTTTTTAGTCATAATGGTCTAAATTTGGCAATTTTATTTTTTTTTAAACATGAGTATTTCTATATGCGCACACTCATTCATATATATATATAAATAAAATATATATACACACAGACACTCATATATATATTTTATATATAGAATATAACGCGGAGGAGATTTATCAGATTTCTGTGGGTGGTTGTATTTATTTCTGACACACCAGTCCGTCAGCATGGGGTTTTGTTAGAAAGTGCTGGGTGGGTGGTTTTTTTTATCTTCACGGATTTATGAAGTCCTTAAAACATCTGTTCCGTCCTGATTCCACAGTCCTTTAGCGGCTCGGGGAGAGAGAGAGATGTTCCTCGGCGGAGCTGTCTGGCTGCGCGCGGTTTGGATAGAGACGCATTTGCTGAGTGTTAATAATAGCAGGAGCAGCGATGGAGGAAGGGGAAGGGAGCAGGATCCCTCCTTGGAAGGGATGGGGTGAAGAAAATTCATCCCGGCGATCCAAGCTTGATGCTGGTGGGACGAGAGATGCTGCAGCCCAGGAGGGGAAGATCGGGATTTGAGATTGGACTTTTTGAAGGAGTCCTGTAGGAGTTCAGTAAGAAATCAGCTTTTTATTCCTTTCCTCCTATGAGCTATTGGTTACAAAAGCAAGTGTGCTTTCACCGTAGGCTGGAGATAAACACTTGATTCTTGACCTTTTTGACTCAAGAGTATTAAGGCCAGAGATGGGCAAAGACCAGGATTTAGTAGGCAGTCTCCCCAAGCCATCACAAAAACCAGTAGCCAACCTTCTAATATTAAAATAGCTTCAAAAAATAGGACAAAACACAGATTTGGATGAACCTAAGCGCTACGGTGTTCGGAATCTTGGTCTGATTTTTGAGTCGCTGCTTTTCCGAGCTGAACCGATGCGCGGGCGTAACATCCATCCTACCGATAGCAGGGGCTATGCCTGTATTTGCAGCTCAACTGCTCGCAAGTTTACCCCTACACGGACCACACTGCGTCCCCCCCGCAGCCACAGCCCATGGCCGAAAGCGGCTGCCCGTCGGTGACATTGCGGGGTTTCGCAGTGGCTGAGCCAGCTCTCCAGCCTCGCAGGCTGCGCGGCCCCCGGGTTTTCCCCGGTGCCTTTGTTCCGATGGCTTTTCTGCCTGTTACTGAAATAAACTGTCAAGCTCAAGCTAATAATGAGCCATAAGTCAGATTCTCTCTGGTAGGTTGCCCTGGGTGTCTGTCACAATCTTTAGGGGTGACCCAATTATGATAATTGGCCAATCTTGCTACTGGTGTTCAAAAAGAATTGCCAAACAAAGGAGGAGAAATAAAAGCTCCCTGGAAATTCGCAGAAAACCCAAATACAGCTTTTTCAGGGTCCCTTTTGGCATGAGGTGCCTTTAATGTTAACCTTTTCAGTCTGCCCTGCTCCGATACCTGCAGAGAACAGCAAAATAAACCCCCAAATGCGGAGGATCACATAGTTGATGCTCCACTTGGGTGGAGCATCAGTTACCCCATCGCCGGGATCGCTAGCGACCTAGAGATACAGCCGTTTGCTCAGCTTCACGCCCAAGACTCTGTGTTTAGAGCAATAGTTTCACGCCCATTCGCTCATAAGACCTTGAATTTGCAAGAATATCTCAGATTATTCAGAGACTCGGGGCGGGAGGGAAGAGGAGTGATTTCTTTTCCGCCCAGCTGTGTACATGTACCTTCAGTTAGTCAGGGCAAGATAAAGGGAATAAAGACAATTTTATCCCCATCCTTGTTCTTTTCCCACCACCCACCTTCTCTTTCCTCATGCACCGGCCTTGTGTAGTACACCGGTATTATTTCTGCATCAGAATAATAATAATACAGAGAGAACATACTGTTACGACTGCTGTGACCTCCTGCCCAGCGCGCTCGGCTGAAACGCTGCTGGAATTGCAACTTGGCACCGATCTTTTTAGTGAAGGATCGCTTCTGGCTAATCTATAATTTACAAAACACACTCAGATTCATTTTTTATGGGGTGTTTTGATATGATGCCATTTAAAAATCAGAAAGAAACGACGCACCTTTTGAAAGGTTGCTCCTGATTCCTCTTTTTTTGGGAGGGCATGTTATTTTTCTTGCTGTTACCATCTGACCAGAGAAAGGGAATTTCTTACTATCGCAGTTTTCCGGACTACTCCCCGTGGTGGCGGGGACAGAGCCTCGTGTCACACCTAGACCTTCAGCTTCCAAGTTGGCTGTGCTCACTGCAACTCTCTGTTGGCTTTCCCCCCCCGGCCCTTGGCTTGTGAGACATATTTAGAAGCAGAAAAACAATGCATTTATTTCACCCTCTGCTTTTGCCCCGGAAGGCTGAGGAGGGAGAGGAGGGACCCCCGTGACCCCCCCCGGGTGATGCTTGGGCTTTCCAGCTGTATCATCATCTGGTACCTGCTGCAGCCTCTTAGGACTGGAGCACTGAAAAGCCCTCGCTGAGCAGGGGATATAAAACTCCCGATATACCAAGCGTAAGAGACTTTCTGCTGGCGGTGGGGTGGCTCGGCAGGGAGGGCAGAGCCTTTTTTTGGGACCAAGGCTTGCTTCTCCGGTGGCAGTGCTTCTCCCAGGTGTTTTATTGCCTGCAGGCCGCTCTACTCTTCCGTATGCTGTTTTATGGTCCCCCTTTCTGACTAATGCAAATCCCATCCGGCATATATTAGCAGGAAGGGCATCGTTAGCAGGAAGAGCAGCGCTGTAAGAAACCAACCATGAATCTTCTCGGGCTCGCAGGGCTCTGCGAATAGCACGGGAGGGATTAAATATGTTCATCTTTACAGTCCAAAGGGAAGGGAAGAGGTTTCTCATCAGACCCTGGCTGCAGCGTGTCCGTGGTATGATGATGTAGCTATAATTAACCTCCTCCCCGACGGAGACTGAGCTGCTTTTCAATCACCCATGAGTTGCCCGGCGTGGGAAGGCAGCGTCTTGAGCAGGAAAAGCTTCATATCTGTTGATAAATAGAGGCCGTGATCTTCAGCAACCAGGTACTTGAATGCAGGGAGCGTCAGCAGACCTTGTGCTCATTTATATCCGTGCGCAGGCTGAAGTAGGTAGTGTTTTATGCCTGCCTCCATCCATGCAAATAGGGAACGCCAGCCCGCTGGCAAGGAGAGCTGCGCTCTTCGAGAGATATATGGGAAGTAGCTTAACTTTTCTGACATTTCCATGCAGTCCCAAAGAGCTTTAGCTGTGATTTTATTAAAACCTCGAGGATAGAGGTGGGCAAACCACGTTCTGCCCCCCCCAAATATTTGTTAATGCAGCTGGGTGGATGATCATCCATCAGGTGGGTTGCAGGGAGATGTGTGATGGAGAGGTGAGCAAGGCTTTGCAGCTCAACAGAGGGTTCACATACACAGCTGATCCGTGACAACTCGGTCACTTACGGTGGATGCAGTGGGGTGTTGATGCTAAAAAATGGGGTGAGGTGCCCCAAGCCCCTTGAGGAAGGTGGATTGTGGAGCGAGAAGGTGGTCTGGAAGGCAAGACAAGAGTGACGTGCCGGCTGATGGGGGCTGGCAAGACGGGACGTTATGCTCCACATCCTTGGGGATGCCGTGATCCCAATTACTGGGTTAAGAGGCATCAAACTCAGTGCGATGTCTGAGGAGGAGTAAACCAGGCTCTGGGGAGGAGCACGTGAGTGAGGAGCATTAAACAGAACAAAACTGATAATGAATGCTGCTGTTACAGCACTTGTCACAACTGCTCAGGAGTTTAATACTGTGCAATTTCAAAAGAGAGAAACATCTTTTTTTTTTTTTTAAAGAGGAAAAATATTCTGCGCTTTCAATGCTTATCCTTCATTTTAGCCTTTTTTATCCCTTTTGTAAAGGTGGGGAAACTGAGGCAGTGTATTGCACAGGCAGATCTGGGGGTGAGGACTGGTGCGGGTTACTGCAGCGTCCCTCCATCTCCTACCCCACGCGCCTGTAAATCCTCAGGAAGGAACTTTGCAATCTTATTTTAAGAAGGCCGTGTAGCCACGACTTGCTGCACGGTTAATATTTAGGTCAGCAGAATCTAATTCGTTTTAAAATCATAATATTATCATTGTAATTGCAAATGTTTTCATTAGGCGCTTGCACTTGGGAGCCTGGCACATGCCTGCAAAGGGGTTTTGTTTCTCGCTCGGGTGTCCCGGCTGCTGAGCAATAGCAAGAAATACTTTGTCTCCCTTTACCCACCACCTCCAAAACCCGACTGCTCTTCCCTGTGGGAACCAGCTACGCAGCCTTCTCCGGAGAGTCCTACAGCCCCGTACGATGACCAGGAGTTACAAAGCGCCTTGGTAAATGCCACCACAGCGCTCAGCCTCAATACAATATGGATTATTTTCTTTTTCTTTTGCACTACCTGCCTTCAAACAGAGCACATGGGGAGCACATGAGCAAGCACGTGGGGAGCTTGGGGATTTGCAGCCGTACCCTACGAGCATCCGAGCACGGGCGAGGAGAGACAGGAGGGGTGTTACAAGGCTGTCATTTTAGTGTCGCTTTTCTGCCCCACTTTACTTTCGCCGGCAGAGCGAATTAGCTTTCCTTAAGTGAGTTATTGCATCTCAAAGTCAGGGCTGTGCTTCCCAAGAATAAAACAAAACTCTCTGGAGATCCAGTCTTAATACCACCTGCCTGGAAGTCCTGATAGGGGGCTTAATGCTGAAATGAATATTCATCCTTTGCGGTGGGAATTCCGATCCCGCTCCCCATCTCGGGGGGATTACAGCCCTCTCCCAGGGGGCTGGTGTGGTGACAGCTTGCTTTGGGATGGGGAGCAGAGGAGAGGCCGTCTCTCCCCAAATGTCCCAGGGCTGTAATGCAGCAAGCTGTAGTCTTGATTTTCAGGCAGGGCTGGTGAGATGCTGCCTTAGGTTGGGACAGGGTGGAAAAAGTGATGCCACCTTCCCTGTGCACTTGCTTCTTTCAAGCGTAAAGACCCAGGACTGAAAGATAATGCCATGCTGCTGCTCGCGGTCATCCCTCTGTCTATCTGCAATACCTGTATGAGCATCCTGGATGTGTCGCACCTTTGCACCAGGAGCGACCAGCCACAAATGTCCATGCCGTGCAGGAATTGATCCTCCAGCTGGAAATCCTAGCGAGAAAACCGCAGGACGCAGGTCCCGGACAGCAGAGCTCCTCACGGCTTAGCTGTCCCTAGCTGGGGCTGGAGAAAACTCTGCCAATCCCTGCCGCAGCCCGCAGGAGATAGCCGGACTTGGTTATGCCTTGTTTAAATAACATTTTTGTTTTCACAGCGGCTAATCTCTCCAATTCCCCTAAGGTGTTGCCGCTCGGCGATATCCGCCGGGGATAATTGGGATGGTGCTGGGGTGCGGGGCATCTCCCGCTCCCTCGCCAGCGCCGGAGGATTTCGAGTGCAATTTTTTTTCTCGCGCCTCAAACAGCAGTTTTCCTCGCCAGAATCACAACCTGTGCAAACTCTGCCCTAATCAAATCTATCAAGCCCCAATTTAGAAGCCTAGCTGCTGTCTGTTTATCAGGGAAATGGACTCGAAATTGGCCTCTTTAATGGAAACCCGGCTCTCGCACAAGTGTTTGAATTAATGGCAGTGCCTGCTGCGAGCCGGCAAGTTGGGCATTTGATTCCAGTTACAGGAAATTGCCATAATTTCTGCTCTGCGCTCCTCTCAAGTGACACTAAGCATCTATCTTTTTTTTCCCCCCTTATTTATTTATTTTGGGAAAGGAGGATGACATTGTATATGGGCGCTTTTTCCCCACCCCAAACAGCCGAGGGGTTGTCTTGTTATCATGGCAACCCCTGCTAGCAGCACACCTTTTGTATACAGAAAAAGGGAGAGAGAAGGGAGGTCTGGAGAAAGAAAAGGATGGTTTGGAGGAAGAAAAGGCTGCAAATAACATCTTTGGGGCTGGTTTCAGAAATGGGAGCGTTGACACGGGGCTGTTGGGTACTGCCTACAGCCGCCGCGCTTCTCCGGTATAACCAAAGCAGGAGAACCAAGGGGTAGCCCAGGAGATGTCCGATTGCTGGGGCTGAACCTCCGAGGAGCAGTGTGGTCCTCGGGGTGCCATCCCGGCTGAGCATCCCTCCTCCTGGTCCCTCGGAACCATCCTGCAAAGGAGCTGGGGTGACTTCTCCTGGCAGGGCTCCTCGTCCTGCAGCAGGCAGGCATCTCCTCGGGTGACCTCCTGGAGATGCAGCTCTCTCGCACACATCTTTGTCGAGGGAGACCGACTTCTTAATTTAGATGCCTGAATACAAGTATGTAAATATTCAGATGCTGCGGGTCTGAACTGTTTACTTTATCTGCGTCTGAAGGTCATCCTCATCCCCCTGGATGCTCAATTGGGTTTGGTGCTCTTTTTTTTTTTCTCCCCCCCCTCCTCCTTTCCTGCTGGCGAAGGTTACTTGGGAAGGCTGAACTGCCGGGGGCCCGGGGCTCCGCTCCTGCCTGTAAAACAGGGGAAATACTGAAACCGAGGGAGGGATGCGAAGATGAATGCGCGGATGTTGGCGAAGCATTTAACACTGTCATGAGAAGCACCAGAGAAAGGCTGAGGAGGAGGTGAATAATTTTGTCTTCGGAGCGGGTTTGAACAGTGTAAAATAAATAAGGCCTGGAGCCACCCGAGCAAGGAGGACCCGTGCCGAAGCCTGCTTTGGGATGGGGATGCGCCAAGAGCTGTAGCTGATGCCTGCCCTGATGTTCGAGCACTCGACCCTCGTGCTGGTGGCTCAGTGTGTCCTGGGGTTTCTCTATAATGCAAAGTAGAGGGATGAGCTGAAATTTCTGGGCACGGGATATGTCTTTGGGTGTTCAACAGCAGCGGTGCCAGAAGACGGAGGGGGACCCCGCATCTCCTGGCTGCTGGCTTTTTCCTTTTTGCCCCTGGATGCCTCTATCTGTAGGATAGCAAGACAAGTGCGTTTCTTTCTCCACCCTTTTAAAATTATTTATCTAGCTGTTGTTTTGCCTGGCTTTGGCGTGGCGCAGGATGAGTTACATCTGCTCAAGTTAGGCTCCTTTTATTTTTTAACCAGACCTGGCCCTAAGTCACGCAGCGCTCCTCGGCGGAGCCGTAAATTTTCAGAGGCAGCCTGGCAGTCAGCGAGCAGGGTGCGGACGCTGGGAGAAATGAGTTTCGGGGTGTACAGAGGGGATGACGAGCTGTTGGCACCCTCTTCCAGGGAGGGAAGGGGCTGTAGGGAGGGATGTGGGCAACCGTGGCCCAAAGACCCCAAAGCACTTGCTCAAGCTGTTTGTGTAGGAAAATTGGATGAGGTCGTTCTCGTTTCTCCCTGAAAGAATATTGTTTTAAGAAATGATGGCAGGATGGCAGTATAGGACAGCAAGTAAAATGTGGAGGAGTATAGCCTACAGGTGTGTGTTGTGAAATCTGTAAATAAGGCTTAAAAAAAAAATAAATGCATGACATGCAGCTGCAAAGTTCCCAAATCGGCTCAGGCGGTGTATACGTCGGTGCTAGCTGCCTGCCGGCACTATCGGGTCCCAGCAGCAGCGGCTCAGACCTGCCTTCCCCAGGCAGAGGTGGCTCAGGAAGGAGGAAAGTGGGACCTGATCCTGTTTTTCCCATGGAAAAACCCACCACTGTGGGTTCGGTGGTGCGTTAATAGAGTTGGCAGCCATGAGGGAAGAGGTGGTTTGTGGGTTTGGGGAGTCAGCTTTGCTTTTCTGCTGGTATGTAAGTCCTGGTGAGCCCTTTTGGGGCGTGCAGATACCCCTTTTTGCTGGAATAATGTGCTCCCTCATTGCTCCGGGGGATCTGCCAGCAATTCTGCACAAGGTCTTCACCCTTGTGTGGGTGCGTGCATCCGTAAGGGTGTGCTGCACCATGGTTTTGCACCACTAAATCCCACATTTCAGCAGCAATTGATGCTGGGGCTGAACGTTGCTGTGCTCTGGGGAGGAGAAACCCAAGGGTATCGTTAATGCCTCGGCATCCATCACCAGCAAGCAGCCTCGTTCGGGCCGTGCTCCCCAGGAGGAAGGTTGCAGCTATCTCTTTCTGCCCCCGCTTTGCCAGCCAGCGCCATCCTATGATCCCGGCTGACCTTCTTAAAAGGGATCAACCACATAAAATGAAGAGATGAAGAGTAAAGGGAGGAGCCGGGGAGCGGGAGGAGGAGGAGGAATGAAATTAGGAGCAGATATTAATAACCATGTTAAATATTTATCTGACCTCCTTTCACATGATCCTTTATAATGGTGACCCAAAAAGCTGATGCGCTAATATTCGCTCTGGCTCTCCTTTCCGCCTCTCTGTCAAAGGCTTCAGGTTTGAGCAGGGAAAAAACTACTTCTCACCCACCCTGGGAGGAGATGTTGGGCTATGGGAGAGATCAGGGTCCCAAAAGACCCTCGATTAAAAAGTGACACTTCTGATGAAGTGGATTGTGGTGGGAGCAAACATCCTTTGGGGAAAGACCCAAAATTCAGAAATATGGAGCGATGGATTGAAGGGGTGGGATAACAACAACAATATCTCATGGGAGTTGTACTGGATTTGTCTAGCGGTCACCAGCGCTGCTGCACATCTCCCCAGCCTGTTTCTGGCTCAGATCGGCTTCAAAGGGGGAACCCTGAGCCGAACAGCATGAGATCCCCAGCCTTCTGTAGACCCGGGGCTTCTCCATCTGTCCGGGCAATGCTGCTGGGGCATTTTTGCACTCCAAACCCTATCCTGCAGTTGGGATTTTCTCAGGTCTCTCCTATACCTCTTAAAACGACAAAACCAGTAGAATTTCTTTGTAAAGGCAGCCTGTAATTAGACGTTTGCTGCAAACATGGATGCTAATCATGTAGTTCTCCTGCCTTAGTATTGCCCGTTCCCATCTGACTGAAGGATTTGTGTTTTTTTGTTTAAATATAATTTATTTATTTTTCAAGCAGTCCTGTTCTTAATGGCTCCAGGCATTCTGAGCTATTGCCCGGGGAAACATTGCTACCTTTAAAACTCGGGCTCACACCTCAGGGGCCGGGAAGCATCACCACCTCCGTGAATCACGGGTGATGTACAAGTCATTAGTGAAGGTTCATGAATTCCTGACTGGCTTTCCTTCCCTGTGCCTGAAAATACATTGTCTTGCAGTGCAGAAATGTGTGCTGTGGTTTGACCCGTTCAGCTGAAGATGAGAGTGGGAAAGTGCACGAGAGCGGCGGGGTTTCGGTCGTGGCTGTGGTTAAGTCCCCTGAGGCGGGTCTGAGCTTGGGAT
Organism: Gavia stellata; assembly: GCF_030936135.1. NCBI lineage: Eukaryota > Metazoa > Chordata > Aves > Gaviiformes > Gaviidae > Gavia > Gavia stellata. The sequence goes on along the minus strand of NC_082619.1, from coordinate 5,803,044 downwards.
GCAGGGGAAGATCAGCAACAACTTAGTGTAATTTTAATGCAGGGAGCTCCTTCATGTCTTTCTGATCACGTTTTTGCTGCTTTTCCATTTATCCCTTCGGTTTCCTTCTACTGTCTGCTCCTGAATTGCAGGAGCATTGACTGTGCATCCAAACCGGTCCGTGTTTTCCATCAACACATCAGCTTGCCTTTTGCTGCTGAAGTGCCTGCTGTGCTTTCTCTCTTGTTTTGGTGGCTCAAAGCCCATAAAAAGCCCTTGAGAGCCAATGTGAAATATCCTCTCATATTATAGTATTTGTCTTTTTAAAGGAAACTGAATTCATTAGAAGCGGGACTGAATACAGTAGTGGGATTTTTCTAATCTCACCATCAGCCCCCTGGGACGACGCCCTTTCAGTTGGCTTGACTAGATCCTCTGAGATGTAATGTGTGCTTTCAATTTAAGCATCAATTAAGCAACAGTATTGCCTCGCTCAGCCTCAGTTTCCCCTTTGCAGGATGGAGCTGACGGCGCTTACCCAGCTCCGTAAAGTGCATTTGAGATCTAAACCAGAGTCTTTCCCTTGCTCCGACAGCCTGCAGGCTGGGAACCTAACAAGCATTTTAGTAGGACAACACTTTTTTGGGGGGTCAAATTAGTGGAATTAGGGATAAAAAGCGGGATTTGAGTCCAGTGTCAGAGCACAGTGTAGCACAGGACTGTATTTTTCCATCAGGATGGCTGTTTCCAGGACCTGCTACAGGAGCGTACCTTTTAAAATTAATTGCATTTACTTTTAGGGAGAAAAAAACACCATATTTTTTTTGCATTCCTGGGCTTGTCCTGGATGGAGAGTGCCGCTGAGAGTCTTTCATGAAGTCCCTATCACCACCGCCGCCAGCAAAACAGAAACGCGTTTAATCTTACTAAATGTAATCTTGTTGTAGAACAGGAAATTCTCGGCTGGTCAGAGAGGATATTGAGACGCCTGCTCTGAAAAGTGTTTGAAATTATCATCATTAATCTGGAAATGATTATTGCTTAGTTCAAGCTGAGTAACGTGAAAAATAAAGTTTAACCTGAAGTGTATATGGTGAAAAGTAAATTGGATTTTTAAAAAGCTCTCGTTTTCCTAATGGAAGATAAGATTAATAGCACAGCTCAGGAATTTAGAAAAAGTGCAGATTTCCAAAATTTAAAAGCAACTGGTGTTTAAGATGTTCGGAAACCTCCCACTTGGGGAGGTTTCTGTCTGGTGCTCTCCCAGCACCCACTCTGTGAAAAATCAGATCTTTGTAAATTGTCTTAAGAGCGCCCCAAATCACTGATCACCCAGAAAATAACTGTGGTCACCCAGATAAAACGGTTCTTGCCTTTCCTTAAAGTGGGTTTTCTTAGGGTGGGTAATACGTGTGTTCTTCAGTTCCAGTAAATGTAGTGATGTTTTAACCCACGGGACCAGGGGAAGGGCACTGTTGGAGGGTGTTGTGTGCAATTACCCGCCGTCCTTTTTGCAACCACTGAGCTCGCTGCGATGTGGAAACATCAGCGTTGGTAAGAGTCTTTTCTCTCTTGCATCTCCTGTTCAGCACGATGCAAGGCTGAAGAGGATGCGTTGCAGCTGGCAGGCAGGCTCAGGCAAGGGGGTGGTGGGTACAGATGTGTGAAATGGGCTGCAGGCACTTGATTTCATCTTAAATTAGTGTAAGAGGGGACCTGAGCCTCTCTGATGAGCAAAGCCAAGTTGTCCAGGTCTGACCTCCAACAGAGGTGTGCTAATGCAGAGTAGCTGGGAATCCCTAGCTGTGGACCTCGGGCTTCCTCCGGAACCTCTCTCTGAAGGTTTCTGGCATTAATCTAACCTCCCTCGCCATCATCTTTGGCCAAGTTTGGGTTAGTTTGGGTTACGGATGCGTCCTCGTGCCTGAGCTAGAGCTGCACTGTTGTCCTCGCAATGGGAGCCGCAGTTGACTTCTATTTCGGAGCTGAGCCAGCACGTAGGAGATGGAGAAAGCCACATGAGGAAAAGGAGGGCTTTGGGGGGAAGTTTTTTTCCTTGTGTTTCGAGCAGAGAGGTTGGATATAATCTCTGATACTCCCCTCTTGCTGTCAGTCCTGTCTCAAGTTTGTTGCTGTGAACTCTCCCTAGTCTATTTTTTTCTAGCTTTCTCCGATTTGGATCTGAGAGAGCTGTCTCCTGCTGACACCCACTGATCTCTGGTACACCACAGTAATAAATCCTGGGTTTCTTTTGCCTCCTTGATCCCTGTTGATGCTCCTGTCTTGCATGGCCCTGATACCCAGGTCCATGGGGCCAGCAAACTCTTGTCCCCACACATGCCCCAGAGCCTGCGTTTGCATTGATAGAAGGTTAATGCCGATGGGGTTTCACAACTTTTTGATTTATTGTCTTTCGACATTCATCACTCTTTTCTTTAAATTAAAACTCCCTCCAGATGGGGTCTCTGACACAGATTTATTGATCTGCAATAAAACCTCCCTCATAACCTGTACAGCTGCCCATTCATCTTTCGGTGAAGGAGGGATCATTTCTCCTGTGGATGTCCCAAGAATGAAAGCGAGCTGCTAACTTTTTCCCCTCTTCTGCCTGTCTGGTTTCTCCCATTTTTTCCATGCCTCATCTCAGGTTGTTTACAAGGCACTAGATGGGAGCAACACCATCTCGGAGCTAGCCCTCGTGCCCCTTCTATTTTTGGGTGCCCAGAAGGTGACGTGGTGGCAGAAAGGCCAGCTGGAAAGGTCCCAAGTGATGGTACAAGCCATAGGAATCTATTTTAGATACTGCAAATCCTAATGAGGCTTCTATCCCTGACTCTCACAGGGATGTGCAGAGGGAGGGTGTAAAGGCAATAAGTTGTGGCTTCTCTGGTGCAAGAAACAGCTATAATTAGATGCTAAAAGAAATTCTAGCAAGATAAGTTGGCTGGAAACTGTAATGTTCTCCTCGTTTGTGACTGCTTGCATTCACTTGTGTGTGGGTTTTTTCACAAATGGCTCAATTTCCTAACCTAGGAGGAACCCATCTGAAAACGTCGTCTGTGGTGATGTGATTTTGCTCAAGTTTGGGGTTTTTTTTAGTGATGTGATCACACCTTCCAAAATGGTTTCAGTCTCGGGCCAGAGTTACTAGCAAGATCAGTTGTTCTGAGAAGCATTGTTTTCCAATGACAAAAAACCAAGTGTGTGTACGTGATACAAAATACGATGTGGAAATATTGAGTTTCTGGCAGATTGATGAAAAATAAGTCCCCAGAACAGACACTAAAGTCTAGACTTGCCCAACTAAATTCTTTTTCCTGAGTTTCCCACTGTAGAAAGATGCAAATTAAGTAGAAGGCCAAAATTTCAGTAGCCTGAAGCCAGTCCCTCTGACATGCATTTATGGTGTGAAGCCTGGTCCCCAGCTTGGTACGCCTGATACTTAATGTCCTCAGGAATCACACAGTGTCACTTGCTCTTCGGGAAGCAAATGGGATTAGGGAAGGATCAGTCATTCTGACAATTGAGACAGGGGGTTTTTTAGGTGCCTCAAAGCACAATGCTGTGTGAAGCAGGATTATGGTATGTCTGACTGAAGTCACTCATCACATTGAATGTACATAAAGATGACTACACGTGTAAGCCTGTCCGATGTTGGCTGTGCATGTGAAGGCTGACTTTGGGTACTCATGTTGACCCACCTACATCCATCCAGGTCACAGTTATTCCCAAGAACATCTCTTTTGATGCTTTACCTAAACTCCAGAGATGGTCAAAGCTGTGCCAGTGGCTGCTTTGAAGGACGTGGGGGCACGCGGAGCCGCAGGAGATATGCACATGCTGGCAGAGAGGTGAATGAATGGATGAGGTGGCCCAGAAATGGTAGATGGGAAAGACCTGAGAGCCAGACAGGGGGATGAGCAGTGCCTACAGATAACTCGGGAAGAGTGCTGGCCTGGGTGGGGGCGATCAGGGGAGGATGGGCGAGCGTTGAGTCAGAAGGGAAGGCATCATCATTTATCACCATAATCAGGAAGCCAGGCTGAGAAGGTTTTAATCGCTGTGCACGGAGCTGGAATGCAGAGCAAGTTTATGGTTTACAGTGAGAGGACTGACACAGCTGATTGATGTCAAATATGTCATGATGTATATTGTAAAGCCAGGAGATTTAATGGTGTAACTCCATGGTAGTCTTGGAAGTGAGGCACTGCAGAGCAGGGAGTGATGGATGGGCTCATTTACATGTAAAATTGCCGATGGCATTGACAGCACTGGTATGCGGAGGGAAGATAAGAGGGAGACAGTGAGATTCACTCTGACCCTGGTATTGAAATATTAAAATACAGCTGTAGGATCATCTGGACATTGCAAACCGAATGTCTATCTGTGTGTATTTGAGCGTATATATACACTTGTGCTTATGGTTATAATTACGTGCACAGTATGCCTTTGCGAAGTAGACAGCTCCGTGTAGTATTATCAACTCTTGGCTCAGGCAAAAATAGTTTGTGTTACTTATACATCCTCGGGGAGATGAAATCCCAGTGAATGCAGGTATTGCTTAGCTTTGGAGGAGCCTTGGTCCCGATGCTTTTGGGGGTAGCGTTGCAGAGCAGAGGCAGCCAGATTCATGCTGGCAATTAGGCTCGGAAGAGCTTGCTCCGGGAAAGCCTGGGACTCAGCACGTCCCACGGCACGAGGCTGGGTTTCCAGCTCCAGTGCACCATTAACCCAGATTTCAGCATATTCCCATCATCGCCACTATGTGTCAGGAGCAGGACTGGCGTAGAAGTTGCCCTTGTAGCTCAGGATCTCCTGTCTAATTTTGGTTGACTCAAGGGGCAGGTGGGGGGAAAAAAAAAAAAGAAAAGAAAAAGGAAAATTTTGGCTGCTGAGGTGATACAAACTGAATGTGGCAGAGCAGAGAACCTAGCCTAAATAAACTGTCAGAGGATGTTTTGTTTTCATTATGCCTGCTGCAAGCCCTTAAAATTCCCGGTTGCGCTCTGTAACGCTATCCTTGACTTATTTCTACGGGATAATGTTACTAAGACTTGGTGAGCTGCTCATAAGGAGCCTGGGGAAGTCATTAGGAGAAGCAAGCCTTTTGCTTCTGGGTGCAAACGTGCTGCTGCTGGAAAGCCTGGAAGGGGTTTAGGAGACCAAGAGGTTGAAGACCCATGTTTTGGATGGCTTTATAAGGAATTAACTCTCCTGCAAACATCTCCAGCTAAAAGCCTATCTGCTGTCCCCCAGCTCCGGCAGTGTACCTGTCTCCACAAATGGCTCCAGTGAAGCTGATGGACTCACCCCCGGGCTAAGTCATCCCGGTTATCTCTTGCAGAAACTTTGAGGGCTGAGAAGCAAGGGAAGAGAAAAATCTCTCTCTGCAGCCGCTCAGGCTGGCTCGGGGAAGGACCCGGGAGCAGCCCGGGGAGGGGACGGGTGGGAAAGAGGAGGTTATAAAAGGCCCTTGCCCCCTAATGAGGGTTACTTAGACGGCATTTGCCTTCATCCACTTGGTCCCTGTCGCCTTTGATCCCATCCCTCATTTCAGCCTACTTGACAGTCAGCGGAAGGGCCTAAATTGGGATGTTTTTCAGAGGCAGGTTGACTAAGCACCAACTGAGCCGACCCTGATATAAACGCTTAAGAGGCTTTGCAGGGGATTAAGTGACTGTATTTTAATCTTGCCTTCTTCATGGGGATGTGTCGTGGGTCCCAGCACGCTGCCTGGGGCTGTAGGTTCGCTCTCCCGCCCTGGCCCCAGCCGCTGATGCTCCTGGGACAGATGGACCGAGTATTTCCAGGAATTAACTTGAATTGCTCTTTCCTTAAATGAAAAGCCTAATATTAAAACCATCCTTGCAAAGGACTTTTTTTTTTTTTTAAATTTATGAGCTGCTCTGTCATCTCTGGAGACAATGTATAAATTATAGAATAGCCATATATCTGAGCCAGAGTTGGAGGCAAAGGGTGCTCTGTTAGGGAGAGCAGTCGTCGGGGTGAGGGGAAGAGGATTTAGACTTTTTTTTGACTTCCTGAGCTCATTTTGGTTCTGATCCCAAATCCTTGGAAGATGGTGTGAATCCCATTTTCCATTAACTCTCAGGGGCTCTGGAGGAGAGAGCCCTTTTCTGAGCAGAAATAGGGATTGCAATGCCAGATCAGCATAGTGTCCTATCTCCAAAAGCTGCCAGTGGCAGATGCTCAGGAATAAAGTAAGAGAGAGTTATGCTGGAGTAATAAATTTTATCTATGAAGCTGTGATGGGGGCTGCACAAACAATTATGCCAAACCAGTCCTTGCCCAGATGGGTTCCTGAGATAAAACAGAGGGTCACCAGTATTTGAAATGTCATTGTCTGTGGGAGAACTGAAAGGGTCATCTCTGTCCCCGTGTAGCCCCAGGTGTTAAGAAAGGACAAGGGAATAGGGAAGTGGTGATGCTGGTTTGTTATTTTCTTGCAATTCCCCTGCGTGGCTCCTTGAATCTGTCTCCAGGGCAAGAGCATTGGCGAAATCCCTGGAAGTGCCTCGTACAGCATCAGTCCTGAAAAATTGAGGTTTTTGTGGACGTAGGGTCTGCAGGGAGGGGTCTCGTGAGCGCGGTCGCTTGCAGGAGCTCTGTAGCCATCCCCCACTCTCTCCTGTACCTTCCTCCACGGTTTTATGTGGTACAAAATACTTGGACGCACTTCCCCAACCCCTATGGATGCTCTGGGATTGCAGCTGCAGTTTGCTCGGTTTTAGAGGCTCTAATTGTGTCAAAGCCACTTTGGGTCTGACTGCCCCACATGGGAAACACATATTTGTAGCAACAGCCACCTGAGGTTTGTGCCACCGGCGCATGCAGCCATGTCCCCGAGAGCCACGCGTCCCCTCCCTGCAGCCCGCACCCCAGCTCGTGGCAGGCAGAGATCTTCCCAGCTGGCTCAGCTATTCTGCGCTGGTCTCCTGATGCCCGCCAGGAAGGGTTCTGTTTCTCCACTGCGCCCTTGGCTCGTCGCACGTTAGCTGCCAGAGCAGCCCTTGTTAGAAAAAGAGACTGATGGGTTTTAAATCGTGTTTTGGTGCAAGCCAGTAAGGCTGCCTTGATTTATCCCCATAGAAAATAGTGAGAGATGGAGTTTGAAGTTTTTCAGTGAATCAACTGGGAGAGCAGAGGCGTTTAGGGTGGACCTGGCTGTATGTTTGCCAGGGTACCAGCCCAGCATCTCTGCTCTGCAGAGCGGGGCGAGGAGGGTGCCATGGGGCTGGTCCCTGCCGTGGGGAGCAGCAGCGCATCCTGAGAGCATGCTCATCCCCCGTCGGGGTCCACTCAGCCTTGCGATGTTGCGTTTCGTCAGGTTGCATTAAAGATGACGTGATTTAACCATCCTTTGGGTGCTGCTGCCCTTCGGCAGCTTCTGGCAACAGGCAAGGGTGGCTTTCCCGAGCATGCAGCAATCTCCCACCACCTCTCCCCTAGGAAATGGGGCCCCCCTCCCAGGTCCCAATCCCCCCAGCTTCATCTCAGATCCCTCTTTTGCCCTCCGCCACATGCCGGTGGCAGCCAGTCACCCCACCATCCCTTACCCGTGAAGTTGAGGCTACTTTTTGTTTGTTTATTTTAATTATCATCTTTCTCCCTGGCTCGGCGTTCCCGCAAGGGAGACGGCGTCTGTGTTAATGGGATTATGTGTGCTGTTTGCTGATGTGTACGTGTTTGCCACTTCCTCTCCCTTTGAATTTCACCCAGATAATTGATTTCTGTCTCTTCCTTGGCACTTGCTTTTGCGGCGCAGGGTGTTATTAGTCCCCTTTTGTTTCATTGCAGAGCGATGAAGCCTTTACAAGGCAGCCCGAGCAAAAACAATTGTTGAATCTCTCACTTTCTTTATTAACTAACAGGGGATTGCGGGTGGCTTGAAGCCCTCGGAAAGACGTAATAACATCAGCGATGGCTTGGGAGCTATGTGGCTCCTTCCCACCACAAGAGGTTGGGTGGATAATCCAGGTCTCCATTGCTGGTCATCCACTTAAGTTGACTCTGGCTGTCTCCTGTCCATCCATTTATCCCAAGATGCTGGGAGCTGAGGGACCAAATCCTTCCCTGTTTTGCATGTGGGGAGCTGAGGGTGGGTTGAGATTCGTGGCACTGGCACGGCTCCCCTTCTGCCATGGCTGCTCAGGAGGTGATGATGGAAAGTGGTTGGTTCTTCTTAAGCCAGGACACGCTGATTTAGGGAGACCAGCCTTCCCAGGAGAATAGGCCAGTTTCAAAAGAGTGCTTGGGCAAAACTAACAAATACAGGGAAAAATAAAGCATTTTGCAAGATTCTAAAATATAATTGGGTTTTTTAAGGAAAAAAAGCGATTTTCTGGCTCAAAATGAAAAATTGAGGCGTAGCTGAATTTTTCTTTCAGTTAATAAGCAAAACTGGTTGAAATTTAAAGATCATATTGACTTTGGCCCAATTTTCACTTGAGTTTAAATAATTTGAGAACTTTGGCTTATGAATTTTTAGGGCTTCTTCCCCCCTCCTTCCCTTCACTGGAAAGGGCAAAGTTTTTATAGAGCAGGAACAGTTATTTTCTGCCCAGCTTTTTTCAGACTGTGACAATTTCCAGAAAAACATCCTGTCTAATGTCACACAAGCACTCTGAGCACGGAGAAGAAATTCAGTTGTTGAGTTAAAGAGCAGCTCAACTCCATGGAAAATAAATACAAATGAGTCTTAACTAGCTAGATTCCCCTTTGCTTCGGTGTCTGGGTGGAAGTAGGGTGTGCTCCCCCAAAACACAAGGAACTGGCTCCCCTCTCTGCCCTTCTGGCTCTTGGCTTTGTTTTCTTCTATTTGCGTAATTTCTCATCTTATTTTCTCTTCCTATTGTCTTTTCTCTTTTCCCTACTTTTCGTTTATTTTCTCTTCTCTCGCTGCCTATTTTCTGTTTGATTTCTGCTTTTTTCTTCCCTCCCTTGCTAGCCTAGAATGTGGCTAGCATGAATGAGTGATTTCTAGAAGGAATAAAATTGTTTAAGCAGGAAAAAAAGCAACAACATTTTCTGTGCATCACTGTGTAAAATGTACAATAATAAAGCAGAACCACACTAAATGAATTATGGTAAAAAACCCAAATTACCAACATGTCAAATACTATTAGCACTCAGATTTGTAGAAAGAATATATGCACAGAGGAAGCTTTTCTTATTTTTTTTTTTTTTCCCTGCTCCTTTAGTAAAGCAAATGCCAGCCACTCATAACAGCTGGTTTTGGTGCCTTGAATGAATAACTGATAAAAAGAAGAAAAGCAAGACACATTCCCCAGAACCATTTTTCATGATGTCAAGGTATCAAGGTAATGTGTTACTTCTTGCAGGAACTTCAGATGTGTTCCTATATGTGAGCAAAAGTCTCATTTTCTTTGACGGGATTAATGATCGCTTATTCCACCGGAGAAGGGAGATGGAAAAGAATCAAAACTAAGAGGGCCGAGAAAGAGAAATTCTGTCTGGGAATTGATTTGCTGGCATGGACTAGCAAATCAAGGAAGGACCACTTTAATAAGAGGGCTTCCTAAGGGACCGGGTATCTTGTAGCATCCTCAAGGACAGTGCTTATTGCTGGTGGAGTTTGCAATTAGTTGGGTGGCCCTGACTATCATTGGAGGAGACCGCCGTGGCTGTTCATGTTCAATAGTCCCACCAGCTAAGTTAGAGCACTTTAGATAGGGTGGATATTTTCCTCATCCAAAGCTTTTTAAATTTTCTTAATAATATTATTGCTCTTGCAATTATTACAGTTATTTTTACTTGTAAGGTTGAGTTTGGAAGGATAACAAGTTCAGCCAAGAGATGAAATTATTTTGGGTTTGGCCAACAAAACCACATGCTCATGTTGTCAATGTTTGCTCCTGGGTGAGTTCTCTGAAGAGCAAAAGGATAGAGCATGACTCGGTCTCTCTTTCATTGAAGCTGCTCCATTTTGCATGAATAAATATTTGTTGGGCCAGCAGAGATTTTTATAGCCCATCAGCTGGGGCACTCAGCTGGGATGGAGGAGACGTGTGTTCAGGTCCCTCTTCCAATGCGTATTTAATTATTTATCTGCAGCAGAATGGCTCAGAGAAGAGACTGAGACAAAGAGCCAGAGGCCAAGTCTGTAGCCTGATAGCTGAGAGACTTAGTTGCCAAGAGAGGCCGTGATTTTTTATTACTGTGGATAACTGGCTTTTTTAGGGTTCATGTGGGTTTTTCTGCTCTAGGTCTGAGCAGGAAGGCTATACTGGTTTTTAGAGATTTCTCCTGATAAACTGGGCTGGTTCGGAAGTGGGTGGCAGGGGGTTGTTTGTATATGGAAACTTTCCAGGGTCTAGGAAAGGTGGTGGTTCTTTGAAATGTCCAGCTTTTTCCAGGGTGGGATAACTCTTTCCCTTCACGTGTTATCTATGGGACCTCTGTGCTCTTTTGCTCTTCAGATGTCTTCCACCAGTTTCCCTTCTCAAAGAACAACTTGCACAACCCGTATTATGTCTGTCCAGGCTAACATACACCCAGTCTCCCAATAAACACTGCAGAAGAGGGCATGCATAGTGCAGGGGTACTGGGGCATTTCTTTGAAGACATTCCACCCAGCTCAGCTGCTACAGCTGCCACTAAGTTCAGCTGAGGTAGCAGCCAAGCCATGTCTGTCCTGGACTAGAGAGTTCACTTTGTTCTAGATATAAGCATTTAGCTTAAAGTGAGTTAATTAGCAGCTGAATTAAAAGGAAAGGAGAAGTTCTAGTCTAACAGACCGGTGACTTGCAGAGGTTTCTTCCATCCGTGCTTTTCCAGAAGGGCTAGGACTTTGGAGAAGTTGTGTCGTTTATAATGAATACACACTCTGAAATCTGCATGCGTCCAGCAGTCAGGCTCTCCTCCTCTGCTATTAAGTGTGAAGAAAAAGATCACTCTCTCTGACCTTCCACCAGGCAGATCTTACACCAAAGGAGAGCTGAAGCTGAAGCTCCTTGACAGAAAGGCTGGGAAGCAAATTAAACAATACAAAGTATTTGTCGTTCCTTTGAGGCTCATTCATTACCCATTTGCAAAATTATGCTGCTCCCCCCTAAAATTACCCAAATCAAAACAAGTGACTCAACTAGAAAATGCTTTAGCAAACACATTAGTTAGGCAACTTCTTATTAGTCAGTGGTTAATAAGAAATAATGAATTATTTGTGCAGTTAGTAATGGTAGGTTCCAGCCTTCCCAAGCCTTTGAGTGGATTCAGTATGTGAGTGAAAATAGCTTCAAGGTCTAGGCTTAAATCTAAATTTGGAGGAAGTTTAGGCTCAACTTCAGGTTGAAACCTACCCCTGCTTTGAGTAGGGGACTAGATCAGGTGATCTCCAGAGCGCTCTTCTGACCTAAATGATGCCCCTGTGAAAGAGGTTCTTTGTGTCCTCGTCATGTTGCTTGGGTTTTTTTTCTTCAGAGTCAGTGGAAGGAAGTCTCTGAGCAGCTGTGAAAAGTTGATCTTTATTATTACCGTGCTTTGGTTTCCTCTCTTTAAGTGCTGGACTCCTGACGAGTGCCAGAATGAAATCACTGAGATGGTCGATGAGAGCTAGAGAAGCATCCTAGCCAAGGCATGGGTACCGCTTCCAAGTGACAATGTCCTTGATGGCTGGGAGCCCCAGAGGTGACAGTGACTTTATCAAGTGACCTTTGTCTTGTTGTAGCAGACCACCTCGATGTATGAACGCGTGTTCCTGCTGGGGTGCAGCTCGAGGAAGGCCATGTGTGTAGTGCTGCATTTTATATTAAACAAAAATAAATTCCCTCTAACGTGAGTTTTTCAGACAGGTTGTCCTAATATATTAACTTCTGTCTGTGTTTTGAATAGTCAATTTCACGGTGAAATGAGTTCTTAATAATATATTTACCACCTGGGAGAAATCTCCCAGCCATCTGGAAAGGAGTGGGGATTTAGTGCCTCCAAATGGAGATTGGTTTTTTATTTATTTATTTTGCCCATGTTTCCTCCCCCTGCCCAGGCAGGACCCAGAGGATGCTTTGGGTCCAAACTGACCACTGCAGCAGGTTTTTTGGGTCTTTTGCCCCTTCTCTTACTGGCACGGAAGCGTCAGGAAGCCTGTGGAGGTTCTCTGTGGCTTCCCAGGCTGGAGACTGGTGTTAAGGCAGCACGGGGACGTGTCCCCTTCACCAACCCCGGGCTAAGGACAGCTGAGGCACTGAGGGGCTGGTTTGGAGGTAGAGGAGTTTTCCTTGTAAATGCTGGCAAAGCCTTACTCTTCTGATGGAGATGTCAGTGATACATGACCTAAATCCAGGCTGGTTTGTGTAATACATCTTTTGAACTCCAGTAAAATGGAAGCCAGATGCAAACCAAGCTATCCCTTGATTACATGGGGAAAATGGTAAATTCATCATCACTTGAAGTCTTTTAAGCAAGACTGATTGTCCTGCTAAAACCTATACGTTGCATCAGCAAGAAGAGATCGGGTTTGATAGTGTTTGCCTGAGCGCAAGGGAATAATCCTTCTGTTTGCTACAGGGCTTACAGGGTGAAATTGTGTGGTGTGGCATCTTCAGGCTGTCAGATTTGATTGTCTCTTTTGGCCTTTGACATTGCGAATTGATGGAAACTCATCATGGCCTTTCTCTTGTGTCCTTACGTAGCTTCCCTACGTGCTAAAACCTCATCTTTATATCACTGGAGTATGAAATTCCCATATGCCTCAGTGTTCACCCAACACAAGTCTCTGCAAGAAGGAGAAGAGGAATCTGGTGGCCCCAGGGCTTGAAAAGCATTAATTTTGTTTGCAAAAGTGATAGCATTAGCATATCCTGATCCTCTGCTTTAAAACTCTCCACGGGTCACTCATGTGACATTAAATGCAACGTTTTTGCTGTGGGGTTTTGCACAACCCATGTGTGGTGCTAGCAAATCCTCAAAATTGCTCAGGGTGCGTTTGCACATGTCATTGCAGGGGGGAAGCTCAGCAGCCCTGCCATCTGAATAATCTCTTTGCTGTTGAAATGTGTGTAATCTGGTGAATTTGAACTGCCCAAATCTTCTCGTTGGGAACGGTGGGAAAGCCCAGACTATAAGGCTGTAAAGTGATGGGGCAGCAGGGTTAGCTGGGTGGCACCCGTCTGTCCGCAGTACCTGCTCAGATAGTCTCTAACGCCGTTGTATATACAAGCTAATGTGATGTAGGTTGCCCTCCCCAAAGGTGTCATAAATCTCCTTTGCGTTTTTCCTGGGCTAAATGAGTACAGGCAGGAAAGCGGGTCTCAACCTCGGCTGCTCAACTCGCCCCTTTGCAGGCTGTAAAAGGTGGGGGGAAGGGTTGAAGGTCCCCTTTGACTGAGGTTGAAAGCAGTAAGGTTTTGTTTATCCCTACCATTTATCCCATCTATTTCAGCCGTGCGTGGCAGGGGATGCCTCTAGCAATGCACCCCTTTGAACTCTGCAGTCTCTAATTCGGTGCAGACACCTGGCTGCTCCTGAAATACGTATGGGAGGAAAAAAAAGGGAGCCCTGTTAGGAGCTGCATTTTACAACAGGTTGCACCAAGCCCCTGGATTTAGCTCTCCTTGAACTTGAAGTTGGCAATAATTGAAGACCAGATTTTGCAGCTGCTGTTCTGACATGATATTGCTGCCGGGTGTTATGAAAACCACTAGAGCTAGAAACCAGCACTATATACTCTTCTTGGAGTTTTAGCTTTCAAACATATGAAGCATCAATCTCTAGCTAGCGGCTCATGAGCTATCAGCTCCTACAATCAAGTGGAAAAGAGTATTTCAAAAGTGCTTAGTTACTGGAACAGTACAAATGCTTTCTGGACCAGCAAATGCTTCCATGTATTGGTCCTGGACCATGATTAGGAAGATAAAAATCTGGTCCCTGAGAAAGTACACTGCCTGACTGCTCCTATTGCAGAAATGTCAAAATAAACAGGAAGGATGCAGGGCCTCCGGGATCGGCTCGCTCGCCCTCGGGGGCTGCTTCCAGGTGTGTTGGGGTGTGTTTTTATTTTTATTTTCCCTAGTGGTAAAATAACCAATTTTCTTTCTTGATCTTTTAATATGAAAGTCTTTGTTCTCATTGAATCTATGAATAGGCTGATCCTGTAGTCGTCCTCGTAAGGATTTATTTTCAAGGCTTAGGATAACTCAAGCTGTACCTGCAATTTTTAGAGACATGGATCATCTTTGGGGGAGGTGAGGGGGTCAGACATACTCTTGGGTCTAGCTAGAAAGCGTAGGAAGTTATTACACCGTGATGGATGCTGCCAGCACCACAGCTGGACTATCTTAATTGACTGAGTGAGCATGACCCACGTGCTTGAGTGCAAAGACAGCGTCCGTGTGGCTTGAGCTATAGCCCAGCTCTATCTGCCAAGCCTCTAGAAATCCTCCGTACAGTCCTACATTGAGTAAGCATTGCTACAAACATTGCTTTTATATACTGAAGCACATCTCATGCACTTTGTTTGTGGTAGCGCCGTTGAAACTACCAGTTACACCATGCAACTGCTGTGATTTTACCTATTATAATGAGAATTGTGGGCTTGAACCCCCCAGGATGATAATTTTGGGGGTGAGGACTTGTGCTGTCTGTTTTAACGAGAGCTGGGTAGCGCGTGTGCTTTTGGACGTCGCGTTCAGTATGTATGGTGAAAAGCCACATTTTATTGCATCGCCGGCTGTTTGGGGGTCTGCATTATTTCCTCGTATAACTGTGGTGTTCCAAGGGCAAATAAACTTGTAGTCTTTTGCTTTTAAAAGTTTGGCGGCTGCAGCTTGGGCAGAGGGAGCCTTTGCTTGCTGGCAGGTGAGCGATGGTGTAGGGCCGGATTCGGTGGAAGGAACGAGCGAAACTCCTCCTGGGACCCCTTTCCTGGATCCAACAGTTCGCGATCCACAGCAAGATTGTCCCAACTTTGTCCCTAAAATGAGCCCCCCGGTCGCCAGCACCGTCGGGGTTGAATTTCTGCGTGTGACGTCAGTGCGCATTAGCTTGATTTATCTTGAAATGATGTAAAAGGTCGGGATGTTTTAAATTGAAACTATCTCCATTCACAGTCCATTTTCCATAAGCCATTTTACTGGTGATGTGACATGATATCAATAACAATGAGGTTTCTCGCTGCCTGCTGTAGTTGTTTATGGAAAGGAGTTTCAGAAAACATATTATTAGAGAGAATAATGGATGGGCTGTAGGGAGACAAGGAAATAATTGCATTGAGGGGGCTTGAAAACATCATAAAGCCAAGAATGGAGTTTGGTTGGACTCTCATGTCACAAGGTCCCTAGGACTAAACTAATTCTCCATAAATCTGTGCAGCCCATTTAGGCTTACGGATTTTCTTTTCTTCTCTTCTCTACCAGATTTTTTTTCTCCCCCCTCTTTTCTTTTGAAGAAACACCACAGAGGAGATTGAAGTGAATAAAAACCACCCAATCCACAATTATGGTGATTAATTATCCATTTGTATTTTGTTAGCACCTCTGGATTCTCTGTCAGGGGGCTGAGAATCATCCAAGCACAGAATAGAAAAACAGGCATCCTTTTTCTAAGGATCTTGAAGCTTTGTTTAAAAAGAAGAATAAATAAATATTAACAAATGATAACAACTAAAAAATTAAAAAAGAAAGAAAAGGAGCTGCTACAGAGTTGACATCCAGATCAGGAATGTTGCCAGCACCCTGGCTGCTAAAACCACCCACCTTTTGCTCTGATTTGAATTTTTGCCGCTGTTGGGAAGAGCCGAAGCTGTTAAAGCAGTTAATTTATAAGCAGATCCCATTTGAAGTAGGTGGTAAAAAATAAGTGTCTTCCTCTCAGGTGCTGGGGTAGGAGATGGGTGATGAGAGGGCAGGATGAGATCCTCAGTGTGCCGGCGCGGCTTTTAGGGGACTTTGAGATCCAACCATGCGTGAAGTTGGAAGGAGTTGGGCATCTCGGTCCTTCCCGGGCTGCTCCTGTCTGCTGATGCTGCCCACCACCCCGGGCTGCCCGCGGGGGGAACCGCATTCTCAGCCCTGAGAAACACAGGGGAGAGCAAACATCTTCCTGAAGTTGGTCTGAATATTTCCCCTCCAGCGGTCCTCCCGTTGGAAATTTCAAATTGATATATCACAAAAGACCCATTGACTGGCTGTTTCACAGAGAAATTTTCCCTCTATTTTCCAGTCAATCATTCCCCTGGCCCTGTAATTTTTACTTGCATTACATCAGCGCGGGGGGAAATTCAGAAAAATCAGGACTTTGACCGGTTCTTTCAGAGAGTGGATGAAAGGGCCTTTTCTGCCTCGGGGAGGGGTTGTTTGTTCATATTTCCAGGGTCTGGGAATAAAAAACCAGCCTGGAAGCATGGCGTTATAATTACCATAGGATTAAATCACAGGACTAAATTGGTGGGAGCTGGTGGTTACACTTCCATGGGCTTCCCGGGATCTGGGGTCAAAGCCAGGGTGGATGGGACAATTTATATTCCCCGGCTGTGCTGGTTGCCTCATGTTTCAGCCCCGTTTTTAACGCGTCCGTGGGGTTTGGCACCCTCCATCAGCGCCATAAGGACTCACCCCAGTTTTGCTCCATGATAACTGCTGAAACCTGTGATGAATTTTTTGGGGGGGTCTGCCCACCTAGGCTGCTCCGAAAGATTCCCTCCGGTGGGAATCGCTCCGTGTGCTCGCCTAACCTCAGTGGTGCTCTGCGCTAATGCTGGGTGAATAATGGCTTTTTTAATTATTTTTCACAGCTTGGTTGGTGGCCAGAGCAAAGAAATAACATTGACTTGGGGTCACCTCGGACAAAAGTAGGGAGTTTTTTTTTCTTAATGGTGTCAAGCTAGTGTTTCTGTCAAATCATAGTGAAACGGTTTACGCAAACCTGAAAATAAACCCAGATGCTTCACTTACATAGCCTTTTTTTAACCTTTATATAAATGTCAATTTTTTGGAATGACAATGACATTTCAAGTGAGAGATTGAAATGTAACACACAAGAAACATCACCACGAGATGTTTTGACTACTCTTCAGCTCCCTCCTCTCCCCGTTCTATTTATTTTCTGCGAAAACTCTTCACTAAACCTGACTTGAATCCACAGATAGTTTCGGTTCCTGAAAATGACATTTTCTAGTCGGTCGAAAACAAAAAAAAAGAAATCCTACAGGCCTTGCTCACCCCTTGGTGCCAGCCCCAGCCCTGTGGTTTTCGACATATCTTAGTGCTTAGAAGCATTTGGGCTGGGAAAATCCCGTCCGAGGGACACGAGGGTCTTTTGACCCCTCTCTGGCATGCAGACTTTTTGCTCGTCCCTCTTTGCAGCCCACAAATTTTGCATTTCTGACCAAATACTGCGCTTTGGTGGCTTTCTGCAAGGTTGGAGGAGAGTGTTTCAGGGCTTGGTCCCCATCCTAGTTGATGCAGTGCATCGACCGGGCTCCTCTGCAATCGAAAGCAGGATCTGAAGCCAGAAAGCAGAGTGTATTTATCGCGTCTCGGTGGCACCAAAGAAGAGCAATGGTTAGCATCGTTATTGCCGGTCCCGCCAGGGATTAACGGAGGTGTGGGTCAGCCAAGTGACATCCGCAGCCTTATGTGAGATGAGTCGGTAGCAGAAGCAAGATGCAGGCTCTGACTCAGGAGAGCGATGAAGTGCAAACCTTGAGTACTTCATCAGTCAGGCTATTGCTTAACTGCTGGCTTACACATCGGTCCGTGCCCACGTGCTTCCCTGAGTCACAGTCTAGGAGGGGAAAAACACTTCTCCTCAGCATCTCCATCCAAAGTGTCCTCCTTCACCCCCTTTTTTTTTTTCTGCCGCCACCAGTGTTGTGAAAAAAATCTTCACTTTGGTTTCAGTCGTTTGAAGGAGAGGATAAACTAAGTCTTTGCAGTGCTGCTTTGCTTCTGTTTCACCCCAAATAGTGCACGTTTCTTCTGCCGACCTGGGGACCTCGCTGCTGCGGGAGGGTTTTGGGGGAGCGAGGATGCCCTGTCCCCCGCTGCCGTGCGGGTTGGTAGCGCAGGGCAGGATGAGACCGCGCCGCTCGCCGCGTCCGGTGCGAGCGCTCAACCTTATTTACAGCAGGAGAAAATTAATGGGAGTCAGCTTTCAAAGGTAGATTATTTCATTATCATCGTAATTGGTACTTATAATTAGTTGTTACTCCGGCGTGTGATGTGCCCTGAGCGCTGTGTCCGCAAAGTGCAGGAGCAAAAAGGAAAGGCTATTTTTTTATTTTATAATTAATTATGAGCGCTGTTTATTTTGTTGGATATTTATGCACTTGCTATTTCAATCAAGTAACCTCAGCTTGTTTCGCTGTGCAGTAGGCAGATGGTAGGGCTTTGCCTGGCCTGGCTCTGGTTCAGATTCGGCTCTGCCTTCTGCCCTTCGGGCAGTCGTCCCTCCGTTCGCCTATGAGCAAATTGGGAATACCTCTACTTTGCCCCGTGCTCGGGCCAGCCATCGCTGGAAGACTCCCTGGTGTTGTTATTAAATTGCTGCAAAGCCTTAGGTGGGGATTCGAAGACGTACCGCTGCTTTTCCCAGCGGGGACAGGTGAGGGGGGACCCTGGCACCGCGTGAGCCCGGGCATCTTGCTAGAGGACAGAAGCCTCTTGTCAAAGCCAAATCATCCTGGAAAGCCCCCAGATATTTGCAGGCTGCCTGCTCCGAGTCAGGCAAAGGGCCGCCTTTGTGGTGCGTCAGCCTTTCCACTGCTGAAACAATAAATGGCCTTATCCTCGTTAGCTGACGTAACCGAACAAAGTGCCATTGATTTTGGTAGGTGCTTCGTCAGTGACAGGAATGCGAGGGATGGGGTTTATGACCCCACCGGCTTTTCCAGGCGTCCGCGTACATGCGGTTGGGTTTTAATGAGCGCTTTCGGCTGCAAAGTGGGTCAGCACTTTCATCTGCTCTGGCTTGGCCACCCCCCCCTCCCGCCCCGCTCCCTCCTGCAGCAGAGACCCGAGGAACTCGCCACACGGTGGCATGAGCCGCTGCATCCCCGGGCGGGTCCTGGCTGCAGATGGAGGGGGGGACGGCGGGGCGGGAGGGGGTCCTGCTGGGACGAGGGGCTGTAACCTGCTGATGCGGCTCCCCACGGATCCATGAGCTTTGTGGAAATGGCAGTCGTGGTGCGCTTTGAAGCCTGAAACCTTGAGCGCTTCAAACGGGCAGAGGACAGGCAGATGATGTATGGGAAATTAATATCTAACAGGGCTAAAAATTGTTCTCAGTGTTGCCCTAACTCCCATGCCCAGCTGAGCTCTATTTACTTTCATCCCATCCAGAGCATTTAGCACAAAGAGACCCCTTACACCCTTAATTTTCTAAAACACAAAGCCTTCCATTTCACTGCATCCAGCTGAAACGGTCCCCTTTTCTCTCTCATTTTCTGGCTCTCTTTTGAAACCCTCCTCTCCCTCGCCGCAGCCTCTCAGGGGAGGAAGAGAAACCAGCAAAGTTTGGAAAGGAGAGCAGGTCGGTAACCCTTTTGTGGCCAGTTTGGTGCGGGGAAGGCAGCGAGAAGCATCCTGCACCCCAGCTTGTGCATCAGCGTTTGCGTGAGCAAAGACCTGCCGGCACAACGGGCATGTTTAGCATCGGTCAGCGCACGGCAGAGGATTTGTAACTGGAAATCGGGATGCTTGAAATCTCATTTATGTCGCAGTAGGAGGAGAGCAAGTGAGAGCTGCCTCTCTGCCATGACACGGAGCAGAGCATCCCGCTGGGGCTCTCTGTA
Source organism: Gavia stellata (assembly GCF_030936135.1). Lineage (NCBI taxonomy): Eukaryota > Metazoa > Chordata > Aves > Gaviiformes > Gaviidae > Gavia > Gavia stellata. Next base: position 5,783,300 of record NC_082619.1, on the reverse strand, counting down.
AGGGGAGGGCTTGTAGGGCTGGGGAGGGAGGATGGTTTCAACATCAGGGCAGCAGCCCGAGCCCAGGGGTAGCTGGGTTCAGCCTGCCCTGGGCTCTCAGCGGCACCTTGCTCACCTGTCTCTGGGGTTCGCACCCTGTCTCCTCATCAGCGGCGGGGGGATGAGTTCAGGGAGGATTGCTGCATGCCGGGTGGGAACGGTGTGGGCTGGAGCGAGCCCGGCATTTCACACCCCACCCCTGCGTGGACAGGGTGTGCCTGAGATTACCAGGGCTGGGTGGAAAAAAACCCAGAAAACAAGTGATGTTTCAAAATACGGCCAAGCAGATTTTCCCAGGCTGATTTGCCGGCCCTCGTTTCTGGGTTGGTGAAGAAACACCAAAGGAAAAATACTTCTTTAGCACTGACAGGTTGGAGCTGGGTGTTTCTGGATGGGGCACCCCTGTGCTGAGCCGTGATCAGGGCTGTGGTGAACGGGCTGCCTCCAGCGGGGCGGCGAGCTGGCCGCCCGTGTTGGCTTCAAGAGGTGGCTGCAAAGCAGGATGGTGCCGGGAGCCAGAGCCCTTGCCGGGGCTCTGTGATCCCTGGGAGAGCTGGGTCCCATTGGGCTGGGATTTCATCTTATCTGTAAACACAGCTGAGGCTCCCGGGGTTGGCGTGCCGGCATTGTGAAACGGGGAAGGGCGAGATTGTCTGTGCCGTGCCCGCTTCCTGGCATCCAGCTTTGCCCGGGGCCGTTGATTGCTGCAATTCTATTAATGCAATTCTAAGGGAGCTTGCAGAGATATGTGGGTGCACAAGGCACACGTGCTGTTCCCCCTCCCCGGTGCCGCAGAGACCGGCTGCTGCTGGAAACGGGGCTCGGGGCTCATTCTGCTTGGGCTGGGGGTGCTGACCCCAAAGGGGACCTCCTCTCTGCATCTGTTGGAAGTAGGCAGGCGTTGCATCCCAGCCTGGGTGTCCTGCAAGGAGGGACTGGTGGGGTGTCGTGCACCCAGAGGATGGAAAGTTGTCGCTGGTGCAAGGGATGGGTGTTTTCTAAACGCGTCCCGGTTCTATCCGTGGGGCTGTTGGGGTGCTTGGAGCCTCCGTGTGCCATATGGGAGTAGCACCACAGTACGTTTGGGTCCCAAGCGTGCCCCGAGAGCACAAGACCAGAGTCGCCGGGGTGTGCAGGACATGGCTTTGTAGGGTGGTGCCTACTTGTGGTGCTGTTCCTCTGCACTGGAGTGAAATTCAGAGTCTTTCACCTTTTGCTGCTTCTCAGCAGCCCCTGGACAGCCTGGGCTAGCAATACTGGAGGTCTGATGTCCTCCTGGATACGAGCTAGGATGTGTCACTGACCTGCCTCCCCCAGCCTCCATAGGGACAGCTTATATCTGACCCAAAAGGGTGTCCTTAAGCAGGTGCAGACGGCAGGCTCGCGTCCCTGGCCATGGCATCCAGAGCAAGGCAGCACCGAGCCCGACATCTGTCAGCCGTTGCAGATCCGTATTTCCCTATGAGACAGCAGGAACCAGCGGCTGGCGAGCCGTTCCCGCGAAGCCTGGGATGTCTTCCATCGCCGGAGGGCCTGATCCTCAGCTGGTGTAAGCTGGCGCCGTGTCACCCAGCAAATGGGCCAGCTGCTCGGTTGGTGGATGTTGATGCCCGTCCCCGAGCAGCCAAGCCCGCTGCACCGCTCTGCAGCTGAGGGCCAGTTTGAACTGCTCTCTTCTCTCTCCCTCCTACTCTTTTCCTCACTTCTCCTTTTTAATTCTCTCCCCGTCTGTTCATCCCTCCCCCCTTCTGTTCATCCCTCTCTAGTCTCGAGCCACCCTTCTTCTCCTCCATGAAGAAAGCTAAGGGGAGGAAGGGAGAAAAGCAGTCCAATTCGATAGGTTTTTCCAATAACCTTCCCTAAAAATTTCACCAGGTTACATTATGCTCTAATAGACTTTAAGCCAATCTGCCTAATGCCACTGCAAAGGTCAATTAAATTCACCCTAAAAATTTTACTACTGGCTCATTATACATTTGGAAAATGAATTAGAAGCATAAGCTGCCCCAGAGGTTTCTGATATTTTCCTAATGAACATGTCTCCTAATGGAAGAAAAAGAAAGAAAACCACCGCCAAAAAAACCCCAAACCAACTTTAAAGGAATGATTTGCTGCTCCATTGGAGAGAGTAGCGTAGAGCTGGGCATCTCCTGATAGCACAGATGAGGAGGAGGGATGGGCAATGTGATGTCTCAGCGAGGTCATTTACACCCAGCAGAGGAATTTGTTAAGTCTGACTCTTGCCCAAGCATTTGGGCAAGATCTTCGACCTTGTGTCCATGCCCAGCCCTGTTTGCAGGGTGCTGTGGGTGCTTTGGCTTCAAGTTCCCATCCAGGCAGCGCTGACATTAATTACTTGCTCTACGACTTCCCGGGTTGGTTGCGACCGAGCGGCACCAACTCAACGTGCTCGCAGCCCACCTGCGGAGTAATTACACCAGCAGCGTGCCGTGTCCGTGGGGACTTGCAGGCAGCACGCTGGCAGAAAAGGAGGCAAAATTAATCAAGTGAATGACTAATTGCAAATTGTGACCCAGGTTGCCGTAAGTGACAAGTTTTGAGGGATTTTCAGGCTGAAGATGCTAAAGGGAAGTGCCTTCAAGGAGCCCGAGAGGTTTTTGTTTGGGGTTTTTCTTGAGAGAGTGGTTGAGAGGGCTCTTTAAACCCTTGTACCTTTGGGCACTTGGAGTCACTTACTGCTCATCAGCTTTTCATCCTCTTTTCTAATGTGTGGATCCAGCCAGGTGCAGGACAGAAATAAATGCAAACGTGCTCACTAGTCCTTTGAGCACCCGGCTGTGGTGGCATGAGAAACTGCTATCAGTAGTGCCCAGAATTGCCTTGAGTTTGAATCAGTGTCAGTATTGCCTAGGTTTGTCTTACTTTTGAATTGGGTTTTGAATTTTGAACTGGGTTTTGAATTTGATTTCCTGCCCTGGAAATGGAGTTTCGCGGTGGGGAGAAAGAGGGGTTGTCAGTTGGTCCCGTTCGCAGCGCGTCTCTCCGAAAGGTTTGCTAGATGAGAATACAAAGCACTAAGAACCAGCAACAGTGCCTGGAAGTGAAAAGAGGTGAATCACGGCCAGTAAAAGCACAACTGGGATTTTGTCAAAATCGACACGTTCCCATGGGAAGTTTAAATTTTGACAAAACAGTGTTTCTGACCAAACATCCCATATCCCTCCCGTTTGCGCAGGGGTTGGATGACCTGGGGTGGTTAGCTCAACATCTCTCAGGACTGAACGTGTAACTTCCACCGGTGTAAAGATGCCATTACTGATAAATACGTAGGCTGGGGTTCACCACACCCAGGCTCAGTCGCTTAAATTGTAGGTGTCAGGTCTAACCTGCTTGTCCGTGCTCCTCCCAGAGAGGACAGGTCATCCCCTCCTGAAGCAGGTGGCTAAAGGATGTGGGGTACCTGGACACCGTCCCTCTCCTCCTGGCTGGATGGGAAGCCTAGTCTAACTACCGTAATCCGAAACAGGTTGCAACTCCAGTCTGAGCCGCTGCCTTTTTCCAAGAAGCTGCTGGGAGTTTTCTTACAGAGATATTTTTTTGGCACGGGGAAAAGCTTCAGGGAAACTGAGAGACTGGGCATAACTCCCTTCAGTTTGTCTTTAATTACAGCTAGGGAAGAGGTGGTAATTACAACACACCCTTCCCTTGCAAAGATCCTCAGGTGAAATCAGTGCTCGGAAATATGCATACTAATCAGGAGAGTGGTTTTTGCCAGGGTTGCTGTTGTGTTGGTTGGGGTTGAGCAGAGCGAGGCTGCCCAGATGGCAAACAGGATCGTGTCTGGCAGAGGAGGCTTTGCGGAGCGGCTAGGACAGGGAAAGCTGTTCTCTCCCTCTTGCTACGGGTATTAGGAGGGAGCTGGGGACAGCAGTATGGTGCTTGCAATGTCAATTATTAGCGTGTTTAGTAAATTACCTAGTAAATTGGCCCTTAAAATTTCCAACTGCGTGTCCTCTCTTGCACTCCAAGCCTGCAGCTGAGTTGTTTACGCTCTTTCAGCAGGGAAGATGGATCAGCTCTGTCTCAGCTTCTGGATGTCTTGCAGAGAGGAGCCTGAGCTGAGCCTGCACGCCGCTGCAGGGCTGGGAGGTGGAGGGAGGGTCGTGCCCACGAGCGCAGGAGCCCTCGCTTTGGCCCAAGTTAAAGCCAAAAGAGCCGTGACGGGGAAGGGTGGACCCCAGGAGCCCGTGTGTCCTTGTCATACGCACATGTCCATGGGTTCCCAGCAGGTTCGCTGCTGTTTGTGCATGCGAGAGCATCTCCTGTGGTTCTCCTGATTGCCTTCCCTCTGTGTGCTTTTTCTTGGCGAGGGCTGTGCCTGGTGGGGCAAAGAACTGCTGGCACGGGGAGGGGGATGCGCTTGTCCTCCTTTTCTCACAACAGCAGGCTGGGGGAGTGACTGGTAAAAGAGAAAGGCAGGTATCCATGCGACGGGGAGGGAGAAGGATGCTCTGCCCGCTGCGTGAGATGGACGAGCCAGTGCTGGAGAGACTTGGCCATGGTCTACTGACCACGGTCTGCTCCATAAGCCAACCTGGCGAATTTACCTCTCTCAATATCTCTACCTGTGACTGATTAAATAGCTGAGAGGTCCTTGCGAATGAGCTTAGGGATGCTTCCCAGCAAGGGCAATGCCTTCTGATGGGACTTGATGCTTTGCCCCTTGCTAGACTCGTTTCAAAGCTCTGGGGGAGCGCGGTGAGGGTGATAGCAGGTCTGCTCAGCAGAAAAGCTGGTCCCACGGGCTTTTGGGCTAAAGCCGTTCAGGGTCTGCCCTTGGGACTTCCCCTTTGGGGTCAGGAGGGCATGGAAATGAAGATTTGGTTTTGGGGAGGACTGATCTGAGGCCAGAGACCCTTCCTCCCCCATCTCCCCTGTTCTGCTGGCTGGGATGTGCGCGGTCTGTTTTCCATCGCAAGGCCTATTTTCCCTTCTGTGCATTTCCACCTCTCCTTTTGCCTTTTCATGTGTACTGTAAAGGTCAGCCCATATCTGGAACATGCTCTAAATTTGCACAGAGAGCAGGGGGCAGGAGGAGAGGGGAGGGTAGTGCTGCAGCAGCTCCAGCCCTTGCAGAGGGAGGTTTGCTCCTTTTATTGCTACTTCTATGGGTGGATGGGATACGGGACCACACGAAGGCCCCCAGACCCACCTGGAACGTGAGGAAATAGCCTTTTCTGAGCAGAAATCCCCCCAAAGCACAGAGCAATCGCGTTGTAACCCCACCGGCTGTCACAAGCCGCTGTCCCTCCGCCAGCCTCAGCTGTTGGGGCTCCATCAGCCTCGTCCTTCCTCTCTCCCCGGGGAGGATGCTCACCTCCGCCAGCCCGCTGCTGTCAGCCGAACCGTGTGCCCTCTCCTCCTCCGTGCCCCGCTGCGCCGGGCAGCACGCGTCCGACCCGCTCCCCCTTCCCGCCGCATCCTGCATCCCTTGCACTTTTCCCGGCAGCGCAGGGGGACGCCTCGGCACAGGTTGGCAGGCCCAGCGCCGTGCCCCTTCTTGTCTCCGCGTCAGGCCCTTACCTTGCCTGTCAGCCGCTGCTTCCTCTCACCGGGACCTAATGCTGCTTCATTTCTGTTTTAATTTTGCTGTGGTTTCGCGACAGCCACTGCTAGGTCAGGAGTTACAGAAAGGTTACTGGTGAGTGATGGGTATTGACATCCTTAACAGTGCCCTGACCCCATCAGTCTCGTTCTGTTCTTCTTTTTCCTTACACTTGCCCTGTTTTGTTTTTTTTTTAAAATTGGCCTTTTTCATGCATAAAGCTTGCTTCATCAGATTTTCACCCAAAGCTGCGGCTGGCAAAGCAGGGAGGGAAGCACTGATTTGCCCTGGCTGAGTATAGGCATTGAGGGAGGTTTTCATCCTCTGATTATTTTGCTACCCCAGAAACCTCATGTGTTATTTTTTCCTCTTTGTTTCCCTCATCTGCCAGTACATCTTTCCCAAATGCCCACCTGGATTGTCTTGCCCATGCCCGGGGCTGCTGTAGTGCTGGGGGGGCTCTCGCAGACAGCCAGCTCCCATCGTGCAGGGGCCAGGCTGCACGCTGGAGGCTCAGCATCAGGAATAAAGTCATCCCTGCTCCCGTCCCCCAGCCCGGCTCCTTGCCTGGTGGGTGCCCTCTGCAAACAGCCGCTCTGCGAGGCAGAGAGCTTGCCCAGCAATGTGCACTGGGCTGTAAAGCCCCAGCGCAGCGGTTCAGGGGCAGCTTGCGATGCTGGGGAGTTTGGGAGGGGGAGGCAGCATTTCTACCCAGTCATTAAAAAAAAAAAAATATCCTTATTTAATAGGGGTTGATGATACACTGCGGTATTTTCCCCTAGTCGAGGCACGGTGCAGAGCCCGGCTCGGTGGGGTCCCTCCACGGTGCATCTCGTAAAGCCCAGCCACTTCAGCGCCGGGGCTGCGGTGAATAGCAGCTCCCTGATGGGCAGATAAATACAGGCCAGCAGCTCCTGGGCCTGGCAGCCCATCATTGCTTCATCTGGAAGGATATAAACCTTCGCAGAGGCTATTTGGAAATACGACAAAGCTCATTTTAAGCACGTCTTATCTCCCCATTGAGAAGCTTCTGTGGCTTAGCAAGGTTGGGTTTGCCGCCCTCCTGCAGCTTGTCCGCATCTCCGCAACCCATCCCAACGCTTTCCTTCCCTCGATCCCGCGATAAGCTGGCGTGACGTTATCAGATGCTTCAGCAGTAAAACTCTGGGCACGCAAACTTTTTTTGCTTTATTGTTGCATCCATAAAACTGGCTGGGAAAACTGCTGAAGCAGTAACCCTGCTCGGTTTTAAAGGCAGCTGCAAATCAGCCCCACTCTCTGGTGCAGCACTGAGCCATTTTTACGAGCCCTAATTAAACAGGATCTGCCCTGTGGTCTACCTTCCACCCAGCCTATCTGAGGGACGGGATTTAACTGCCGGGGTTATGGTTCTGCGTCCGTGGGCTTTGGTCGCCCTGCAAATGAACTGCAGTAGGATGGTGAAGGGATTAAGGTGAATGGAAGAAGCCCATGCAAAGCAGCGCGTCACACGTGTCTTTCTGCAAAGGTCTTAGCTGAAGAATGCAGGTTGGGGACCGAGTCAACCAACTTTACGGTTGGAGAAGGAACGTCTAACGTCGTTTCATGACTCTCAAAAATGGGAAGGGGCAGTGAATGTAGGAGATACTCATTTTGGAGTGAGTGCCTCTAGGATGTGGCAGGGCTATCGAGGCTCCTGGGTACTGGTGCCTGGAAACATCAGAGCGGTTTTTCAGTAGCTTCAGGCTGCTTTGAGCCGAGGTGCTCCTCAGAAGGCTATGGGCTCAGGCTCTCCATTTGCTTGTTCTCCACGGAAAACTTCAAAGTTTGCTTCTCCTGATGTTTCTTCGTGGTGGCAGGAGGTGCAGCTTGGTCCCTCTGCATCTCCCTCTCCCCCGGGGGCTGAGCGGGAAGGGGAAATACCGGCTACGAGAGAAGCATCACCGTCCTGCCGGGGCGGCGAGGGGAAGCGCTGGTGACTGACACGTGATAATTTATTCGAACCCTTGAGTCTTTCCAAGAAAGCAATTTCTTTGCTATTTCTCTTGGCATTTGAAAGGGGGGAAAAGGCAGTATTTCCCACGTACGCTCACCGTTTTTGTCCTTCCCTTCCCCGAAGTGATGTCGATTGCTCGCTCGGCAAAAGTCAGCTGCGTCTTGCAACACATAAACAGAGCGTGGAGGGAGGTGGGGAGGAGAAGCGGTGCCTGGGAGGGTGCAAATGTCTGGGGGACATGGGGAAGGCAGTGTGGGGAATCCGTCGTCATGTTTGCACAGGCAGGAGCATCTGTAGTGGTGTCCGTAAGGATGCTGAGGAATTTTCTGGCACAGCAAGCTGCCTGGCGAGAGGGTCCTTCCAGGCACCTCTGTGCACCCAACGCTGGGCTCCCCCAGACGCGACATCCACAAGCAGCAGTGAAATATCAGCAGCATCATGGCTGGGCTTAAATCTTTACTGAGTCTCCATTTTTCTTTCTTTAAACGCTTACAGAATAAATGGAATTTATAATCAGAAACCATAAAATCTCTGATTTATGGTTCATCTTGATGACAATATTTAATAACTCGTGTATATTTTATTACATCTTTTTAATGCCCTGTTGTGGAATTTTACTTAGGCATTTCGCCCTCTATATCAACCTGTCGCAGCACAGATGGGCTGACTTTTTTGCTTTGGGCTGACAACGGAGCCAAGCGCGCTCCAGGCTGGGCTCTGCCGAGGGCTGCTGTCAGTCTGTCCAAGCAGGCTCCGAAAGCAGGGATGGATGTCCAGCCGTGGTCTGGCTTCTTCCAAGAGCTGCTCCCCAGATAGCAGATCCAATGCTTTTCCATGAGCAGGCAGCTCCTTTCCAACATCCCCAGCCAAGTTTCAGTGCAGGTGGGGAGAGAAATTCAACTGTAGGGCCTCTCTTCCCTCCTCAAGGACTTTTTGCTTGGAAACGCGTATCTATTTAGGTTATTGCTCAAGTGCATTCTCCTCTGGAGAGCACTCCCCGCCTTTCTGGGACCATTAGTGCAAATTAGCTGATGTATCCGATCAGCCCCCAGCCTGCTGCACCCAGGGTACCAATCCTCTTCTCAGCACTTATATGGGGAGGGGGGGCTTGTAAGCACCGTAGCTGTGTTCTGGCTTCGTCGAAAAGCAGTAGCTCCCTCCCTCCCAGCTGGCTTTTATAACCGGCTGCTTCCCAGCCCTGTGCTGCTGGATACGGAGAAAGGAGAGAGGGCAGCTGGGGACCGGAGGGGGTGGGCAGCAGCTCGGGGTGGATGCGTCTTGAGAGTCTGGACGTGAGAGTGGTGCATTGGGCACCTGCAGCCTGTTTTGCACGGGGAGCCCGTGCCGGCGTGGGGACAGGTCACATTGCTATCAGTCTGCAGTGGGGCTAGCTCTAAAGGTGGGACCACAGGCTCGGGGCCACATTGCTCTGTTCAAGCCTTGCAAGCGAGCCAGGAGTGTGTGGTAACGTCCATATTCCTCCTGCTGAGCGTGGTCCAGTGGTTTGATTTTCTTGCTCCTCAAGGAGGATGGTGCCGCAGCATGCAGCCCGCTGCCCAAGCGAGCCAGGGGCGAGGGGATGGGGTCGGAGGAATAGCTGTGAGCACGCCGGGTCCGGAGCTGGCAGGCACCCCTAGGAATTCATTCGATGTGTCTGTGAACACTGGCTCTGCTGACAGTTGCTGCCCATCCATCCGGCGCTCGCCCTGCTCCCCTTGCCTCGCTGCTCTTGGCAGGAGCCGGGCCAGCAGAGCAGCCAGGTGGAGAGGAGGAAAGGGGGCGAGACGGCTCGCCGGCGTGCCCGGCCGTGCGCAGGCAGGGCTGCCCGCCTCGCCGCCCGCACGCAGCCCCCGCGTGCTGCAGGGGTGGCCGGCAAAGCCTCCCCCGGGCTCCCTGCAGCCATCTGCACTGCTGGGGAGGGGCCTGGGCTGGCTGGGGGGGTCTGTGGGGTCAGGGGGACCTGGGGACACCAGGAGAGGCTGCAATCATGAGCGGGAAGGGAAGGGGGAGAGGGTGGAAGGCAGCCAGGCAGGGAGGAGAAAGCAGCATGGCATCAAGCTCATCATATTTGGGTGCAGCAGGGTCCAGCTCTTTTTTGGGTGCAATGGCATCACGTGCTTTTTGGGTGCAGTGGGGTCGGGTGCTTCATGTTGGGGCTGTGGGCAAGGACAGGGGATGTCCCCCTTGAACGCTGTCCCCCTTGAATGCTGTCCTCCTTTCACGCTGTCCTCCTTTCTGGAGCAAACAATCTTAAGAAAAGCCAGCCCCGGGCAAGGGTAATTTCTTCCCGAGTCCCCAAGAAATTAATGGCCGGAGAGAAGCTGGCCATTAACCAAGTGATGCTGGCTGAACTGGACTGAGTTGCACCCGCAGGCTCTCTTTCTTGGTGCAACAGTGATGGGCTCGGTAGGGCTGTGACCATCTATTAAGCGAAGGAGCATTTGCAGAGCGATGCCACTCCTGGGGTCGTTGTTCCCTGCTCAGGACAGGTGACCCCATGCTGTCCCTTGAGCAAGGAGTGCTGGGCAGCAGCAAGCTCTTGGCTCTTGCACGGAGAAGGCAGAAACACCGACTATCTGATTTACACGCACTTCTGTGCATCCACTAGTCTGCTGGACAAGCGGGTGCTGATGGCTTCTTTTTAAACGACCAGAAATTTTCAGCCTCCTTCACAAAGTTTTGACAGGTTTTTTGGGTTTGGTTTTTTTTTTTTGTGGGGCTCAAAGTGTTTTGCAGAGAACTTGCAGGGCTAGGTGAAATGTTTGTGCTGGGAAATCGGCCATCTTCAAAAGAGTTCCTGTTCCCTTGCAAAATATTTGCAGAGTTTTCATCTACGCGTTTTGACTCCTCTGATACGAGGCAGGAATCGTCCTGGGAATTGTCTTTCCGTTGGTTATTCTGCTGTCTCTGCTCTTGCCTTGCCTCTGCTAGGAAATAGAAAAAGGCAGAAAAGAGAATAACTCCAACCAATTGCCACCAAGAAAACATCCTCTGCACTGCAGGTCTTGGTGGGCTTGGTTGGTCTGGTCGAAACAAGGTCGTCGATCCCAAACAAAAACCTGCCTGATATTAGTTGAATGGCCGAGGTCTCATATCACAGGGGTTTGGAGGAATATGTGCCATCCCTGACTGCTCAGCAATTGTCCCAAATTTCCCTTCCTGGCTGCATGTGATTTTAAAAAAAAAATATTTATTTATTTAAGACCATGACCAAAGAGGACTTTAAACCTGTGTCGCTGCCTGGGAGGAGCAGAAGGATTCCTGCACAGATCTGAGCAAAAAAAAAAAAAAAATCATTGGCAGGATAAAACTCCTTCCCTGGTAGTTAATAGAGAAGCCGGTGTGAGGTGGCTTCCCCGGGCATGCGCATCGCAAGGCTGGGCTGCCTGGCTCTGATGCTAAATTATAGTCTAGCAAAGGAGAAGCCTCCTGAGGAGGTGGGAAGTGCTCACAGCCTATAAATACCTTCCAGGCGATGTTGGAAATGAAGAAAGGGAATTATTCATGGTCTCCAAAGGTGGTAGGACAAGGGAGCGGTGGCCTGGAGTTAAGGAAGGGAAAGTTTTTCTGCTTGGCCGTTAAGAAAGTGCCCCACAGTCGAGCAAGTGGCGGCCGGGGGAGAATCCCCGGGGAGGGAGTGCAGGCGCCAGCCGGCAGCATGGGAGACGAGATGTTAATGGGGATGATGAAGGGAAGGATCTTTAGACAACGCGAGAGGTCAACCTGTTGACCCAAGCTGGCTCTCTCGTGGCCCTACGGTCTATACGGTGCCATGATAAATTCCACTTACCCTACTTTACTGCGGGCGCTTTATAGCTTGACTTAATGGCTAGGAAATCTCTTCACTTGACTGCTCCCCTTAAGATGAGAGGGCTGTCTGTGATCCTCAGGTTTAAGCAACAATTTGCTGTCTGCGAAGGGATGATGCCTTTTTATTAGCTTCCCTCTCGGAACCTGGACTCTTGAGGTCCTGGCTCCTCTTAGCCACCGATTTTTCACTTTCTGACCTCCCTCCGGCCCTGCTGCCTTGCAGATTTGCAGAAAAGGGGTGCCGTGACCCCTTTTGATACCAGCCTGGAGAGCAGGAATCGGCCGCCGAAGGTGCGGAGGATGTTGCTGGCAGCAGATGCGTGCAGTGCTACCAGCCCTCCTGTTTTTACTGCAGGTCTCGTAGGTCTCATCAGACTCGATGCCTTTCTTAATGTTACTGGCATTGTGTGATTGCGCAGGAATCTGGGCTTTCGTTTCACAGCAGCTTTGAGATGCCAGGGTTGCAGAAAAAAGCACGGAAGTATGACTGGAACCTGTAGGCTAATAAAACCAGCCCATCTTAACTATGGCCATTTTTATTTTAGATGTCAAAATGAAGGTTTGGAGGGGGTCTAACTTGGAGCGGTGGAGGTACGGAGGTGCTCCGAGGGAGGGTTTTTAAGGGGTTTGGTGCTGTGCTGGCTTGGGTTGCGGTGATGGAGGGAGGGTCCTGTACCGCAGGGCTGGAAAGGAGCTGGGGAGGTGCGAGGTGTGGGGAGCTTCAACTCCCTCATCCCTGGAGGGGAGCTGGCCGTGCTGGATGCTTTTATTTATGAAAATCAGTGATAAGCAAGGGAGGGACGGGATTTGAAGCGGAGGCTGGATGGCTGTGTCCCTGTGCGGGCAGGCTGGGACGAGCAGCATGTCCAGGAGCGATGCCCCAGGTTGGGGGCGAGTGGGTGCTGGCAGCATCCTTCCAGCTTGCCTGAAGGCTGCGCTCCCCGAGGAGCCTCCACCTTTCCTTGGACCGAGTAGCGCATAAATGCCAAAGGAACGTGCGTCCCTTTTCAGAAGCTGTTACAGTAAATTGTTAGCAGGCGACGGCGCAGCAGAGGAACTGTCGCCATCGGCGGCTTTTTGTTAATCTGATCTGAAGGGTCCCCTTGTGAATGCATCTGGAGCGGTCCCCGCTCTCCCTGCGAATGCAAATTGCAGCGTGCAAGCTCCTAGTGCTTTTGTCAGGTTGGAGGTAGTCACGGGAGGCTGACACACGAGAGATTGGTATGTCTCCGGCCGGGCAGTGTGCTCCCCGCTTTCGCACCCGCGTCTTTTCACTTTGCCCCCGTTCGCCGATTCCCAAGTACTCTTCAGGGCTCAGCGAGTAAGGATGGAGAAAGCCACCTTGGAAACTCTGGCTGGGAATCTTCCATCAAAGCACGTTTCCTCCCCCCCCCCCAATGTCTTCATTGTGAAAACCACACGGTTTCTTGGGACAATGTCCTTTTTTCCAGAGAAATTGATTTTCCGTTGGAAAAACCTAAATCTAGATGATGGCTGGTTGCCTGGAAGGAGCTCAGCGGTTTGGCTCTCTGATGGCTAAGCCAGGAGGAGTTGTCCTTGCCAACCAGGAGACCTGCCGGGAAGCAGGGGGGACCCCCCCACTCCAAGCCCACCTGGAAGGCAACGTGCCACGTTGTGTCCCATCTAAAGGGAGTTCGTGAAACCCAGGTGACACTTCCAGGGGCTGGGAGCTAGCTGAAATGTCCTTCTTGCTTTAGCTGAAATTGGACATCCAAGGAGGAAAAAAAAAAAAAATATCCATTCCATGGAAATTTTAGTTTTGGGGAATTTCTGCTGAGAGGGGCAAGTTAGGGGATTTTTTTTTTCTTTTTTCATTAAAAAAAAATATATATTTGAGTTTCAGTGGATTTCTATTTTCTAGCCAGCTCTCTGTGAGATGCTGTTTCTGCAGGCAGCGTATGGCTTTTTTCCCCTCAGGAAATTTTCTAATATCAATTTAATTTTGACTCTCACAACTGCATCTATTCCGCAGGGAACCTACTCTACGGCCTCACCAAGAAAGTGTTTCCTCTTAGCTGTGAGTTCATTTTCCAGTTTAAAAACATCATTCAGTCATTCCTAATGAAAGATATAATCAACTTTCAGGCTTCATGGCTTAGCCGAGCCCCTAATGGAGATGGGGAAGCCATTCCTGCAATAGCTCAATCCTTATTTCCCATGGCAGGCGTGCTCGCACCTTGCAAAGGATGGGTTTCACTGGGTGAAACTGCACCCAGAGGGACTAGAGCCGGTCCACATGGATACAAATCCAGGAGTCGCTCACCAGGGATGTGGCCTCGCATCCCGCAGGGATTTGCCCTCTTCCGTAATTGTGGTGATGCTTTTCTCCACAAATTCTGTACGGCTTCTGCAGAAGCAGATGATAAAGAATTTGGCCCAGCTAGACTTAAAACAAAGGAAAAAAAAAAAAACCCAACAGTGAAAAAAGCACAGTTTATGTCCCATCTGATTGTATTTTCATGCCCACACGTCTGCTCTGTATAAATGTTTTTGGAGCACCGGGGGGGAATAGTCTCTCGTTGCAGCGACGTGCTGTGCAACAGAAAGGGTTTGGGTTATTCGGAGACCTGGCTGAATTCCGCCACGGATGCCATACCACACATCCCCTCCTGTGCCCACATCTTCCCATCCGCCGCCTCGTCAGCGAGTGGAAATACGAATGCAAATAGCACCAGGCAAATAAGATCAGGTGGAGATACGGAGCAGTACGAGACCTGTAAGTCACATCAGATCTGTCTGCCCAGCTGGGACGGGGCTGTGTTGAGTGACCGGAGTTAGTTTTAAATAAGCTTGTGCAGCACCGGCAGTCCAAATGGGACCTGACGGAGCCGGGTGGAAATTTGTAATCTGAATATTTACCCATCCTTGTGGTGGAGGAGCCCTGGGCTGGTCTGGGTGCAGGCAAACCCTGGAAATGTGCAGGTTGAGCTCGATGGGCAAAAATCCCGTTGACGTGAAATGCAGAAAGCCCTGGCAGCGTCCAGAAAACTCTGGTGGTTTCTGGAAAGGTGGCTGAGGGTTGGGATGTTGGGGGGCCGCTCCTCCTGAGCGGGGTGCCTGAGCCTGTCCCCTGTTCGAGGTGGCCTTGTGGGCTAGCACATGGCTTGTCCCTCCATCGCTGCGTCGGAGGAGACCAGCACGATGCTGCTGGAAAAAATGCCCCAAGGACTGCAACGTGCTGAGATGTGACATGGGGCAGGGGAAGGGGCTGTAGGGGCGAACTCATCCCTTCAGCCGGGGCTGGATGCTCTCTCTCTGTGATGGGCTTTTAGGTTTCCCTTCCACCCATTCAACCCTGGAGTATGAAGTATCAAAATTTCAGGAATTGAGAAGTAAACAGAAGCTCCAAATCCTCCTCCCTTCCCCCAAAAACAGATGAGCCAACGGAAAATTTTAATTTAAATGTTTGGATACGAATTACCTGACAATCCAAACAGAGAGGCGTTTTGAACCAGCACTCGAGCTTTTCGTTCAGAAAATATTGAAGCGTCTCAACCTGACAGTTTCAGAACTCGCCCATAAAGCTTCTGAAGTGAAAAATTAATCCGAAGTAACCTCTTTTTCTGCTTTTCAAAAGCAGATTGGCTTTTGATGAATGCTTATACCTTCTCGATAGATCCCAGTCAACCGAGCCCAGCTCTTCCCCCTCTCCTGGTCCGAATCCCCGGCGCATCAGAGGGTTGGTGTGCCCGTGGGGCTGGTCTGGGTGTTAGCGATGTCTCTGGATGCCTGGAACATTTCTGTTCCTACCTCCTTCCCTTTTGCTGCCCGTCAATCCGTGTCCATCTGTCCTTCTTGCAACAGTCAAGTGTCTTCTGCTGGTGCCTTTTATCCCTCTGAATCTACCGTATGGGATTAGGTGTGAAATGGAGGGTTGTAGTGTGTAATAGCGGGGCTGTAATTACCTTACGAATACAGTGTAATTACACTGTGGTAAGGCTTTTGAATAACCTGATCACCACCCACTAGTCCCTATAAATGGAATTTCTCTCCATTTCAGCTGTACGGTTACCTACATCTCTGCAATTGTGGCTTTGGCTTCCTGGTCGCCGTGGCTGGGTGTTTTTAGCATTCAGTGGCACCACTGATATTGCACTTACAGTCTAATTAATTTGCAGCCATGGAGCTAGCTGGGGAGTTGTATAAGTGTAGTGGAAATTACAGGTGTGGAAAGCGTAGCTGCCGTGTAATCATGCCACAATTGCTGGGTAATCGCGCCCCTTGTGCTGTTAGTGTATAACCACGTTAAAGTTTTGGTGGGACCTCCCTTGGGTCTGTTGGCACGGGTTCGGTTGGGCAGACGGAGCCGAGCTGTAGCAGATCCCTCCGGCCAAGTGCAAACCTCCTTCGCTTAAAGGCTGTGAAACAGCAGCTTGCCCCATCCATCCTGCTTGCGGCTTCGAGCCCATCAGCCCTGCCTGGACATGGCTTAGTGGCAGCACTCAGCAAACTTTGGGTCTGGCTTGATGAGCTAATTGCTGACCCCCTCATGCGTCTCTGTCCCCCCCCGCTCCATTAAAACGAGCATAGCCATTTCCCTGACTTTTGGAGCTAGTTGAGAAACACAGATGACGAGCGCTGTAACATAATGGATTTTTATTATTATTAAGCTCCCAGTGACTCTTTCCCTGTCAGTGTAATAGGGCTAATGAAATGTCCCTACCGCTCATGGGAGTTGGGAGGACAATTTGGTCCGGTTCTCTGTAGCATTTGGAAGAGGCGAAATGCTGGTGGTTGTTATTTATTACGGATCTGGTTTACTTAGTGCTGTGTTTATTGAGTCTGTCTCCCACTCGCAAATGCCGAATACAGTTCCCAGCGCTGCTCCCGGTGCCAGGGATCCTTCCTGCCGCCGCTGAGCTGCCTGCGAGTTGCCAGCTGGACTTGTTGTGGACTCCAGCTCAGGACAGTGGGCCAGGTTCCTCCCTGGTGTAACATCATTGACTTTAATTAAGCTACGCCAGGGAGAAATTTGGCCCGCTTCGTTTGCTAGCTGTGCACTGATGCCAGTCGAAAGGCACAGCGGGTGCCAGCGAGGGCTTTGACAGCCCAATTTCAGTGTGGGACAAGAGTCCCCAAATCTTTGTTTGGTTTGGGGCGCCAGTGCCCGCTGATGGGGAGAGAAGGGGGAATCAAATGACGTGCTCATTGTAGGGCTTCATATCTCATCGTATTCCAGGTTTCATCTCCCTGTCTTCTTCCCCGACTGCCTGGAGGTATACACACAAAAAACAAGAGGGGAAAAAATGGGCAGCGGATCCTTAAATAATAGGAGGACTGTCTCAAAGCTGAAGAGCTGCTGCTCTCAGGCCCTCTGGATCAGACCCAATTTGCTCATTACATGCTTGTAATTGGCATCAGAGACGTGTGCTTAGAAGCAAAGCCTTGTTTCCTGGCGGCAAAGTTTACCCAATGACAGCACCAGGCTCATCACCGCATCCCCCAGTTTTGGGAGAGCCCCCTCTCTCCTTAACCCGTCCCTCGCAGGGTCCTGAGTACGGCAGCCCCAGCATCGCCCGCCACGGCGACAGTCGCTCCCGCAGCATCACCTCGGCCGGACCCCACCGGCACCCGCACCAGCGAGGGGCCGGCCGCGCTTCCCCATCGCCTCCCAAACGCTGCCCAGAGGCAGCCGCTTCCCGGGGAGATAATTCAGTTGCCTGGTTCAAAGCGGAGTGAAAGTTTCTGTGCTGGCAGATCTGGGGCAGAGTTTAAGAGCGTCTGTATTTTCTCCCACACTGTCTGAAGTGAGACACATCCAAGGCTTGTAGCCCTTGGCTTTCATCCGCTTCACCGCAGGCATTTGTGAACCTCTCTCCTCTGAAATGGCTCTCCCATTTTAATATTTCCTGGGGTGTTTTAGAGAGTGGCTCTCGCTTTTTAAATGCAGGCTTGTTTTTAAAAAAATACGTATAATTAAGTCTAAATGCAACAAAGTTGTGGCTTTTAGTGCGTCCCCCCTCGGTGATGGGTGCTGCGGTGGGAGGTGGGTGCTGTTGGGTGCAGAGGGGTGTATCTGAGACCCCAAGACACGGAGGTTTGCATCTCCCACCGTCTCCTCTGCAGGGCTCAAAGAGCTGCCACCCTGCTTGCATCCCTCCTGGCACTGGGGTCTCCTCCCCGGAGCCTGTGAGGTCCTTTTGTACCCGTGCCCACACATCTCGGGTTATCTGAGGACGTGGGGTGCAGAGAGCAGCAGGTTTGATGAGAGCAGGGACATGCAGGGAAAAGCTGTGGTGCAAACACTTGGAAGCTGATAATTTGCAGGGATGGCTTTGCCAGGAGGAAAAAAAAAAACCACAAAAAACCCTGTACATTCACTTTGTTTTGATATTCAAATATTCCTTTCCATGTGGTGTGTGTGCTAATGTGTACGATGGTGTTATGGCATTATCAGAACAAAATATTCTGATGATTCCTAACAGAATTTGTGTTTCACGAGCTGCTTGGAAATGTTGGCTTGGAAACAGAAGTGTAGCGTTAGGAGCCTGTTCCTCCCGGGGGGTAAGAGCTGGCCCCGAGCTGCTCTGCAGGGCTGGTTTTTGGAGCGTGGGATCCGGGTGACTTCTCCCAGCAGGCAGGGACAGGGCTCCAGAAATCCCTACTAGAAAGGGGCATGGTGCAAATCCCCTTCCCGGCATGGAATGAGCTCCCTAAATAAAGACTGGGAGGAACCCCCAGCCCCTTCTGCCCTCGGGCCCTCTTCCACACACGCTGACCGGCCGCGGAAAAGACGCAGTGGGATGAGCAAGGCTGTTTTGAAATGGCAGCTCTGCTTCTGCTCTGCTAATGGCACAGCTTGAACCCGTGTTGGCATCCCAGCCCGTCTTTCCCCTCCTCTTTCCTACCGGCACCGTCGGCTCTGCACCTGGATTCCTCGGCTGAGACTGGGTTGAGGCTCTTAGGCCTTCATTCCCACCGAAATGAGCAGCAAATCAATGTGGCCCTAATAAAAGATGATTGGAAATTGCTAATAGGAGTGTGGGAGGGCAGCCCTGCCTCCCAGAGCCAAGATGAGTATGGATTTTCTTGTGCCAGGGACTGTAAACACTTCTGAAGTCCCCGGGGAGCCCCGGATGCTCACCTTCTCCCATTGCCTTCGTCGTTCTCCCGCAGCCTTCAAAAAGGAGCCCGGTAATAGCAATTAGCCAAATTAATTAGCCGGCGGTGGCAGGGAGGGCTCAGCCTGCAGGGATGTGAAGGCGTGAGCTGGGGCAGGGTGCGTGGCGGGGGCAAGGAGCCTCTCGGCAAAAGCACACGAGATCATCTGCCCTGGCTGGAGTTTGGTCCCCATCCCACGGTACGTGTGGAAGGGCAGGGAGGGGATAAATTAGGTCAGGAGTGGGGGCACAGACTGGAAGGGTTCTCTCTGCCTTCGTGCTGGGCTTCAATTTTGGCTCCCGATAGCCGCTCGTGCCAGGCACGCCTTATTTATGGACTCGCATCTCCCCAGCTCCTCTCCCTCCGGCAGCGTTGTGCCGGCAGCCATGGTCCCAGCGCCCCGCAGCCTCCCGATCACTAATAGATCACCGCCGATAAACACGCTGCTCTGCTCTGTATTCGGCAGCCGAACCCCCTCCTGCCCTTCATGTTGGTGGTGCTGGGGAATGATGTATGAAATCCAAGTCGGTTTGATTCATACGAGTTGTGTTCACCTTGCAGAACAGGCTGTCACAAAAAATAATAAACCTCCTTGTTTTAATGCCCGGAGAGGCTGTTGGACGGGCGGCAGGACGGGTTTAGATCCTCTTCCAAGGAGAGAGGCGCTTTTGAGAAAGACTGATTGCAAGCCACAGGATGGCTGCAGAAACGGTAAATAATAATTATAGCCATGTCTGGAGACTGTGGTGGGGAGCAGGGTCCCGTCCCGCTACGCGCGGCACTGATGCTCTGAAAGGGACGATCCCTGACCCGCAGTCCATAAGGTCTAAATGGATGTTGCAAGGAGCAGGGGGTTGCCAGCCAGCGGTGAAGCGACCTGTCCCTTTTCACCCAGGAGGAAAGGTGGCACGGTCCTAGATGCTGTGGCTTGCTAGTTAGTTCGTGCAAGGATGCTGACCAGGATGGCTGCAGTTTATCATTGCTAACGTTCAAGGGAGCTTTGCCAGGAGATGCAAAACCCTGCCACGCGGCTGCTCGCCCCTTGATGTATATAGTCCATCGCTTGGACTTTGAATTTTTGTCACGGCACAGCATATCCCTTCCTTGGGCCCAAGCCAGCTTTCAGGAGGCATTTTCTTTGGCGTAAATGCACCAGCACAGGGTGTCTGGTGATCAGTTGTTGTAGTCTCATCTCTCTCCCTTTTGGGCAGCAGCTCAGGTCATGATGCCCGTCTCTGCATGGCATCAGACCTGCCTGGTGCCCCCCAGCCTGACCCGAGGTCACCCTCTTGCTCCTTCTCCCTTGGGACACTGTGCTGTCTCCTGCTTCGGGGTGCGATGCCCAAAGCCCCGTCCTCCTCCGTGCCCTGCAGCAGCCCGCGCGTGCGCACGGCGTCGAGGAAAAAAGTATTAATGGGGGGAAAAGTTAACCACATTTATTGAACTGCGAAAAAGGTTGTTTTTATATCCCTTTATTGGAATATAAAGACAGCTTTTATAACCTTTTAAAGGGGCATAAAAGCAGCTCGGAGACTAGAAAGCTCACTCCAGTTGAAGGCAGGCAAAAAGAGGGAGGGAAGGGAGGAGAGCAAATATCTGCTGCACGCTGAGGTCAGAATTCACCAGAGGTGGGGGGGTGGTGGTCTCAGGAAGGTTTGGAGTCCTCACCGCTATTAGCAGTGGGCTTTGACACGTGTTCTGCCTCTGCAAAGCTGGTTCCTCAGACCTCTCTTGGGGAGGGGTAGGTGTCGTACTTAATGAGCTAACCTCTTTTATTTCATTTTTCTCCCCGGTCCCCTGTGAATAAATACTGCTTTGGCTTCGTTCCTGGTGGAACAAGGGAGGAGGGAGTCTGTAAAGGTCTCGCTTTGAGGCTGGAGGGAAAGTTTGCTCTGCAGACTGCTCCAGCCTCTCCCATGGCACCCAACCTCTCTGGCGGGACTGCGGGACTCCGAGTTGAACCAGCTCACAAACTCGGTGGCCTGGGCAATGTCAATTAATTTGGGATGCGTTCGCAGAGCGATGGGGAGGTGTGATTCCAGCTGGGCTGAGCACAGCTCGCAGCAGCGAAGAGCCAGGAGGACCTGGGCAGCTGGCGTGCGACATCCCGAAGGTCTGGGACCGGTGCTCGCTCTTGTCCCCGCTGCTGCTGCAGCGTTTTGGGGGGAGAGCAGGGGCGTGCTGCAATCCCCCTCCTCCTTGGTGTGGCATTCCCTGCCTCCTTGCTCATCCCAACCAGCGGGATCCGTCTGCTGGTGGGGATGCGGTTGAAAGCAGCATTTCCACACTCCCTCCACCTCTCCCAGGGCTCCTGGACGGTGCTCCGAAAGCGTTTGGTGTTGCAGGTGGTTACAGCCCGGCCACCTTGTGCTGGCACGCTCCTCCCAAGACAGAGATGGGTTTTTTCCATCCGTCGAGGGAGATGTGCCTTTTTCCTTTCCTTGTTCACGCAGCGGTCGGTCTGACGCGACATTAAAAGAGGAGTGTGACCTTTACACCGGTCTCCAGCGCAGGGGAGGGGAGAGCTGAGCCCCCGTCTGCAGCAAGGCACAGTTTGAATATGGATAGGTCGTGAGTCTCGGTTATCCCCACGCCATCTCCCAAATAATAAGCTTCCAGAGATAATACTGTAGGGCCGTAAAGAGGATGAGAACGGGAGCAGCTGCTTCTAATTTCGCTTCATGGGGAGGGAGGCGATGCTGAGAGCACCCCGCATTCTCTGCACATATTTTTCATCATTATAGGCAGAAATACCAGAGTGGTGACAGATATTAATGCAGTTCACGCCGGGAGAAAATCTTCTTTCCATCAGACTCAATGTGCAGCAAGAGGGCAGTGCCATTTGCAACCCGAGGGAGGATATGTTTGAAAGGTGATGTGTTTTTTACCCAGGAAGTTTTATTCCAAGAGAAAGTTCGGTTTGGAGAAAGGGCACCTGAAACCGTTCCGCTGGGGGCCATGGGATCGCTCCCTGCCCTCGCCAGGGACACCTGCACCAAGGTGCGTTTGCAGCGGTGCTGGAAATTAATTCGGATTTTGGTGCAACTCAAATTACCCTCCCCTGGCTCTGCGGTGGCCGCGTGTCACCAGGGGGGTGTCACTGCCCTGGGTGGCAGTTTCTGCGACCTGGGGTCCCAACTTGCCCCCAGCCCCGACCCGCGGCAATGCTGTGAGCTTTGCAGAGTTACTCTGCAGAGGGCTGCACTTCCTTGCACCCCTCAGCCTCCTTTTATTTGCTTATCCCACTAAATATTCATCAGTAACATTTAAGACAAAGGAAAGAGATAATTACAAGGGGAGAGTTTTTTTGCAGTATTAAAGGTTAACAGAATTCTTGGCATTTGTGCCTTGTCGATCTCCATGTAATTATGCTCATTTCCCAGAATTCAGAGGCGACTGTGCCTGTTAATGCTCAAAGATGGTACCCCGGGAATTAAATTTATGAGATCATTTCTCAAAATCTTCAGATTCAAACCGAGCATCTTGCTTAATGGCATGACTATTATTAATATTATTCTTGGACGCAGAGCGCCGCGAGGGTCAGAGGACCAGTGGCAAAGCTAAAATTGATACAGGCAGACAGCAGCGCGCCCGGCTTTTGTTCCCGAGGAGCGCTCGAGCAATTTGGCAACCTCCGTGCCTCGTGAAATGAGACTTAAGGTTGGCAAAAAACGGGCCCCGCAAAGGTGCAGGCGTTCAGGTTTGAGGTACGTCTGAAGAAGCCCCTTTTTGGCTGTGGCTGGTTGGGAGTCAGAAAGCAAAGCTTGCATCTCAGCACCCTATTTTTCAAGGTGTCTGATCGAGGTCCAAAGGCAGCTGCAGGCGAAAGGCAAATCAGTGTCTCCAGGAGAATCTGATTTTCAAAGATGCCGAACACCTGGCAGTGGGCTGGGGTTTCCCTCAGAGCTGCTGAGCATGCTCGGTGGCTTCAAAAGAGGGTTTCCAGGGGCTCTGCTCTTAATATCTGCTTTTTATTGAATATCGTGGTCTAAATCAAGGTATCTACCCCTCTCCTGGTTTGCGTGGACCGAGCGGCTTTCTGGTAGGAAAGGGTTTGGCTGGGGAAAATGAGGTGAAGGGGGGTGGATGTGGTGATGGGCCAGCACCAGCCAGGGGCATTTACCTTCTCGCTTCTCCTTGGAGTTTAGGATGTGTGTGTTGATATCCAGATGGGCTGGGGATGGCTTGGCTTGGTGTGTCTCATTTGGGGCCATCTCAGGAGAAGGCACAGCAACTCTTGGAGCTGTTCCTCCAAAGGGTTGTCTAATGCCGAGCTCACAAATGCCCCCCAAAACTGTGGGCAGGAGTTTGGGGGGGAGAAGCCGGTGTCTTCACGTTTAAGGTGGCCGTGCTGGAGCTCCCAAATGTCCGCGGTGGGACCCGAGGCGTGGCTGGCTTTGCCTTTCAGCCTGTTCAGCTTTTTTGCTCTTCCCGTGCGCACTTACTCCTGTTAAAACGCTGAGTGGATTGAGTTGTAGAGCACTGGGTTAATGTCATACACTTATAAAATGCTATTAGATGGCTAATGGCATGGTTTTATCCCGTGTCGTCAGCTGTCTCTGGCACCTGATTCATCCCGATCAAACGCTGCTGTGGATGCGGAGCGAGCGTACAGGATGCCTTTTGGGGTGTTAATATAGCGACGTAAGCTCACAACAGTGCAACAAGAAGGAGATTTATATAAAACCAATATTGATTTGTACCAAGGATCAATCCCAGTTCATAACTTTCACTGTGCCAGCGTGGCTCAGTATCTCCTCGATATTTTTTTTAACTCCTTGTATAGATGTTTAATATTAAGGCTGGACATACGGAGGTGTTGCTTCATAAATACTCATCTTGTGTTGGCTGAGCTGTTGTAAAAGGCTCAAACACTGAGAACTGTGGGAGAAAGGAGTAATCCTGAAGGAAAAGCCAAGACCTTGGGGACTGCTGTGCATCCCTCCCCGAGCCCGTGTCCAAGCTGCAGCGCTGCCTGGCCCATCCGTAATGTACGTCAGAGCATCCTCAAGGATGCTGTCATCTATCCCTGTATATTAGGGATGGCAGTGCTATATGGGGTATTTTGGCAGCTAGTGACGGGGCTTTCCTCCTACCCGGGTGGCACCTTCTGGGTTACATTTTGAGGTGTTACAGGGAGGTAAATCCTTTGCTGGCTTTTGAAGCACCACCTTGGGACAGGCTTTTGCAACCTTTCGCAGGGCGGCTGGTTCTCCAGCCCCTTGGCTGCAGCGAGCACGGGGAAGGAGTTAACTCGTGCTTGAAAATCCCCAGCCTCCGAGCACGGAGTGACAAACCCAAGCCCAGCAGTTTTTTTTTTTAAAGGGCAAACAAAATGTTCCTTTTTATGGTAAGGCGCCTGGTGCAAAGTGCAGGCAGAGCAGGCAAGCAGGGCAGCGGATCCCGGCGTGGCTTTAGGGGAAGGCTCCCAATAGCACACTTCATTGGAATTTAATAGGACGGTTACTGTAAGTTTATATAAATGCCAGTTAAATATTCACGGCATCTTTAGTGGGGATTAATGGGGCCTCTTGCATTGTTTTTAAACGTCGTGAAGAGGGTGCTGGTAATCACTGCTTGCCTTCAGTGTAAGGGATTGAGGGCTCAGTGCCCATGAGGATGCTTCTCGCATTCAGAAAACTGGCCTAGAAACGGCCCCGAACGGGCGATTTCTCCAGCTCGGCGCAGGAATGCCTTTGGGGTGAGAAGGGCTCAGAATGGCTCCAGCCAAGTAAGGCTCTCAATCATGGTTTCTTAATTGGGGCCACCGTTAACGAGGGTATAAATGAGTCAGCGTGGGGAGCGGAGCGGGAGCCCACGTCCTTTGTGTGTGTGGTGAATGGTTGTAGACATTGAGGGCTCAGTAGTTATTCAGGAAAAGCTCCCCCGGACTCGTGTGTCATTCACCTGACTAATGCCAAGAAAATTAAGCACTTCTTTGTAACGCTGGGCTTATTGGAGAATAACGTGGTATGCGATAGCACGAATGGGGTTATGAAATCATGTTTTCATTTTGAAGGAACGAGAATGGCTTGAGCATAAATTATGTTTCTGATCATATTTGGCAATTTCAGATTAAAAATAAATTTCCACTTTGGGGTTATAGATTGCCATCTATCAGCTTCCTGAAAAGGAAAAAAGGAATTAAAAGAAAAATCCGGCAGTACAAATTGCCTTGCTATGACCTACTTATTGAAAGTAATGTGTGGGTTTTTTTTTTTCCAGGAATGAAATATTTCGGTGTGGGGAGGCGTAGTATTGTATGTATATAGGTTTGCAGGCAGGTATATAGGCATGGGTTGTATGGGAGGATCTATCAACCATCCCTGCAAGTAGCTACAAGCAAAATAGATGCTAGAATTGTGCTAGATATTTCTGAGAAAGCCAAAAAAAAATGCAGCAATCATGTTGTTTTACTTGATAGAGGAACCTTAACTGCGATTTTGCATCTGGTTATCAGCCTTCGGGATCACTCAAATCTGCAGATGCGACGCTTGGGCTTGGTTTTGCTCAAAAAGCCTGAGATTGGGGCGGTGTTTGCTGGAAGGCTCCCGGGCCTCGCAGGAGGAGCCACGGTCCCTTGCAGCCAGCTGCAGGAAACGCTGGCCTGGGCCAAATGCCACGGTTCTTCCCTGCAGGCATTTTTGGGGATGGGTTTGCTTAAAATCTTAAAACGAAAGCCCCAGCTGTCCGGCGGGAAGGCCCACGTGAGCTAAGGACAGAAAGATGTTTATGGGAGTCGCTGTGAACTGGCACTGCCGCCTTTCACCCTGTCCAATCTCTTTCTAGAAAACTG
Organism: Gavia stellata; assembly: GCF_030936135.1. Lineage (NCBI taxonomy): Eukaryota > Metazoa > Chordata > Aves > Gaviiformes > Gaviidae > Gavia > Gavia stellata. The sequence continues at coordinate 5,757,992 of NC_082619.1, read as the reverse complement.
AGTAAATATCCGCTGAAAACGGTTTTGCCTGGCTGATGAAGCGCCGGGCTTGCAGTCGCTGCCCTCTGCTCTGCCTGCAAGACTCCCCCTCCCCAGCTATCATCTCTCTGATCGCTCCGACAGAGATGCTCCTCTGCAAAGCAAACCCAGGGGCTCTTGCTCCTCCTAACCCCTTCCCTATCCATGGTTTTGGCATCCTCCCTACCAGTCCCCATCTCCCCGGGGGAAATCCTTCCCCTGCCTCCATCCTTGCCACCGCTCCTCTTCCAGAGCCATGCCAGCCCTCGCTTCCCTGCCTGCGCTGCTTCTGCTACCTTGTTTGTGGTCTTTGCCAGGAGAGGGGGGCCTTTAGCCTTGCTGGAAAGAAGGAGGTTGAGGAGATAGATACGGAGATAAATATATACCTAGAGCGTGCCTGTGCTTCGCTCGTTCTGTTTGTCTCCTGCCTGTTGCTCGCAATGGGGGGGGGGGGGGGGGGGGGGGAAGACTTTTATCTAAGGAGGAAGAAAGGGAAGAGGCTGAAAGCAAGAGGCTGCATTCCATGCTCGGGTAGGCGCTGCTTTGCAAGCGGCTTAGCCCGTGTACGGCAGACTCTTCTTCTGCTGTGGTCAAAAACCAACGAAGGAAAAAAGACTCTCTCATCCCCAGAGGAAGCTACAAAGCTCTCTTTCTCTTGCTGCTGAACCTTCACAGCTGGACTCAGTTGCTGGCTCCTCTGCTGCTGGAGCAACTGAATTATTTAAAGGAATCTTGATTTCGTTTTCTCTTTGCTGTTTTCATGTGTTGTGTTTATTGTCTATAGATATTTTTATAGTCTGAAGCAATTACAGCTGTCAGAAAAGAGACAAGCTGTGACAGGCTGATTTATATGTACGTTGTATGTATGCAAGAGAGGGAGAGCTGGAGACGGGGGGAGATAGACCAGGGATTCTGCTGGGCTTTAGTATGCAGGAGCCGGCACTATTGGATTTGAATTCCTTGGGATTTTCAAACAATGCTGATGATCTCTTAACAGCGGGACAAATTCAGCCCTTGCAAGGGCCGAAGCTGCTCAGCAGCTCACGTTTTGCCCCAACCTTGCACGGTCTCGGTGTAGGCAGGTGCTTTCTCTCGTGATTTAAGACGCTTCTGGCAATCTGGGCTGTGTTAAAAGGTTAACTGGCTGTGGTTATTGGAATCCCTTTGGTTTTGCTGACTCAGGAGATGGTCTCTGCCCATCCAAAGGAGCGACCTCACAAAGAGAGCGAGCTCTCGCGTGATGTGCGTGGCGATGGCTTGTGGATCCTGCACACGAGGGTGTTCCCCAGCAGCGAATAGGTAGCGCAGTGGGGTCCCCGTCCTGCCGGGGGTGCTTGGATGCTGCAGCGATCGGCGAAAGCAGCATCTTTTTTTGCTTCGCTGACTTGTGCACCCCAGTGCAATGCCACAACCCCGTACGAGGAGTTTCACCCTACTGCTGATGGTCTCGTTTTTTGCAGTTAGGTTTCGGAGACCCCTCCCGTGTAATTTGTGGGGGTCTGCTAAAGGCAGGCATTTACCCCTCTCCTGCCAGACCGGCCAGGAGCAGAGTGAGCTGCGGAGATTAAACTCCTCCCGCCCAGAGCTGGGGAAAGCTGCTCTCTCCTCTGGGGGAAAGTAGGACTTTTGAGGCAGCACGTCACGCCAGCGCTAAATTCAAGGAGCAGAGCCTTCAGAAGAGGAAGAAGTAGAGTGACTTGCATGGCAACCCCCTTCTCATATGACCTATCAGCACGCACAATAATCATAAAGCTTTATTTGATTGAATGTTTCCTCTGCCCGGCACAGCTCATAATGTTTTAGAGATTAAATAGCACAGTTAGTGAATTAAGCAGTAGTTTACAGGGGATTCAGAGACTCCAGGGATTAGTAACGGGCTATGGATCCTTTCACATCTAGGTCACCAGTTTGAATCCAGCTCAGGTTGGCAGCGATTTCAGGGGGAAAAAAAAAAAATTGGTGCTGTGTAATAGCTGCAGAGCACGCAGTGGGGAATGGAGGGAGGGAGGACTTTTGGATAAGGTCCCATGTCACGGCAAAGTCATCAGGGACAGCGGGTGGAGGAGGAGGCCTGGTTTCCCCTAATGCTGGGCTGCCGCAGCTGGGGGGGGGCTTCCAGGGGCGCAGCACCCCGAAAGCTGTGGCTCGGCTGCTCGTTCTGCATTTGCTCAGTGGCTCCAGGACTTTGTGCTCTGAGGATGGCTCCCCGGCACCTTTTACCAGCATGAAACTGTGCCTGGAAATATTAATGTGTTTAGCTGCTAGTGGAGGGAAGGAGGAATTACTAGGCATAAGCAAATGCGATATTTGTTAAATTATGAGCTGATAAAAAGTACGTGGGGACCGTGCTCACGGCTGGGGAGGAATTTGCCGCTTAAGCTCATGCTGTGTGTCTGTGAGGTGCGGAGGACCAGGAGGGCATGCTCCTGCCTCTGCTCATCACCACCTGCCTGACTCGGGGTGTGTGGGGGGGGAATTGTCCCGTGCCTCAGTTTCCCCTCCTGCATAGTGGCTTCGCCGCCTGGGGAGGGGATAGTGCAGGGGTAGAGGAGGGTAGATGTTAGAGGTAGTCCGGTGCTGGCTCGGGGCGCAGGTAAGCACGGCGGGGAAGCGAGGGGAAAGGCGCGGGGGGGTCCTGACATCCCGTCCCCCGAGGAGCGCGGTGCGGCGGGGGTTAAAGTGGGTGTCCTTCGCCGAGGCTGGCGTGTGAAGCGTTGCGCCGCTCCGCTCCCCGCCTGCCCGTGCCGGTGCGGGGTGCGTGCGGGTGTGCGGGAGCCGAAGTGCCGGTCAGTGATGGAGCCGCTGCCATGACAACCCCGGGAAGTCAGCCTGCGCGCCGCCCGGGGATGCTGCCGGCCAGCCGTGCCGGCGGGGCTGGGATGCTGCCGCCGCGCCCGCTCCCCCGCGCCCCGACCTCCCGCCGCTGAGGGCAGCTGGGGGCTCCGGCACCCTGACAGCCCCCCCATCCTGCATCCCGCCTGGACCAAGCCCGCCTTTGGGACCCGAGAGCGGGGCCGGAGGAGAGGAACTGCTGGGCACCCCGGAGGCCTTTGCCCGCTGTGCCTTCTTGCGTCTGGACCCGTTTGCTAGCTGGCTCCGGGGGTGGTGGTTTTTTGGTGGCTTGTTTTTTTGGTTTTTTTCTTTTTTTTTTTTTGGTTTTGACTGGTTTTTTTTGGACTGCCCCCGCTCCGCGCTGCGGAGGGGAGCCGCGAACTCGGGACAAGTGCGCGGGAGCGGGGCGCAGCCGGGCGGCTCCCCCGGCGCCTCCGCGCCCAAGTGAGCCTCGGACTGCTTCCCGGGAAGAGCCGGCTCGCCCAGCGTCCAGCACCTTTGCCACTTCTCCTCCTCCTCTTCCTCCTCCCCCCCGGCCCTCCCGTCCTCCTCCCTCACCCAAGGATACTGGGGACTCCCTCCGGATGCCGCTCGGCAGGCTCAGTGCTCGCAGGCTGCCTTGCCGGGGGCTCTCCTGATCTCCGTGGAGCTCCGCATCGCTCGCCCCGGTGGTTTTGCTCCCCCCCGTCCCCGCACACACGCCCCCCCGCCCTCCTCTCCCCCCCCTTTTCGCTCCCGGTGGCCTTGGCGGGTGTGTTTTTTGCCTGTTGGAAAAGTCCCTGCTGCCCAGGATGGGGGTCGGTGGGTGCTTGGCCCTGCCCTGGAGGTGCCTAGTCGTCCTCTGTCTCAGGCTGCTCTTCCTTGTGCCCGCAGGAGTGCCCGTGCGCAGCGGAGATGCCACCTTCCCCAAAGCCATGGACAACGTGACCGTGCGGCAAGGGGAGAGTGCCACGCTCAGGTAGGAGCAGCGGGATTTCTGCCTTGGGGGGCACCGGGGGGGTCCCGCTGCACGGGGAGGGCGGCCGGTGCCTTCGGGGACGTGACTCAGTTTCCCCACGGGGGATGCATGGCGTCGATTGGCGGTGCAGGATGGGCGCCGGGCAGCCAGCTGAGAGGGAGATTTGGGTGCCAGGGGAGCGGGCTTTGGCTCAGCCCCCCGAGTCGTCTCTGGGAAAGTTACTGGGGGATGAAAAAAGGGAAGTGCGATTCTGTCTTGGCCCCCTGCCCTTCACCGCTGCGAGGCAGGGGCTCGGCTCCTGCTCTCGGTAGTCATGGCTCGGGCACTTTGGCTGCCTTTGGTGGGGCTAAACACCGCTCTGCTCCTGGGGTGCAGCGCCGGGGGTGCCTCTGTGCGTGTCAGCCCAACCCAGCCTGGGGAAGGGGGGCATTGTCAACCCCCCGGTGGGGTTTTGTGCCTTTTCCCCATGCCCGGACCTGCTGGGATGAGGGGGGTGCAGGATGGGGCTGGCTCCGGGGAGGGTGGATGTTGCCTTCCTTAAAAATCCCCTTGCTCTGGAGGCGGGGGGGTTGGTGCTACCTGCCAGCATCAAGTCTTTGGGGTGGGGGGGAAGCGCGGGGCTGGGCGTTGCACCGGGGTCCTGTCGTCTGCAGCAGCAAGCTGAGGGGTGCAGGGGCTGCCAAGAAAACCATAATTTGGTCGTTGGAACTTCTGGGACATCTTATGCCCAGATATCCGTCCTGTCCTCGCAGCAGATGGGCGCAGTCATCCCAGAAGAGATCCTGGCGAGGATGTTTGATAGGGACATTAAAAATAAAAAGCCAGGTTTTAATTGCAGCGCTGGGAAGCGACGCTTGCAACTCCGGCGTGCTCAGGAGTGACTTTCCTCCCCAGGCGTGTTGCATAGGTGACACTAACATCTGTGGGGCCAGCTGGGTGTGTGCGGTGAAAGCCGCACTCCTGCTTTACGCCAGCGAGTGGAGCAGGGCCAAAAAAACCTAAGAAGGAATTTCAGCCAGGTCTCTTTTCTCAAGCGGTGGGAGGACTTAAACCCTGGGCTCGGTTTGGCCCCTGGAAACGTGAATCCCCTCCCTGTGTGTTTCCTGCAACTCAGCTGTTTGCAGCCGGTTCTCTCGCCTCCCCCCGCCATTCCCGGGAAGGAGGGAGCTGTGTTGTGGCCGTTCCTCAGGATTTGTCTTGCGTCATGGGCAAAGAGGCTTGGAAATGGGTGGCCAAGGGTGGGGGACGGGGTGTCTCGCTTAGGAATTTGCCCCACTGAGCTGGGCTAAAAAAAGTAGCTCCTTTCCTCTGCTGAATTGCCAGGCTCTCCCAAGCACCAAAAGTCCCACAGATTTTGCCGTGGGGGTGTTAAAGAGGAAGGGGTTTGGCTTGCTGGAGGTCTGGGCAGCAAAATACTCAGGAGGGTGGCAGCAGCAGGGTGGTACGGGCATGGGTGCTCTGCAAACCTACTGGAAGGAGGCGAATTGCTCACGCTGTAGCGGGGGCCTGCAAAGGGTTTCTGGCACAGACCATGCCGGTGCTCTGCCCCGGCACCGAGTGCTCGCCCAGTGTCGGTGGAGAACAAAGGGAAGTCGGGGTGAGTCAGCAGGAGGGATGCTTTCCTTCTCTCCATGAGGCCTGGCAGGAAGGGGGGCAAATCCTGCTCCTGGGAGGTGGCCCTGGGGAGGGAGGCCAGCGGCTTGTCATCGCCCCGGAGCTGCCGTACGCACATCCCAGTTCAGCTGGGGAGCCTGTCTGGTGGCCAGGGATGTCCGTGTCCCTACGCAGGTCCATACAAGCGAGCCCCAGGAGATGGGCACATGGGCTTTGGGGTACACAAACTGTGTCGATGCTATTCCCGCTGTGCCGATGCTATTCCCAATGCTATTCCTGCTGTCCTGCCCCTAGAGTGGGCATTGCTCTTGGAAATTAATGGCTTGCTGCTGCCGCCTCGGTGCACTGGTTTGGTAGCCGGAGAGGTGGAGATCTGTGTTTTGCACTGGCGTTTTGGGGCATTTTCCTTCTGGTTCGAGGCGGGAGCGGTTAGTCTGGTGGGCAGTGGTACATTGCTGCATCCCCCGGTAGGTCCGGGTCCCTGCAGCCGTGCTGCGCTGTGGCAGGAGCCAAGAGCAGAAGAGCACGTGAAAACCACAGAATTCCAGAGGAGGAAATCAAGGAAGCGTGAATCTTCCTGCCGGCTCCCCTCCCAGCCCAGCTCTCGGCGTAACCATCGATCTGTTGTGGAGGAGTTAACTTGTTCGGAATAGCAATGCTGCTCGGAAAGGCTTCGGCGGACCCCGCTGCTGCTCCCGGCCACCTCCTGCCCTGCACGCAGGCAGCAACCCTGCCCTCTCCCCGGCCCTGCTAGGGTGGCGGCCAGGGAAGGGTGCACAGGAAGGAAAAAACCCAGTGTTTCCTCTTTTCCCACTCATTTCCATGCGAGGTGGGAGGACGGTGAGTCGCAGCCAAGGATTTGGAAGGAAAGAGATGTTTCTAGAGGTCCCTTGTTGGTGGTTCACAGCCGACAAAAGGGAGAGCAAGCTGAGGACTTAGCAGCAGAAGTTGCTGCTTTCTCTGAAGCGCTCGGAAAGTCCTGTTCCCCCCGAGGGAGAGGGCTTGGCTGGTGGAAATGGGTTATTTTATCTGGGGTGGCGGGGCACCAAGAACCATAAGCTGCCGTCGGCAGCAGTGCCCTACCAAGGAGGCTCTTTTCAGCTCCGTCCGGCCGCCCCTCCGAGCAGAGCTTATTCAGCGCCGGTGAAAGGAGCTGGATGGACGGCTGGGAGGAGACTCCCCCCGTTGTAAAGGGCGCAGGCTTTGCCCCGTGCAAACCTGGCTACGGTAAATCTAAGTCCATTTAGGACCCGAGTCACCAGGGACGTTCGGATATTTCCTTCTGTCTTGCGATGCCTGCTGGAGGGTACAGTCAGGTGTCTTGCTTTGGTACCAGCACTTTAGGTCACTGTATTAAGTTTAAATCTAGGGTTAGACCTTGGGATAGAGCTACCATCTGGGGTAGGAAGGGTAGGATTTACCCCTGGATGCAGCAAAACCTGCAGGGATAGGAAAAGGGTTTGTGGGTGTTGGGTCCAACAGCTTGGCGTTTTTACTGATGCATGCGTTGGTCCCTGAGCTGGGGCTGCTCCTGCTCGTGGGCTTACACCAGGGGCTCGCGTGCGTCCCAACGTCAGAGCTGGCTGTCTTGCAGGATCTCACAAGGCCACATCGTGAGGATGAGGCCAGTCTGTATCCCCTCCCACCGTGTCTAGACAACATCTGCCTTCACCAGTAGCCAGTGGTTCATGCTGGAGAAGAACCGCCCTGAACCTTCCTGCAGCGCTCGAACCAAGTCCCAGCATTGCTGAGACCTTTGGAGCAGTTCTCTCAGCACCAAAACAAGTGGCTTGATTATGATTTCACTTTAATTGGCATCAGTCAGCGCTTTCCACGGTGAGGCTCTGCCGATCCCGTCAGCATGCACAGGCGCTTGCGTGGTATACCCCGAATCGGCCGGTGCCCCGGGCAGATCTGGCTGCAGGACGGGGGCCACTTCTCCTCTGTACATCTCCGCTGGTTTTCTTGGCAGAGTGATGCGATGCCTTTATTTGTTCCCCCTTTGATTCTAAAGCTGAAAGTCAAATCTGAGTTTAACATGAGTCAAAGCTTTTTTTTTTTTTTTTAACCCTGATGTTTCCCGTGGTTTTCACTCGGGCTTTGAAAAGAGCTGTGCACTTTGCCACTGAGATCTGCCGTGGTTTACCTAAGCCTGTTTTGCAAATTTATTTTGCCCCTGTGGTGCTCTTGAAAAAAAATTCTGGAGAAATGATAACCTGGCTGCGAAACAAACCAAAATCAAGCGTGTTTTTTGACGGGTGCAAACAGAAAGTGCTTCTTTGCTAAGCAGAAGAGAATGTTCCTCAGAAATGGGTCTGTTTTCTGTGACTCTTTGCTGCCCCGTCTTTCCCCCTTTATCCATGGGAATTTGCCTTTTTGTGGTGTTATTGTGTAACGTGAAAAATAGGGCCAGTCTCCGATGGATCACAGCGTGGTGTGTTGCAGCATGCCGCTTTCGCGTGGGACCTGGGGCAGGCTGTGTGTCCCCCCCCCGTGCCGAGGCAGGGCTGCTGCCGACGGGGCTTGAGCGATGGCGATTCTCCGCTGAGGTTTTGGGTTTGCAGTCGATGAGTGCAGACAGCCTGCCAGAGGGCAGGGGAACACGCTCCGGGCTCTCTGTCCCCAGGAAAGGGGTGCTCCCCATCCCCGTGGCCTCAGGGCTGAGCAATGGGGGGGGCTCGCTGGGCACGGGCTGGGCTCCTGGTGCAAATAAGGAAAGCAAGAGTGGGCAGAGGTTGTTCATGAAAGGCTCCAGCCGTGATTGCAAAAGCTTGTCCAGCCCTTTCCCACACGCCGGCAACCCCACGGACACCCTGAGTCACGGGCTGCTCGTGGCAGCGCTCCCATCTCCTGCCCTGCTCTGCCAACTCCCCCCATCCTTGCACAACCACCAAACTCCTTATTACCGGGTCAGCGTGTATCTCCCTCCCCAGGGCCTGTGGCACGCTGCTCCCGTGGAATATTTATCCCGTTCTGGTGGTCTCCAAGCCCAGCACCCGGTATTTTTCATCCTGCTACGATTATTTATTTCAGAATCTCACCCAGCAGAGACCGAAGCTCCTGGTTACTTCCCTGCTGACTTCCCAAACCCAGATATCCAGGGGGATATAGCTTGGGCTTGCAGGCTGCGGGGGCCAAGGTGTAATTACTCTGCTTTTGCTGGTTACTGAGCAGTGAAGGATTTCTGAGTGCGTGGGTTTGGGTGGGATCAGCCCCAGCGGTCCTGGGGGCATGGGGTGAGGATGGAGCGAAGCTACCAACTCCTTTATTAACAACCAAAGTTTATTCTCCTGACTCCTTCAGTATCCAGCACGCTCACCTTCTCCTTCAAACCTCTCTCCTTTTTATTCCTGAGGGTTAGGGCATAAATTCAGCGCCGCGGTGACCCCTCCTATGTTACGGTGAAGAAGGGGGAGAGCATGTTCTCCTGTATCTGCGCCCTTCCTCAGGAAATCGGTGCTAATGTGAGCAGTATTGAGGGTTAGGTCTTGAGTTTCTGCTCCCATCGGTGCACGGTGCCACTTCACCCCTGCCCCTCTCCTCCTCCCATCGTCACTGGGTCCTCCTTTCTGGCCAGGGTTTCCTCTCCATGTTCCTGGAGATGGTCCATCAGAGGGGCTGCGGAAGCCCCGAGCGGTGCCCACGTGCGGCGCTGGCGGCTGTTTGTAGCTTGCGAGTCGATTGCTTTGCTTGCGATGGCATGTTTTTGAAAGAGGAGTTTATTGCTAAAGTGACATGTCAGCAAATCTTCGCCACCTCTTTCCCATCTCGGAGATGGAATCAGCTTAAAGTGGGGAAAAAAATTGTCATATGCATGGATTTTTTTTTTTTTTCCCCTGAGTGCAATTTCCATCCGAGATGAGACAAGCTCCTGATTGCTGTGCCAGCGGAGGGTTTCCCTTTATAGCTCTCCTGGTAGAGCTGCTGCCTGTAGTTCACTGGAGCTGTATGGGCTGGGGTCTCCTAGGGGACAAGCATGCTTTTCTGGACCTGTCATCTCCATTGTAGGGTTAAACATCTCCGGTCTACCAGCTCTGGAAAGATTTAAATCAAACAGACTTATGCCCTGCTCCTCTGGGATGGGAAGGGATGAGGAGGAGGAAGAAAGGCGAGGAGGAAGGGAGGTCAGAGCAGCCTTGCATGCGACAGAGCTGACTGGTGGAGGGTTGCTGGGGTGGCATTTCTAGTTGCCAAGCCGGGGTTACAAAACGGAGGTTCAGTTCTTCGCCCTGCTATCAACTCCTCATGTGACATTAGGTGCCCTCCTAGGTCCTATAAATGTGTATATTCGTGCACAGCAATTGCAACACTTCCTTTCTCTGGGTCCATGAGTCATCTGCTTGCATTGCAGTCTTTTTATGGCAGGATGCATCCCTCTGTAAGGAAAATGCCAAGAGTGTCCTACTGGAGGGCACCACAGATGTCCACTGGTGTCCTGCCCTTGCTTGGAGTGTAAAGGGGCTATGGTGAGCGTTTGTCAGTTGGAGGTTGCCAGGGGATTCTTGCTTGGTGGATGGATGATCACTAGGTAGGAGCTGAAGCAAAATCAGGGCTTGGGGCCAGTGAAAGCACTGCTATCCCCAACTGTGGGACTACCTATAGCCCCAAACTCTGCTCAGAAGCTGCTCTCGTCATGACTGTGAGCTAACCAAAGTCTAAGCGCTTGTGGGTGACAGTCCAAGGGATGGCAACTGGTCTCCTCTCTCGCTCTTGGCCATCCTGATGTGCCGTTCCCGCACTGCCCTGCTCCGCCTTGGCAGAGTCCTTTGGGCAACGAGCACACCCCTGCTTGGCATTGCACATTGTGAATGGGCAGCTCTACGCGTGTGTTAACGAGAGGCGGCTTGGGGATATGGGTCGTCATCAGCTTGCCTAAATCATTGTCTCTTCTGCTGGCTTCACTGGAGTGACTCTAACTTACGCTGTTGGAAAAATCCTCCTCTTGGTCTAGCAGAGTTGTTCTTTCCTCCTCCCATACGTGCCTAAGCCTGCCAGTTTGAGCTCGGACACCTTTATTTTCCTTCAGGGGGAAAGGGGAAAATCAGGAAGGAACTGATCTACCACCACATCAGTGGGAGAATGGGCTAATAGAAATTGTAATGAGAATAACAGAGCCAAACAAACAAGCAAATGGGAAAATGCAATCCCACCAATGCAATAGAGAGATTTATGCCGACAAAGGGGCTGATCCAGTGCTCATTAATGTCACCACAAGTCTTTATCCTAACTGTAATGGACTGTGGATCAGGTTGGAAGACAGCATTTTCGTCTTGCTACAATACGCAAACTGTTAACGGGTTGCGCCTGGAATAGCAATGTGGAAAGCCCTCTCCTAACAGAAAGAGTTTGCTCGTTGTTGCATGCGGCACCTTTGCAAAGCAAATGGGCGATACCTTCTGCTCTCCTTGGGTTCGGTTTTCAGAGGTGCAAGGCTGTGAAGGAGCCAAGTCTGAGACTTGGGCTTCGCTGTCTGGATGCTGCAGCGTCTGCTGAAATGCCAAATGCGTCTTAATCATTAGTGTATTAAAAATCTTGCCTTAAATAAGGGTTCTTCAGCTGGCAGTGAGTGGTGTTGGCTCTCGCCACCAGCAGTCATGCTGGGAAGCAGTCGTTAGTTTATATGCAAAGTGAGGAGGCACAAGAGCAGATGGGTGGGTACGGCAAGGCTGAAGGCAAACTTGACTTTGCAGCTGGATTCTCCCCTGGAAAAACCAGTGTCAGTGAGATGGAGACAAGGTCTGGAGAGCTGAGCCTGGTCTGGAGGTGGGGACACCTTTGGGGAGAGTGCTGAATAGGAAAGGACACCAAGGGTCAAACAGGAGACGTGCGAATCCAGCTCTGCATGTCAATGAGGACAGAGTAAACAAGGAATAAAACCACCTTCCAACATGAGCAGCTGGTGAAATATCACAGGTTTTTTTTTCCCAGAGATGGGAGATTTTGACCGGCTCTGCGCCTGCAACCATAAATGGCTCTGACACCTGCGTCTGTTTTATCAGACACATGCAGAGCCCCGGACATGGTCCAAACATTCATTACTTTGGATTTTTGAGTCTGATTTTTTTTTTTTTTTTTATTTTATTTTTTCATGGTGGGATCATTATTTTCCCAGCTTCACATCTTCTGTTCAGCAAAACCGGTGTGTTTTTCAGACTTACGTTTCCTACACATCTCTAATAAGAAGTGTGATAGAAAGCTGTCGAGAAAAGCAAATTCTCACAGGTATGAAAGAAGAGCAGGGCAGCTCCAGGTTCAGAGCCACTTCCAAATCTCAAGATCGTTTGGACCTGCAGATAGGCACAGCACTGACATTTGGAGGTATATTTGGATTCTTACACTTAAGTCCTCCAAATTCAGTAAATTACAGGTTTAGGGCTTTATTCCAGGATAGTCTTTATTATCGTACATCCCTGTTCTTCTCTTCCAGTCCAGTACAAAGCTCTTGATGAGCTCAAAGGAAGAGTGATCTAGGTGAAAACTTGAGCAACTAGTTTCTAACTCTCTAATGGTTTGGTGCTTTTCTTGCGTTGCAGTTCAGTGGGAGCTAGGCGAGCACCTGCTTCTTGTACTTTTATTTGGAAACTTCAGAGTTGTACCATTTGTTACATAAGAAAATACTTTTTTTTTTTAAATTTCTGAAACAGATCTTTTTACTAAACAATCCATTTCTTTCTTGTGTACCTTGACTGGAAAATATTCAATTTAGAATTTCCTTGTTGGAAACGGGCAGATTTGGGTTTGGTTGGAAAAATAGTATTTCTTTCTTTTAATCTATGAGTTCATTGAAGCATCTTGTGAAATTTTACAGGAAATGCTCTGATTAAGCTAAAGTGAGATTTTGGGTTTAAATGTGTGTTATAGGAAATAGTGCAATTTTTATTTCATTCAGTCTCAGAAGGGAAGGGTTTCTGGATACACAGAGTTTCTCTTTAGCTGAAAAAAGTCTTTCCCTTCTCACCTCTGAACTGCTTTACATTTTAGAGTCAATTTTTCCATCCCTCCTATTGTTTTCTTCTAGTTGAAGGAGCCATTCGGCTTTAAATCAGGCAAAGTTTGTGTTGAATATACGTTTTCCAAGGCCAAATTCCAAGCTGGCCAATGCACGTCGTGACCCCGTTCGCTCAGCAAACTTCCAAGTGTGAGAGTCAGGGCAAAACGTGGCAGCATTGGGAGGGAGCAGTTTGGAGGTGCTCTGCGTGTTAAGCAATGTGATTTAGTCCTCTACAAACACGAGGAGCAAAAGGTATCTGTGAGCCTTGACTTGTGTATTCATGAAGTTAAAGAAAGCCTCTCCCCTCTCTAAATGCTTGTACTTTGTGGCGGGGTAGGACATGGTCAGAAGGTCAAAATCCCGTCTTGGGTTGTTCTTGCTTTGTCATGGAGGTGGTTGGTTGAGGGAGACGCCTTCACTGGTGCACGTCAGCTGGGTCTCCTAAATTTCTCTGGTTGTCCTTGGCTTGTGGAGGACAGCAGCTGCAATTTCCTTGCTGGTTTAAAGCCAGCAGCACGCAGACTGCTGACACTGTTTAGGGAGACATGGGGCCCTTCACCTCAGACACCTCTATGAGCCTCAAACCAGCACGCCAGATGTTTTTGGCCATTCAGAGGTCCACTTGGTGACCTCCATCCACTCAAGTGGCGCTGCCCTAAGTAGTCTTAACAGTCGGCCAAGGTCTGAAGAGATCACAGGGTGATAAATACCCTCTTGGTCCTTCTAGAAAAGGCTGAAGGCTTGATGGCAATGCATTGCGTAGGAGAAACTTCACCCACCCTCCTGGGACCGACCCTCCAGGGTCGGTGGGAGTTGCAGCACGAGCCCTTTGCAGGTTCAGTGGGAAGGGAAGGTGCAGAGCGATGTCGTGAGCACACGGGGTTTGCAGCCCGCGGTGGAAAGGGAGGCTGAAAGCCTGCGGCGTGCGGAGAGGTGCCGCGGGGCTGCCGAATTAGCGCGATGGGGAGATGTCAGCTCTTCCTCTCAGCTTCCCTTTGCAGCGCCAACTGTCAGTAATTTAACTAACGTTTTGTAAATAAATGTGGCATTCGGACAGCTGTCACTGCGCCTGTTATAAACACTCCTTTTGTCACTAAAAGCTGGCAGTACCGCTCCGTTTCCCCTGCAAATGCAGCTACCACTGCCAGTTAGCTCCTGAAGCCAGGGCTGTCAAGGAATTGCATGCCGGCCGGTGGCTGGGAGACCACGGCTTCGCGCAGGGAGCCCAGCGAGGCATTGCCAGGGCCTGGTGCGAAGGCAGCTTTTGCAGCTCGAAAATAAATAAATGGCCTGATCAGCGAGCAAGAAAACCCATCTGAATGTGGCTGTAGGGCTGGTAGGTTCCCAGCCAGGATCCTGGGCGGTCCAGCTGCAGTGCCGGTGGTGGCACCGGGTCCTCTGCCATCTCATCGCAGCCCCGTGGGAAGCACAGGTAGGATGAGACGGGGAGCCCAGCCAGACCTGGGCTTTGATGCGCCAAGGGAGCAATTTGGCACTGGCACCGCGAATGCTTTTCACTTTGGAGCGTGGGCTCCTCATGCCATCAGGCTTCGGTTTCGGTAAATTCGGTCTCTCCGGGACTGGGTTCGATATGAGCAGAGAGATCTGTCCTTTGAGCCCATCAGTCTTGCTCAGCGTGCTTGTCCTATTGGGAGCATATTCAAAACCTTCAGGCAGTCTGGATGCTTCTCCTCCTAACAAACCTGACTGGAGAGGGGATGCTGTTGTCTTTCTCCTTGCTGGGAAGTTTCGATCCTGTACTGCTTTGCTCCTTTCATCTTTTGGGGAGCCTTGCGGCTCCAAACAACCCTCCCTTGGCCCACGGTGTTTCTCTCCCAGTATCGGGTGGTATAACTTTCAGCAGTCAGCACCTATAGCCTTGCTGTGCTGCACTGATGTGTGATGCAGGCGGTATAGACATCAGCACATGACATCTCTCTCTCTAAGCTGCTGTAAAATTAGCTTCATCTCAAGTGGCAGAAAATGATCATATCCTCGCTTGAGGGCGATGAAGAATATTCCTGAGTCACTGCTAGTGATGAAACAGGCAGAAAATCCAGAGTGATACACAACTGCCCACTCAGTTTTAATCGCTGAGGCCATTTGCTGCTGCAGAGCCTTAAGAGGCAGCTTCCTCCTCCTCTCCCTCCCTTTCATCCATCAGTCCCCTTAGCAGCCGGGGCTGCGGATCCCAGCAGGGGCAGAGCCATTTCCCATCCCACCGGCGAGGCTGCAGGCTGTGAGCACCTCGTGCTTCTTCAGCCTTCCCCTGAGAGGAGGGGAGGGGGTCAAAGCTTCCTTTTCTTAAAGCAGGAGGGAAAAGATGGAGCCTGCCCTCCTCGGTTCTCCTCCTTCCAGGCTGCGATCCTGCAGCCTGGGAAAAACTCTCCTCCAAGCTCACCCTCATCTCCTCCACAGATTTTCCCTGCTGCCTCCGAAGCAGCTGCTGTGCCCACGAGGATGTTTCCTTTCGCGTTTCTCCCCCGTCAGCTTTAGTTCAAAGTCATCTCCCCAGATTTTTATGTCTTGGATAAAGCCACCCTCTTTCCGACAACTGCCAGCTCAGCGCTTGGGAAACCTCTTGCCAAATTTGCTGGTGACTAAGGCCAAGAAAACCCTTCAAAACACTGACGATCAGAAGTAAAGTGCTGTAATGCTTCCCTTCCTTGCATATGCTCCCTGGCAGCATCTTAGTGCTAATGACTCCTCGAAGGAGGCTTCCCGCAAGTCCTGCCCTGCCAGCTTTCCCCCCAAATTCAGGCGGAAGCACCCCATGCTCCGGGTGCAGGTTGAAGGGTCTATAAAACCCTGGCAAGGTTCACAAGAGTCCTTCAGCTTGGGAATCGCCTCCTTCTTCTGCTCTTCCACGTGGCTCAATCACCGCCGGTCTGGTTCAGCATCATTTTGGGGTAAAAACCATAGCAATCCTCCAGTTTGTGCAGGCGTTTGAATGAACACTTTCTTTTCTCCAGTCAGGGCTTGTCAGTACTTATCCCTTAACCTGATTTTTACATGTTCTCTATCCTGCAGATTTGCTGGGATATGCTATTCACACAAAACTCTCCTGGTGTCAGACTTCTGCTAGGATAGCTTAATAGCTCCTACCAGCCTGCGAGGGGAATAAGCAACAGTACAGATGCACAGGCATAAATGTGTCAAAGCAGGGGTTTTGCCAGCGTAAAAAATATTGCAGAAGCTTACTCCCCCCACTGATGGAGATTGCTGTACCAGCGAAAGTTTTCCGCACCGGTCGGCCAAATCTGGGCAAGTTTCCGCGAATCCCGCTCTCTTCTCTGTAATCCCCGGCAGTTTTGCACATCGTGCATTTGTTTGTCAGCGCAAGCAGGTGCAGAGCTGCAGGACATGGGCTGAGCATCTCGCTTTGGTGGTTATTCCGGCGTACAGCCGCTTTATTCCCGCGTCAGGCGCTGCGATCAGCACTCCTCCTTGGTTTAATTTCCTTTTTCCTCATCCCTTCCCCAAAAAGCGGAGCCTGGATGGTGCGTTTTGGGTTAGGTTCAGCAGGAACCCCGGAGACAAGTATCAAAATGAATAGACGGGTGGTAATTTGGTGGTTTTGAGTGTTATAACTAACCACCCCCGAGCACACTTGCATTCTGCACACGCCAGCCGTCGTCACACACAGAGACCAAATTTGTGTGCGTATATATATTGTGCACGGCTAATGAACGAAGATAGATACGGTACAGGGGGAGAGTAATTCGTGCAGATACCTGTCAAGAGAGGCAGGACACGGGGATAAAGCCAGTGGGAGCCGGTGCAGATACTGCAGCCGTACCCAGGAAAAGCAGTGCCTTGGTAAAGCAGCAGCGGGGACCGCTTTGGGGAGAGGGTGGGGGACAAGCCCGTGAGTAAATGCTCTAATCTTTTCTCCGGGTGGTGCCAACTGCTGCTTGTTTTTTCCTGCTGTGAGTCTGAAACAGCCCCGCTAACCTCTGGCAAAATCAGGAGGATAACAAGGGAGGGAAGGCTGACTTTGCAGTGTTTATTTATTTTTTTTCCTGGCTTGGGAAGGAAGAAATAAAGTTGGCTTTCAAGTGGGGTTGTTGCAGTAATGGAGGGAAATGAGAAATGCTCTTCAGCTGCCTTCTCCTTCCTCGCGTCCCCATAAATAACCCTTCTCGCTCGGAGACGGCTCGGCTCTTACTTAGAGGAGAGAGCTGGGTTCTGGCTGCTATTTTTTTTTGCTGTGGCTGAAGAGCCCCTTCCCTTTCCCGACTGCAGTGCACCTCGTTGGAGCCTGCTCCCCCCAGGGCTGCTCTCCGGCAAAGCGGTTTCTCTTCTGACATGGGCTCTGGTTTGCGGGGAGCCCCCGCGGTGGGCAGGGCTGCTCCCCGGCAGCCGTGGCTCTTGGGCACGGGCATCGCTGCTGGCACCTTCCCCTCTCTACTGCCGTGTTGCTGATGCCAGGGAGGACCGAAGCAATGGTGCTACCTTGGTGTCGGTCTCGGCTTCCTTAAGTCAAATGCCAATGACGAACGAAGCATGAACCTTTGGGGGGATGGACAGGAGCGATCCCAGGTGCCTACTCCTGGGGAGATAGCCAAAACCTGCTTTAAATGCTCATGATACTCCATGATCCTTCCATGTCCAGCCTCTTTTAAGAAAACCAGGTCTAGCCATGTGATAGCTTTATCCAGCAGTGAAGCGTTGTCCTTCTGTGGGTGAGGTAGAGCTTGCAAACCGCGTCTGGGGACCAAGGGACAAAAAGTGTCGCTGTAGAGATGTTTTTTGATATCTACGAGGTCTTCCTCTAAAGATTTCTGGCCAGGTTTTGTGTGCAGTTTAGCCACTCTCTCTCTAGCTCCCTTGCCTAGAAGTCATTCAGAGCTTCTTCGTGAATTTGTGGAAGCGAGGTGCAGGTGATCTCTCTTCCTCTATGTGTCCCTTTCCCCCTTCACTCTTTCTGCTAACTTTTGTGAATCAGCTGGCTGATTTTAGTCAGGTTTTACAGAGGGCTGGGTGTTAAATTTCTGCAACTTCCATGAAAATAGGCAGGTAGAGGTAGAGAGACCTCGTTAGTCCTCTGAAATAATGACAGAATGACCTCAACTCTTGTACGAGACACAGGAGAATCTGCGTGGGCATTGGCCGTATGCAAGACTCAAGGGAAGAGGGAGCTCCAGCCTGAGCTTGCGTCATTTAAGACTGAAATGTGTAGGAAACCACACGTCTTCCGTGGTATGTGTGGAGCTGCTTGTTAAATGCAGCGAGGAGTCCAGGTGGGGAGGGGTTGAGCGCTCCAGATTGCGTGTAAGGAAAACCGTGAAGATGATGTTGTGTTGATGGAGACAGCCTGCCAGCCCTGGTGTCAAGGAGAGGAGACGAAAGCTCCGGGTTTCGTTCATGATGCAGCTGATATCAAATGAGGGATGCGGCACTTTGCTTGCCTGAATCGGAAGACTGCAACAGCTGGTGGCTGTGGCGTTGCTGAAACCGGCTGGCTCACCCTTCAGTTAAAAAAATAAAGGCAAAAAAATAAGCACAACAGCAATGACAAAAAAAGAAAAAAAAGCCAGTAACTCGCTTTCCAGAAGTTCCTAATGCTGCAACAGGCAAAGCACTGGAGATAAAAGAAATAAAAAAGCGAGGGAAAGAGGGAGAAAATGCATCTATGAGCTCTCAAACTAACAGCATGCAACTCTCATATTATTTTTCCTCCTTAGCCTTTGAAACAGAACAACGGCCCGGAGCCTTCTCGGCAGATGGACAATGTGTGTGCCTTAACCACTTAACAGCCATTAGCCTAATTTCACGTACTGGAGCCAAATTAAATAATAAGTAAGAGGCTATGAAAAGCTGGTTTGGAGGCTGCGTTACTGCCTTTCACTTGATAACCTTCTCATAAACAGATGCTCTCTCTCTACCCTATTAACCTTGTCTGAGAGCGGGGAGGGGGGCTTTGGTGAAGCAAATAAGCCAGACCTTGGTGGGGAAGGGGGGATGTGAGCTGGAGGGGCCAGATGTGGGGGTCCTCCGTATTTCGGAGGCTCCTCTCGTTTTTCTCCCCTGATGCCCCGGCTGTGGAGGAGTTGCTGAGCAAGAGCCCGTTCTGCGGTTGCGTCCAGGTCATTTTAACGTGCCAAATGATTCATCTTGATCAGCGAGCCCATCTGTACCTGCTGGGCGAGGCTGTGCCACCCGGAGCTGATTTTGTGGACAAATCTGCTTTACTTGGAGGAAAGGGGTGATGGTGCTGCT
Source organism: Gavia stellata (assembly GCF_030936135.1). NCBI lineage: Eukaryota > Metazoa > Chordata > Aves > Gaviiformes > Gaviidae > Gavia > Gavia stellata. The sequence goes on along the minus strand of NC_082619.1, from coordinate 5,739,357 downwards.
AGACACGAAAGGGGAGGTGGCCCCGTGGCTCGGTGCCTAATCCCTCCCCGTTTTTGGCTCAGGCAGGGCATGGGGGGCTGCTGCATCCTCCATCCTGGTTGTACCACTAGCTCATCGCCCTTTCAGATGAAGTCATTTTGCTGCTCCTTTGCCTCTTTCCCCCCCCCGCTGCGTTGAAATAGGAACAATAGTACTTGTCTAGGCTTTGGGAGTTTGTGAGTATTAATTAGTTTGCAAAATGCTTTTGACGTTATTTTGGTGATGGGAGGGTGAGCCGTTTGCAGGTGTGCGCAGGTTGCTTGTATTTTTTTTTTTATTTGCTGCAAAAGATTTGGAGGCAACTGCATTGTTTCGGCACCAATCTCCCCGCCACTCACTATTGCTCTGTGCTTTGCATCTCGACTTTGGGCCATTTCAAGTTTTCAGGGGATTATAGATGACCGTGCAGCTATTTTTGGTGAAAGGTTTTATTTATTAAAAAGCCATCTTCATTAAAAAGTTACATTGATGGGAAATAGATGAGCAGCTCTATTACTGGCACGTAGCGTGCCGTGCAAGCCCGGTGCCACCGAGATGATGTGCTGCGTGCCCTCCCTTGATGCAAGAAGTATCTCTCCATGGAGCCACGCCAAATTTGGTGCATGAGCCATCCCCTCGCCCCGGCTGCAGGGCCCGAGGTCCTGGGATAGATGTGAGAAGTTTTGTTCTTGGTGCAAGATTTCCAGTAGTTCCTTGGTGCCAGCAGCAATTTGACTTTCCTTCCTTGTTGGTTTTCCTCCTTCGTCTAAGTTGTCGTGCAGGCTCTGCTTTCGTATGCAAAACCTGTCCTCTGACTGGCATGGAAGTTGATAAAGCCGAGTTTCTTACAAGTTTGCTTCATTTTGGTCCAAGTAGGAGTAAATGACTTGCCACCTGCAGCGGGAACGTTTGGAAAAGCTTTGTGCTGTGTGGATTCTCCGAGGTTCAGATGAGGATGAATCTCATTTTTATGTGGCCTTTCCCTCCGTGGGGCGTTTGCAGAGTCTCTCTCTTCTACCTGGCTGCCTATCTGTACTAGACTTGCAGGTACTTAATGTCTTTGAGCCATCTGTTCCTCTGTCAAATTTAGTTAAAATTGGCCAAAGACTTCACAAATTATTGGGGAAGATTGCTAGTCAGAGGCACACAGGCAAAGAGCACGATTGCATAAGCTCGTTCCAGTAGGAGTCAAGGCTAAAAATACACCGGGGTATGTTTTTCGGAGGCAAGGCAGCTGGGGAGTTGGGATCCACATCCAACCTTTCCCCAGTGCGAGAGATATTAGACTTGGGTCTATTTTTTGGTACTGTAGAAAGCTTCTCTGTGGAGATGGGCTTTGCTTTGGGTAGGATGTGCCGCCTTGTCTTTTCTTTTTTTGTATCATGCGGCTTTCTGCCCAAAATGAGCCCCATTCACCCTTTTCCAAGGCACTGACCCTTACGCTGAGATGCTGCAGCTGTACTTTCAGGCGAGAAACGTGCGGAGGGGCTTCGTGCCGTGCTGTTGGGATGGATGGAGTAATAACCAGCTCTTCCTGCGCATGCCACGTGTGCCCTCTGTGAGCTCTGGCTAATGCGATGTCTGCGTGGCATCGTCAAGCGTTCACCGGCAGAGCTCAATGTGCTCGTATCGCTGGCTGCTTCACCCGGGAGTGCATTTTAAAGCCAGGATGTTCCCAATCAGATCAGTCTTAGCTTTGGGCATCCAGGAATTAGGTCTGTGATCTAAGCAGGTCTTGGAAAGAGAGAGGGACTGGTCCATCTCTCGGAGTCCTGTCTCTTGTCATTGGCTACAGGGGGACATAGATGACCAGCACGGGCTAAGATGAGGTGAAACACATCTGTTTGAAAAGAGAAAAAGCAAAGGAACCACCAAAAACTCCCTCAAAGGCTGCGTTGCTCTCAATCCATTAGCATTTCTGTAGGAGGCCAGAAAAGCATGAGCAATCTGGGATACTTGCTCCTGTAACTGCAGGTGTCTGAGATGATGGATGTCAGCATCGGAGCGTGTTGTCTAGTCCCCCTTTGTAGTCGCTGGAGAGCAATGGGCCTTTTTGGGGTGCAATTCATCCCAGTCTAAGGCAGATGTCTAAAATAGGTCAGACAGATTGTGTCCTAGCAGTGCCTTTTTCTCTCCATTTGCTATAAAACAGGGTCCAAATGGCTAGCTTGCATGTCGAGGTGATATATCCCAACCCAAGCATTTAGAAGAAGCCATAGGATCAAAACAGGAAATATCTAACATTGATCAGGGCGTGGTGTTAGAGCCAGGCGAGGGTGTTAAGCACCAGGAATGCACCTGATACTTCACCAAGGAGAAACAGGGGAAGAAACGGGGTTTTTTGGTGATTTTTTTTTGGATCCTGAGTCCATTTGCATCTCATCCCTCTAAATTCCAGGAGACTCAGCTAAGCAATTCTGCATGTGGCTTGTCATTAGGTACCTCACCCAGCAACCTGCAAGTTCATTAGTATTCTTTTTAGTGCTAATGAAATGTCCGAGCTGCATCTTTTCTGCATGAGAGGCTGAAACGCCTTAGCAGTAAGGGAAAAATCAGACTCCAGCACTATGGAGACCACCCAGAGCGGGCCCCTTCTGCCAGCAAAGCGCTGTTTGTGTCAGCGTGGCAAAACCACAGGAGCAAAAAAAAAAAACCCAAAAGTGGTCGGAAGAGAATTTTATCTTTATAATTGCAGCTGCAGCAGGGCCTCTGCCAACGTGGTGGTTTGAGCTGAGGATCTTCCCACCCCAGCACAGCCGTCGCGGCAGAAATCCGTAGGAATGAGCATCTGCAGGTAAAGAGGCAGCGTTGAGGGTTAGGTTAGGGATGCTCTGCTTTCTCCTGCCCCTATAGGAACCTATAGGGCTGCTTGGCTCTGCTTCATGTGTTGGGTAACGCGGGTGCAAACTCCTTTTCTGGCTGGGGTGGTGAGTGCCAAAAAGGCAAGGCAGCACGAGGGCCGTGCCTGTGCCCTGCCTGCTTAAGAGGCTTGCATTGATTTTTATTTTCTTCAATGGAAACAGAACTGACATCCATTAACCAGCCTCCCGGCCTCTCCAGAGCGAGGGATGGAGGCAACAAAGGCTTTATTGCAGTTTTTTTTTCTTTTAGGCTTGTGTGTTTCTCTCCCACTGCTCTTTGCTAATGCTCAGCAGCTCTGGCTGCAGCCTGCGAGACGCGGAAGGGTTTGAGAGCGGAGCCAAAGAAATATGAGGTGGAAATGAAGCTCCCCTAATCTGACTTATCCCCAGCGTGTATCTGTGTTTTGGGAGGCCCCCTATTTATTTAACCAGCTTAGACGTCTACATACAGCTCCGTGAAATAGTCCTGGGGGAAGATGGATGGGAGAAGCCATCTCTTCTGGCTTTATTTGGCAGCTCTGATGCTTTCGCTGCCGGTCGCGAAGCTCTCCCTTAGGGATGGAGCACGGCCTTGCTGCGAATAGCGGGGTACGGAGTGAGGGTGTTAGCAGGAGCTGGGAAACGGGGTGCTGCTCCGCTGAAGGCAGCTCCAGTCAAAAGGGTTTCTTTCCTCTCTGGGGGTTTTGTTTAAGAGAGGCTGGAGGTGAGAGATGAGTGGGGCTTGAGGCTGGGGACAGCAAGAGGCAGGATCTCACTGCGGAGGTGCCCGAGATGCTGGTGGCTTCATCGCCAGCTTTGTCTGCATCCTTCCCGACCCCCACCCAACTGCCCGTCCCCCGGGAATTATCCCAAATCTCTGTGCGGTTCTTCAGGAAAAATAACTTTTTGCTTTCTCAAGATCTGTGGCAGGTAGAAGAGAGCAAAAACCCTTTATGGTTGAAAATGGACTTTTTAAATTGAAGTTTTGCAAAATAAATAATATATATTTAACATTGTATATCTGTATATGATGGAGATTTATGAAGCTTATGTATATTTTATATACACACGTTTGATGTTAGATGTTTAATGCCTCCTGAATTCTCAGCAGAATATTTTGCTCGGTGTTTTGTTTATTTACTTCTTCCCCCTTAACTTTTGGTGTTCTTGTTTCTCATCGCTAGCTGTCACTGTGCAACTCTTCAATAACTGAGTGTTGTATTAAGTTGCAGAGTTTTCTTTGGGGGGTTGGTTTTTAATATACTGTTTATGAAGAAGCCTGATTTTTGGGAAGGGTGTACATTTGCAGCAGAACATGTCTCCAGCGGAAGGGAAGGTCTTGGAAAAACAAAGGAACACAAAAACAAGGGGGCAGAAAAAAAGATTATTGGACCTTTTTGGATGGGGAATACTGCAGAAATACCTTTGACATTTTTCCAGATTTATTAGACAGGTCCCGAGCTGACTCTGGTACCCAGTTTCCAAATGTCTCTGCCTGGACTGGACCTCAGCTGCTGATTTAATGGCAAACCTCTTGTTGCTAGCCCAGCCGGGCTGCACCGTTCCCTACTGGGAGCGCAGCCTGGGCTCTGGTTTTTAATGAAGGAGTTGTTAATGCTGTGGTGGGTGTAAAGGCTCCTGCCTTTATTAGGGAAGGAAAGGAGCTTCCTCACCCATCCCCATGTGCTTGAAAGATGCTCACAGTCCCCGTGCTTGCCGGTTCTGGATACTGGTGCAGTGAAGTTAATTCACTCGATCAAAGCATCTCTCCTTTAGACCAGGAGTGTTGTCAGGATGCTGTGTCCTTGGCTTTCTGCGTGGTGGGTTTTGTTGTTCATCTGGCCCTTGCAGCTACTCCAGCAACTTGGTGGGACATGATGTTGTAGCTGGCACAGGGCTGACAGGAGCACTGGGATCGTATGTTCTGAGCTGGGAAAAATTCAGATGCTGGAAATGGAAGCACTGGGAGTGTGGGCTTCGTGCTTGATTGCTTTCCTGATTGGTACTATAAAAAAAAAAAAAAGAATGCATTAGAGAAAGAATGTTTGATTTAAAGAGTGCCTGGACGCCGACACCATCTCTGTTTGTTTTCCTTCCTTTAGCAGAAACCTTGTAAAATTTTTATGAAGCATTAATGGATCGGAGATTTTTTTTTCTCAAGCAAATTTTATGAGGTGAAGGTAACCCCCCCAAGTCCAGCCCAGTTTAGCACTCTTGAGAAACTGAGGACATGGAATGCTTTGGCATAGTCCCTTGAGCCAAGGCTTATGGGAAGGGAGCACAGGAGTGGGACGGGAGGGAAGGGCTCGTTCCCATTCCTGGTGTGTGCAGCGGCATTGAGGTGGTTGGTCCTGGAAGGGGAGAAGCCGCTGGGAAGGGTGGGCAGGAGGTGCAGGATGCATTGAAAAAGTGGAGGGATGCAAATGTGGATATTCAGCTCAGTGTCGTAAATCAGCCCTGAACCCGAGAACGCTTGTGATTCGCCTCTCAGTTCGTGGTGAAGGATGTTTGAAGGTTAGCGAATGTCAGGGGAGAAAGAGGGAGATGTAGCATCCCGGCCGTCCCCACCTGGCTTTCCATTCAGCGCGCTTGCAGGCAATAACTTGGTCAGAAGTGATGGATAAGAGGTTTCTTTCTTTTCTTTTTTATTTTGTTTAAATCTTCTGAGTTGGGTGCTGTCATCCTCCTTTGGAGGAGGAAGGTTAACTTGGCATCGAATCGAAAAATCAGAGGTTGCGGTTTCTCTGCCCAGCTCTGCCAAGGATTTCCAGGCAGGGCTGGTGGTAGAGGAGGGCTTATTTTACAACAGTGCCTCAAGCTGTATTCCTTCAAGAGTTAGCTGGGTAAGGGGAGCAAACAAGCCCTGGCAGCAGCCCTGCAGAAAAGCATGGAAAACATCCAGCTCTGAGGAGCTTAATGGGAAGTTATTAGCCTGAATATCCTCCTTATTGTGGAGGCTGGGCTGCCTTATCATCCTGACAGCCCCGAGTAATTGATGTCCCTTCAGAAGGAAGCCGAGCTGAGGTTTTGTGGTTGGGTGGGAGCCTTTGCTCTGCTTGACCTTCCCCTTGAGGAGCTGGGCATGGGGCGCTGGCCAGGAGGCAAGGAGATATGGGCAGGGAGGAATAGCAGAGGATGGACAGAGGGCAACTGAGGGCACACCAATGGCTCGTGGTGGCATTCATAGCTGGGGTTGCCATTTGGTCCTGCATCGAAGCCTGTGCTCAGGTCCGGTGGCAGAGCAGGGGGGAGTGTTTTGGCGTCTGCTGGGGGGGCAGCCCGTGGGGCTTGC